>NC_044550.1:137894780-139094780 GCF_007565055.1 Rhinopithecus roxellana
CTGCTTTTTACCTGATATCTGAAAATTGCTGTTTTTCCCATATTTTTTAAAATTGACAAACAAAAATTTTACATATTTAAGGTATACAGTATGAAGATTTAGTATATATTGTGGAATGACTAAATCAAACAAAGAGCATATGTATTAATTAAAATACTTATAACTTTTTGTGTGTAAGAAAACTTAATATTTACTCTCTCTGTGTGTGTGTATAAATATTTATATGTGTGTGTGTGCGTATGTGTGTGTGTGTATGTGTGTGTGTGTATATATATATATAGTCACATACTTTATCAATTTTTCCAGGCATTTGTGTCAGAAAAGTAATTTCAGAACCTGATACTTTCTTATGAACATAAGTGGAAGGGCTATCTTTCACTTTAATACCATTACTTTTATAAAACATTATTTCCCCTCAGGCTCAAATATGACAACTCCCTACTTGAAACACTAAAATGGCTAATTCCTGTATAAAAATATGTAAACTTATTTGTTGAGTTTACAATGCCCTTCAAAATCTGGGTCCCTTGGAGCTTATCAAGTATAACTGTGGTTTTTCTCTTTGTCAACCAATTTTAGTTTTATTTAATCTTATAGCATTTATCGTTTTTCAAAAATCCTTTCAGATTTTCTGTTCTCAACATCTGCATTCTCTACAAGATACAAATTTAATATATGCGTAAAGCAGCCTATATTTACAGTAAACACTACCAAATAATGGAAAGTCCATTATTTGTAATGTTTCCATATACTACAAAGATTTTGCGAGAAATATCATTGTCATGTATCGCTGTTTGCCAAATTCTTTGCTCAGTGCCTTTCAAAGAGCATCCTATTTATTTTATTTAACTACACAAATGTCTTCAGTTAGATTGAAGGAATACAAAATGTCAATTCAAATTTTAAGATTGCCTGTTCTCAAAGTTGGAACTCATGAATTCTTATAGAAGGTAGGTCTGGAAGACTGTCTCAGTTAGCTATTGCTGTATAGATTTTACAAACACAGAAGTTAGTGGATTAAAGAATAGCAATTTTATTATTTTTCATGATTCTGAGAGTATTCTGTGTGCTGCAGGAAACTAAGCGACTTGGCTGGAATGTCCAAAATGGCTCACTCACACAGCTGCTTGTTGGTGCAGAGAGTTAGATGGAGTCTCAACTGGGGATGTGAAATGAAACACCTCTGTCCTTAACTGGCCTTTCTATGTGGTTTGAGCTTCTCCCAGAGTGATGGTTGAGTTCTAAGAGGCAGGAAGTGAAAACTGGCAGTCCTTTTAAGGCTGGAATGGAAAGTCCCATACTGTGACACATTTCATTATCAAGGCCAATCATAAGGCCTGCACAGATTCAAGAGCAGATGGAATAACGTCCACCTTTTGCCGTGAGAAATGTATACATGCACACAGAGGGAGGAAATTGTTGGAGGTCATGGCGAGAGAGTAGGTACCACAGGGAACTGGAAGAAATTCTGTTCTCTTTGATGTTTCTTTGTACCCTATCCTACAGACTGAGTTCAATTCATCTGACAAAAGGCCCCAGGGAACCACCATCTTCTACATCTGGTAGCTGGACACAGAATAGCGTCATGTTACATTGAGCAAACTTTTCATGCAAAGTGAGTTTAAAGAGTGATGTGTCAATTTGTACCAGCGAAACAGAACCAATGGTTAGCATCTCTTCGCAGGGCATCATTCGGACACTAATATTGGTTTCTTAAAATTGGCCAGGGCTACATCAAGGAAATCAGGAACCTAGATAGTGATTTTTGGTTTTGGTGCATATCAATGTGTGTGTGTTTTCAATGAGCTGGCTTTTTAGCAACAGAGTGAGAATCTGTCTCAAATATATATATACACACACACACACTCATATATATATTCATATATATATGAATATATATTATATACACATATATTCATTTATATATTCATAAATATATGAAACAATATGGATCTAAATGACAATTTTACGAGCACATGCCTAATAACCTTCTTTCTTGACTAACTTAGTTAGCTTACTACAGGGCTTGAGTTTCAGAGCTGTGAGATTGCATAATCTAGTATGTGTTTACCTCCTCAGAATAAGAAAAATAAATTTCATAGTTAAGTTTTTTGGCCAGTCTTCTTGGAGATTCTTGATATAAATTAAACTTAAAAAGTTGCTGTGAGATCATGTGGTATAGGAGCATGTTCAAATACCCAGAGCTTTTTAAAATTTTAAATAATACAAGCTATATTTTCTAACAAAGCAGTTTATTGTGTATTAATGTGCCCATAGGAGAAATTGTTTGTGGGATGTCTGGATGGAAGAAGCAAATTTTTCATCATTGACAGCTATTCTCTTACTTCGTTATCTGTTTATTTCTGTCTGTTGGCTACATTCTACAGAGGGGATCTCTCTGTCTGTATCAAAACGACCACTGATGTATCTAAGTTTTCATTCTCTGTGTTTGGTGAGTCAGAATGTGTGCTCAGAGAAGGGGTCTAAATGGACACACTTAGATGTTGTGCTTGTCAATGAAATGATTACTGATGCCGATGCCAGCAGTACTATGGTTGGCTCAATGGTTAAATGGTTGGCCACAGATGCAAGAGAAACAGGCCTTAAAGTAAACTGAGAGATCAAGATATGACCTCTATATATCCCACTGCATATTCCCAAACTTGTTGGAACATAGAACATTTCTCTTAAAAACACTTAATATTTTAGCAGAATCCACTCAGATATTGAAATATTTGTTATCAACTATTTTTCACCTTACAGGGAAAATAATGTGTTCACCTCTCAGCCTCCATAATTAATTTTTCCCATTATTGTGAAGTAACGAAACATGCTTTGAATTTCATACACATGCGTGATAATTTTATGTACATTGTGCTCATATCTTTAAATAAAGAAAAATAGCATTTTCTAGGCATTAGTGAAAACATTTTCAAGCCGCATGATGTGTTACATAATCTACTGGTAGACTGTTGGATTTTAAAGATTATTTTAATACAAAAAAAGTCAGGGCTATAAAATCTAGCTAAGAACACTGAATAAGGAGTGCTTTGATGCTTAGCTGAATAATCAAACAATGTGACAATGGGAAGTAGGAAGATCAAATGATAAGAAGTGGTGACAAATGGGCATTTATTTCAGGTCACTGAAGTGTGTCTCAACCAGAAAAGTGGCCATCCCAAGTTGTTAGGATTTTCACAGCCCATTGAAGATACAAAGAAAGTACTCCAATACTAATATGTGAAAAATGGCAAAATACATTTTTTTCTGAAAACATGTAAGATATATCCCAGTTCAAAACTATTAACATAAAATTTAGTATAAATATTTCATTTTTATATTTGAATGTATCAATATGTTTAGACTTATTTTATAAAAGTTTATGTAACACGTGAGAAAGATACAATTAGAAATAGTTTAAAAATTGATTTGCAAATAAAACTGGAAATTTTAGGCAGAAATTATTGAAGAGTTTTCAGAATTAAAATCAATTTGGGGATAGAAAAGATGAGCAGTCCAAACATAAGGCAGACTTCAGGTTTGATTGATTCAGTCTGCACAGCAATGTCCAGGTACTTGCCATAAATGTTCAAGAACTTTTCCTCTTTCATCTCTGCCATATTAGGTATCAGCTTTATATCCAGCCTAGTAGCTATTCAAGGTTTACACTGCTACACAGCTATATATATATATATACACACACACACACGTGTATATATACACATATATATTCACTGACTATATTTATTTGTGTATTTATATATATAAATTTACTGACTCCAAAAGGGAAATCATAGCAAAATATAGTAATGTAATATATATGAAATCATATATTTATATAATATATATTATTTTATGTATATAATTATACTATACATTATATCAATTAAAATATATTATATATTAAATTATAAGATACTATATAGTTATATAAATATGTAATTATAAATATAAATATAATTATGTATATATATAAAATTACCTTATTTTGCTGTTATTTTCCTTTAGGAGTCAGTAAATTTTCTTCAGGTAGCCACCTGTACATTTTTTCTCATGTATCATTGGTTGGAATTGAGTAATATGATTATTTTTGATGCGATTACCATATTTAAGTATAAGTTGGGCAGTGCAGACTATCCTGTCATGACTATATTTGGGAAAGATGGGCACCTAAAGAAAAATAGCATATTATTAAGGAGAAAGAAAGAGGGACTAGGTGATATTCATTTTGTCCATGTTTTTTCTAGAGGGGCTTTCTAATTTTAAACATTATTTAAAAGACAAGTCAGAAATTATCTTCTTGAGACAATCCTGTCTAATTCCCTTTATCATCATTCTAGCATGAACAGGCATTTCTCTTCTGGGGATCTATTCATAGGCTATACCTATCATTTAGTATTTCAGTTATTTGTTTCCGTCATTGGCTTCTTCACTAATTTGTGAGTACTGTGAGGGCAGAAATACTTTAATTCATTTTATTGTAAACAGAATAATATTTTAACAATATCCCTTGAATGAATTGGTGAAGACACAATTGCAAATTATTCATATTTGCTAAAATTATTTCCAGTGGAACCACTTAATTTTAGTACCTTAGTTCCTTTTGGTATTCAGAAGTAGTAATAGGAATTTATTGTAAATGCTTCTGTTTCATAGAGTCCACTCAAAAACATGTTAGGATAGTAAAATAAATGATAAAATATAGAGTTTTTTTCCTAACTTTCTAACCTAATTTAGGGACCTCTAATATATGTTATTTTCTAGTTTTTCTTATTGGAATATATGCCAACAGTCTTGTTTGCCATCATACAAAACTGTCTGTATTTCCCTGCACCCATTCAATGTGTATTTGTTAGGAACTCAATAAATAGGTATAGTTAAATAAAAGCATTAGGAATATTTACATTTCACTTGTTATACAATATAACATTTATTTCTCTCTCTGTGTGTATATATATGTGTGTGTGTGTGTGTGTGTGTGTGTGTGTGTGTGTGTATACACACAGAGATTGATGTGATTACCATTTTAAGGTATAAGTTGGCCAGCATAGACTACCCTGTCATACTAAATTTGGGAAAGATGTGCATCAAAACAAAAATAGCATCTTATTAGAGAGAAAGAAAGAGGACATATATATATATGTGTATATATATGTGTGTGTGTGTATATATATGCCTGTATGTGTATATTTGTGTGTGTGTCTGTATATATGTGCATGCTATTACATATATGTATATTTAGAAGTATGTATTAGTCTGTTCTTACGCTGCTAATGAAGACACACCTGAGACTGAGTAATTTATAAAGGAAAGAGGTTAAATGAACTCAGTTCTTCCCTCACATGGCTCATGTGAGGGAAGCCTCACAATCATGGCAGAAGACAAAGAAGCAAATTCATTTCATACATGGTGGCAGGCAGAGAGTGTGTACAGGGGAACTATCCTTTATAAAACCATCAAATCTTGTGAGACCTTTTCACCGTCATGAGGACAGCAGGGGAAAGATCTGCCTCCATAATGCAATTACCTCCCCCCAGGTTTCTCCCACAACATATGGGAATAATGGGAGCTACAATTCAAAGTGAGTGTTGGGTGTGGATACAGCCAAATTATATCATTCCGCTGCTGGCCCCTCCCAAATCTTATGTCCTCACAGTTCAAAACCAATCATGTCTTCCCGACAATCCTCAAGGTCTTAACTCACTTCAGCTTAATTCAAAGGCTATGACTTAATCCAAAGTCTCATTGGAGACAAGGTAAGTCCCTTTCACCTATGAGCCTGTAAAATCCAACGCAAGTTAGTTACTTCCTAGATACAATGGGGGTACAGGCATTGGGTAAACACAGCTATTCTAAATGGGAGAAATTAGTCAAAACAGGCTATAGGTCCCATGCAAGTCCAAAATCCAGTGGGAGAGTCAAATCTTAAAGCTACAAAATAATATCCTTTGACTCTATGTCTCACATCCAGGTCACGCTGATGCAAGAAGTGGGTTCTCATGGTCCTGGGGAGCTCCACTTCTGTGACTTTGCAGGGTATTTTCACGGGTTGATGTTGAATGTCTGTGGCTTTTCCAGGCACACGGTGCAAGATGTCGGTGGATCTATAATTTGGGAGTCTGGAGGATGGTGGCCCTCTTCTCACAGTTTCACTAGGCAGTGCCTCAGTGGACATTCTTTTTGAAGGCTCCAACCCTACATTTCCCTTCCACACAGCCCTAGCAGATGTTCAATATGAGGGCCCCACTCCTGCAGCAAACTTCTCCAGGAATGCCTGGACATCCAAGCATTTCCATACATACTCTGAAATCTAGGCCGAGGTTTCCAAACCTCAATTCTTGACTTCTGTGCACCTGTGGAATCAACACCACGTGGAAGCTGCCAAGACTTGGGGCTTACCACCTCTGAAACAATGGCCTGAGTTGTACATTGACCCATTTTAGCCAAGGCCAGAGCTGAAGCAGCTGGGACACAGGAAACCATGTCCTAAGGATGAATAAAGGAGGGGGACTTTGGACATGGCACACAAAACCATTTTTCCCCACTAGGCCTCCAGGCGTGAGATGAGAGGGGCTGCCGTGAAGGTCTCTGACATGCCTTGGAGACATTTTCCTCATTGGCTTGGTGATTACCATTCATCTCCTTGTTACCTATGCAAATTTCTGCAGCCAGCTTCAATTTCTCCCCAGAAAATGGGTTTTTCTTTTTCTATTGCACTTTCACGCTGCAAATTTTCCAACTTTTATGTTCTGCTTCCTTTTGAACCCTTTGCTGCTTAGAAATTTCTTCTAACAGATACTCTTAATCATCTCTCTGAAGTTCAAAATTTCACAAATCCCTATAGCAGGAACAAAATGCCACCAGTCTCTTTTCCTTGGAAGAGTGATCTTTACCCCAGTTCCCAACAAGTTCTTCATCTCCATCTGAAACAACCTCAGCCTGGGCTTCGTTGTTCACATCACTATCCACATTTTGGTCAAAGCTCTTCAACAAACCTCTAGGAAGTTCCAAACTTTCCCACATCTTCCTGTCTTCTGAGCCCTCCAAGTCTCTAGGAAGTTCTAAACTTTCCCATATTTTTCTATCTTCTGAGCCCCCCAAACTGTTCCAACATCTGTCTGTTGCCCTGTTCCAAACTCGCTTCCACATTTATGGGTATTTTTATAGCAGCACCCCACTACCCAGTACCAATTTACTGTATTAGGTTATTCTCACACTGCTAATAAAGACATACCCAAGACTGGTTAGTATATAAAGGAAAGAGGTTTAATGAACTCACAATTCCACATGGCCAAGGAGGCCTTACAATCATGGCAGAAGGCAAAGGAGAAGCACATGTCTTACATGGGAGCAGGCAAGGAGAACACATGCAGGGAACTCCCCTTTATGAAACCATCAGATCTCTTGAGACATTTTCACTATTACAAGAACAGCAAGGGAAAGACCCGCCCGCATGATTCAATAACCTCCCACTGAGTCCCTGCAATGATACAAGGAAATTATGGGAGCTACAGTTCAAGATGAAATTTGGGTAGGGACACCCCCAAATCATATCAGTGTTGTTGGAAATATCACCAAGTATCTTAGGGGAGAGCTCAAAGAAATACTACATATCTTGGCAGAAGTCAAGAGAATGACCATTCATTCCAAGTTAGATCAGCTGCCTGTAAGCCTCCATTGGCAGCAATCAAATGAGAAGCTCCAGTTCTCAGATAGAGCAGATCTCTGATACTGTAGATATCTATCACCAGAAGTAAGTGAATGTCTTGGAATAAGATCTTCACTTTTGTCAGTCTTGATATTCATCAACAAGAGCCATGAGGGATCCTGTGAATACTGAGTGCTTCAGGCCAGAATACCTATTCTTCCCTCCCCTCCAACATTCATGGCTCACTATCACTGTTTGTCTTGGAAACATGAAGTATAACCTTATTATGGCATTTAAATCTGTCCCTGTCATTCACCAAAAGGACCTCAATTCTCCCTTTCACCTAGGATTCCAATTCCCACAGGACTCTGTACATAGAATTTATTGATTTCATACACTATCTCATGTCAACTAATAAAATGCTTACACTGAACCATCTGTAAATTAGAATCATTCATCAGCAAAATGTGTTACATCTTGCAGTTCTTCTTTGAACAATACATCTCTTTTTTCATTCTAAACCCAGGTTCTGTTTTGAGGAGACTATTTCAATGAAAAAGTGTCAGTGTATTATTTTCTCCATGCCTCTTGTTTTACAGAAACTGGAGGTGGGATAATTTTCCTCCTTGTTCTCATTGCCTGTTCCAAATTGCTCTTTTTCTCTCCACTGAAAAAAGTCAATCAGCTGTGAAATCAGACTCTACCACCAACTGTTCCTGCTTGTTTTCATTATCTGCTAATCCTTGGGCCACTCTCCCTCATGTTCTGGAAAATTGAGCTCCCACTACAGTTATACTGTATTCAACATGACCCTTGCTATAAATCTTGGTGTTTTCAATGCCCATCTGAATTATTTTCCTATTACCTTGGCCTCTCAGTTATTTGATGTTACATCTTCCACTTGTTAGGTCTCCAACCTCAACTCAGACATTTACATGAAAAATCATATTCTAGATGTCATTAGCAATTGCAAATACCACATTATTCAGCCACCATATACCATTCTTCTAATTTTATTCATTGAATATAGTTTAAAGCTCATTGGATGCTGCAAAGTATTGATTCCACTAATGTCCCTTTCCCTCCTTCCTGCCTTGTTTCTTTGCTTACAGTTTTGACCCCATGGTCATTCAATCATTATACTACATACAGCCATTATGCTTTGCTGTACTCATGTGTGTAAATCACAAGCCTGAACAAATCAAATTTCTACCACCTGCATCCACAGAAAAATATGGATAAAGCTAAACACAAGACCGTTGTTACAATTGTCAAATTAAATTTATGATCACTTACCTCAAGTGATCCCTATTTGACCAGTGTCGATAGGGAATTATACAATATTTCCCTAGTCCTCATTCTCTTACATGATCCTACCAGTGCTGCTTCTTTTCTATAACCTACACCTCTGTCTTTATCTTTATTTTTAAAATATGATCTGAGAAATAAGAAGCAACCACGAGAGAAAATCTAAAATCTCCTACTCCTACTACCTTCCTGTACTACCCACTTAGCTGTACATAAATCTAAATATTCTGCCTTTTCTGTGTCAAAATGAAAAAAATGATCTATCTTCCTTAGAAAAGGAACCCCTCCATTTGACAGTATACCTCATCCCTTCTCCCCTACGTGAGAACATAGGAATATTTCTTTAGCAATCCTACTGCCTTGTTCTTACACGATTAGTTTTCTCTCTACCAGATCACACCCAGAAGCATAAAGACCAGGTGTTATTCTCCCAGCACAAACAAACCTTTTTAAAACCAATTTTCATGCCAGTTTTTCCTTGTTTACTATAAAACGTATTAAAAGAGCTATTACAAATTGATCTCTATAATCCATCTCCTAGTATTCTTTTTTTCAACCCACCCCTTTCAGTCTATTGTCAGCTGAATTTCATTACAACTGCTGTTATCAAGGTCACCATTGATCTCCAAATTGCTATATTCAAAGACCAATTTTTTCTGTCCTCATTTCATTTAACCTCTAATAAATCTTTGGTAAAACTATGTTCTTATACTTGAAGCACTTTGTCTTCCAGAACATAGCTTTTTCATTTTATTTCTACCTCTCTGAACACTCAGTACCCTTTGCTGGCTTTTCTATATCTATTTGTAAAAATACCACCAAGCATTAACTTTTGCTTATTTTTTTTTTAATATTTATACTTCCCTCCTTGGCGATTTCATTAAATATCCCTTCTTCAAAGAACTTTCACAGGCTGGTATCTGCCATAAGTATTTTCCTAACCCTGACATCTTTATGAAATTCAAGTTCTTATATTCACATGCCTATTCAGTATTTCAGAGGGATCTAATTCAATATGTACAAAATAGAACAAATATTATTTACCCTAAATCTGTTGTTCTTGCAATTTTCCCATGCTAATAAATGAACATTTAAAAACAAAATCCATATTTGATTTTAGCCATATCTGATCATTATTAACACTGTCTTTGTTACTTTCTGTGTCCAACTACTGCTATCTCTACACTAGCTTATTGCAAGAACTTCCTAACTCTTTTTCCAAAAATTGAGACTGGGTCTCACCCTGTTGCCCAGGCTGGAGTGCAGTGTCATGATTATAGCTCACTGAAACCTCAACCTTCTGGGTTCAAGCAATCCTCCCACCTCAGCCTCCTGAGTAGTTGAGACTAGAGGCATGTGATAGCATACTTGGCTAATTTGTAAAATTTTAATGGTGATGGAGTCTCACTATGTTGCCCAGGCTGGTCTCAAACTCCTGGCCTCAAGTGATCTTCCCACTGTGTCGTCCCAAAGTGTTGGGATTACAGGCATGAGCCACTGTGCCAGGCCCAACTCTTAAATTACTGATGCCTTTGCCTTCCTTACATATGTTTTCTGTAGAGGAACTAGAATGATTCTGTTAAATACAAAACAAATCACGTGATTCATTTATTCAAAACTCTTAAATGTTTTCTCATCTCACTTGGTAAAAGAAAGAGCTCTTATAATTGTCAAAGCAAAACTGACACCAAAGTTAAACTGTCAAGGACGATTTCATTCAAGGCTATTGCAATAGAGGAGAGAGCCTGAACTCAATTCCAAGGAATTAAAGGTAAGACGGTTTTTAAGCACTGTGATTAGCTCATGAAAATATACTAGAGAATGTTAGGCTATCTGTGTTTGCTAATGGTCATCATTCAAAGAAATAGTAAGTCTCTCATATCTTTATGACAGCAGGTAGTTTTGCAACTCAGAACAAAACAATTACCAAAGTTAGACTTCTACAACTCCTACAAAATTGGGCCATGGGAATATTATTTTCCTTGATGGTTATATTTCAAAATAATAGCTCACAAGTCCTTGAAAAAGACATTCCTGGTTATTTTAAATGGCAAGAAGCTCTATAAAAGAATTTTCACCTCAAATGGCAGAGAAAAGATTTACAATTACAAGTTTCTTAAGTAAATAATCTAAGAAAAGACATGTCAAGAGCCTGAAAATTAGGAAGAAGGCTGTCTAAATTGTAATCAAGTGAAAAAAACTTTAAGGCTGTCTTAGTCACAATGATTTACAAGGCACATGATTATAGTTTTTCAGCTTACCTGTCTCATCTAATGTGTAACTGAACATCCTTTTACTCATTGTGCCTTACTGTTCCTTGAATACACCAAACGTATACCTCCCTAGAGCTTTTGTACTTACTGTTCCCTCCATCTGAAATGCCCATGGTTGAATATTTCCATAGATTGCATTTGTCTTTCTTTTAGTTTTTCCTTAGATGTTATCTTCTCAGTGAGATCCTCTCAAGTCGATGCTATCTAAAATTGCATCCCTGACTCTTCCTGGTTCATTTACTTTTCATATTTTGCTCTTTATCACTGAATGTGCTACATATTCTGATTGTTTTCCTTTCTTTATATTTTTTTATTTTTTATAATTTTTAAGTTAATAGTGTTTAACTTTGATAATGTTAGAAATGTCTGCCTGTGTTGTTCATTACTATGTTGTCAGTGACTCTCACATCTGGGAGTGTAATAGATATTTGATGAAAGAATGAATGAATGTGAAGAAGACAGACCTTGAGTTGAGGTCTCCAGTTTAGAGTTCTAATCTTGTCAATTACTTGACTTTTAAAAACTTGCATAATTTACTAATTTTCTTCATTCATTTAAAATAAGAAGCGTGACCTGCAGAATCTTAAATGACTTACCAATTCTTTTAACAATATGTAGCACTTAGTACCAAGATACCTTTTTATCACACATATTTTAGCTTTTATTTTTCATCCTGTGTGTTGTTACTGTTACAGTCACTATATTAGAAATGAGAAAATTGAGATATAACAATATGTGATTGAAGTCATATAACTAGTAAAAATGAGAAACTTGATACTACACTGTCAACTCCATAGTATATGCTAAGTGATGATTTTATGAGACTATATGTTTACATACTTTGATTTTTTATTAAATATTGCACTTTATTTCTTATTACTATTAATATGATCAGTAGGTGTTCAAAGTATCTACTATGAATATATAATGTATGTTTATACATTTTCATATATACATATATACACATATATTTATAAATGCGGTTACCTATATATGTATACATTAGCATTATATATGCATTTACTTATATACATGTATATGTATATATATAGTAAATGTACACATATAAAGTACACATATATGTGTATATATAAAGTAAATGTACATAGTTAAGACATGGTCAAGTTGAATTCTACATTGAGTTTTGGAGAGTAAAGTTATCTCAGAGTTTATCAATCCAAGAGATAAATCAGCTGATTTTTCAAAATTCTGCCCTGACGATCATTGGCTCAGGATAAGCAAAGGAAAAGTAAACTGCCATGTAGTTTGAAACCTCTGTGCATGAGTCACATGAGTCTGAAAAAACTCTAGTGACTCCAGAGATGTCTTCTGATAATGGTATGCTGCCATCCCTTGGAAGCTGAGGAACTGTCTGGAAATGCTAAAAGGAATCCATTGGATTAGATTTCTATTGGAGATATCCAAATGAGAAAGCTCTGCTAATTTTTTTTTTTTTTTTCAGAAGTCTCTATATACTACAGTATTTAGTACCCATATACTATGGTTACAGTATCTCTGTGTCATAGTGAGATCCCAGGAGAGATTTTTATCATATAACTATGTCTCTGCTTCTACAGTATTGCTCATCTTTGAAAACTGTACTTAATATTTCTAAAGACAGCATTTTACACTATCATAAATTGTTTTTGCCACAGTTTGTGAAGTGAGAAACAGAAAGTAGCGTATGGCACTGAGCAACTTAAAATCTGCTTTTGTCTCCTCAATACAAAGAGGAATGTCTATCAAATTTCAATTTTAGAGTTTACTTGCTCTACTTTCTCAACCAGTTTCACGGACAAGCAATTTTCCAGTGATGTCCCAAGTGGAAAAGTAAAATACTTTACCATTTTTTTGACAACTGGATAAAATCAGCTATCAGTGGCTTATTCATGATCATTCCTAATTTTTTTCTGACTTTCCAGCTATATCCAGTAAAAACTACTTACACGTCCAACAATAAAGTGGTATTGAGTGATTTGATCATTTGTACCCTATCTTCCCTAGAATTTCATTAAATGCCTGAAGTTATTTTCTCACCATTGTGGAGTGGAGTTAACTTTTCTTAAATAACACTGCACATTTACCTCTGTTTTCCTTGTAAAAATAGATCTTTGATGATATAATATCTAGCATATCCTCACATATGCCAATTCTTGAGGTAATGAATAACTAAAACCATAGATATTAATAAGTAAAACAAATAATAAATACATAATTACAGACTACAAATAAATAGAGTAAACAAATATAATTATTTCATTTTATTAGCTATAGAGTGAAACCACATCTAATTTCGAAAACATTTATCCAATTTGCATATAATTTCCTTAATTCAAATGTCTGGCACTCTATATTTTTTGTATATAATTATATTAACAATTGAAACACATGCATAACTTTTTAATTGATTTTTAGAGCTATTTTAGGTTTACAGAAAAATTGAACAGAAAGTATAGAGGTTTTACATATTCTTTCCTGCCCATTTCCTCTTATTTTTAACATTTTGCAGGGGTGTGGTAAACTTGTTAAAATTGATGAACCAATGTTGATACATATTATTGATGTAAAGTCTATAGTTTAATTAGCATCACTCTTTGTGACATACAATGTTATGCATAGTGTTATCAATTTACCATTATTGTATCATACAGAATAGTTTCACTACACTGAAAGTGCTTTGCATTCCACCTGTTCAACAATTCTTCTGTCTCCCATAACCCCCAGCAACCACTGATCTTTTCACTGTTGCCATAGTTGCAACTATTAATGTATCATATTTTCATTAATGACTTTTACATTCTTTACATGCCTTCAAATAAGTTGATCAAGAGAATTAAGACTTTGATTTAAAGGCTGATTGTGACCCAGACTAAAATGTTGTCTAGTCAGAAAATACGATTCATTTGTTTCCTTTTACCCCTTTATGACTGGAATCTCGGACATTTGATATGTGTCTTGGTGAAAATTCCACAGTAGAAAATAAAATAAAAGATATGAAAACTTACTTGAGAAAAAACTAGGAGGTAAGAAACTATTTCTAGGAGACAGAAAACCAGCAGTGATTCAAGTCCTTTTGGAAGTCTGTCTAGTGAAACAAGATAGCAATGTGGTGACTAAGACAGCAAAACCATGGATGAATAAAACAAGAAACAAGAAACACATATTTTTAAATCCAAAGCACCAAAAGGAGGATTTTATCTGTAGACCAATTGAAAAAGGATGAGATGTGCTGAATCATTTGCCTCTTACATGAAGAACCCATCTGTTTAGAGATATAGCAAATTGAATAAAAAGCACCAATGGGACAGCTTCAAGATGGCTGACTAGATGCAGCTAGAAAGTGCCTCCCCTATTGGGACAGACTGAGATTTCCACTAAATCAACACAATTTGAAGAGATTTTCAGAAGGAAAACACCAAATGTAAATGAAAAAAAAGACACCGATATCTAGGCAGAAGAGCCAGGATTCTGGTAACCCTTCATGGGGTTCCTGAATGCTAGGACTGATTCTTGGCCCCACATGGCTCCTGGGGAAGAGGTGAGTGAAAAGACTGCCACTCTTGCCATAGACCTCTGGGATCCTAGCTGCAGGGGACCCCACAAAATCCATGGACGTTCGAGCTGGCAGAAGGAATCTCCTCTGAGATCAGACAAAGAGAGAGAGGGAGAGAGGGGGGGAGAGAGAGAGAAAGAGAGAGAGAGAGAGACAGAGCTGAAACAGGCACAAAACCATGAATATTTGTGTAAGAGACAGCTCTGGTAGAGCCCAACCATAAATGCCCATCCCCCAGGGCTCCCCATCTCCCTCTTAGAGGCTACTAGTCTCAGTTAATCAGCAGAACGGTAGAAAGTAAGGCCAGCTTATCCCTGGGATGGGGGCACATCTGTCCTGCAGGACCACCTCCCTTCCAGGTCCCCCAGGGCTCCCGTCTGGCTGCCCCACAGAAATATGTACATAGTGCAACATTTTCTGCCCAGCCTGGGTGCATTGCTCCACCAGAGTGCATTTAAGCAGCCTGGTAACCTTTTGGAAATCCCAGCACAACCAGAATCCAACACTGAAGAGGGAGCTACAAGAAGGTCCTGGCATACCAAGGCTACAACCCATGGCTCAGGAGTGCTGAACCAAGACCTGTGTCTGGCACTTCACTGAGAGAGGAGCCCATGTTATTAGAAAACTGGTAGGGGTGAGTTGCACAGGTGTGTGGGCTGGTGTGGCATGACTCCCTTCACAGAGTTGATCCTTGCCAGACCTCTGCCTGAGGGATCTCTACAGCCCACAACACCTAACAACAATAAATTGAAGGCAGAGTGCTAGGGATTGGAGATGCTCCCTCCAAGACCCAGGAGTGGACCTGGTGAGGAGTTACCTCTCTCTCACTGTCACTGCTGAGCACAGCTGCCAACAGGAGTATACAAAAGTGAGCCATACAGCTGAGTATGGGCCTGTCTACTGCTGATTGCTGTCAAGTGTCATCTACTGGATCACAGCCTAAACTAAACACCAAAAAAATAAAAAAAATTAAAAAAATTGCTAATACTCCTCTGTGTGGAAGGAAAGGCAAGAATTCAACAACAAATAAAGACCCCATATAGAGTCTTAGCCTTCTGAAGACTAAGAAAGCCAACTGAAGATATTCAATTTATACCATAGTTAAAGGAACACCAACACTTCCAGATGAGAAAGAATCAGCTTAAGAAAGTCAGGGTGTCTGTCACTTATCCCTAAACAAGCCCAATAGTTTCCCAGCAATGGTTTTTAACCAGTCTGAAATGTCTAAAATTGCAGATATGGAATTCAGAATCTGGATGGCAAGGAAGCTCATCAAGATTCAGGAGAAACCTGAAATTCAATGCAAGGAAGCCAAGTAATCCAGTAAAACAACTCAAGAGCTGAAGGATGAAATAACCAGTTTAAGAAAACCCCAAACTGAATTCTTGTCATAATACAATTGAAAGTATGAACAGCAGAATAGATGAAGCTGAGGAAAGAATCTCACAGCTCAAAAACCAATTCTTTAAATCAACTCAGTCAGGCAAAAATAAAGAAAAAAGAACTAACAAAAATGAACAAAACCTTTAGGAAATATGGAATTATGTAAAGAGACCAAATTGATAATTCATTGGCATTCCTGACAGAGAAGGAGAAAGAATAAACAACCTGGAAAGTATATTTGAGAATATAGTCTATCAAAATTTCCCTAGTCTCCCAACCACCCTAGAGTGGTTGACATGCAAATCCAATAAATACAAAGAACTCCAACTGGATACAATTCCAGATAACCATCCCTGAGGCATATGGGCATCAGATTCATAAAGATCAACACAAAAGAAAAAAAAATCATAAAAGTAGCTAGAGAAAAGAGGAAGGTCACTTGTAGAAGGAACCCCCTCAGACTAGCAATAGGTCTCTCAACAGAAGCCCTACAAACCAAAAGAGATTGGGAGCCAATTTTCAGCACCCTTAAAGAAAAGAAATCCCAACGAAGAAATTCTTGTCCCAACAAACTCAGCTTCATAAGTGATGAAAAACTAAAATTCTTATCAGAGAAGCAAATGCTGAATGAACACATTTCTACTAGACCGGCCTTACAAGAGATGTTTAAGGGAGTGCTAAATGTGGAATCAAAAGAATGACACCTGCTACCACAAAAACACACTTAAGCACATAGCCCAGAGGCACTATAAAGCACCTATCCAATCAGATCTACATAACAACCAACTAATAACACAAGATGGCAAAGATCATACATATCAATTTTAGCCATGAATGTAAATGAGCTAAACACTCCTCTTAAAAGCACAGAGTGGCAACCTGAACAAAAAGACAGAACCCAACCATCTGTTCTTTTCAAGACACCCATCCCATGTGTAATGACACTTAGAGGCTTAAAGTTAAAGGATTAAGAAAGATCTACTATGTAAAAAAAGAGCAAGAGTCATTATTCTTATATCAGTAAAACAGACTTTAAACCATTAAAAATTAAGAAAAACAATAAAGGCCATTACATAATTATAAAAGGTACAATCCAACAAGAAACTTTAATATCCTAAATATGTACATGCCCAACATTACAGAACTCAGATTTATAAAACAAGTTCTTCTTGGCCTACAAAAAAAATTTAAAAAGCTGCAGAATAATATTGGGAGGCCTCAAGACCTCACTGAGAGTGTTATGCAGATCACTGAGGCAGAAAACTAACAAGGAAACTCTGAACTTCAACCCGACACTTGACCAGTTGGACCTAATAGACATCTCCAGACAATCCACTTAGCAATCACAGAATATACATTCTTCTCATCTGCACACAGAACATTCTAAGATGAACCACATGCTGAGTCATAAAGCAAGACTCAATAAATTCAAAAAAATTAAAATCACACTAAGCACATTTTCAGGCCTGAGCGTAATAAAAATAGAAATCAATATCAAGAAGATCTCTCAAAACTATCTAAGTACATTGGAATTTATATTGGAATTAAACCACTTACCCCTGCGTGAACATTGGGTGAATAACTCCTGAGTGAACACTAAAATTGAGGCAGATATTTTTTAAAATGTCCATACTGCCAAAGCAATTTACACATTCAATACTACACCTGTCAAACTATCAATGTCATTCTTCACGGAATTATAAAAAAACTATTCTAAAATTCATATGAAAACAAAAACCTCAATAATCAAAGAAATACTAGGCAAAAGAAACAAAGCTGGAGGCATCACACTACCTGACTTCAAACTATGCTATAAAGCTACCACAACCAAAAGAGCATGGTAATGGTACAAGAACAGACAAATAGAACAATTGATAAGAATAGAAAATACAGAAATTAAGCCATACATCTACAATTATCTGATCTTTGGTAAGACTGACAAAAACAAGCTACAAGGAATAACTGGCTAGCCATTGCCAAAGACTGAAGCTGGACTTCTACCTTTCACCATATATAAAAATTAACTCAAAATGGGCCAAATACTTAAATGTATTACCTAAAACTATAAAAATACTAAAATACAACTTAAGAAATACTATTTTCAACATCGGCCTTGGCGAAGAATTTTTGGCTAAGTCCCCCATAAGTAATTGCAACAACAACAACAGCAACAACGAAACAAGTGAGACCTAGTTAAACCAAAGATCTTCTACACAGCAAAATAAACTATCAACAGAGTAAACAGACAACGTACAGAATGGGGGAAGATATTCATAAACTATGCATCCAAGAAAGACCTAATATCCAGAATATACAGGGAAGTTAAACAAATCAACAAGGGAAAATTAGCCCCATTGAAAAATGGACAAAGGATGTGAACAGACGATTCTTGAAAGAAAACATACAAGTGGCCAACAAACGTAAAAAAAAAAAAAAAAAAAAAAAAATGCTCAGCATCATTAATCACCAGAGAAATGCAAATCAAAACCTCAGTGAGATACCATCTCACAAAAGTCAGAATGGCTATTACTAAAAAGTTAAAAAAACAACAGATGCTGGTGGGGTTGTGAGGAAAAGGGAATGCTCATACACTGTTGGTGGGAATGTGAATTAGTTCAGCCAAACCAGAATGGAACTTATAACAGAGCTTATCATATAATTTTAGCCATTAAAACAGAACTACCATTCAACCCAGCAATCCCATTGCTGGGTATATACCTAAAGGAAAATAAATCATTCTACTAAAAGGACACATTTACTCATATATTCATCAATGCGCTATTCACAATAGCAAAGACGTGGAATCAACCTAAATTCTCATCAACCTTGAAATGGATAAAGAAAATGTGGTACATATGCACCATGGAATACTCTACAGTCATTCAAATGAATGAAATCATGGCCTTTGCAGCAACATGAATGCAGCTGGGGGCCATAATCCTAAGCAAATTTATTCAGGAACAGAATACCAAATACCACTCTCACTTGTAAGTGGGAGCTAAACATTGAACACACATGGACATACACATGGGAACAACAGACATGCAGACCACTAGAAAGGGTATGCAGAAAGAGGAAAGTGGGTTGAAAAACTACCTATCAGACACCTTTCTCACTACCTGGGTGGTGAGGTCTGTGATGGTTAATATTGTGTCAACTTGATTGGATTGAAGGATGCCAAGTATTGTTTCTGGCTGTTTCTGTTGGGAGTGTTGCCCAAGGAGATTAACATTTGAGTCAGTGGACTGGAAGAGGAAGATCTGTCATCAGTGTGGGTGGGAAACATCCAAACCACTACCAGTGTGGCTAGAAAAAGCAGGCAGAAGAAGGTGGAATCAAGTGGCTGCTGAGTCTCCTGGTTTTCATATTTCTCCCATGTTGAATGCTTGTGCCGTTGAACATCAAACTCCAAGTTATTTGACTTTAGGACTCTTGGACTTTCACCAGTGGCTTGCCAGCGTCTCTTGGGCCTTTGGCCACAGACTGAAGGCTGCACTCTCAGTTTCCCTAATTTTGAGGCTCTTGGACTCGGAATGAGCCATTATTGCCTTCCTTGCTCCTCATCTTGCAGACAGTCTATCGTGTGACTTCACCTTGTGATTGTGTAAGTCAATTCTCCTTAATAAACTCCCTGTCATGTATACATATATCCTGTTAATTCTGTCCCTCTGAAGAACCCTGACTAATACAGGATTCATAACCCAAATGTCAGCATCATGCAATATTCTTAGGTAACAAACTTGCACTTGTACTCGCATATCTAAAATATTTTTTAATTGAGAATTTAGTTTTGCTTGCTATATCATGTTTTTCTCTTACGTAGAAATCTTATTGTGTAAAAAATTAAATGTTAGGTCAGTAGAGAAATAAATTATTAGAGACTCTAAAATTGTGTAGGAAAAGTGGATTACATTTGTATGATAGTAAAAATTTAAATAAAATAATGTGAATTGGAAGCACATTAATTTTAAATCTTTTTAGACTATACATAAATAAATTCAAATGTATTTCAAAAATTATAGTCAGCACTGTAAATTTGAAAAATTTGTGAATTTCAATTTATTTTCACTTTTATATTAATAATTATATAACAGTTTACTTACATATTCCATATTAAACTTTAAAAATGGATAAATAATAAAAATTATCAATTGAATACATGGCCCAAAATTATATTACCTTGTGTTAAAATGGGAAAAGATATTGACAATGCAATGATACTTTCTTGATTTACAGCTACATGGAATAGCATGAATTAATCAAGACAATGTTGAGCAAAAAGAGAAAGTAAATGATAATATTATTAAAAGGTAAAATTTTGACTCATGCAAATATAAAACAAATATATACAAAAGATTGATTTAACTCCATAACTAATGAATACGCTAGTAGTATGTTAAAAGAAGTATTTAGAGTACTAAACATTTGGAAATGTCTAAACAGATACAAAAGTTCTTTATTTGAAAGGAAGGATTTCTGGAAGAAATCAAGGTTTTCCTCAGCAGACAAATCATTTGAGTATTTATGAATTAAGGTCAATTTTATTGCAAGAAGTTATTTATCATTTACAAAATTGCAAAACTCTTAAAAATAGTGGAAGACTAAGATAACCTGGGAGATTGAACTAGAAAGAAGATTCAATAATCTTCCTCTTTATTTTCTCATTTTACTTATTCACATTTTTTTTTTTTTCTGGACAGACAAAATAAGGTTGATTAACCTCTTTTATTTTGGTAAGAGTATGACTTAGCAAATATAATTTTTTAAGTTTATTTTATAAATCCAGGGCCATGCAACACTGAACAATTGAACAGTTCCTTGGGCCAAAAAATTGATACCCAATGTTATGACCTACAAAAACTAAGATAATAGATGGGCATCATTTGATCCACTAATCAGACATAATTTGATGTGTACAATAAATAAATAATATGCATAGATATCTGTATTTGTATGAAATTCCATGTGTAAGTTCTTTACACATTCCTACTAAAAAAAAAGCCTAAAGATGTTAG
This sequence comes from Rhinopithecus roxellana, assembly GCF_007565055.1. Classification (NCBI taxonomy): domain Eukaryota; kingdom Metazoa; phylum Chordata; class Mammalia; order Primates; family Cercopithecidae; genus Rhinopithecus; species Rhinopithecus roxellana. The sequence continues at coordinate 137,915,961 of NC_044550.1, forward strand.
ACTGAATGTAATTGCAGTGGCAAAGTAAAAATTTTAAACAATAAATGAAATTTTGACTAAAAATACTATTCTGAAATTTCCCAATATCATCACATGAAACACTACAGTTTCCCTGATCAATATAGGAATATTTGACAAAACTTTTTCATAAGAATCTTGATTATTTTTTCCTGAAGTTAAAAATAAATGATGAAGAAAGTTAAGGGCATTAATAAATCTCCAGGGACAATCCATAAAACATACAATTTCTAAAATATTTTTACTAGTGACATTTTATCTACAAAATTTAACCTAGGAAAACTATCTATTGTGACTAAATAACTGTATCCATGCAACTTTTGTAATAAAACACATCAGACACTGTCAATTATTTCTATTATTTCTGTTTAAAAAGTGAAAAAATAATGTTTGTAATTTCCCAAGGCACTTATGAAAATTTAAAGATCGGGGGCAGTTCCAAGATGGCCGAATAGGAACAGCTCCAGTCTACAGCTCCCAGTGTGAGCAACACAGAAGATGGGTGATTTCTACATTTCCAACTGAGGTGTCGGGTTCATCTCACTGGGGCTTGTCAGACAGTGGGTGCAGGACAGTGGGTGCAGCCCACTGAGTGTGAGCCAAAGCAGGGTGAGACATTGCCTCATGCAGGAAGCACAAGGGGTCAGGGGATTCCCTTTCCTAGCCAAGGGAAGCTGTAACAGACAGCACCTGGAAAATTGAGTCACTCCCACCCTGATACTGAACTTTTCCAATGGTCTTAGCAAAGGGCACATCAGGGGATTAGATCCTGCGCCTGGCTCAGAGAGTCCCAGGCCCACGGAGCCTCGCTCCTTGCTAGCACAGCAGTCTGAGATTGAACTGCAAGACGGCAGTTGGCAAGACTGCAAGACTGGCAAATTGGATAGAGAGTCAAGACCCATCAGTGTGCTGTATTCAGGAGACCTATCACATGTGCAGAGACACACATAGGCTCAAAATAAAGGAATGGAGGAAGATCTACCAAGCAAATGGAAAACTAAAAAAAGCAGGGGTTGCAATCCTAGTCTCTGATGACAGACTTTAAAAGAGACAAAGAAGGCCATTACATAATGGTAAAGGGATCAATTGAACAAGAAGAACTAACTATCCTAAATATATATGCATCCAGTACAGGAGCACCCAGATTCAAAAAGCAAGTCCTTAGAGAACTACAAAGAGATTTAGACACCCACCTAATAATAATGGGAGACATTAACACGCTACTGTCAACATTAGGCAGATCAACGACACAGAAAGTTAAAAAGGATATCCAGGAATTGAACTCAGCTCTGCACCAAGTGGACTTAATAGACATCTACAGAACTCTCCACCTCAAATCAACAGAATATATATTCTTCTCAGCACCACATCACACTTATTCCAAAATTGACCACATAGTTGGAAGTAAAGCACCCCTCAGCAAATGTAAAAGAACAGAAATGATAACAAACTGTCTTTCAGACCACAGTGCAATCAAACTAGAACTCAGGAATAAAAAACTCACTCAAAACTGCTCAGTGACATGGACACTGAACAACCTGCTCCTGAATGACTACTGGATACATAATGAAATGAAGGCAGAAATAAAGATGTTCTTTAAAATCAATGAGAACAAAGACACAACATACATTTGAATCTCTGGGATCCATTTAAAGCAGTGTGTAGAGGGAAATTTATAGCACTAAATGCCCACAAGAGAAAGCAGGAAAGATCTAAAACTGACACCCTAACATCACAATTAAAAGTACTAGAGAAGCAAGAGTAAACATATTCAAAAGCTAGCAGAAGGCAAGAAATAACTAAGATCAGAGCAGAACTGAAGGCGATATAGACACAAAACCCCTTCAAAAAAGTCAACGAATCCAGGAGATGTTTTTTTGAAAAGATCAACAAAAATGATAGAATGCTAGCAAGACTAATAAAGAAGAGAGAAGAATCAAATACACGCAATAAAAAAATGATAAAGGGAATATCACCACAGATCACACAGACTATCATCAGAGAATGCTATAAACACCTCTATGCAAATAGACTAGAAAATCTAGAAGAAATAGATAAATTCCTGGACACAAAAACCCTCTCAAGACTCAACCAGGAAGAAGTTGAATCCATAACTAGACCAATAACAGGCTCTGAAATTGAGGCAATAATTAATAGCCTACCAACCAAAAAAAGTCCAGGACCAGACGGATTCACAGCCGAATTCTACCAGAGGTACAAGGAGGAGTTGGTACCATTCCTTCTGAAACTATTCCAATCAATAGAAAAAGAGGGAATCCTCCCCAACTCATTTTATGAGGTCAGCATTTTCCTGATACTAAAGCCTGGCAGAGACACAGCAAAAAAAAAAAAAAAAAAAAGAGAGAGAGAGAGAGAGAATTTTAGACCACTATCCTTGATGAATGTCTATGCAAAAATCCTCAATAAAATACTGGCAAACTGAATCCAGGAGCATATCAAAAAGCTTATCCACCATGATCAAGTGGGCTTCATCCCTGGGATGCAAGGCTGGTTCAACATATGCAAATCAATAAACATAATCCAGCATATAAACAGAACCAAAGACAAGAAACACATGATTATCTCAATAGATGCAGAAAAGGCCTTTAACAAAATTCAACAGCCCTTCATGCTAAAAATTCTCAATATATTAGGTATTGATGGGACGTATCTCAAAATAATAAGAGTTATTTATGACTAACCCATAGCCAATATCATACTGAATGGGCAAAAACTGTAAGGATTCCCTTTGAAAACTGGCACAAGACAGGGATACCCTCTCTCACCACTCCTATTCAACATAGTGTTGGAAGTTCTGGCCAGGGCAATCAGGCAGGAGAAAGAAATAAAGGGTAATTCAAATAGGAAAAGAGGAAGTCAAATTGTCTCTATTTGCAGATGACATTATTGCATATTTAGAAAAACCCATTGTCTTAGCCCAAAATCTTCTTAAGATGATAAGCAACTTCAGCAAAGTCTAAGGATACTAAATCAATGTGCAAAAATCACAAGCATTCCTATACACCAATAACAGACAAACAGAGAGCCAAATTATGAGTGAACTCCCATTCACAATTGCTTCAAAGAGAATAAAATGTCTAGGAATCCAACTTACAAGGAATGTGAAGGACCTCTTCAAGGAGAAATACAAACCACTGCTCAGTGAAATAAAAGAGGACACAAACAAATGGAAGAACATTCCATGCTCATGGATAGGAAGAGTCAATATCATGAAAAGAGTCATACTGCCCAAGGTAATTACAGATTCAATGCCATCCCCATCAAGCTAGCAATGACTTTCTTCACAGAATTGGGGAAAAAAAAAATTACTTTAAAGTTCATATGGAGCCAAAAGAAAAAAAAAAAAAAAAAAAAAAAAAGAAACAGGCCGCATTGCCAAGGCAATCCTAAGTCCAAAGAACAAAGATGGAGGCATCATACTACCTAACTTCAAACTATACTACAAGACTACAGTAACCAAAACAGCATGGCACTGGTACCAAAACAAATATATAGACCAATGGAACAGAGCAGAGCCCTCAGAAACAATACCACACATCTAGAACCATCTGATCCAATCACAAACCTGACAAACACAAGAAATGGGGAAAGGATTCCCTATTTAATAAATGGTGCTGGGAATACTGACTAGCCATATGTACAAAGCTGAAACTGGATCCCATCCTTACACCTTATACAATAATGAATTCAAGATGGATTAGAGACTTACATGTTAGACCTAAAACCATAAAAACCCTACAAAGAAACCTAGGCAAAACCATTCAGGACATAGGCATGGGCAAGAACTTCATGTCTAAAACACCAAAAGCAATGGCAACAAAAGCCAAAATGGACAAATGGGATCTAATTAAACTAAAGAGCTTCTGTACAGCAAAACAAGCAACCATCAGAGTGAACAGGCAACCTACAGAATGAGAAAAAATATTTGCAATCTACTCATCTGACAAAGGGCTAATATCCACAACCTACAAATAACTCAAACAAATTTACAAGAAAAAAACAACCCCATTGAAAAGTGGGTGAAGGATATGAACAGACACTTCTCAAAAGAAGACATTTATGCAGTCAACAGACACATGAAAAAATGCTCATCGTCATTAGCCATCAGAAAATGCACATCAAAACCACAATGAGATACCATCTCACACCAGTCAGAATGGCGATCATTAAAAAGTCAGGAAACAACAGGTGCTGGAGAGGATGTGGAGAAATAGGAACACTTTTACACAGTTGGTGGGACTGTAAACTAGTTCAACCATTGTGGAAGACAGTGTGGTGATTCCTCAAGGATCTAGAACTAAAAATACCATTTGACCCAGCCATCCCATTGCTGGGTATATACCCAAAGGATTATAAATCATGCTGCTATAAAGACACATGCACACGTATGTTTATTGCAGCACTATTCACAATGGCAAAGACTTGGAACCAACCCAAATGTCCATCAATGATAAACTGTATTAAGAAAATGTGGCACATATACAGCATGGAATACTATGCAACCATAAAAAAGGGTGAGTTCATGTCCTTTGTAGGGACATGGATGAAGCTGGAAACCATCATTCTCAGCAAACTATCACAAGGACAAAAAACCAAACACTGCATGTTCTCACTCATAGATGGGAACTGAACAATGAGATCACTTGGACACAGGGAGGGGAACATCACACACCAGGGCCTGTCATGGGGTTGCGGGAGGGGGGAGGGATAGCATTAGCAGATATACCTAATGTAAATGATGAGTATGATGAGTTTATGGGTGCAGCACACCAACATGGCAAATGTATACATATGGAACAAACCTGCACTTTGTGCACACGTACCCTAGAACTTCAAGTATAATAATAATAAAAAAGAAAATTTAAAGGTGATTTTAGATATAAATAAAAGATATTCTGAAAGCTATTTTTTTTCTTTTTTTCCTTCCTTTTATAAATTTTGAATCTGATCTTTAAAAGGCTATGAAAATCCCCAAAAAGTTGTGAGAAGAGAATGAACACTTAAGGACATAGGTGTCTGGAACACAGTACTCGGTTACCTATTTAATCAAAACTACTTTGAAACATTTAAAACACATATGCAAAATAACATCACAGTAAAAACCTCAGCTCTTTCATAAATAGGAACACTTGTATTCTTTGTAAACCTTTTTCTTAAATCATCAAGGACATAAAATCAGCATAAAAACAAGACTATTCTGGTAAAATATGGAATCTCTACTATCTAGAGAGATTAAATATAAAGTAAAGAATAATTTTCAGTTATAGATGAGGCCATTTATCGGAAGTCTAAAGAAGTAAAATAGAGTGAACATTTGTATGATTTTAAAACATGCCATAGCTTCTTTACAAAGGTCATAATATAAATAATACAATTAACTTCATAGTGTTCTTCATTATGCTCTTTTATATTCTGAAACAAATTGATACTTTATTTAAAAATAGTAATTTCCTCTCAGGGGTATATGAAGTCAAAACCAAAAGTGGTTATGTTAGAATGTAAGTCATCCATCTTCAAATAAATCAAGTAGTATTTCTAAGTCTCTTTCTTTTTTCTAATTGATAAACATTGATAGCTGAAATACACATAAACAAAATATCTTCCATATGTATAATAAAAAGCAAGAGTGTAGAGGAGCCTGAATACCACAATTGTTGAGAACCAATCATTTAGGACAAGAATAATCTTTTTCTTTGCTAAATGTATTTTAAAAAAACAAAATTCATGTATAGTTGTGTTTCTCTGACACTACTGCTCATTCTCAATATCTCAAGAGTTCATAAGGTTTAATCAACATAATGAACTTTATTTCACAGAGATACTGGTGGGACTAGATAATTGAGAATTTTCTCTCTTATACAAACGTTTTAGCAAATTAGCAAAGTTCATAAACCTACATGAGACAGCCCTGCACATCCCTTTTACAACTTCTTAAAGTGGTAAAACAAATGTATTTATTAAGAAGACCCAAAAGTATAAAAGTATAGCCTCTGTATAGTGTACAATAGTAAGAATCATATGCAACTAAATATAATTTATGCTTATTAATCAATATTTCATTGTTGTCTTTTGCTTAAAATTTATTTAGGTATCAATGATGACCATCATGTAACTAAACTCAATATCAAACATAAGATCTTTAACTTACTTAAAGATCTTGGAATTTATTTCCAACTGATACATTTCAAAAAATATTTTTGAAAAACAATTTTGTCAGAACAATGATTCAATTGCATTGAACAGAAAATTCTATGTTTTTAATTTTCTTAAAAAAACATGCAGGAGAAATGATAGCTTATTTGATTAGTAGACCCATATGTACTAGTCAGCTTTCAGTCCCATAACAAAATACTACATTCTGTTTGGGTTAAGCAAGATAAATTCATTTTTACAGAGTTCTGGAGGCTGGGAAGTCTAAGTTCCAGGTGATAACTGTTTCAGCTTCTAGTCAGTACTCTCTTCCGGGCTTCCATTCTGATGTGTGTTTTCCTGGCCTTTCCTCAATATGTATCTTCAGCAAATGGGAAAGAGAGATTGATCTTAGTTATCACACTTTCAGTGAAGACATTAATCCCATCTTGAGGGTCCCACCTTCTAGACCTCATCTAACCCTAATTATCTTCCAAAGACTCCATCTCCAGATGCCATCACATTGGAGGTTAGGGTTCCAACATATGAATTTTGGGAAGACACATACATTCAGCCTTAAGGTGTTATAGGTTAATACATTTGAAAAATCAAAATGAAATATAAAGTTAACACATGCCAAAATCTATGCAACTAATTAATTAATGAGGGAATCAGTCAGATATTACTAGTTCAAAAAAGTCAAAGAACCACAAGTTATAAGCCCATAATGAGTTTTGAAATTAATCTATAAAATATACAAAATTGGCTTCTTCCACAACAGGGTTGGAGTGAGAGGAAGGGAAATTTGGAAAGGTGTACCCTGGACACTCAATTTCTTTTTTTGTTTCATTTATGATCATTTTAAAACCTATCACAATTACTTCTGACAGAGAATACAGCCAAAATGTTATTTACAATTCAAATACAATTTTTAATAAAATCTAAAATGATGACAGAAATTATGCTTTTAGAAGTAAGCATATTAACTCTGCATAATAGGGTGAAGTGACTGGAAGTCTGAGGGCACCTCTGATGTGTTAATAATATTTCACTTCCTGATTTAGGTATAAATTATATGGATATATTAAGTTTATACAAATTCATTAATGTGTATTTTTCAATATGTACATATTCAATAAAATATTTTTTAAAATGATTTGTTAAATTATATGCTGCTTACAAGAACCTCACTCTAAATATAAAGACACACATGGACTAAAAGTAAGGAGATGGATGGCTGGACAGAGTGGCTCACAGCTGTATCCCAGCATTTTGGGAGGCTGAGGTGGGAAGATTGCTTGAGTTCAGGAGTTCAAGCCCAGCCTGGGCAACATAGTGAGACCCCATTTCATAAAAAATAATAAATAAAGAGAGAGAGATAGAGATAGAGAAAGATATAATTGTCTAACTCTAATCAAGGGTAAGATAAAGTACTTCTATTAACTTCAGACAAAGTAGATTTTAGAGCCAGGAAAATTATCAGTTGGTAAAGACAATGGAATGAGACCAGAAAAGTCTCAGTAGAAGTTGTAGCACATTATGTCAGTGTCAAATTATATTTTAACCAAAGAAAACCATAGTGACCTGAGCAAAGTTAATCAGTCGTGTAGAGAACAACATTTTTAGAGATATGGAAAGCAAGTGGGAAAATAATTCTTAATACAACAATAACAATAATAATAGTCATGGCTGCCTTCTTTTGTACTTTCTTGTGCTAAAGATATTGGTTTATTAAAAGCTGTTCTCAAAACTGACTCTGGTTTTATATCTTCCACTTCTTTGTCATCTGCTCTCCAAATATTGACTAATTCTGACAGCCTCTCTCAGTAGCTTGTTAAGCTAATTTTATTAGTAGTAAGTTCATGTCTTGCAGCTTAATATATGTGTTTTATTTCAAGGAAGCCTTTTTTCTGCATAGCATTCTCTATATTTTCTTCTTTACCTCAGTCTTCTAATGATTCCTTAATTGATCTTTTCTATATAAATTCTCAAATTGTTACTCACTTGTACTAACTTTTTGAGGATTTTTCTGAACCTTGGATTCGCTTCTACACAGACAACCATTAGCCTCAGGGCTGCATGTAAGTTTGCTCCCATATTTAACTGTCTGGCCTTGATGTTATCTCTACGTGTAATCTTAGAATTCCTTTGGCTCAGGTTCAGTTGTAACAACATGCTAAGCTGCAGGAATGGTTAGGTTCTAATTGAAGAATACCTTCATTTATCCAGATTCACTCTGGTATTGTGCTTCCCTGACCAATAATCCATGCAAAAATCATATCAGAGCCTTGAGTATGAAGTCTCAGTTTAAGATAAACACTTTCATCATTTTATACGCATATGTCCACAATTCTACTCCTAAACGTACACAATGAAATAACACTGGAAATTACTTTAGAACTTTGAATTTCTCAGATTGAATTTTTCTATAGACCTTGAAAATAACTGCTGAATCACTCACCTGAAATTATGTCTGCTGTCCTAAGATTATTAGTTTTAGTAGAGTTTAGTCTTTCTGTCTTTATTTTAACATTATGAGTACCTCTCGTAATAGTCTTTATACAGAACTTTATAATTTATAACCCCTAGGAATTAGGAAGGGCATATATTAGTTTTATCAGTCATATTTTTGTTTTTGTAGATTAACTGTGGCTTAAAAAATGGTTCGCAATATCATGAAACTTAATGCTACAGACAGAAGCTGAACTCAGATCTTCAGATACGGTTTTCTATTGATTAGTGATTAATATAACAATCTCCTAAAAGATACTTCATATTATTCCATTTTCACACTGCTGATAAAGACATATCTGAGTCTGGGCAATATATAAAATTAAGAAATGTAATTGACTTACAGTCCCAAGTAGCCAGAGAGACCTTACAATAATGGCTGAAAGTGAAAGGCACATCTCACATGGCGGCAGAAAAGTGAAGAAAACTTGTGCAGAGAAACTGCCCTTTGTAAAACCATCAGATCTTGTGAGACTTGTCTGCTATCATGAGAACAGCATGGGAAAGACCTACTCCCAGGATTCAATTACCTCCCACCAGGTCGCTCCCACAACACATGGGAATTCAAGATGCGATTTGGGTGGAGACACAGGAAAACCATATTATTTCACCACTGGCCCCTCTGAAATCTCGTGTATTCGCATTTCAAAACCAATCACGCCTTCCCAACAGTCCCCCAAAGTCTTAACTCATTTCAGTATTAACTCGAAAGTCCACAACCCAAAGTCTCATCCAAGACAAGGCAAGCCCCTTCTGCCTATGGGCCTGTAAAATAAAAAAACAAGTTAGTTATTTCCAACATACAATGAGGGTAAAAGGCATTGGGTAAATACAGCCATTGCAAATGGGAGAAATTGGCCGAAACAAAGGGGCTACAGGCCCTATGCAGGTCTGAAATCTAGCAGGGCAGTCAAATCTTAAAGCACCAAAATGATCTCCTTTGACCACATGTCTCACATCCACGTCACACGTTGATGCTAGACATGGATTCCCTTGGTCTTGGGCAGCTCTGCCCCTCTGGCTTTGCAGGGTACAGCCTCCCTCCCAGCTACTTTCATGGGCTGGCGTTGAGTGTCTGTGGCTTTTCTAGGTGCACGATGCAAGCAGTTGGGTCTATCATTCTGGGGTGTGGAGGACAGTGGCCCTCTTCTCATAGATCCACTAAGCAGTGACCCAGTAGAGACTCTGTATGGGGGCTCCCACCCCACATTTCCCTTCTGTAATGCCCTAGCAGAGGTTCTCCTCCAGGACCCCAACCTTACAGCAAACTTCTACCTGGGCATCCTGACATTTCTATATATCTCCTGAAATCCAGGTGGAGGTACCCAAACCCCAATTCTTGACTTCCATGCACTTGCAGGCTCAACACCACGTGGAAGATGCCAAGGCTTGAGGCTTACAGCCTCTGAAGCTAGGGCCCAGGCTCTACTTTGGCCCCTTTCAGCCATGGCTGGAGTGCCTGTGAGAGGTGACAACGTGCTAGCAGCCCTCACTCTCAGCGCCTCCTCGGCCTCGCTGTCCACTCTGGTGGCACTTGTGGAGCACTTCAGCCCACCACGGCACTGTGGAGCCCCTCTCTGGGCTGGCTGAGGCAGGAGCCGGCTCCCTCCGCTTGCAGAGAGGTGTGGAGGGAGAGGCAAGGGCGGGAACCGGGGCTGTGAGCAGCACTCACAGTCCAGTGCGAGTTCCCACGGGCACCAGAGCGGGCTCTGTGGACCCTGCACACGGAGCGGCCACCTGGCCCCACTGGCGGAGGGCAGTGAGGGGCTTAGCACCTGGGCCAGCAGCTGCAGAGGCCAGCAGCTGCCTGCCGGCACTACACTCGAGTTCTGGCCTGGCCTCAGCTGCCTCCTTGCAGGGCAGGGTTTGGGACCTGCAGCCCACCGTGTCTGAGCCCCCCTCCCTCCCACCCCCGCCCCCCGCTGTGGGGTCCTGTGACACCCAAGCCTCCCCAAGTGGCACCGCCCACCTGCTCCCTGAGGCCCGGTCCTATCAACCACCCATGGACTAACGAGTACAGGTGCACGGGCAGGACTAGCAGGCAACTCCGTCTGCAGCCCCTGTGCTGGATCCACTGGGTGAGGCCAGCTGGGCTCCTGAGTCTGGTGGGGACTTGGGGAACTTTTATGTCTAGCTAAGGGATCCTAAACACACCAATCAGCACTTTGTGTCAAGCTAGGGTTTGTAAATACACTAATCGGTACTCTGTCTAGCTCAAGGTTTATAAATACACCAATTGGTACTTTGTATCCAGCTAACCTAGTGGGGACTTGGAGAACTTTTCTACCACTCTGTCTAGCTCAAGGATTGTAAATGCACCAATCAGCACTCTGTGTCTAGCTCAGGGTTTGTAAATACACCAGTCAGTACTCTGTGTCCAGCTCAAGGTTTGTAAATACACCAATTGGTACTCTGTATCTAGCTAACTCTGTATCTAGCTAACCTAGTGGGGACTTGGAGAACTTTTCCTTCTAGTAAGCACATTGTGTCTAGCTCAAGGATTGTAAACACATCAATCAACACTCTGTCAAAATGGACCAATCAGCTCTCTGTAAAATTGACCAATCACCTTTCTGTAAAATGGACCAATCAGCTGGATGTGGGTGGGGCCAGATAAGGGAATAAAAGAGGGCTGCAGCGCTAGCAGTGGCAACCTGCTGGGGTTCCCTTAGGCACTGTGGAAGCTTTGTTCTTTCACTCTTTGCTATAAATCTTGCTGCTGCTCATTCTTTGGGTCCACGCTGCCTTTATGAGCTTTAACACTCGCCATGAAGGTCTGCAGCTTCACTCCTGAAGCCAGCAAGACCAGGAACCCACTGGGAAGAACAAACAACTTTAGACCCGCTGCCTTTAAGAGCTGTAATACTCACTGCCAAGGTCTGCGCTTCACTCCTGTTAGCAAGACCACCAACCCACCAAAAGGAAGAAGCTCCAGACACATCTGAATGTCTGAAGGAACAAACTCCGGACCTACCATCTTTAAGAACTGTAACACTCATCGCGAGGGTCCGCGGCTTCATTCTTGACGTCAGCGAGACTAAGAACCCACCAATTGTGGACACACCTGGGACCCAAGACACAAAGTCGCTAGGCTGCAGATAGCACAGGAACCCTGGGCCTGGCCTGTGAGAGCAGTTTTTTCTCCTAGGACCCTGGAGCTGTGATGGAAGGGGCTGCCTCCCAGGTCTCTGCAATGCCCTAGAGACATTGTCCCCATTGTCTTGGTGATTAACATTAGATTTCTCATTTCTTATGCAAATTTCTGCAGCCAGCTTGAATTTTTTCTCAGAAAATGGAACTTTTTTTTTTTTTTTTTGGCAGTGTTAGGCCATAAATTTTCCAAACTTTTATGCTCTACTTTGCTTATAAAATGCCTTTAACAGCACCTAAGTCACTTCTTGAATGCTTTGCTGCTTAGAAATTTCTTCCACCAGATGCCCTAAATCATCTCTCAAGTTCAAAGTTGTACAAATCTCTAGGGCATGGGCAATAGGCTGCTAGCCTCTTTGCTAAAATATAACAAGAGTCACCTTTGCTCTAGTCACCAAATACTTCCTCATCTCCATTGGAGACCACCTCAGCGTGAATTTCATTTTCCATATTATCAGCATTTTGGTCAAAGCCATTCAAAAAGTCTCTTAGGAGTTCCAAGCTTTCTTGATTTTTCCTCTTATCTTCAGATCCCTCCAAACTGTTGTAACCACTGCCTGTTACCCAGTTCCAAAGTTGTTTCCACATTTTTGCGTATCTTTTCAGCAGCGCCCCACTCTCCTGGTACCAATTAGTCCATTTTCACGCTGCTGATAAGGACGTAAAAGAAACCGGGAAATTTACAAAAGAAAGAGGTTTAATTGACTTACAGTTCCACTTGGCTGGGGAGGCCTCACAATCATGGCAGAAGGCGAAAGGCGTATCTCATATGGCAGCAGACAGGAGAAGAGAGCTTGTGCAGAGAAACTCTTGTTTTAAAACAATTAGATTTCATTAGACTTATTTGCTATCAGGAGAACAGCGCAGGGAAGCTGTGCCACCATGATTCAATTACCTTTCACCGGGTCCCTCCCATAACACGTGGGAATTCCAGAACATATTTGGGTGGGAACACAGCCAAATCATATCACACTTTCAACTGAGTTGGAGAGCAAGCAAGTAACCAATCATTAATCAATCATCACTTATCCTAGATCAAAATAATGTGCCATAATTGAAAATTCACCAGTATGATGAATAAATATAAAAGCAGGCATGAAAAGTTTCTTTCTTTGGAGTATCAGAAAAGGATCAAAGGAATAATACTTATTCTGAATCTTAAATGGAAATTCATGTTTTACATGACCATGTTAAAAACAAAACCATTTCAGAATTTAGAGAGAATAGCATGTACAACAGAATGGTAGGGAGACATGGGCTAAGATCACAGTATTCAAACGATTTGTTCATGAAGAAACAGTGAATATCTTTAATCAGATCGCTTTTGGCAGAAGAAAACCTATTGGAGAGCATTAAAAAAGAGCTTGTAAATAAAAATGAATTTTTAAAAACACAGTTAAAAGAATGTTAGAATGACTAGCTGGAGAATTCAACCAACAGAGAAAGTGTTGTAAAGTATGGAGAAAGGCTGAAGTTGATCATTTAATGTTCATCAAGGTTTTAAGAACAAAGGAGATGGCTTATTTGACTGCAGATAACAACACCATCACTCAAAAAAGCAAATGAAAATAGTATTAGTAAAGAAAACTATGAGTTTGTAAGGAAGAAGTATTAATTAAAATTCTTCTGCTGGGTGCTGTGCTTCATGCCTGTAATCCCAGCACTTTGGGAGGCCACAGCGTGTGGTTTTCTTAACCCTAGGACTTCAAAATAAGTCTGGGCAACACTGCAAAACCCCACCTCTACAAAAAATACAAAACTTAGCTGGGTGTGGTGGTGTGCACCTGTTTTCCCAGCTACTCTGGGGGCTGAGGTGAGAGGATTGCTTGAGCCTTATAGTTCAAGGCTATAGATCCTTGATCGCACCACTGCACTCCAGCCTGGGTGAAAGAGCCAGACCCTATCTCAGAAAGAGAATAAAATGCAAATAATAAAAAGATAAGTAAAACAAATAAATTTTTTATTTGTTCTAGATATTTCCAATATTAATTTATTCATTCATTCATTTAAAAAGTGTTTATCTAGCATTTATAATATGCTAGGCACTACTTTTTGTTTTGTAATAAAATAGACAAAATGAGATATAATTTAGTGGATGGGTGGATATCAAAAAAATATATAAATGGCTGTAACTTGAAGCACTTTCTATGATGACAAATAATAAGGTGCTGAACATCTCTGGGAAGGGAGAAATTGAAAATACAGGAATAGGCCTTGGAAGAGATTTCTGAACTAGGCATACAGATTAGATTATCAATATGTAGCTGACTGAAAGTGAAAAACAACAACAAAAAAAAACAGTGAAAAATTAGAAAGAGTCTTTTAGCTTATTATAAACCAAATTATGAACTGGCTACATTTTATATTCCAACAATACTGTAAAGAGATTCAGGCTACACATATAGGTTTGAGAAGATATTATGTCATAGTAGGGTTTATGGAAGTGGAGCTATTCAAAGAGAAAAATGAGTATCCCCAAGCTAGCAACTAAATAAACATCACGAACAGCATAAAATATTGTGCTTCTTTTTTTCTGATTAATTCTATATGGCATAAACCTGATTAAAACTTAAATGATATTCTTAACATATAGTATAGCTGTAAATGCCAACAATTTGCTAGTATGTTTTTAACTAACTACATATTCTAGAAAGTAAATTTTTCATGTTTAAAATAAAATATTTAGTGAGCAGCTTACTTACTAATGAGTAAAGATAATCACAGAATAATGTACTACTTTTATCTCTATTATTTTTGATAACATTAAACTCAATATCAGAGAAAAAATAACATTGTGAAATGATTCTTTAAATAGTACACTAAATAAAAAAATGTTAATCCAGATGAATTGAAATTGAATCTGAAATTCTAAATAGTGTTATTATAATAGCACTTTAAATAAATGTTCAATAAATTGTTCATGGTGCTAAGTGTAACAGTTAGTTTATTCAGACGGCTGAATGTGCTTGTTTCTGGGGTACCTGAGACGTTTTGATACAGACATCCAACGTGAAATAAGCACATCATGAACATTGGAGTATCTATTCCCTGAAGCATTTATCCATTGAGTTCCAAATCATTCAATTACACTCTTTAAGTTATTTTAAAATGTAGTTACGATTGCCTAAAGTAGTTCTGAGCACTATAAATTAAGATGGCATGTGTCACATAAAATGCAGTATCCATGGAGAAATAGTAATTAGCATGTTTCTGAATATTACCATTACCAAAAACAAAATAATAGCATTTTTATTTAGAGATTTTGTTTTGGTAAACATTCAAAGTTGCTAAGAAATTAATTTCAAATACATGCATTTTCTTCAAAATGTATGGTAGTGTGGAAAAATCATTACCAAATTACTACTAATTAGTCAATGTTTTGGACTTCTAGACTTATAATACCTCACCAAGAAGTAAATTAAAAGTCTGAAAGAAAGAACTTTCATTATATTAATCCAGGGGATGTAAGACACATGAATGACTCAAGGGAAGAATTTTGTTAGAAGAGATCATTGGTGCCCCTTGACTAATAATACCTTGCATACATTGACATCAAGTGGGATTAAGAGGTGGGTTAGAATGTGGATTAAATGAATTCTTAAAACTTTTCAAAAGATACTTGAATTAAGATCAATTTGTTAGGCCACATTTCTTATTTTGTTTCCTTTTATTTATTTATTTTTTTTCTGGAGGTGGGGGATAATGGTTGTTTTCAATAATGTGGTAGCCCCCAAGCAAAATATGTTGGTATTTGAGCTCTAGCCAGTATCCCATAGTGAACAGTTACTCTTCCCACATTTTAAAAGTGTTATGAATGAGCGGGAAGGGAACATGGAGTGCCCCTCTCATTAAAATACTAATCTAAAATAATATACTGATTTCCTTCTTCCTCAGTCTGGGGTAAACAGCCAATTGTGGCTCTGTTGTCTTGGGTCTTGTCTAAAGATGCCATATTCTTAGGTTTATGTTTTTTTGTGTGAAAAATATGGTTTAATTGCTGAAAGATGATTATACAGTGATAGCATTTTCTTATTCACCTCAATGACCTCTTACCGAGCTATTTGTGATTGCCTTAATAAGATGCTACACTTATTTTCTATTTAAAATACAGCTACACTTATTTTCTATTTTATTCTATATCCTATAGTAAGGGCATAGCAGATCTCCCGATTTTCTCTAGCTCATGTTTTGTATCCTATATTAATGCTACTATGTATATATGTATGTATCTATCTATCATCTATCCATAAATGATGTGCTTATCTTGAAATAGTAAGAAAGGGTAGTTTAGTTCACCCTTCCACATAGGTTTAGGTATCCAAAGAATATAGGAAGTGTTTCTCCATGACTTACTTCTCTCTGTCCATTACCCTACCAGTCCTCAAACTGTTTTCCCTAGAAAGCGTTGGTTAGATTATATCATGACCAATCTTATTAGCCCTTTTGGTTAATGAGTGCCCGAAATGCAAAGTGAGGTGGCCTTTGGGATGCACCTGTCTTCTTGCTCCCCATACTCCCATTACTGCATTCTTCCCTGCCATTAGTAGAAGCTATCCACAATTGGCCCCTTTTCCTTGTTTAGCAATTAAAGGAACCTGAATAAAAAGATGTGCATAATTAACTACAATACGTTTCTACATTTCTTGTCATTCCTAATACATATACAGTGTGTGTACTTTTAACACCATAAGTGAGAGTTAAGCTTTGAGGATGCAAAGGCATAAGAATGATACAATGGACTTTGCAAACTTTCTGGAATTGGGGGAAAGGGTGGGAGCAGGGATAAGGGATAAAAGACTATAAATTGGTTATGGTGTATACTGCTCAGGTGATGGGTCCAACAAAATCTTACAGATCACCACTGAAGAACTTACTCATGTAACCAAACACCATCTGTTTTCCATAAATCTATGGGAAAACAATAAAATTAAAAAAGAAAGTTCCAAATGTTAGTAGCTTCAGGCTAATATAACATGAGGAGAAGCATTGTATCTCAGCTTAAGCCTTAAAAGAGGTCTAGCACACGCATTTATCTCATTCATACCTTTCTCCTTATTTCTGCCTGAAATTTGAAATTAGACCATCACATTTTCATAGCAGCTTGCATCGAATACTAGATTAGTGTGGTGGAAAGTCTCAGTCCTTGGGGCCACCTCCGGGCAACTCTGCAACGACATCAGAACTCCAGAGCTCTCCACAGTCTGGTGACCTTGTTATCACAGCACCACAGCCTCTGTGCAACGTTGCTTCCTCCTCTTCCCACTAAAGCACAGATCCCAAGAGTAATTCCTAATAAATTTATTGCACAGTAATCTTCAGCTTCAAGTTGATGTCAAGAAAGCCTGACTGTCAAGAGGGTAACTTTCAGTGTAATTTCACCCTCAGGTTCAAGAAAAGGGACCAGAGTCACAAGGGACTTCATGCAGTAGAAATTTCATAGCAGCCCTGGAAGAATAAAATCCATATTGTTTATTTATTTGTTATGATAACACTCTGTTACTCAGAGGCAATCTGAGAAATAACAATGAATAATCATTTAAGAGATTGTTTTAAAGTACAGATACAAGAACTAACATTTCTAATTTACATAACACCATGTTTGAGTATATAAATTTTTAAATAAAAATTATCCTTTTTTATATCATCTCTTTCTACATCATTGTACATTGAATGTTTGTTAGAATATTGATTGTAATATTTATCATGTCTAATTTTATGATAAATTTGAATAGAAATATATCTAGACTCATACACATCATTTAGTTATAAACATGAAATAAATATACTTATGAATATTTAATTATTGATACAATTAGAAAAGATGAAATAACTTGGATTTTAAACTAGAAGTGAAATGTAAAGATTCTGAGCTGTAGTTTCAAATAACTTAACTTTAAATATGGCTCTGCCACTTATGAACTGAGTGACCCCTGGTATGCTACTAAAAGTAAAATCTTTCATTTATTTGCCTCTAAAATGAGTAAAATAGTAAATTCTTATTTAAAAAATGTTTACAACCACACATACATTCATACACATATATGAATATATGCACTCAGATACATGGATACATTCTCACATGCGTTTATGCTTGTATATTCAGCAGAGCCTTGTGAATGTACAGCCTATCGAATAATTCAAGAAGAGGGCTGGAGGAAAGTGTAAGCATTCACAGTTTTGTTTTTTCCTTTAAGTGGGGTTCTATATAAAAGAAGTACTCACTAAGGTTCATATCCATGTGTGCAGGAATTAATCTCTCACCGTTTGCCTACAGCCATGCTAGACGTATACCATCTTAGGGAGAAAAGAGAAGATAATCACTCGCTACACTCTGAGCTTATTGATTTAGATGAGGAAGTCTGTAAAAAGACTAGAAAATACGAGAGGGATGTTAACACTGTATTATATACTATTTGATGCTGTTTCATTTTTTAACACATAATCACTAATAAATTTTGTTATTTTGAAGTCTGCTTTGATTAAAATTAATATACCTAGCCTACCTTTCTTTGGATTATGCTACTGGTGTAACTGGAGTGTGTTTTTTTTTTTTTTTCTTTTTTTTTTGGATTGGTGTAAAATATATATATATACACACACGCACATATATACGTACATATATATACACACATATGTATATATATACGTATACATATATGTATATATGTGTGTATATATGTGTGTGTATATATATTTTCTTTACTTTTAACCTGAGTATTTCTAGATAAAGTGGTTTTCTTACAGACAACGCATAGTTGAATTTTTAAAAGGAAATCTCTAAAAATCTGTGTTTTAATTGCTGAATATAGAAATTCACATCTTTGTTATTACAAATAGATTCAAATTAATGTCTACCATATTTTTAAATGTTTCTACTTATTGTATTTTTCTTTCTTTAATTCTTCCTGTTTTCTTTGTCTTCTCCAGTGTTAATTGAGCATTTTATAAGATTTTACTTCTTCCCTTAGTATATAAATTGTGCTTTTAAAAATATGTTTTAGTGATTCTCCTGGAGTTGCAATACACATTTTTCTACTCTAAAATAATCTTCAATATTTCACAGATATTGAAGTTACCTTATAAAAGTGTATTTCCAAATATTCCCTTCCATCACATATACCATTACTGTCATTCACGTCACTCATGTGCATGCTTACAGTCATCCAGTATTTGTTGCTATTATTATTAATTTACATAAGCAGTTGTAGTTTAGATCAACCAAGAATTTAAAAAAAAATAGATTTCATTTTATTCTCCTTTCTTTCTTCCCTGATTCTTTCTCTTTCTTTACATCTGGTTCTCTTGCCTACAAAATTTTCCTTATCCCTGAAGAATATTTTTCTCTTTCAACATTTCTTGCAGAGAAGAATCTGCTGGCAAATAATTTCCTCAGTTTTTGTTTATCCTTGATAGTCTTTATTTCTTCGTCACTTTATACATACATATCACTGGATGGAAAATTCCAGGTTAGTATTTTTATTCTTTATTTTAAATAATTCATTCCATTCTGATTGCTTGCATTGTTTCAGACAAGAAATCCACTGTTATTTTTATCCTTCATTCTTCTGTAAATTAAGGCATTTTTTTCCCTCTGATTTTTTGCAGAATTTTCTTTTTGTCTTTGGTCTTCTATAATTGACTATGAGATCTTTAGGTGTGAATTTTTTCATTGCTTATCTTGATTAGTGTTCTTTCATCCTGGAGTTATGGTATCAAATGCCATTAATTTAAAAAAATTGAAATTTTCATTGCTTAGACATTTGCTACTTTCTGTAGCATACCTAAAAATGCATGACTTGTATGTCACTGTCATTATTCTCAATGAAGCTATTTTCCAATGACTTTAAGGAGTGAAAATTAAATCTAGTTCACTTAAATGTATATTTTTTTTACCAGTTAATTTAAAAGACACTGCTTTATATTAGTCAATTATAAAAATACTACAAAGGTCAAAGGGTTTCTATGTGTTTATTCTGTAAATAAATTATCTGGGAAGATATGGGAAATCTCAGTACTTTAGGGTTGATTTTGTTGTGATTCCTTAAACTACTCTAAAAATAAAGTTTATTAAAGAGAAATAAAATATCTGATTTCTAGAATAGCTAGTTATTTAAAATGCTTATGGCAGCATACTATTTGAAAAACTCTAAAACATGTTTACAAGGTCATATATATATGTTAATTACATTTGTAAACTGCTACACATTTCTGAAGATAAATAATTCAAGCCTATAGAAATGTATACATTACATTTACACAAGTCTTAAGTTTCTTATGTAATTGTGTGTGTGCATTTTTTTAATCGGAAAGATATACTTTTCATTTCTTCAGTATATTAGTTAACTTTAAAAACAAGTTATATTATATTTAAACTTATTATTCTATTTTTTTTTTATACTTTAAGTTCTGGCATATTTGTGCAGAACGTGCAGGTTTCTTACATAGGTATACACATGCCATGGTGGATTACTGCACCAATCATTCGTCATCCACATTAGGTATATCTCTTAATGCTGTCCCTCCTCTAGCCCCCCAACCCCCGACAGGCCCTAATGTGTAATGTTCCTCTCCCTGTGTCCATGTGTTCTCATTGTTCAACTCCCACTTACGGGTGAGAACATGTGGTGTTTGGATTTCTGTTCTTGTGTTAGTTTACTGACAATAATGGTTTCCAGCTTAATCCATGCCCCTGCAAAGGACATGAACTCATATTTTTGTTATGACTGCATAGTATTCCATAGCGTATAAGTGCCACATTTTCTTTATCCAGTCTATCATTGATGGGCATTTGGGTTGGTTCCAAGTCTTTGCTGTTGGGAACAAAGCCACAATAAACGCATGTGTGCATGTGTTTTTATAGTAGAATGATTTATAACCTTTGTGTACATACCCAGTAATAGGATTGCTGGGTCAAATGGTATTTCTAATTATAGATCCTTGAGGAATAGCTGCACTGTCTTCCACAATGGTTGAACTGATTTACACTCCCACCAACAGTGTAAAAACATTCCTGTTTCTCCACATCCTCTCCAGGAACTGTTGTTTCCTGACTTTTTAATGATTGTCATTCTAACTGGTGTGAGATGGTATCTCACTGTGGTTTTGGTTTGCATTTCTCTAATGACCACTGATGATGAGCATTTTTTCATATGTCTGTTGGCTGCATAAATGTATTCTTTTGAGAAGTGTCTGTTCATACTGTTTGCCCACTTTTTGATGGGGTGGATTTTGTTGCCATTGCTTTTGGTGTTTTAGTCATGAAGTCTTTGCCCATGCCTATGTCTTGAATGTATTTCCTAGGGTTTCCTGTAGGGCTTTTATGGTTTTAGGTCTTACGTTTGAGTCTTTAACCCATCTTGAGTTAATTTCTGTGAAAGTTGTCAGGAATGGATCCCGTCTCAGCTTTCTGCATATGGCTAGCCAGTTTTCCCAACACCATTTATTAAGTAGATAATCCTTTTCCCATTGCTTGTTTTTATCAGATTTGTCAAAGAGTAGATTGTTGTAGATATGTGGTGTTTTCTGAGGCCTCTGTTCTGTTCCATTGGTCTCTATATCTGTTTTGGTACCAGTAGCATGATGTTTTTACTGTAGCCTTGTGGTATAGCTTGAAGTCAAGTAGCGTGATGCCTCCAGCTTTGTTCTTTTTCTTTAGGATTGTCTTGGCAGGCAGGCTCTTTTTAGCTTCCATATGAAATTTAAAGTAGTTTTTTTCTGCCCATACATGAAAGTATGGGGGAGTCTTAAATGCAAATAAGCAAAAATAACCTACTTCAATACTTCACTTGATGCCGTTTCTAATAGTGTTTATTACTTACTATTATTCTATTAGATTAAATAAATTAAAATATGTGTATAAGGTCTTGCATCTCCATAAACTTGGTAAGAAATAAACACTACTTTGCAGTTTGGAACGCAGAATGTGTCTTATCTGAACAAAACAAAATAATAAATTTTGTTGAATTCTGCTTACAAACATGTGCTTCGCAAGTTTGTTGAGCTAAAATCCATTAATTATTACATACATGTATAAAAGGAATATAGTCTTTTTTCCTTCTCAATCTTTGTTACATAAGCTTCCAAGATGCTCTGCATAACAATAGTTCAGTTGTAGTTAAATGCACAAGTTAAATGTGCGTTGATAACATATAGGTGAGCATAGGATCATATTCAGACTGTACCATGCTTCTAGCTTATGAGGAGAGTGTGGCATGTGAACATTTGCCTTCTATAAACTCCTAGGTTTATAATTTTAGGGTTGCTTTCCTATGGTGTTACTACTGTAAAAGCAGGGTGATATCTGGTTATCAATGCATCACATAAGAAGAAAATAGATCAGAGTTTAGGGTATCAGTGTTTTGATGCAAGTAATTATACCTCTGATCTCTGCTCCACAGACTTCAGATAAAATGAATAAATATAGATATGAAATACTTCTTATATTACTAATTACAGTGGCTTTTGAAGCAATGCTATGATGTAAATATGAGTGTGGACACGTTTTTTTCCCCCCAGTTGGAATCTACCCACCTCGCAGCATCTGCCACCATACCATAGATAAAGACATGTAACCTGCCTGCTGGAGTTGGCTTGCTCTTTATTTCATAGACTGACTCTGACCATAGAAAGAGACTGAAGAAGAGCTCTTTCTCATATATATATATATATATAATCTTTCATATATATAGTAAATATATATATATATATACACACACACATATATTGTATCTTTTAAAATGTATTCCCGAGGGGGCGGAGCAAGATGGCCGAATAGGAACAGCTCCAGTCTCCAACTCCCAGCGCGAGCGATACAGAAGACTGGTAATTTCTGCATTTTCAACTGAGGTACTGGGGTCATCTCACTGGGGAGTGCCGGACAATCGGTGCTGGTCAGCTGCTGCAGCCGAACCAGCAAGAGCTGAAGGAGGGTGAGGCATCATCTCACCTGGGAAGTACAAGGGGGAAGGGAATCCCTTTTCCTAGCCAGGGGAACTGAGACACACAACACCTGGAAAATCGGGTAACTCCCACCCCAATACTGTGCTTTAAGCAAACTGGCACACCAGGAGAATATATCCCACACCTGGCCAGGAGGGTCCCATGCCCATGGAGCCTCCCTCATTGCTAACACAGCAGTCTGTGGCGATCTAACAGCAAGGCAGCAGTGAGGCTGGGGGAGGGGCGCCTGCCATTGCTGAGGCTTAAGTAGGTAAAAAAAGCCGCTGGGAAGCTCGAACTGGGTGGAGCTCACAGCAGCTCAAGGAAGCCTGCCTGTCTCTGTAGACTCCACCTCTGGGAACAGAGCACAGCTAAAAAACAACAGGGGAAGCAGCAGAGGCCTGTGCAGACGCGAACGACTCTGTCTGACAGCTTTGAAGAGAGCAGTGGATCTCCCAACATGGAGGTTGAGATCTGAGAAGGGACAGACTGCCTGCTCAAGTGGGTCCCTGACCCCTGAGTAGCCTAACTGGGAGACATCCCCCACTATGGGCAGTCTGACACCCCACACCTCACAGGGTGGAGTACACCCCTGAGAGGAAGCTTCCAAAGTAAGAATCAGACAGGTACACTCGCTGTTCAGCAATATTCTATCTTCTGCAACCTCTGCTGCTGATTCCCAGGCAAACAGGGTCTGGAGTGGACCTCAAGCAATCTCCAACAGACCTATAGCTGAGGGTCTTGTCAGAAGAAAAACTATCAAACAGGAAGGACACCTATACCAAAACCCCATCAGTACGTCACCATCATCAAAGACCAGAGACAGATAAAACCACAAAGATGGGGAAAAAGCAGGGTAGAAAAGCTGGAAATTCAAAAAATAAGAGTGCATCTCCCCCTGCAAAGGAGCACAGCCCATCGCCAGCAACGGATCAAAGCTGGTCAGAGAATGACTTTGAGGAGATGAGAGAAGAAGGCTTCAGTCCATCAAACTTCTCAGAGCTAAAGGAGAAATTATGTACCCAAAGCAAAGAAACTAAAAATCTTGAAAAAAGAGTGGAAGAATTGACAGCTAGACTAATTAATGCAGAGAAGGTCATAAACGAAATGACAGAGATGAAAACCATGACCGAGAAATACATGACAAATGCACAAGCTTCAGTAACCGACTTGATCAACTGGAAGAAAGAGTATCAGCGATTGAGGATCAAATGAATGAAATGAAGTGAGAAGAGAAACCAAAAGAAAAAAGAAGAAAAAGAAATGAACAAAGCCTGCAAGAAGTATGGAATTATGTAAAAAGACCAAATCTACGTCTGATTGGGGTACCTGAAAGTGAGGGGGAAAATGGAACCAAGTTGGAAAACACTCTTCAGGATATCATCCAGGAGAACTTCCCCAACCTAGTAGGGCAGGCCAACATTCAAATTCAGGAAATACAGAGAATGCCACAAAGATACTTCTCGAGAAGAGCAACTCCAAGACACATAATTGCCAGATTCACCAAAGTTGAAATGAAGGAAAAAATCTTAAGGGCAGCCAGAGAGAAAGGTCGGGTTACCCACAAAGGGAAGCCCATCAGACTAACAGCAGATCTCTCAGCAGAAACTCTACAAGCCAGCAGAGAGTGGGGGCCAATATTCAACGTTCTTAAAGAAAAGAATTTTAAACCCAGAATTTCATATCCAGCCAAACTAAGTTTCATAAGTGAAGGAGAAATAAAATCCTTTACAGAGAAGCAAATGCTTAGAGATTTTGTCACCACCAGGCCTGCCTTACAAGAGACCCTGAAGGAAGCCCTAAACATGGAAAGGAACAACTGGTACCAGCCATTGCAAAAACATGCCAAAATATAAAGACCATCGAGGCTAGGAAGAAACTGCAACAACTAACGAGCAAAATAACCAGTTAATATCATAATGGCAGGATCAAGTTCACACATAACAATAATAACCTTAAATGTAAATGGACTACATGCTCCAATTAAAAGACACAGACTGGCAAACTGCATAAAGAGTCAAGACCCAGCAGTCTGCTGTATTCAGGAGACCCATCTCACATGCAGAGACATACATAGGCTCAAAATAAAGGGATGGAGGAAGATCTACCAAGCAAATGGAGAACAAAAAAAAGCAGGGGTTGCAATCCTAGTCTCTGATAAAACAGACTTTAAACCATCAAAGATCAAAAGAGACAAAGAAGGCCATTACATAATGGTAAAGGGATCAATTCAACAGGAAGAGCTAACTATCCTAAATATATATGCACCCAATACGGGAGCACCCAGATTCATAAAGCAAGTCCTTAGAGATTTACAAAGAGACTTAGACTCCCATACAATAATAATGGGAGACTTCAACACTCCACTGTCAACATTAGACAGATCAACGAGACAGAAAGTTAACAAGGATATCCAGGAATTGAACTCATCTCTGCACCAAGCGGACCTAATAGACATCTATAGAACTCTCCACCCCAAATCAACAGAATATACATTCTTCTCAGCACCACATCACACTTATTCCAAAATTGACCACATAATTGGAAGTAAAGCACTCCTCAGCAAATGTAAAAGAACAGAAATTATAGCAAACTGTCTCTCAGACCACAGTGCAATCAAACTAGAACTCAGGACTAAGAAACTCAATCAAAACCGCTCAACTACATGGAAACTGAACACCCTGCTCCTGAATGACTACTGGGTACATAACAAAGTGAAAGCAGAAATAAAGATGTTCTTTGAAATCAATGAGTACAAAGATACAACATACCAGAATCTCTGGGACACATTTAAAGCAGTGTGTAGAGGGAAATTTATAGCACTAAATGCCCACAAGAGAAAGCAGGAAAGATCTAAAATTGACACTCTAACATCACAATTAAAAGAACTAGAGAGGCAAGAGCAAACACATTCAAAAGCTGGCAGAAGGCAAGAAATAACTAAGATCAGAGCAGAACTGAAGGAGATAGAGACACAAAAAACCCTCCAAAAAATCAATGAATCCAGGAGTTGGTTTTTTGAAAACATCAACAAAATTGACAGGCCGCTAGCAAGACTAATAAAGAAGAAAAGAGAGAGGAATCAAATAGACGCAATAAAAAATGATAAAGGGGATATCACCACTGACCCCACAGAAATACAAACTACCATCAGAGAATACTATAAACACCTCTACGCAAATCAACTAGAAAATCTAGAAGAAATGGATAATTTCCTGGACACTTACACTCTCCCAAGACTAAACCAGGAAGAAGTTGAATCCCTGAATAGACAAATAGCAGGCTCTGAAATTGAGGCAACAATCAATAGCCTACCCACCAAAAAAAGTCCAGGACCAGATGGATTCACAGCTGAATTCTACCAGAGGTACAAGGAGGAGCTGGTACCATTCCTTCTGAAACTATTCCAATCAATAGAAAAAGAGGGAATCCTCCCTAACTCATTTTATGAGGCCAACATCATTCTGATACCAAAGCCTGGCAGAGACACAACCGAAAAAGAGAATTTTAGACCAATATCCCTGATGAACATCCATGCAAAAATCCTCCATAAAATACTGGCAAACCGGATTCAGCAGCACATCAAAAAGCTTATCCACCATGATCAAGTGGGCTTCATCCCTGGGATGCAAGGCTGGTTCAACATTCGCAAATCGATAAATGTAATCCAGCATATAAACAGAACCAAAGACAAGAACCACATGATTATCTCAATAGATGCAGAAAAGGCTTTTGACAAAATTCAACAGCCCTTCATGCTAAAAAGGCTCAATAAATTTGGTATTGATGGAACGTACCTCAAAATAATAAGAGCTATTTATGACAAATCCACAGCCAATATCATACTGAATGGACCAAAACTGGAAAAATTCCCTTTGAAAACTGGCACAAGACAGGGATGCCCTCTCTCACCACTCCTATTCAACATAGTGTTGGAAGTTCTGGCTAGGGCAATCAGGCAAGAGAAAGAAATCAAGGGTATTCAGTTAGGAAAAGAAGAAGTCAAATTGTCCCTGTTTGCAGATGACATGATTGTATATTTAGAAAACCCCATTGTCTCAGCCCAGAATCTCCTTAAGCTGATAAGCAACTTCAGCAAAGTCTCAGGATACAAAATTAATGTGTAAAAATCACAAGCATTCTTATACACGAGTAACAGACAAACAGAGAGCCAAATCATGAATGAACTTCCATTCACAATTACTTCAAAGAGAATCAAATACCTAGGAATCCAATTTACAAGGGATGTAAAGGACCTCTTCAAGGAGAACTACAAACCACTGCTCAGTGAAATAAAAGAGGACACAAACAAATGGAA
The DNA here is from genome assembly GCF_007565055.1 of Rhinopithecus roxellana. Taxonomy (NCBI): domain Eukaryota; kingdom Metazoa; phylum Chordata; class Mammalia; order Primates; family Cercopithecidae; genus Rhinopithecus; species Rhinopithecus roxellana. The sequence continues at coordinate 137,943,046 of NC_044550.1, forward strand.
GAACATACCATGCTCATGGATAGGAAGAATCAATATCGTGAAAATGGCCATACTGCCCAAGGTTATTTATAGATTTAATGCCATCCCCATCAAGCTACCAATGAGTTTCTTCACAGAATTGGAAAAAACTGCTTTAAAGTTCATATGGAACCAAAAAAGAGCCCGCATTGCCAAGACAATCCTAAGTCAAAAGGACAAAGCTGGAGGCATCACACTACCTGACTTCAAACTATACTACAAGGCTACAGTAACCAAAACAGCATGGTACTGGTACCAAAACAGAGATATAGACCAATGGAACAGAACAGAGTCCTCAGAAATAATACCACACATCTACAGCCATCTGATCTTTGACAAACCTGAGAGAAACAAGAAATGGGGAAAGGATTCCCTATTTAATAAATGGTGCTGGGAAAATTGGCTAGCCATAAGTAGAAAGCTGAAACTGGATCCTTTCCTTACTCCTTATACGAAGATAAATTCAAGGTGGATTAGAGACTTAAATGTTAGACCTAATACCATAAAAACCCTAGAAGAAAATCTAGGTAGTACCATTCAGGACATAGGCATGGGCAAGGACTTCATGTCTAAAACACCAAAAGCAACGGCAGCAAAAGCCAATATTGACAAATGGGATCTAATTAAAATAAAGAGCTTCTGCACAGCAAAAGAAACTACCATCAGAGTGAACAGGCAACCTACAGAATGGGAGAACATTTTTGCAATCTACTCATCTGACAAAGGGCTAATATCCAGAATCTACAAAGAATTCAAACAAATATACAAGAAAAGAACAAACAACCCCATCAAAAAGTGGGCAAAGATATGAACAGACATTTCTCAAAAGAAGACATTCATACAGCCAACAGACACATGAAAAAATGCTCATCATCACTCGCCATCAGAGAAATACAAATCAAAACCACAATGAGATACCATCTCACACCAGTTAGAATGGCAATCATTAAAAAATCAGGAAACAACAGGTGTTGGAGAGGATGTGGAGAAATAGGAACATTTTACACTGTTGGTGGGATTGTAAACTAGTTCAACCATTATGGAAAACAGTATGGCAATTCCTCAAGGATCTAGAACTAGATGTACCATATGACCCAGCCATCCCACTACTGGGTATATACCCAAAGGATTATAAATTATTCTACTACAAAGACACATGCACACGTATGTTTATTGCGGCACTATTCACAATAGCAAAGACTTGGAATCAACCCAAATGTCCATCTGTGACAGACTGGATTAAGAAAATGTGGCACATATACACCATGGAATACTATGCAGCCATAAAAAAGGATGAGTTTGCGTCCTTTGTGGAGACATGGATGCAGCTGGAAACCATCATTCTTAGCAAACTATCACAAGAACAGAAAACCAAACACCGCATGTTCTCACTCATAGGTGGGAACTGAACAATGAGATCACTTGGACTCGGGAAGGGGAACATCACACACTGGGGCTATCATGGGGAGGGGAGAGGGGGGAGGGATTGCACTGGGGAGTCGTACATGATATAAATGATGAATTGATTGGTGCTGACAAGTTGATGGGTGCAGCACAGCAATATGGCACAAGTATACATATGTAACAAACCTGCACGTTATGCACATGTACCCTAGAACTTGAAGTATAATGAAAGAAAGAAAGAAAGAAAGAAAGAAAGAAAGAAAGAAAGAAAGAAAGAAAGAAAGAAAGAAAGAAAGAAAGAAAGAAAGAAAGAAAACACCCCAGAAAAAAATAAAAATAAAAATAAAAATAAAATAAAATAAAATAAAATAAAATAAAATAAAATAAAATGTATTCCCTAGTTCTGATAACTAGACATGTTGACTGCCTAAATGCTATAAATGACCAATTTCTAAGTAGTCTTAGAATCCAATATACTGTAATGATGCCTAATTTTTTCTTAAGAAAGTTTATTGAATTTTAATATTTGCTTCAGTAACAAATGAAACAGGATGTATCTGCATCTCTCTCTCTCTGCTGCCTGTCTCTCTCTCTCGCTGTCTCCCTCTTTCTCTTTCTCCCACCTTCATTTCTCTCTGTCTTTCTTAACCGTTCTACTATGCAAAGTCTTTATTTAGGTCCAGGTTTTTTCATTGTTAGAGTGATAAGTTGTCCTGGATAATAATACATGAACAACAAATAGAAACACTGTTATTCCATCCATGAGACACAATGGAAAAGCATTCTAGAGTCCCATCATAATAATTTCTGTAGAAAGAAGAGTATTTGAAATTTATTCTCATTAGTATCCTCAGGTTTTGAGATTTTTTTTTCTTGCTCTGCCACCCAGGCTGGAGTGCAGTGGCACAATCACGACTTACTGCAACCTCCACCTCCCAGGCTCAAGTGATCCTCTCACCTCAGCCTTTGGATTAGCTGGGAGTACAGGTGTGCAGCACTATGCCAGTCTAATTTATTTTTATTTTTTGTATTTTTAGGTAAAGATGAGGTTGATATTCATCATCGCAGAAATTCAGGCACCTTTAAACAATTAGAATTTTCAGAAATCTTACTTTCAATATTATAAGGAAGGATATTGAGATTATTTTTCCTAGACATTTTTATTTAATGTTCAAGGGTATCACTTGCTTCTTGAAAACATTCAGAAAACATTACAAGTTGTTATTAGAGTTATTTTCATGTGCCTTCAGTTATTAATTTTGTTAGTATTAACAATATCATTTAACTTTTAACTTATGTTATAATTTTTTAGGTATCTTTCAATTTTTGTGGAGAATTTTTGTTCTTTTCAAAAACATTTATCTAATTATCTTGCATAATTCAAATCTAAGATGTTCATGTTCTCTCAACATCATTTACATGTTTTGAAGAAATAACTGCATAGGTTTAAATGATTATATATGTTAAATATTAAATATTTGTAACAGTGGCTTTCTTAAAATTTTCTTGAATTTTTCTAAATTTCCTCTTGATTAATGATGTTTTGTTCTATGTATTTAACTGTTCACTTTTATTCACAGACAACACGTTCCTCTTGAGTTTGTAATATGAAAAACTACACAATAATTGATAGAGTATCTTGTGCCAGTCTACTCCATAGGCCTGAATCAAGCTTTTGAATGGCGGGAATTATTCTTCTATTATCCCCAAGTCTATCAGCTCAGTGACTCCTTAAGTTATGTAATGATTTTTCATTACATGTTATGCCTCTCTCCCGTTATTATGTGAGATAAAAATGTTTGAGGTTGAAAAAAACTAAACAAAAATTAAAACCTATACACTAAGAAAATAATAAAGATTTAATTATATACTCATTGAGAAAGTTAAATGAAGAATTATTTCAGAGATATGTATGTATTGCTACATATGGGTAAGTTAATCTAAAAATGTCATTCAAAATGTATTGCATGTACGTCATCTATATTAATCTAAAATTTTGTGTAAATTGTTTTTTCATGTTTTTAACAACCTTATTGAAATATACATATACAATGTGAAATGATTACCAAAATCAAGCTAGTTAGCACGTCCATCATTTCACATAAATATCTATTTTACTTGAAAACACTTAAGATCTACTCTTTTAGGGCAGTGCAGTAGTGTGTATAGAGTGCAGTATTATTAATTATAGTCACCATACTGTATATTAGATCTGTAGGACAGTAGATCTTTAGAACTCTAGAACATAATTGTACTCTTTGACTACTATTATCTCTTGAAACTAGCATTGCAATTGGCTTAGTCATTGCTTAATTTGAGTGTTAAATCTAATTTTTGGTCAAATAAAAATATATTGCCTAAATAGAATGGGTTCAGTGTAATAGTAGAGATTATTATTAGAAATATGCTGAGAATGGACAAATTTTGTAACTGGTTATGATCCACTTTTCTTATTCAACATTCCTGTATGTTTTGCACTAGTACTGGCTAAATATGCATTGGCTAAAGAATTTTGAATAACCTCTTTAGATAAAGCTCTGTGCTTTTATCTTTAATAATATATATTCATAATATCTCCCACTATTCTACTCTTGCAAAGTTTAGAATTCCACATTTTTAGCATGTGTTTTTCTTATATTCTTATCATTATTTTGTCCTCTGATTTCCTTGTCTATTGGTAATTGATTTTCCATATGTCATTTTTAGGGAGATGAACATTTTCTCAGCTATAAACACAATCTTAGATTTCTTGTTAGTTGAATTATATTTCATTGATTTATTATTTAAAATCGCGTGTTTGCCTTTATTTGTGCCCTTGCACCTGAACTTTACACAATTTTGTAATGAGCATTACTATAGCACTTCATTTCTCAAGGAAACTTGTAGGAATAAAAGTTATTCAAATGTTTTTATGCCTGGTAATAAATACAAGAGGTAGGAGTCTGATCAGGAAAACTGGGTTTCTGCCCGTTCTAATTGCTGTCCTATGCTGGGATACAATTAGGTCACCTAAAGTTACCAAATTTGGTTTGTAATTTGTAAAACTGAGACACTTGGATACAATTTCCCCCACTTAGCAGTTTACTCTGAGATGTGGCTTCTGTATAATGTAAGAGGAAGGCTGTGCCTTACATAAACTTGAAGAAAACGGTAAGAACAGGTTCATTAACTTGGGTTTCTCTATATTCCCATGACCTTAGCCCAACTTGTCACTGCTTGCTTGATTGGCATCCATGGCTAACGCCCCAGGTTGCTCCTTCACGTTGGACTAGGGGAAAGTCCATTTGTAAAAATGAATCCTGTTGTTCTAGAGACAATGCTAATAAAAAGACAACTTGAATATATAGGTTCAAGCATTATTTAAATCCTTGAAATGAACACAGCATCGTTTCACTTAAGAAAGTAGAAAATGTCCTATTTCCAATAATAATATAGATTGCTAGATGGTAATTTTTAAAATGTCTTTTATAATACACGCTTAAATTTAGCAGTTTTCTGCTACGTTAATGTCTATTTTTTTTTTCTATGAGGTACTAATACAAAGTAGGAGTTCAACGCTTAGTCTCTTATCTGTTATTCATTTTAATTTAACACTATTATTGTTTTCTGCTTATTTGTTTAGACTTTATTAATTTTAGAATAGTTTCTCATTTTAGACATTTATATTTATTTATTTAATTTTTTGCACAGCACCATGCTAGATTTTGAGGGCACAGCAGTCATGAATAAACCATGATGCCTCCTCTCACAAAGATGATATCCTTTATACATGCTAAATTGTGCAATAATTGATTGCAAATTAATTATTAAAATACAACAGTAATAAGAACAATGCATCACATTTGTTAAATGCTGATAATACTTCCTATGCACTCAGCTAGCAAATTATATACCTTGTATGTATGAATTATTATTAGAACTAATGAAGAAACAAAGCCAGCTCTGCAAGAAGTTACTTCAAGAAATACAAGAATCCATAATACATCACTGAACCAAATTGATAAAATGTAAATTGTCTTATTTTCAATGACATGGCCAAATCCTAGAAATGGTGTTAGAATCATAGCCAGATATAAAGGGTTTGTACAGAGAAATAACAAAACTACTTTCTAGCCAGGCCTGTCTCTTTTGAAGATCTTTGCAATGGGAATATGTAGACACAATAACTTAGAGCCTAGTCAGCAACATTTGCAAAATGAAATAATGCAGTATTATAGTCAATACTAATTTAATTGTGTATTTTAAATTATATTTTAAAATGTAATAGACTTATTTGTAACTCAAAAGATAAATGCTTGAAGTGATGGGTACCCCATTCTCTAGGATGTGTGTATTTTACATTACGGGCTTATATCAAAACATCACAAGTTCCCCATAAATATATATACCTACTGTGTACCCTTAATTTTTTAAAATAAAAACATTAAAAAATGTTTATCATTGGGTTTTTCATTTTTTAGCAATCAGATTTACATTGAATAAAATATACCCCGCTTAACTGTACAGTTTGATTAATTTATATATATAAATTATATACAGTTTATATATAAATTATATATATATAATTTATATAAAATATATAACTACATATATACACACATATATACAATATATAATTTATATATATATAAATTAATCAAACTGCACAATTAAGCAGGGTATATTTATATATATAAATCAATCAAACTGTACAGTTAAGCAGGGTAGTATTTATATATATATAAAACTATAAACACACGTATCCCTAAAGTGCCCTTACTGTCTATGTTATAAAGTCCCTTTTCTCCACCCTCCACCCCTAGTTCCTGGAACCACTAATGTGATTCTTGAGCCTTTAATTTTGTCTTTTTCTCATTATTATATAATAGAATCATTCAGGGTGTAGTCTTTTTTTGTCTGACTTCTTTCACTTAGTGTTATGCTTTCCAGATACCTGCATATTGTTGCCTATAACAATTCTTTTATTGTATATATTGTGTAAATATATGATATGTTTATCCATTCACCATTTGCTGGATGTTTGGATTGTATCCTCTTTTTGGTGATTATGAATAAAGCTGTTATCAGTGGTTATGTGGGGGTCTTTGTGAGGACATGTAATTTCTCTTGAATAAATACCTTGGATTGGGATTGTTGAGTGGTAAGTAACAAATACATAATTTTATAATTGACTGTACCATTTTCATTCTTACCAGGAATATGTGAAAGTTTCAGTTATTTTACATCCTCATTAACATTTAGTAATATCATTTTATTATTTTAGTCATTCTACTAGCAAACTGTTATTCAGTTTTATAATTGTAAAACTTTATATTCTTGTCAGCAAGTTATGCTAGTAAACTTTTAACTGTAAAAATATTCAGCCGGGCGCGGTGGCTCAAGCCTGTAATCCCAGCACTTTGGGAGGCCGAGACGGGCGGATCACGAGGTCAGGAGATGGAGACCATCCTGGCTAACACGGTGAAACCCCGTCTCTACTGAAAAATACAAAAAACTAGCCGGGCGAGGTGGTGGGCGCCTGTAGTCCCAGCTACTCGGGAGGCTGAGGCAGGAGAATGGCGTAAAACCCGGGAGGCGGAGCTTGCAGTGAGCTGAGATCCGGCCACTGCACTCCAGCCGGGGCGACAGAGCAAGACTCCGTCTCCAAAAAAAAAAAAAAATATATTCAAATGGGATTAGAAAATTCAAAGTTTTTGGAATTTTTTCTGTTAATTATTTTCATTAGTTTTGCTGTTTAATTATAAATATTTTTAAACAGTTTGAGAAAAAATGAAATAAATGCATGCACTCATTGTTTGCTAATCAGAAGGATTACTACGTTAACTATTTAAATTCCTTAAAATGCTCTGTAAGAAATCATCAGATTTGGAGACAAATTACAAAAGAGAAGAACATTACTGAAGGGAGAATAGGAGGTATACAAAAGTGTTCAATATACTAACTGTTTTTCATATCCTTCATTTGACCACATGGAAGTGGTTTAGTAAGTGAACCCACACCGATACACATTTTTTAACAAAGAAAATGGTTTTGATTTTTTTTCTCCTAATGTACCAGATAGTATGGTTGCAGTCAGTTTGAAGAAATGTCAAGATTGCTATACCAAGGGGTCCCAGAGTACTTCACAATTGTTTAGTGTCCCCTACTTGTGATTAGTACTACTAAGGAGACATGCTGTGTTGTTGTGTGCTAATGAAGCTATTGTTACTGACAGAAATCTGGTGCAGAAATTGGAAGAGTGTCTGGGATGTCATCTCTGAATAGAGGCAGTGGAATAAAAGAATGCTCCAAGAAGAGAGAACAACTTGTTTTATTGTTATGAGCCAAAACAACACGGGAAAACTCATGACAGTTCACATTACTCTACATCTCATTCTTCTTTTCTAAACAAAATTGATTTATGGACTGATTTTTGAATAATTTATTTAAGTGCCAGAAGTAAAATGCTACCAAATAATTCACCTATATGCAATTTTGTAGTATGTTATATATTTGAGACCCCATGCGCCTGTAAAGTGCATATGAAGATCTTGATAAATAAAGATCTTGACTCAATAATTGGGAGGTGCTGAGAGTCTGCATTTCTACCATATTCTTAGATGGTACGGAAGCTCCTTGTCCATGGACCCTGCTTTGAGTAGCATAGTACTAGATTGAATCCTTCCTACTCAAAGTTATCACTTTATAATTATCTCCTTTCTCTTTCAGATCACTATATTTTTCCACATTAGTGGATGATTTCTATCTACATAGAAACATACTGTTATGTCTCCTATCTTAATCAGGATTTCACATCGATAACTCTACATAAACTGTTCTTGTAAAAATCGCCAGTGACAATCAGTCTTTCATTCTCTGTCCTTATCCAACTTGACATTTCGTGTGTATTTTTTTTTTTTTTTTTTTTTTTTTTTTTTTTTTTTTTTTTTTGAGACGGAGTCTCGCTCTCGCCCGGGCTGGAGGGCAGTGGCCGGATCTCAGCTCACTGCAAGCTCTGCCTCCCGGGTTTACGCCATTCTCCTGCCTCAGCCTCCCGAGTAGCTGGGACTACAGGCGCCCACCACCTCGCCCGGCTAGTTTTTTGTATTTTTCAGTAGAGACGGGGTTTCACCGTGTTAGCCAGGAAGGTCTCGATCTCCTGACCTCGTGATCCGCCCGTCTCGGCCTCCCAAAGTGCTGGGATTACAGGCTTGAGCCACCGCACCCGGCCTCTCTGTCCTCCTAGAGATGCCTTTGTTGCCTGGCTTCAAGCCGATTCCAGGTTTCTTTCTACTTCATTGGCTCCTTCTCAGTTTTTCTTGCTTATTTCTATTGAGCCCGCCAAACACAAAAGATTGGAAGTCTTCAGCACTCAACCCTTGGAACTCTTCTTCAGCCTCACATATTCAGTCTCGTTGATTTCAATGCCATCTGTTTCCCAAATGTATATCTCCAGGCAACACTTCTCTGATCTCATGACTTAAATATTCTATAGTGTTCTTAACATTCCCACCTCTATCAACAACTCAGAAGTAAATGTTCAGAGCCACAATGATGACTAACCCCAACTTCACCGTTCCTGCTTAGCACAATTTCTCCCTTGCACACTTAAACAAATGGCAATTACATTTTTCCATTTCCTCAGTCAACATATCCAGAAGTTAAGCTTGAATGTCTTCACTTTTTTTTTTTTTATTAATTCTGCTTTAATGCAGCAATAAATTTTGGAAGTTCTGCCTTCACTATATAATTAAAATATGAATATTTTTCGCTGCTTCTAACACTTTAGGAATGACTGCCATCATGTCATACTTAGAAAAATAAAATACACTGATATTGTTCTTATTACTTATAATCTAATCTCGTGTGATCTGTTTTCAGCACCAAAGCCAGTATGAGCTTTTAATCATGCGATTTATGTTGTCACTCTCCTCCTTCATATCCTTCAAAAGTTTGGCTTCTCATATGACTTGGAATTAAAATCAAGGTTCTAGTGATTGTCTAATAGGTTGTGCATGGTTCTACACACGCTATCCATTTAATCTCACTGCCTGCTACTCCTTCCCCAGCTGACTCCTTCCTGTCAGACCAGCAATCCTGATGATCTTTAACATATCAGTCACATTCCTGCTTTGGTTCCTCAGCCTAAAAAGGTTTATGAGAGATATCTATGTAATTTCTTAAGCTTTTTGCTTAAATATAAGTAGATCTTTCCTTACTTCTGTATTTAAAATTGCAGCATACCCTCTTCTTACCTAGATTCAATTTCTCCCTTCTCCATTTCATTTTTCTTTGTAGTCCTTATCACCATATGACATACTGTATGTTATTTATTTATTCATTTTCATATTTGTCTTCTTCTTTTTCTGATTGACTCTTTCCCAAGCAGTCTCACCCCCAAGTAGAAACCAAGCCCCACTCTGTTTAACTTCCCCAAACGTCAGTATCTAAAAATGTATCTAGATAACAGACACACATATATACCACCTGAATTTAAATAAAAGTTGAAAAAGAAAAATAAAAAAGCAGAACTTTTTAATGGTCTTCTTTACATTTTTATCCTCAGTCTGGCAAATAATAAGCATCCATTTGATAAATAATTTTAAAATAAATGCAGACAATAAGAAAAGATAACTGGTGAATGCTTCACTTTTAATTGAAAATATGTCATTATAACATTAATTTCTATGATACATTCATTTTTTAAATACAGATATAAGTATTTAGCAATTTTTAGAATAAGGAAAATTCACATTAAAGTAATAATATATTATATTAAAAAAGAGTAGTAATTATTGAAGAACTATGGTGGCAGAATGGTATTCACTATGAAAATTGAATACTGCCGTGGTCAAGAAATGTATAGTACTAAAAAAATGTTTAACAGGATACCACTCATAGAAATTGAGCTTCAAGGAATAATTACATCTATGCATCAAAATATTCATGCTAATTATAATTTTTACATTATATTTTAGTATGCTTAACTGTACTATATTTAAATTAAATATCTGGGTAATCCGTGTGTGCATCCGTGTGTGTGTATATGTGTGTGTGTTGGGGGGAGGGTGTGTATGACTCCCAAAACTTTCGCCATGCTTCTGTCTGTGGGGAGGTTAGAGATGTGATAGGCCAGTGTCATAAAGACTTTAAACTTTATTCTCTATAATTATATATTATATGAATATTTTACAGTGAGAATGCATTCATCTATTACTTTTACATTTCTTTTTAGAAAGAGCAGAAAATGTCAACTTAGGTTCAATATGTCAGACACATTTAAATTTCAATAAAATTAAAGAATAATGACTGAGTTCACAAAGAGCAATATGCTGCTAAGACATGCAAAGAGATACCTCTACAGTGTCTAGGAACTGCTTATTTTTCATATGAATACTTAGAAAGGTTAAAAAGACTGTAGAAAAATTGGCAAAATGCTATCAATCACCTTTGTTATTGGCTATAGAATTTATCAAGTTTTATTCTCATCCTTGCACAATTTCCCTACTAATAAATACATAACTTTATTTTAATTATTTATTAATTTAATTAATCTATCTCTATGCTTCTTCTTGTCTTCATTAATATAGATACATTTTTCTTATTTAATCAACCCTTTTCTCAGTAGCAATTACCTTAAAGCAACCCTAACAGCAAATAAGGGAGAGGTGTTAATGAATTGAAAATAACAGTTATATAATTCCCCAAAGAATCTAACAGTATCACAAACCTAACCAACCTCATCCCCTAAAGAAAATTTACTCCTCATACTGTGAAAACATTTCAAACTGCCATGAGTTTTCTAGTCCCTAACATAATGGCTTCCAGATGGCTTCCTATCAGAAAATACTGGCCAGCGAAGTTAAATTTGCAATTTAATTCAGAGATTGTCCCACTACCAAGCCAACCTCAGTGAACCCAGGCTCTGGATCAACTGTAGCACTCAGCTATCCCCAGTCGCCCCAGGCTTTTGGAACGCCCCAGTGCCAGGCCAGGTTGCCACATACTCAGACTCTTGACACCCCAGTAGCAGGCTGGCCACCACAGCCCTGATCATCAGACCAGGTGCTACAGACTCAGCTTCGAAGCTGCATCCTTTGAATACAGGCTTTAAACTTACCCAGTGTCAGGAGGACACCTGTGGCCCCAAGGTCCAGTCCTAGCCCAGGGTCCAGAACTATTCCAGTAGTCCCAAGTGTTGGGCAGACTCCTACATATCCAGGCTTTAAGACCACCCTGGGGACCTTAAAGGGTTTTAGGGCAGCACATGTGAATCTAGTCTTCAGACCAGGACCTGCACACCCAGCCACCAGGCTGATGACCCTTATGAACTGAGGCTCTAAGGTAATTCCTGTAGACTGAGGCTCTATTCTGTGCAAAGACATAAGGAATTTCTATTAGCAGTTTTATCACCTAGCATCACTTCATATGCCATTGAGTATGTTGGAAAACAAGGTATTGCAGTCAATATAATGGCTCTCCAAAGGTCTCAACTGCCTAATCCCCAGAATGAAAGAGACTTTGAATATGTGATAAAGATTGAGGACCTTAAAATGAAAAGACTGTCCTGGCTTATCCAGGTGGGTCCAATCTAATCCCATAAGTACTTAAAAACAGAGAACTTTTCCTGGCTGCAGTCAGAAAGAGAGAAATGACTGCAGAGAAGGACAGAGAGGTGCAACACTTTTGGATTTGAAGGCAGAAAGTGGGAAGGCACAGCCAAGGAATGTGGACAGCCTCCAGAAGTTGGAAAAGAAAAAGAAACAGATTATTCTACAGAGGCTCCAGAAAAAAGAAAAACCCCACTCACAGCTTGATTTTGGGCAAGTGAGACCTGTTTTGGACTTCTGACCTACAGAACTGTAACAAAAGAATTTTCTTTTTCAATTCACCAAGTTTCTGGTAAATTATTGCAGCAACAATAGGTAACTAATACATAGAGATATGAAGAAAAATAAGACATTGTATTATCTAAGTAGAAGAATAGTAGTATGTATTATGCCAGTATTAAAAATGAAAATGATGGTGCTGGTGATGATGATACCGATCATGACAGTGATGACAACTAACACAGCATTTACTGGGTGGTCACTATTCTTTAAGAATTTTTCCAAGTTTTTTCTGTAAATAATCCTAATAGCAATACTCTTGAGGTAATTTCCTTGTGAGATTTTGTCTTTGTTCTACAGACAAAAATATTAGGTCATAAAAGCACTGTGTAACTTACCAAGGATAACAAATCCAGGGAGAGGCAGAACTGGACTTCAAAATCAGACACGTAACTTTTTGAGTAAGTATGTCTTAAAAGTAAAATTTGGCCAGAAGGCAAAAGGTAATGTGGATTTCCATGCAGTTTGTGAACTCCTTTGAAAAAAATCTTATTTCTTGGTAAAAATTTCTCTCTAATGAAATCAAATTAAAGTAGGGACTGGTTCAAAGAAACCCCAACTACTCTACTTGGCACAGTAAGGAGAGATGAATTAAATAGAGATGGCCATAATCCTTCCCTAATACAATAGAATCTCTAGCAATGGAAATGAGTAATTCATAATTTGATTAGCATATGTATTCAAAATTGCTAATTGTGGAGTTCTTTTAATTGTGTGTTTTTTAAAAAAAGCAATGAGATGATAGAGACTATATATCTACACACACACACACAGACACATCTATATCCTTGGAACTTAAAATGAGAGTCACTATTTGGGAATCACTGGCAGGTATATGATATTCAAAATTGCCAAAGTAGTTCAGATCCCTTAGAGAAAAAAGGATAGGAGAAAGGAAGGCTTGGAATAGAGCCCTAAGAAACACCACCATATGGAGAGTAAAAGACTGGGAGTCTACGGAAGTTTGGAGTATGGCTGAAAAACCTCGAGAGTGGGAGCAAGCAAGATGAGTAATTTAAGGAGAGAGTTGATAGCTCAGTTAAGGCCTGCTGAAATATTTAAATTTGTCAATAGACACAAACAAACAGAAGCGACTGGTTGCCTTGAGAACAGTCTAGATGTAATGGTTGAGATATCAACAAGAATACATGAAGACTGCAATTCAAATGGTTGGTACAGGAAATGGAAATAGCATGTGTAAATCAATCTTATGAGAAGTTTAGATTTGAAGGCAATGAACGAAGTAGAGTAGTTGCCATGCAGAAATGTGGGGATCAGATGGGTTTTCATATTATTTGGATTTATTTTTGAAAATGTAAGGGTTAAAATATATTTCTAGACACTGCAGAAATAAGAAGCTTATAGTGTGAATGAGAGAATCTAAATAAGAAAAATACTTGAGATGGTAAAAGGGAAGATATATTCGTGGACAGGCTGGTTTTTGACCGTAGAGGGAACTCTGTTCCCTTAAGCTGTTGAAAAGAAATTATGAATAGCACGGATGCAGAATGGGTAGATTTGTAGATATGAATAGAGAGGACTTGCTAAGTCAGTCCCTGAAAGGAATGAAAATGAAAGAAGATTTAAGGGGTGAAGGGACTGTCTGTGGAATTGAAGTGTAGTGCAGGAAGAAGTGACAGAATGGAGCTTCTGTCTGCAGCAATTGGAACAACCCATGAGAGAACACTGTCAAATAATGGTGTGAAGGAGTTCACAGATTTTTCCTTCTTCTCAAAAATATTACTACCACACAGTCACGCTGTTTGACATGCCACTTTATAGAAACTTGTTCTGTCGTGTTTAAAATGTCCTCTTTAAACTACAGGTATCTTGGGGGTTTCATACTAAAATTGCATCCAGTTATTCTAGACTTCTATAATCTAGTATAAATATACATCATTATTTTCTAAATGAGCTGAAATGATCAAACCGAATGAGAACAGTAGTAGTGACTGAGAGGATGAAGTACTGTAAACAACAAGAAACACCTCAGTGAGCTATTTCTGTAATCCTAAAATTACTTGTAAGAAGATGCAATGGCAAAACATAACTATTTCCCACTCTGTCAAAGCTTCAACAAGGAAGACAACAATTAGAAGGTAATTAGGTAGCATAATTGACAAGTTGAGATTCCATGATTTATGAGGCTAATGTAATAATGGTGGCATGCAGCTTTCTTTGATATTAGCAATCACTGAATATTTGGGTTCAGTAGTGCTTGGTAATTAGTAGCTTTTCTACCTTTTGTCAGTATTCCTATACACTATACATTTTATCAACCTATACTCTTTATAACTGGCATTAGAAAATGCCAAATAATACTCCAATTTAACAACCATAATTAATCTATTAGAACATCACCATTTGTTACCTTTGTGAAAATTATGAAGGGTGTTACGGACTGAATGTTTGTGTCCCCCCAATTATATTTTGAAATTGTGACCTACAATATGATGGTATTAGGAGTTGAAGTCTGCAGGAGGTAATTAAGTCATAAGGGTGGAGTACTCATCAATGGTATTAGTGACCTCATGAGAAGGGACATGAAAGCTTACTTTCTCTGTGTTCTTTACCTTAGAAGGATATGACTAGAAGACAGTCATCTGCAAACCGGGAAGAGAGTCGTCACCAAGAACCTGAATATGCTGGCACCCTGATCTTGAACTTTCAGCTTCCAGCACTGTTAGAAATCAATGTTGATGGTATACTCTACCTAATCT
The DNA here is from genome assembly GCF_007565055.1 of Rhinopithecus roxellana. Lineage (NCBI taxonomy): Eukaryota > Metazoa > Chordata > Mammalia > Primates > Cercopithecidae > Rhinopithecus > Rhinopithecus roxellana. Next base: position 137,958,056 of record NC_044550.1, read on the forward strand.
GTGGGATTTTTGTTACAGCAGCCCAAACTGATTAAGATGAGGCAACAAAGTAAAACTGCTCCTGAACTTGTGCTTCTCTGTAACAAACATAAAATCATTTGCTAACCCTAGGTCTAGATTTCCAGTCTGATGTCAATCAGTTCACTGATTTCCAGGCCATACTTTACTGCTTTCATTATTCTTGTAAGTGTTCTTAATGTTCAAGACGTGACAGAGAAGCTAGAAATCTAGCACCAAAATTTCTTTTTTTCCAAAAGAAACTTTTGTTGATTTTCCTCACAGTATTTTTTGAGACTGAGTCTTGCTCCGTGTACCCCAGCCTGGAGTACAGCAGTGGTGTGATCTCAGCTTACTGCAACCTCCACCTCCCAGGTTCACACGATTCTGCCTGCCTCAGCCTCCCAAGTAGCTGGGATTACAGGCACCTTCCACCACGGCTGGCTAATTTTTGTATTTTTAGTAGAGACAGGGTTTCCCCATGTTAGCCAGGCTGGTCTCGAGCTCTTGGACTCAAGTGATCTGCCTGCCTCAACCTCCCGAAGTGCTGGGATTATAGGTGTGAGCCACCACGCCCGGCTTGCCCATGGTTTTAGAATTTGGCTTTGTGACATTATCCCCAGATTTCTGTTAACATTGGGAGCCCATTAATATCGTTAAGAATCATAATATTATGACAGTTTTTTACATGAAAAGAAACTTTAATGTTTAGAACATTTCCTTTATTTCACATTTAATTAAAGAAGGCATTTGAAGGGTGTTTGAAGAAAGTCTAGTTCCTTAATATGGGGATAATTGTTCATATTTAGATTGTTTAAAACAGTTTATAGATATGTCTGTTTTCTTCTCATAAAATTAGTACTTACTGGTTGGAGGTTAAACCAGGTGTAATTTCTTGAAGCATCTTTGATTCCCTTCAATTAACTGATAGATGTAAAATTATGGCTCCAAGAACAATTAAATAAAGAACTATAAGGAGTGGAGGAGGTTTTGATTTAAACAGAAGGTGACACAGAGCAACACAATTTATTGTTGAGAAACTGGAATGTTATTTTTATACAATGTAAAAAAAATAGTTCTGGTGGTAGAGCTAGAATATTTCATAATTACCTATTATGCTAAGCCTTCTGCTTACCATTTAAAGTAAAATTCAGAATAAGAAAGAAAGCTCTCAACAATATATTTGACAAAATATCCCACACCATTCTTTTTTGTTTGTTTGTTTGTTTTTTCTTTTTTCAGACGGAGTTTTGCTCTTGTTGCCCAGGCTAGAGTGTAATGGCACTATCTGGGCTCACTGCAGCCTCTGCCTCCCGATTCAAGCATTGCTCTTGTCTCAGCCTCCTAAGTAGCTGCAAGTATAGATGCGTGCCACCATGCCTGTACTAAAAAATACTCTATTTTTAGTAGAGACGAGATTTCATCATATTGGTCAGGCTGGTCTCGTACTCCTGACTTCAGGTGATCCGCCCACCTCGGCCTCCCAAAGTGCTGGGATTAACAGGCGTGAGCCACTGCACCTGGCCTTTTAATATCCCACACCATTCTATTCTCCTTCCTTGCAGGATGATACTAGGGAATTTAATACTTTTTCTGATTTTTATTATTCTGCATTATTTTATTTTAATTTGTAATAGTAATACTGCAACAGCCGTCTGAAAATAAAATGGATTGCGATCTGTTAGGCATTTTTGAGAACAAGAATAAAAAAAAAAGATATATCTCAAAAAGGCCACAGGGGTGTGTGTGTGTGTGTGTGTACTGAGAGAAGGTTACATAAATAATATGCAACTCAGTGCTACAGACTGAATTGTATCACCCTGAAAAATTCATATGCTGAGGTCAGGAGAGTGAGGCTCTCATGATAGGATTAGTGCCCATATAAGAAGGAAAAAAAGCTCTCAAGCTCTCGTGCTCTCACTCTCTCTCTCTCTCTCTCTCTCTCTCTCTCTCTCTCTCTCTCTCTCTCTCTCCCTCTCTGTCTGTCTCTCTCCTGTCAGGCAAGGACACAACAAGAAGGCAGACTTCTGCAAGTGAGGAAGAGAGCCCTCACCTATATCCCACCATGGTGACACCCTGATCTCAGACTTTCAGCTTCCAGAATGCAGGAAAATAAAAATATATTGTATAAGTGACTCAATCTGTGGTATTTTATTAAGGTAGCCAAGTGGATTAAGACAATGAGTGTATTTCTTTATTGCTCTTTGGGAGAATCTGGAGTAGCATGTAGCAAGATCTCAGAAGAGATAACTGTGATGAATCAGCGAAGGCTGGATTCAAGACCCAGGAGCTCCAAATATACACACACAAAAAATGCATTCTTAATTATTGCATACAAGCAGCAGAGCTACTGAAACAGAAAGCACCTTGGACATCACTGTAATAGCAAGCACGCACAAATGTCCAATAACTGGAGTGGCCTTCTGCAATAAATAAGAGCTTGGAACTTGGTGAAATCTGAGAAAATGGACCTAGACTTAATAGTGACTGTTGATGAATATCTTATCAATTCATCAGAGTATGAATTAAGGATCATACTTTAAAATTTGTGATTTTTTGGTACTCTTGAATTTCTGAACTAATATTCTTACCCTTCTAAATTAAATGAGATAGGTTGAAACATTTTTTAATCAAAATATTATCCACTGAGGTTGTATTTTAAGACCATTGACTATGGCAATAGTCAATATCATGCTTAATAATAAGGATATCTTTTGAGAAATGTATTGTTAGGCAATTTTGCCATAGTTTGAGCATTATAGAGTGTACTTACACAAACCTAGATTGTGTAGCCTACTACACACTAGACTGTGTAGTAATCTTTTTTTTCTATGGCTACAACCTTTTAAATTGTTACTGTACTGAATATTGGGAAAAATTGTAACAGTTTGGTAAATACTTTTGTATCTAAATATATCTGAACATAGAAAAGGTACAGTAAAAATAAGGTATAAAAATGCAAAAAGAATTAATTGCTATGGTTGAAATATTATCCGCTTTAAAATTCACGTTGAAACTTAATCCCCAATTGGTAGTATCGAGAGGTAAGGCCTTTAAGAGGTGTTTGGACAGGAATTCTGCCTTCCTGAATGGATGAATCCATTCATGAATTAGCAGGTTAATGGGTTAATGAATTAATATGTTATCACGGGAGTGGAACTGTTGGCTTTATAAAAAGAGGAAGAGAGATTTGTGCTAGCATGCTCAGCTTCCTTACTGCGTGAGGCTCTGCACCACCTCCAGAGTCTGCAGAGTCCCCACAAGCAAGAAGATCCTCACCAGATGCGACCTCGCCACCTTGGATTTCTCAACATGTCTAACTACTATATAATATATATATACACACACACACACACACACACATATATATATATATATATATATACTTTATAAATTGACAAGGTTCATGTAATCTGTTCTAAGCAAAGGAAATGGACAAAAACACTAATCATCAGGGAAATGCAATCGAAACTACAATGAGATATTGCCTCATTATGGTTAGAATGGTTTTTATCAAAAAGAAAACAAAGAAACACATGCTGATGAGGATGTGGAGAAAGAGAAATTCTTATACACTGTTGGTGAGAATGTAAATTGGCAAAGCCATTATAAAAAACTGTATGAAGTTTCCTCAAAAAATTAAAACTAGAACTACCACACCATATGATTCAGCAATCTCATTGTTGAGTATATATCCAAAGGAAATGAAATAAGTGTGTTGAAGAGATATCTGCACTCCCATCATTATTGCAGTGCTATTCACAATAGCCAAGATATGGAATCAAACTAAGTTTTCATCTACAGATAATTGGTAAAGATAAATGTGTATATAAACAATGGAATGCTATACAGCCTTGAAACAGAATGAAATCCTGTCATTTGACATAGTATAGATGAACCCGGAAGACATAGATAAAGGAAATAACCTAGATACAGAAAAACAAATACTGAATGATCTCACTCATACGTGGAATCCAAAAGAGTTGATTTCATAGAAGTAGAAAGTAGAATAGTAGTTACCAGAGGCTGGAGAGAGTAGAGGAGAGGAAGACTGGGAGAGCTGGCTCAAGGGTTTACAATTAGAGAAGAAGGATAAATTCTGGTGTTCTGTTACACAGTACAGTCACTAGCAAATAATAATGCAGTGTATATTTCATGATAGCTAGAAGAGAAAATTTTTAATTTCATTACCAAAAGGAAGAGATAAATGTTTAAAGTAATGAATATGATAATGTCCCTGATTTAATAATTATACAATGTATACATGCATTGGAACATTACACTATACTTCATATATTTGTACAATTATTATTTGGTAATTATTAATAAAACATTAATTTTTTCAAAGATAAAAAGATACACTGCATAGGACAACTGTATTATAATCTTATGAAACCTCATATATATGTATATGCACATATGTATACAAATGTAGATATACTATGGACAAAATTAAATGTAAATCAGACATTTAATTTGTAAATCAGACATTATAAAAATAATGAAATAATTAAGAAATAAACTATAGTCATGATTCATACACATATTCGTTGTTTTTGTGTGATTTTTTATTAAATGTAATAATGTCTTCAAAAACATATAAATTTAGGTGAAAATTAGCTTGGAAGAGAGTATCAATTTTAAAAAAATATATGTTGAAATTTATCCATTAAAATAACAGTAAAATTACATTTTTCCATGAGCCTTAAAGTCAGTATAGAGAAGGTAAAATTTTTCATAGCTACTGACTAAGTTGAATTTAATACTTTTGATTTAGTAGAACATATTGTTTCCTGAGAGCTTTCTCCATTGTGTTTTATATGCATACATAGACACACATATATTCACTAATTGTATCTACTCATTTATATATATAGCTATATACTCATATTATCTTTTGTTTTTTTGGAAAATTTCAAAAATGCTTAATATGGCAGTATAATAATTTTAACCAGATTTTCTTCAAAACATAGACATAAAGAAGGTTACATGCTTGTAGAAGTTCATAGAGTTAGAAATCATATCCTATTTATTTTAGCAGATACCTTCTTAATTAAATGCTTGACCCATGTGAAGTCATTTAACAGATCTGTTATGCATTATTCACATGTGCAAAATAATCTATATATAATATATCTGTATGATCTATATGATCCGAATACCATTTCCATCTTTAAAATTCCATCCGTATATCTATATGATCTGAATACCATTTCCGACTTTAAAATTACATATTCCTAAATTAGAGGTGAAAATAGTCAAAATAGATGCCTCACAACTTTGTGCTAGCCATACAATGGATCACACATCTTATGCCAGGTAAGAGGTCTTCTGTCTTCAACTGCTTTTATATTGAAACATAAATTCTTGAGTTCCTTCTTATAGTATCAATCGCTCCAAAATTCTGCAAAAGAAAACAATAAAACAAATATTCTTATGTATACCAAGAAATATAAAAATAGTGAATGTAATATCTCATAAAACATTTATAAACAAACAAATGATGGCACACACAGTGCACACTTGGGAAAGGTGAATGCCATATAAACTTAAATAATGCATTCCTATAAAACGTTTTAAGGGCTTAAGTTATGATCTTTCACTCTCATCTACTGCTACTGTGTATTCAGTGAAACAACTCAATAATGTTGACAAATCTAATTTTCTAAAAGGCTTGAGGTTGTTTTTGATGTAACAATGATAGAAAGATTTGCTGGTGGGTGTCTGAGTCCAGTGAGTCTTGTATTACAGCAATGAGGCAGCAGACATAATAAAAGACATTCTGGCCAAACAATTTTCTTTTATGTCTTTAATAGTGTTTTTAGCCAGGGTAAATATCGTTCCAGGTCTTTTATTAATTTGCCAGTCTGTATATTAAAATGTAGACCTCAATCTCAGCCAACCTTTGAAGTAATTGGGGTAAGCCGAATTGCATGAGCTAGATGATTGAATAATGTTATTAGAAAAGTGTTAGTTAGTTTTAAAAGGTATAATGGATACTATGAAGTAGAAATTTTATTTTAAATTTGAAATCATTAAAAGGTTGCCTAAGGCCATATATATATATATATATATATATATATATATATATATATATATATATATATAATATATATTATATATATATATAATATATATATAATTAAAATCATTAAAATTTGCCTAAGGAGATATATAGTATCACAGTTTGAAAGAAAGGGTGGTATTAGTTAAATTGTCTTCACAAAAATCTATAAAAAGAATTCTTTTAAGTGTAATAGTGGTAGAAAAGTTAATATGGGAACCTAGGATGTCAAAAATTAGTTCCAAGATTAGCTGTCCCTTCAGGAACTTTTTAGGTCTAACTTTTATGGAGCTTCCTTTCCATAATACTATGTATCCATATACTACTACTGAACATTACTCCGAAAAAAATTCCACCTGAGAAGGGGTTATATATTATATTAGAGAAACAAATAGCAAGCATATTCATTCAAATACAAATTAATCTTCATGGATTTTGAAGTAAACATGCAAAAAAGACTTAATGCAACTCTACTATAATTTATGTCCAAGATTCAATTTCAAAAGACTAACATAGTTTGTAATTTGATAGAAATTACTTGCAAATTATGCACTTTTAACAAAAACTTGTTATTCCACTTTTAAAAACACAGTATCTGAAAAAAAAGTTTTTCCTCACTCACCAAAACAGGAAAATATAGGAATATTTATCAAAATGAGAAAAAATAAAGATACGCTCTATAGACACAGTGCAGTAGGTGAATCACAAGTGAAAAGAAAGAACAGATTTGGTTATCACAGATGAAGCATAATCATTCATCAAAGATTTGTCAAGCGTGTGCTACATGTATTCCAGCTATATAGAGGGGATCGAGATCTAGGAAAAGAACATTCTAGGAAGAAGGGCCAACAACTGCAGAGGTTCTTACATTTTTCCTTTAGGTACAGCCATCTGATTTATGTATAATTATATTTGTACAAACATACTTTAAAAAAACAAATCAATGTGTAAGCGTTTACATTGTGAGGTGTCCTTAAAAATGGGTCAATTTATTCTGGAATCCTAAAATATTTTTCAACAGTATCTAAGATTAAGAACTCAAAAAGGGTACTAACTCTCCCTCAATTCAAAGGCCCTAACTTAGGTATGAGTTATATATACATATATTAATATGACTTTCATGGAACCATTGTACAAATTATAGATGAAAATTATGTCATTTTATTAAAGATCATGTTTCATGTGCCAAGCAATTCACATATATTTTATATTATCTTGCATAATATCATATATAGTAATTAAATTCAATTATGTATCCACTTTTCTGGACCCCCTAATTTTATCATATATAATATTTTAGACAGCTTAACTCATATATATATATATGTAAAATTAGAAGCTCCTTAAAAGCTCATTGCAAGAGAATTATCAGTATTTTAGCTGTCTGGTTGTTTCCTGGAAGACCCCACTTACGAAGCTATTTGTGGTGGACTTAACTTAGAGCTCACCTGGTGTGAAAAGCCTTTTCCCCAGGGGTAGTCGTAAAAAAAAAAAGTGTGTGTGTATATATATATATATACACACATATATATATGCACACACACACACACACATATATGCAATTGTTAAATTTCACAGCTTAAGAGTGTGAATAGGAGTTGTAATAAACAACTGATTGAAAACTTTTAAAGGAAAATCTGGGTAATGAAATATTGTTAGGGATTCTCCACCTATTCCTGGAAATCTAGAAGGAACAGAGGCATTCAGAAGACTTCGTGCATGCCCAAGACTGTGCACATATTCAGGATGATTCAGGAAGGCCCTAATCTCTCTGTTCTAGTTAACCTTGAGAATGTGCATAAGCAGAAAGTGAAGTCTGAATAAGGATTGTCAATTGTCAGGCTGAGTTTTGAAGGCATAACCCAACATTCATACAGAATTTGTTCACAAAAATTAGAATTCTTATTGGTTCCTGGCAGCTAAGAACCTCTTTGTCCAATCATTGAATGACCACTAAGTTAATTGAGCAGAGACTGTAGTAAACACACATGATAAAGAATACAGATCTTACAGAATTGTATCAGAAAAGTCACTAAGCCAAAAACAATGACAAACAGCAATAACAACAGCCTTGGGAATATGCTCATATCAAGAATCACAACTTTATATTATTTAAGATGTACAATTTTGAACCAAAAATTATGAGATGTGCAGAAAGGGAGAGAGAGACAGAGTGGAGTTCTCCTAATTGCAATCATAGTTTACCATTTGATTGCTGTTAGTTCCATATGTTAGTGACAGTTTAGTATCTATTTGAATACATAAGAAAATAGTTTCAATAATATGTAATAATGCCCAATAAACACACATAATCTTCCATTTGACTTTAAGTCAAAAGTGAAGGGAACATTATACTATTCTGTGTTTACATAATTTAATAAAAACAAAATACATCAGGAAATGAGATCATAATAATTCATAACCATAAACTTTGAAACAACATCAAACATTATACATGGTTTATATTCACTCAACCAAGCTTGAGGGCTATTCATGCCCTTCCGGTAAACCACTGCTATAGAAAATAAAAATATCAGCTTTCATATTGACACTGTATCATGAGTAGACATGTTTATTTTCCTTCACTAGTTTCTGCCTTAGTAATTTAAGTATTTTTCTTATGTTAATTATTTTGTCATTCTGCCATGTCATTCATATGACATAAGTTTTCTTTAACTTTTAGAGTGAAATTTCTAGGGACCCTGACATTTTACATAAGCTGTGAAAAACATTTTAAGAAGGAAAAAGGAACTGACATGTGAAATCAAATGTATTTTTTCATAACTTTTGTAAAGATTTCTGGCCTGGCGTGGCGGCTCATGGCTGTAATACCAGCACTTTGGGGCCTGAGGCGGGCAGATCACGAGGTCAAGAGATGGAGGCCATCCTGGCCAACATGTTGAAACCCTGTCTCTACTAAAAATACAAAAAAATAGCCAGGCATGGTGGCAGGCACCCGTAGTCCCAGTTACTTAAATGGTTGAGGCAGGAAGGCAGGAGAATCATTTGAACCTGGGAGGTAGAGGTTGCAGTGAGCTGAGATCACACCACTGCACTACAGCCTGGGTAACAAGAGCAAAACTCTTCCTCAAGAAAACAAATAAAACAAGATTTCAATAGTTTATTCCTATTCCACAATAAAATAAATGATAATTTAGAACCAAACCCAATTCTGAATTTAATTAAGGATAATGCAACATGGTATAGCTTTAAATATATGTGCTTTGAGATGGTAGTGGATCTGCTCTGCAATCTACGGTTTAAAAGGCATTGGGAAGTACAGACACTAGTCTTAGCTTACTCATCTAAACCATGAAGATACTAATATCTTCAATAAAAAGTTGATCAGGCTTATTGTCACATCTGTAAATAAACTTGTGTAACTCCTAGTTGGTGATAATTGTTTAACAAGAATATGCAGTGATATATAGCTAATGTGGCAAATGACATTAAATACAATTAGTATGATTTTTGTATGTATTTATACTCATATGTACAGAAAAGTTAACTTAATGTTCATTCTATTTGAAGAATATTTGCAGTAATTTTGTGACAGATGCTTAATACAAACCTAATTAATAATTCAATACTAAATTAATTACTTGGTAGACTTTTGAAAATTCCATGAGTCACCACTCATGGTTGCTCATACATATACGTTAAACGTCTCCCCAAAGAGGAAAACAATTTCTTTCCCTCAAAATCTAGAAAATTTATATGTTCTTAATATTATAAACTAGGTGAATAATTTTGAGTGGGCATTCACTTTGTGTCTGATATGCCTTTGTTTCTTTAAAACCCTAAGTTGTTATTTATTATAGTCACTCTGTTGTGCTATCAAATACTATATCCTATAATCGGATTGCAAGAGGGCTTAAATGCCATTTTACATGATGTGATTATTGCCTATTTCACACCTGTATCAAAACATCTCTTATACCTCATAAATGTATAAACCTACTATATACTCACAAAAATTAATTTAAAAAAGAAAACAAAACCCTAAGTTGTATTAAGTCTGAAGCCCTACGAAGCTGCCTGACTGACATAACTTAGTTCTAAGTTGGCTTTCCTATACAGTAGCTCATAATTTTTTTTTAGCAAAATAATATTTTGACCACTTTTATCTTCTCAGTGTCTGATACTGTAGCATATGTTTAATAAAATATTGTTGAATAAAGTTTATTCATCCACTAGCATTATGGTCTTATTCAAGTTATACTTAAATATTAGGGAATTTTGATTAATCTTATGAATGAATTCAGTACTCTATGATGAAATGACTGAACTGTAAACCAACATTTCCTTTTAGTACTGATAATATGTTTAATTTCTATAACTTGAGTAAAAATGCTTACTCCCAAATTTTAGTATCAAATGCTCGTATCCCTAAAGTTATCATTTTCATAGGTCTGTAGCTAACTTTTTAAAAAATGAAATGTACATTCATTTTTCTTTTGGGTATAACACACTTTTTTAAATGACATCCTGAGGATTTCAGCACAAAAAATGTGTTTCTATACTCTGAAAAAAAGTTGATTAGAGAAATAGAATAGATCAATTCAGTTATATAAAGTCAATTGAGTTATATAAAAAGTATTCCAAACCTAATAGTCTCTTTGTCTAATGTATTTCTTCACAGCAAGCCTCATTTCCTTTAACCATACTAACTCCCAGAATTACAATCCCATCTTTATAAATAAGAAAGAGATGATTTCCATTTTTTACTGTTGTATTAGGTGACCTTACTGTTTATTTGACTAAAACCTCAACACCTGATTAGTGTTACATATTCCATACCTAGGTTTACCGTGTCCTTTCCATTAAAATCATGCTGTTTTACTTACACTCCATTGATATATTGATCATATGTTTACCTTCTTAATGTCTTAATGTCTAACACAACATACATGAACTTCTGTGAGTTTTCCTCTACATGCTTCTCTACTACCATCCTTATCCTGTGGTACAGAAATAGAACTCTTAAAACAGGCTCAAACTCCCATTATCCATTCCCATGTCCCTTGTTCATGTTCCTTTATCTGTTCATCACGTTCCAATATGCCATAGTTTCCCACTTTCAAGACTCAGCTGTAGAAAGTGTTTTCCGATCTTCACAGAAAGCATCAGACTTTTTATTCCCTCGAACCCACATGATATGATAGCACCATAGACATTATAATATGTTTTACTCATTTATTTTCCTCTTCTAGATCACGGAGATTTAGAAGATGGTACTGTGTCATGTAAATAATTGCCTTCCTAGCACCTGACATTAATAGACATTTGGTAAATATTTGTATTTTGATGAATGAATAAACTAATTCAACCAGAAAGCAATTTGATATTCTAATTTATTCTAAAATATGTACTTATTTTCTTATTTATTGCTTATATTGTTACAGATATCTTGTAAGGTATAATCCATATGCCCCAGCAGAGTGGAAGGTGTTGAAGATAAATAACAGGAAAGGTCACCAGTTCAGCTCTGAAGTGTTAATCATTTACACAAGCATGGAAAAATAGAAAGTCTTTATTGTTATTATAATAACTATGCAATCTGCATTCCAAAAATCTTCTCAGTACATTAACTCTAAGGTTAAAAGAATAAACCAATACTGGCAGAATTTATATCAAAGTGAGATTGTGAAATTATATTTTTAAGAGAAGTTCTTTTGACCCACTAATGTTGTTAGTTAAAAATCTTTTTTTTCCTCTGATCATTTCATACAGATTCTCAATTTTCAGATGTCAATGTGTGCAGTTTTCAGTCTTCTTGGGAAGTAACAAATAGAAGTAACTTGGTTCTGCATAATAAAACAGTTGCAGAGATTCAACTGACGACCACTGCCCTCACCACAAAAGTGAAGAAATATTCACATTCTGAGTCTAGTGCATAATTCTGAGTAGCACTGAGAGCCAAATAGTGCTCTAATGAGGAGTTAATACGTTCAGTCTGTCTTCAAATTGCCTCTTTTGAAGAATCATTTGTTTTCTACTTGTCCGACTGAAATAAACTAATTTCTAGAAATCCTGATATTTCACACATATAGATAAGTGCTGACATTTCAGTTTCAGGATGCATCAATACATTTACCCTGAAGGCCACAGAAGATATCAAAATAAGATGCTGAAATAAATACTTAAATTTGACAGACAGTTGCCCTCTGGACCTGTGAATATTATTTCAGGTCTGTGCAACGATTACACATTACTAGACAAATATTTACATAAACTCTATTGAGTCCATTTTATTATTTATGTCTTTTCATTTTGTTTTACTCATAACCTAAAGAACATCATACATTTTAAAAATCTTTTTGTATAGCATTTTAGATATTAGATGAAATATCCTTTTTCCACAAGTCTTCTGACTATCTACCCTCTTATTAAATTGTTGGCTCACTCTTTCCTGAAAAAATAAAAGTTGTTTCAAACTACTGCAGCAACTTTTTATGTTCTGAAGTGTTTTAGTCCCAGGGTGAAGAGCAATATCCAGAAGTGTAAGAGAAACTCTTACAAACCATGGGCCAAGAAAGCTCTGCAGAGTAGCTGGACAGAGGAACAAAGTGACACCTCTCTATTCTTCACTCCCCAGTATATGTGCCCTATATAGTCACAGAGGGACCTAATAGTGAAAAGACATATTGTCTCTGCTTGAAGTTCATACTGGTGATCAATCACTGGGATACTAAAAATTTGTGAAGTTATTGATCTGTTTTAAACAAATTCTCTGTTTCTGTTCTAGCTAGTTTTCCCATTTTTCCAGATGATTCTATAATATTATTTCTCAGTCATTTGTGACGTTATTCTCTACAGAGGTATGCACACTGTCCATCACACCTGAAGATACTTCTCACATGTAGCATTTGTGTATGTGTGGGGTGTACCCCAAGGTACAATTTAAGATCGTATTCCCATGTGCCTCAGCAACAGAATCATAGGATTCAATCTCTAGATCAATTTCCTACAATTTCTGTAGGATATACAGCTACATATGAGACAACACCATGCAAATCAATCAATCAGAACCGAAAGACAGTTGTTGAAGACTATAGTAATTTTCTATTTTGAAAGATATTTAGGGAATCTATAATAATTGTTTACTATGCTGATTAATTTATAACCCTTCTCAATTTTCTCCAAACAAATCTTAAATCAAAAATATCAAGGTGTAGTACTAAATCAACCTAAGACGGTATAATGTTGATCTCACACAAACATAAATAATCTGAAATCGAATGCAAATAATCTTTGCTTTCATTTGTTTTAATCTATCATGTTATGCACAAAAATATATATAAAGGAGTTACTGTGAGCTAGTCATTGTATGATTACTAGTGATACTTTAGTTAACAAAGCAAGAAGGTATGCAGATTAAATTCTAAGTGTGGAGACATAAAACAGATAAACAGAAACAATAAATATACAAATAACATAGTAGTGAGATGATAAATTTGGTAGTATAAAATCAAGCTTAATAAGGCAAAAAGGAATTCTTGGTTGGGTATAGAATGATAATATTACATTCCGCTCAAGACTGTAAAGAAATAAAGGGACCTGACTCTTCCCTGAGTCCGATTTCTTAGGGAAAATCATTCCAAGCAGAGAGGACAGCTAGTGCAAAGGCCCTGGGGCAGAAGAAACAAGACTAATGCTTTCATAAAAGAGTCAGGAAGGCCTTGTTGCTGAAGTAGAGGAAAAAGTTGCAGGCCAGACCATGTGGATCCTTGAAGACCACTGCAAGGACTTTGCCTTTTACTCTGAGTAACAGAGGGATCATTGGCAGGGTTTGGAACAGAAATATTATATTATTTGTCTTAGCTTTAAAGTAGATTTTTATGTCCCTATGGTGAAAATAGGGGGTAAAGGCATAACAGTTTTCTGGCACTGGCAGTAATACAGGTACTCAATGGTGTTTATTTCAACAGTGATGGTAGCTGTAGAAATTGGAAAAACTAGTACAATTCTAGATATATTGAGAGTCAGAGCCAACTTCCTACATGGATTACATTTTAAAACTTAATATATAAAGAAATATATTGGTGTTAAAGGTATTTTTAAAAATACAATACCTTGCTAGAGTTTGGAATTTAAATTGCACAGAAAGATGGTGGTGCTATACTCTCTCATACTCACTCTGTTGGAAACTACATTTGCAAAATCTTTAGTGTCTTATTTTCTCAACATTTAGACCTCTACTATGATATTATCTGTTCAGCACAATTTTCCTAATGACTTTATTTTGAGTAGCATTCTCTATCATTCCTTTATTCCTCTTAATCTGCTTTTTCCCCTTTCTTGTTCTGCATTACTCTTTAACATTATATTTCTATTTCCTTATTTTAATTTTATTTATCCATTAGCATAGTGTAATATTTATGATAACAGGGTGATTTTTTAATTTTTTTTTTTGCTTTTGCTGTTAGATCATCAGTGTTTAAAATACTGTCTGTCATATACAAATATATTTCAAAGCTTCTGAATCAAACTATTTTTTTCTTGGTATCTTATTTCACATATGTATTTTTACTATTACATAAAAAACTACACTTTATTTTTAAGTAGTACTAACACTACAAATAAAATGATCACATATAATAAACTGCTATATTCATGCTTTATGAATATTGTCTGAGTTTTGAATTTGCTGCCTTATTCCAAGGCACTCCACAGTAGCTAGCTAAACAATAAAAGTAGAAAAAAGTGACTTGCCTCCAACATATAGACCTGTAGAAGAGGGGCCTGACTGTTAGAAGGAAAACTAACAAATAGAAAGTAATTACATCAACATCCATAAAAAGGATGCCCATGCAAAGACCCCACGCAAAGGTCATCGGCATCAAAGATCAAAGGCAGATAAATCCATAAAGATGAGAAAAACCAGCATAAAAATGCTGAAAATTCCGGAAAAAAAAAAAACAGAATGCTTCTTTTCCTACAAAGGATCACAACTCCTCTCTAGCAAGGGAACAAAACTGGACGGAGACTGAGCTTGATGAACTGACAAAAGTAGGCTTCAGAAGGTGGGTAATAACAAACTCCTCTGAGCTAGAGGAGCATGTTCTAACCCAATGCAAGGAAGCTAGGAATCTTGATAAAGGGTTACAGGAACTGCTAACCTGGATAACCCATTTAGAGAAGAGCATAAATGACCTGATGGAACTGAAAAACACAGCAGGAGAACGTCATGAAGCATACACGAGTATCAATAGCTGCATGGATCAAGAGGAAGAAAGGAGATTAGAGATTGAAGATCAACTTAATGAAATATAGTGTGAAGACATGATTAGAGCAAAAAGAATGAAAAGGAATGAACAAAGCCTCCAAGAAATATGGGACTATGTGAAAAGACCAAACCTCTGATTGATTAGGGTACCTAAAAGTGATAGGGAGACTGGAACCAAGTTGGAGAACACAATTCAGGATGTTATCCAGGAGAACTTCCCCAACCTAGTAAGACAGCCAGCATTCAATTCAGGAAATACAGAGAACACTGCTAAGATACTCCTCAAGAAAATCAAACCCAAGACACTTAATCGTCAGATTCAACACAGTTGAATCAAAGGAAAAAATGTTAAAGGCAGCCAGAGAGAAAGGTCAGTTTACTTATAAAGGGAAGTCCATTAGACTAACGATGGATCTCTCTCTGGAAACCTTACAAGCCAGAAGAGAGTGGGGGCCAATATTTAACATCTTAAAGAAAAGAATGTTCAACACAGAATTTTATATCCAGCCAAACTAAGCTTCACAAGTGAAGGACAAGTGAACTCCTTTATAGGCAAGCAAATGCTGAGGGATTTTTATAGTCACCAGGCCTGACTTACAAGAGCTCCTAAAGGAAGCACTAAATATTTAAAGGAAAAACCTGTACCAGCCACTGCAAAAACATACCAGATATAAAGAGCAACCACACTGTGAAGAAACTGCATTTACTAATGGGCAGAATAACCAGCTAGCATCATGATGACAGGATAAAATTCACACATGACAATATTAACTTTAAACATAAATGAGCTAAATGCTCCAATTAAAACACATAGACTGTCAAATTAGATAAAGTGTCAAGACTCATCAGTATGCTGTATTAGAGAGACCAATTTCACACACAAAGACACACATAGGCTCAAAATAAAGGGATGCAGGAACATTTACCAAGCAAATGGAAAGCAAAAGAAAAAGCAGGGGTTGCAATCCTAGTCTCTGATAAAACAGACTTTAAATCAACAAACATCAAAACAGACAAAGAAGGACATTACATAATGGTAGAAGGGGTCACTGCAACAAGAAGTGCTAACTATCCTAAATATATATGCATCCAATACAGGAGCACCCAGATTCATAAAACAAGTTCTTAGAGACCTACAAAGAGACTTAGAATCCCCCCCCCCCACACACACACACACAAAAAAGGGAAACTTTAACAGCCTACTGTCAATATTAGACAGCTCAATGAGACAGAAAATTAATAAGGATATTCAGGACTTGAAATCAGCTCTGGACCAAGGGGACCTAATAGACATCTCAGAACTCTCCACCCCAAATCAACAGAATATACATCCTTCTCAGCACCACATTGCACTTATTCTAAAATTGACCACATAATTGAAAGTTAAGCACTCCTCAGCATATGCAAAAGTATAGGAATCAGAACAATCTCCCAGACCACAGGGCAATCAAATTAGAACTCAGGATTAATAAACTCACTCAAAACTGCACAACTACATGGAAACTGAACAACCTGCTCCTGAATGAATACTGGGTAAATAAAGAAATTAAAGCAAAAATAAATAAATTATTTGAAACCAATGAGAACAAACACACAACGTACCAGAATCTCTGGGACACAGCCAAAACAGTGTTTAGAGGGAAATTTATAGCACTAAATGCCCGCAGGAGAAAGTGAAAAAGATCTAAAATTGACACCCTATCATCACTGTTAAAAGAACCAGAGAACCAAGAGCAAGCAAATTCCAAAGCCAGCAGAAGACAAGAAATAACTAAGATCAGAGCAGAACTGAAGGAGATAGAGACACAAAAAACCCTTCAAAAAAGCAATGAATCCAGGAAGTAGTGTTTTGAAAAGATTAACAAGATAGATAAACCACTTGCCAGGCTAATAAAGAAGAAAAGAGAGAAGAATCAAAGACACACAATAGAAAATGATAAAGGGGCTATCACCACTGATTCCACAGAAATACAAACTACCATCAGATAATACTATAAACACCTGTGTGCAAGTAAACTAGAAAGTCTAGAAGAAATAGATAAATTCCCGGTCACATACACACTCCCAAGACTAACCAGGAAAAAGTTGAATCCCTGAATAGACCAATAACAAGTTCTGAAATTGAGGTAGTAGTTATAGAGCCTACCAACCAAAAAAGCTCAGGACCAGATGGATTCAAAGCCAAATTCTACCAGAGATACAAAAAGGAACTGTTACCATTCCTTCTGAAACTATTCCAAACAATAGCAAAAGAGGGACTCCTCCCTAACTCATTTTATGAGACTAGCATCATCCTGATACCAAAACCTGGCAGAAACACAACAACAACAAAAATTTCAGGCCTACATCCATGATGTGAAAATCATCAATAAAATACTGACAAACTGAATCCAGCAGCACATCAAAAAGCTTATCCACCACAATCAAGTCAACTTCATCTCTGTGATGCCAGGCTGGTTAAACGCACAAAAAATCAATAAATGTAATCCATCACATAAACAGAACCAATGACAAAAAACATATGATTATCTCAATAGATGCAAAAAAGTCCTTGGATAAAATTCAGCACCCTTTCCTGCTAAAAACTCTCAATAAACTACGTACTGATGGAACATATCTGAAAATAATAAGAGCTCTTTATGACAAAAAACAGCCAATATCCTACTGAATGGGCAAAAGCTGGAAGCATTCCCTTTGAAAACCAGCACAAAACAAGGATGCCCTCTCTCAGCACTTTTATTCAACATAATATTGGAAGTTCTGTCTGGGGCAATCAGGCAAGATAAAGAAATAAAGGGTATTCAAATAGGAACAGAGGAAGTCAGAAAATTTCTGTTTTCAGATGACATGGTTGTATATCTACAAAACCCCATTGTCTCAGCCCAAAAACTCCTTAAGCTGAAAAGCAACTTCAGCAAAGTCTCAGGATACAAAATCAATGTGCAAAAATCACAAGCATTCTATACACTAATAATAGAGAGCCAAATCATGAGTGAACTCCCATTTACAATTACTATAAAGAGACTAAAGAGAATTTCTATTTTTAAGAATACAAGGTAACAAGAGATGTGAAGAACCTCTTCAGGGAGAACTACAAGGAAATAAGAGAGGACATAAACAAATGGAAAAACATTCCATGCTCATAGATAAGAGGAATCAATATCATGAAAATGATCACACTGCCCAAAGTAACTTAGAGATTCAATGTTATTCCCATCAAATTACCATTGACATTCTTCACAGAATTAGAAAAAAAAACTACTTTAAATTTCATATGGAACCAAAAAAGAGTCTATATGGCCAAGACCGTCGTAAACAAAAAGAGCAAAGCTGGAGGCATCACACTACCTGACTTCAAACTATACTACAGGGCTACAGTAACCAAAACAGCATGATACTGGTACCAATACAGATATATAGACCAATGGAACAAAACCGAGTCCTCAGAAACAAGGCCACACATCTACGACCATCTGATCTTTGACAAACCCGACAAAAACAAGCAATGGGGAAAGGGTTCCCTATTTAATAAGTGGTGTTGGGAAAACTGGCTAACCATATGCAGAAAACTGAAACTGAACCCCTTCCTTACACCTTATATAAAAATTAACTCAGGATGGATTAAAGACAAATGTAAGAGCTAAAACCATAAAAACCTTAGAAGAAAACCTAGGCAATATCATTCAGGACACAGGCATGGGCAAAGATTTCATGACTAAAATACCAAAACAATGGTAACAAAAGCCAAATTGACAAATGGGATCTAGTTAAGCCAAAGGGCTTCTGCACAACAAAAGAAACTATCATCACAGTGATGAGGCAACCTACAGAGGGAGACAATTTTTACAATCTGTCCATTTGACAAAGGTCTAATATCCAGAATCTACAAGGATTTTAAACAAATTTACAAGAAAAAAGCAAACAACCCCATCAAAAAGTGGGTAAAGGATATGAACAGACACTTCTCAAAAGAAGGCATTTGTGTGGTCCACAAACACATTTAAAAAAGCTCATCATTGGAGAAATGCAAATTAAAACCACAGTGAGATACCATCTCACGCCAGTTAGAATGACAATTATTAAAAAGTCAGGAAACAACAGATGCTAGAGAGGATGTGGAGAAATAGGAATGCTTTTACACTGTTGGTGGGAGTGTAAATTAGCTCAACCATTGTGGAAGACAGTATAGCGATTCCTCAAGTATCTAGAGCCAGAAATATCATTCTACCCAGCAATCCCTTTCCTGGGTATTTACCCAAAGGACTATAAATCATTCTAGTATAAAGACACATGCACATGTGTGTAAACTGCAGCACTATTTACAATAGCAAAGACTTGGAACCAACCCAAATGCCAATCAATGATAGACTGGATAAAGAAAATGTGTCACAGACACATCATGGAATTCTATGCAGTCCACAAAAAAGAGCAAGTTCATATCCTTTGCAGGGACATGGATGAAGCTGGAAACCATCACTCTCAGCAAACTAAAGCAGGAACAGAAAACCAAACACCGCAAATTCTCACTCATAAGTGGGAGTTGAACAATGAGAACACATGGACACAGGGAAGGGAACATCACACACCAGAACCTGTCGTGGGGTGGGAGGCAAGGGGAGGGATAGGATTAGAAGAAATACCTAATGCATACAGGGTTTAAAATCTAGATGACGGTTTGTTGGGTGCAGCAAACCACCATGGCATATGCCTATGCAGCAACCCTGCTCATTCTGCACATGTATCCCAGAACTTAAGGCATAATAACAATAAAAAAAGGAAAAAAGTGACCTGAATATCTTTCTTAAAAAGTTAACTTTATAAGTAATCATGAGATGTTATTAGTGATTTTTTAAAAAGTTCTGCAAACACCATGCTATGGCCTGGATTATTCTTGTGCTATCTAAAATGATGCACAGCACTTTCTAGTGAAATCATTTTATTAACACACAAATAATAGAATTTATCAGTTCAAACTTTACAATGACAGGTATCTACTATCAGGTTGGTGCAGTAGTAATCACAGTTTTTGCCATTACTTTTAATTATGAAAAATATTTTAAAAGGCCTGAGAGAAAAGATATCTAACAACAAAATATGCTGTAAACCTTGATGCGACACAAAAGTCACAAAAAGTTTTTAAATATTTTTATTGAAGTAGAGTTTATGTAATATGAAATGCACAAGCTTCCCTTTTGTGTTTTGTTTAGTTTTGGTGAATGCATACATCTGTGTTATTTACACGACTATTCTATCACTATAAAGTCAAATATTAGTCGTTTCCTGATTTTTTTTTTTTTTTTTTGGCCAAAGTCAGATCATAGATAAATCATAAACAAATCCTCTGTAAAATGTATTAACTCTCAATTCCTCTGAGTTTGTCAGAGAGCAGGGGTCTCCAACTCTCAGGCTGTGGACAGATACCTAAGCATCTATGGCCTCTTAGGAGCTAGGCCATGCAGCAGGATGTGAGCTGCAGGTGAGCCAACATCACAGCTTGAGCTCCGCCTCTTGTCAGATCAACTGCTGCATTAGATTTCGGTAGGAGTGCACACCCTATTGTGAACTGCATATGTAAGGAATTTAGGCCATGTACTCCTTATGAGAATCTAAAGCCTGGTGATCTGAACTGAAAGAGTTTCATCCTAAAACCATCCTTTTCTCCCCACATCTGCAGAAAAATTGTCTTCCACAAAACCAGTTGCTGATGCCAAAAGGATTAGGGACTAAGGTAGAGTCTTGGTGTACACTGTTGAACATCTAGTGGTTGTTCATGTGGAAGGCTGCGAATATTCAATAGATAATAGCTTTTGGTATGAAGAGTGAATGACATATAATATTAGAAAACTAGAGTTCTGTTGAAAGATTTCATTTGTACATAGAAAATTTTAGTCTGAAATTTTCTTTTAATGCTAATAATTTCCCCAATATTCAATTCTACATTAGCAGATCTTCTACCTCAGCTTCTTCACTCAAACATTTGTGTATAGGCCAGTTTAAACTGTTGTGGACTGTAGAGATACAAATATGCAATAGAAATTATATATTTAATTTAAATTGATGAAGCTCTGGAAGAATGTGAGTCCTCGTCCTTTATTTGATAGAGGCCTCCTATAACTCCCAGGTCCTTCACAGCACTTTTGAAGTAACAGCATGGAATCACACATTTACATAAATAAAGCTAGCCAAGAGAAAAAGTAACAAAACAAGGAAAATATGGGAAAATGCTTGACAAATAAATGAAAACTTGGGAATTTTGCTGAGCTAGTAGTTTTTTTTTTTTTGTTGTTTTTTTTTTGCTTTTGCTTTTTTCTTGCATCTATGAATATAATACATTTTGCAGCCAGGTGTGGCAGCTCATGCCTGTAATCCCAGCACTTTGGGAGGCCAAGGCGGGCGGATCACAAGGTCAGGAGATCAAGACCATCCTGGCTAACACAGTGAAACCCCATCTCTACTAAAAATACAAAAATTATCCGGGTGTGGTGGTGGGCACCTGTAGTCCCAGCTACTCGGGAGGCTGAGGCAGGAGAATGGCGTGAACCAGAGAGGTGGAGCTTGCAGTGAACCGAGAGTGTGCCACTGCAATCCAGCCTGGACACCAGAGCGAGACTCCATCTAAAAATAAATAAATAAATAAATAAATAAATAAATAAATAAATAAATACATACATAATAAAAATAACATAAAATAAATAAATAAATTTTGCTATTAGCAATTTCAAATTAAGTACTTCAAAAGAAAATTAGAAAAATGAAAAACATAACTTCCTCATGTATTCAAGGAAATGTGAGAAAATAATTAGGTTTTAATTAAAAAATAGCCACCTTAAAGCAAAATAAAATATTTCCAGATGTTTACACTATGGAATATTAAAAAAAAAAATTCAGAAGGAACATTAGAGAAAGAATCTCATGGCCAAAACAGTAAGAGACAGAAAATATAAAAATTAAAGTAATACATAGAAAGCTGAAAAAATAAATTTAAGGCCTATATGCTCTTCAAGGTCTCATTCTCAGCTTTCTGCAAGATATCTCTGCTTGAATATCCTGCTGACACTTAAAACTTAACGTGTCTATAACCAAGTTCATTATTTGCTGTAACTTCTCTGTATTTCCATCATTGTCAATATTGCCATTATACTCTTAGCTCAGCAGGCTATTAAATATACAGTCATCTTTGATTTCTTCTTGTCCTTAGCCATATCCCATTTATCAAAAATGTTCTTCCAAAGCATTTTTTAAATGTGATACCTACTTTTAGTTTCTACAATCAGAACAATTTCACATGTCACGGTCACTCTTCTAGAACAACCATTATAAAATGCCTCTTCTGTCAAATTACATCTTCTTTTATTTGTCCAAATAATAAAGCAAAAGTCATTTTAATTCAATACATCTGGAGTCCAAATGCAGCCTCAATTTATGCCTTAAAAAATTAAAACTATATTTAATCTAAGTCAATTAAAAACATATACAAATTCCCCAGGTCTCACTTCTCTTCTCCTTCTTTTTTTCTGCAAAATTCTATGCACTCCTAACTGTTCAGCTGACTACCTGAATGTAATGACATCAATATCCATTTCTCCTTTTCATATCCTGAATTATCTGAATTCTACCCTCACAGGTAAAAGCTAATGTGTGACCTTAGTTTGCAATAACGTCTTTCTAAATTCTTTATACTTAATACTCAATTTTATGAATTAGATATTAAAATTATTATCTCTAATAAAAAATTTGACATTAAGGCCTATATTGATTAAACTGATGAATCATGGAGCCTGGAAATGGATTCAGGTGGGCTGCTTCAAAAACCCACTTGTTTTTAATAACTGTGGTCTTCTACCTCTCCTTTATTCAAATTAACAAAGGTTTAGCTTCCTACTGATCATCTCCATCTGATTGTGCCATACTATCTTCCAAATTATTTGTCCTGAACAAATCTACTATTTTCACAGGCACGTTGTTCCAAACTCTCTCTCCTATAAGAAATGTGGCACAGGAACCAAATGCTTCTGGTTCATTCTAAAGCTAAAAGTAAAACTGAACAGCTAAAACTAAAACTGAACAGCTCTCTGAGTTAGGTGAGTTACTCAACATCTCTAGGCCTCTAATTCCTCAGTACTCCTTTGCATTAGGAAAGTCACTAGAATAAATGTCTTCCAACAGGTTATATAATAAACTAAAACTAACAAAGAAATAAAAAAAAAACTCTCTTAGTTTTATTGTTCTCATTGTATTTTTTTCTACTCTTTTCTATCCCTATATTCCTCTCTTCCTCCCTTTCTCTATATCTTTTCCTTTCTTTCTTCCTTATTTTCTTCTTTTCATCCTTCCTTTTTTCTTTTCTCCCTCTCACCCTCCTTCTGTTCCTTACTTCCTTTATTTTTCTTTCATACTTTGTATTCTGTTTTAATCCGCAGGTCTATGAATAGATTTATAATTCAAGTCTTAGCTAAACTGCCACTTCTGCAAACATGTCATCTCCATCCTTCCAGTTTAGAATAAAAACAAAGTTTCTTAACCTTAACATTATTGACATTTAAAAAATAACAGCTTTATCAATATATAAACTATATACTACAAAATTCCCCATTTAAATATATACAATGAGAAGATTATTTTTAGTGTTTTCACTCATCTGACTTGAGATAATTTACATCACTACAAAAGAAATACTATACCCATTAGGGGTTACTCTGCATCCTGCTCTCTCCTTAACCCTTGGTAAATACTAATATAGTTTCTTTTCCTATAGAATTGCCTATTCTGAATATTTTATATAAATGAAATTACAATTTTGTGGTCCTTTCATCTTGTTTTTCTACATCCATTCATTTTATAATATGTATCAGTATTTAATTATACTTTATGACCAAATGACATTCTGTTTATGAATGTATCACAATTTGTTCATCCATTCATGATAGATATCTGTGTTATTTCCAATTTTGTCTATTGTGAATAATGTTGTTATGGACTCTTATGTACAATGTTTAATATATAAACTTGTTCATCTTTGGTATATGACTAAATTTTTGGGTCATATAGTAATTCTAGTTTTAAAATGCTTTCCCATGAATAATGTATGAAGGTTCCAATCTCTCCACATTCTCATCAACAGTGGTTATTGTCTGTCTTTTTAATTTTACCAAACTAATGTATATTAGTCTGTTCTCACATTGCTATAAAGAAATAATGGAGACTGGGTAATTTATAAAGAAATGGATTTTAATTGGCTCATGGTTCTGCAGGTTTTACAGGAAGCATCGTGGCTTCTGCTTCTGGGGCAGCCTCAGGAAGCTTACAATCGTGGCGGAAGGCAAAGGGTGAGCCAGCACTTCACATGGCTGGAGCAGGAGGAAGAGAGAGGAACATGGAGATACCACACTCTTTTAAATGACCAGATCTCATGAGAACTTTATCATTATACAGTAACAAGGATGGTGTTAAACCATTGATGAGAACCCCACCCCCATGATCAAATTGCCTTCCAGTAATCCCCATCTTCAACACTGGAGACTACAAATGAACATGAAATTTGGGTGGAAACCATATCATTCTGTCCCTGTTCCATATCTCATGTCCTTCTCACACTGCAAAATACAGTCATGCCTTCCCAGCAGTCCTTCAAAGCCTTATCTCATTCTAGCATTAATTCAAAATGTCCAGAGTCCAAAGTCTCATCTGAGAAAAGGTAAGCCCCTTCCAACTCTGAGCTGTAAAATAAAAATAAAAAAAACAAAAGACAAGTTAGTTACTTCCAAGATACAATGCGAGTACAGGCATTGGGTAAATACTCTCATTCTAAAAGTGAGAAAAGAGACCACATAGAAAGAAAGGGGCTACTTAGGCCTCAGGCAAGTCTGAAACACAGGAGGGTAGTTATTAAATCTTAAAGCTCCCAAATAATCGCTTTTGACTTCATATCTCACATCCAGGGCTCACTGGGGTGAGGTGTGGGCTCCCAAGGCCTTGAGCATAATGGACAAGAAATCTTATCATATTGCAGTTTGATGTGCGTTTTCCTAATAACTAGTCATGTTGAGCAGGTTGTCATATGCTTATTGGCCATTTTATGTCTTTTTTGGAGAAATGTCTATTCAAATGATTTGTCTATTTTTAAAAAATGTGTTGTCTTTTTATTGTTGAGTTTGAAGCGGCCTTTTAAAGTCTAGATACATATTCTTTATTAGACACTAAATTTGAAAATATGTTCTCTAATTCTGTGTGCTATGTTTCATCTTTCTTTATAGTTTAAATCCGGTCCTTCCGAGGACAAGATTTTCAGTTTAATCAAGTGTGATTTACCTATTTTTTCTATGATTTCATTCACCTTTGTCATGTCTTAGAAATCATTGCCTAATCAAAGGTTACACAGATGTATTCAAATATTTTCTTCAAAGAGTTTTATAGCTTTAGCTTTTACATTTAGGTATATGATTTATTTTCAGATAATTTTTGTAAGTGGTAGGCAGTAGAAATCAAACTTCATTTTTTTTGCATGTAAATATAGATATACGGTTGTCTGAACACCATTTGTTGAAAAGACTATATTTTATGATGATCAAATTATCTTGATATCCTTGTTGAAAATTAATTGTCCATAAGTATAAAGGTTTTATCTTGTCACTAAATATGATTTACATTTATAATTTTTATAGTTCTGTGTGGAATTGATACTATTGTCATTATTATTATACATTCTTTGTTGTCTCTAGAAAAAAATTTGTCTTATTGTCTCTTTGTCCCATATTAGTGTATCATTTTCTGGTCACTGTTTGTATTTTCCATTATTTTATTTTTAACCTATTTGCTTGTATGTGAATCTAAAGTCTGTAACTTTTAAATAATACAGTTGGCTTACACCTTCCAACTACACTGTAAATCTCCACATTTAAAAAAATTATTTTAAAATTTTTAATTGTGATAAAATGTACGCAATATACAACTTGCCACATTAACCATTTTTAAATGTACAGTCTGTGGCATGAAGTACATTCACATTGTTGTACAACCATCGCTACCATCCATCTCCAGATCCTTTTTATCTTGCAAAACTGAAACTCTATGCTGATTAAACACTAATTTCCCATATCCTGCTTTTACCAGTCCCTGGTAGAAGGGACTCTTCTTTCTATTGCAATGAATTGGACAACTATACATGTCTTATATAAATGAAATGATATAGTATTTGTCTTTTTCTGACTGTCTTATTTCTCTTACCATAATATCCTCCAATATCATCTACATTGTAGCATTTATCAGAATTTCCTTCCTTTTTAAGGCTGTGAATAATATTTTATTGACTGTACATACCTCATTTTGTTTGCCCATTAATTTGTTATTGTATACTTCCATTGCTTCTGTCTCTTGGTTATTGTGAATAATGCTTTATGAGCATGAGTGTACAAATATATGTTCGAGACTTTGCTTTCAGAGCTTTTCAGGATATACCTAGAAGCAAAATTGCTGGATCATACAGTAGTTCTAATATATGTTTGAGACTCTGCATTCAATTCTTTTGAGTATATCCCTAAGAGTGCAATTGTTGGATCATACAGTGATTCTATTTATAATTTTTTAAGGAACTGCCATATTGGTTTTTGTAGAAGGACCATTTTACATTTTCCTCAACAATAAACAAATTTTCCAGTTTCTCCCTGTCCTTGCCTTTGTGATTAAAACGTCTAATGCATTTTTATGTAATTGCTGATAAGATATAATTCATGTCAACAATTTTGCTATCTGATTTCTATATGTCTAATGTGAATTTTTCTTTGTTTCTCCCTGCATTGCTGCCTATTTTGATAAGTTCTGCCTTATTTTAAGGCAGTAATGAGTTAGATATTTTTTATTATACTATTTTAGTTGTGTATTGTTTATTCTACTATATATTTTTAGGTTTTATTTTTTTAGTTGCCCTGAACTCTACAATTAACATTTTAATTTAAAACAATCTAATTCACATTAATACAGATGTAATTTCAATAGTATACAAGTGCTTTACTCTAATAAATTCATCAGCAGTTCTATAAATTTTATTTTTTTCAATTTCCTTTAACTCATATGAGAAAAATTTATTTACAAACTAAAAACATTTATACTACCATTATATTTACCTATGCAGTTATTTTTATTAGTGTTTTTAAAGGATTATTTAAATTATCTATATTCCTTTCATTTCAGTCTGAAGAACTCTGTAATATTTCTTTTAGAGAATGTCTGCTAGCAACGAATTCTCCCAGTTGTTTCTTTATCTTATAATGTCTTAATTTCTTTTTGTTTTTAAAGTATCATTTACTAGATAGTTTTTAGTTAGCAGTCTTCCTTCTGCATTTTGAATACGTCAGCTCACTATATTCTGTCTCCCATCGTTTCTGATAAGAAATCAGCTGTTAATTTTATTGAGGATAACTTGTACATGATCTTTTGCATTCCTCTTGATGTAGCTAGTTGTGGATCTTTGAAATCTGCCTGGAGTCTGTTGAACTTCAATAATTACAACATAATTTCAAATGAAAAGTTTTCAGCCATTATTAAATCTTTTTCTGTCTCTTTCCCTTCTCTTCTCATGGTTCTCCAAGTATCTGTATGTTTGTATACATGATTCCTTCCCAAGACATTTATGAGGCTTGTTCCTTTTATCTTTTTCATTTTCTTTTGTTCTTCAGACTGGCTAATTTCAATTGCTATATATTCCAGTTTGTAATTTTTTTTGTTAATTTTTACTTTTATTTTGATACAGGATGTAGATGTGCAGGTTTAGTATATGGATATATTGCAAGATGCTGAGGTTTGGGGTACAGATACCATCACCCAGGTTGTGGACATAGTAACCAATAGGTAATTTTTCAACCTATACCCTCGTCGTTTCCCTCTCTAGTGGTCTTCAGTGTCTATTGTTCCTATATGTATGTCCATGTATAGTCAATGTTTAACACCCACTTATAAGTGAGAACCTGCACTACTTGATTTTCTGTTGTGTTAATTCACTTAGGATTATGACCTCCAGCAACATTCACGTTGTTGCAAAGGACATGATTTTATTCTTTTTTATAGCCGTGTAGTATTCCATGAGTATTCCATGATGTACATATAATGCATTTTCATTATTCAATCCACCATTGATGGACACCTAGGCTGATTCTATGTCTTAGCTATGGCAAATAGGGTGGCGATGAACACGCAAGTTAATGTGTCCTTTTGGTAGAAAGACTGCATTTCCTTGGGTATACACCCAGTAATGGGATTGCTGAGTTGAATGGTAGCTGTGTTTTAAGTTCTTTGAGAAATTTCCAAATCTTTCAATAGTGGCTAATTTATATTACCAACAACAGTGTATAGGCATTTCCTTTTCTCTGTAGCCTCAGCAGCATCTCTTATTTTTTGACTTTTTAATAATAGCCATGCTGACTGTTTTGAGATGATATCTCATGTGGTTCTGATTTTCATTTCTCTGATGATTAGTAATGCTGACCAGTTTCTATGTTTGCTTTGGCCACTTGTATTCTTTTGAGGGGTGCCTGTTTATGTTCTTTACACATTTTAAATAGGGTTGTTTTCTATTCTTTTGTTCACTACTTCTAATATGCTGTTGAATCCTTCCAGTAATTTTTACAGTTATTTTACTTTTCAACTTCTGAAATATAATTATATAATTTGGTTCTTTATTATACTTTTTATCTCATTAATGACATTATTGATTGGGGGACACATTATTCTAATCCTTTCCTTCTTTCAAGATGTTATTTGATAAATATATTTGTAATATTAATTTAAAGTCTTTGTCTAATAAGTTTATACCTGGGCTTCCTCAGATACAATTTATATTGATTGCTTCTTTAGCCTATGTATGTGAGATAATTTCCTACTTTTATGTGTATCTCGTGATGTTTTATTGAAAACTAAAATTTTAAAACATCGTATGGTATCTCTGGAAGTCAGATCCCCCACCCTCAGAGTATATTGTTGTTATTACTTGTTGGTGATGTTTCTGTTCTTGTTATTTGTTTAGTGATTTTCCTGAACTAATTTTATATAGTCTGTTTTCTTGTCATGTCAGCCTATTGAGGACTCTGCTCAGTTAGCTTAATGACCAGTTAATGATTTGACAGAGGTTTCCTTAAATGATTTGAGCCACTGAGTCTCCTGGGCTTTGTTGAGTGGCTATGTATGTGTGTGGAGAGGATGTCTGCAATGCTCTAGTAGGCAGTATAAACTCTGCCTTAGCCTCAACTTCTTACTTTCACAGTAAGCTCGGTGTCAGCTAGAGATGAGAGATCAGAGCTTTTTCTTGTCTTTTCTGGACATATATACAGACGTGTATGTGTCCATGTCCTTCTCTATCCCTCAGAACGTGTTTGAGCTTTGCAAAGCACCTTATGTACATCTCATTTTTTAATTTTTACTTTTAATTTTTTGGTCTTACTGTACACAACTGGTAACATCACTTCCAGCAGCTACGATATTAAACAATTGCCTGTTTTTTTCAGCAAACACTCGGGTTAGAACTATTTGTACAGAGTTAGCTCTTAGGTCAAATAAAGGCAAGTCCTGTGAATGGAGCTTCTCTGGCAGGTAAAAGAATGACAATATTTTTTAGGAGATGAGGCTTTTTATTACAGCTCCAAAAAATGTTCTTACACTTCCACTGGTTGCTAGGCTTCTGTTTTATATAACTCCTATAGTCACAACCTTTTGGTTTTCAGGGCTGCTATAGAGCTGGGGATCAAGGTTTGGGAAGAAGGCATGTTAAAACATCACAAGGCTTGCTTTACTTACAAGATGCAGCCAGTTTTCTTGAATAAACAACCTATGGATTTTCGCAAGCCTTGGTTAATTTCTAGATCTGAAAAGGTGATTCTGACAAGCGTTTCCAGCTTTCTTGTTGCTTTTATAGATGCCCAGCTTTTCAGATGCCATTATTCCACCATTATGGAAGGACTTCTAACTATTCATGTTTTGAACCAGATAGTACTTGCTGTGGAGATCTGTCCTGTAAATTTTTAGATGTTTAGCAGCATTTTGGCCTCTACTCATGAGATACTAGTAGCATACCCTGCCCCAGTTATAAAAACCGAAAATGTCTTAAGGTATTTCCAAATGTTTTTGGGGGAAGGCAAAATCACTCCTGGTTGAGAATCACTGAAACGAGTGATCCCATATACACTATACAGAATTATTCACTTATTTTTTTGTAGTAGTTTTCAAAATTCATAATTACATTTTGTTTGTTGAAATATTGATCTAATAGCTTATTACCTCATTGCATTGGTATCTGCATGATAAAAGAAGTTATCCATATCTTTTTGACTACTTTTCTATGTGTAACCAGAAGATAACTGAGAAATATGTTGACTGTAGGATATTTATGCGCACTTTTCTACATCTTGGATCTATATTCTTTCTTTGTTTTAAAATGATAAAAATACTTTTAAAGAATTTTGCATTTTTTAATTATTTTGTGGAACTGAAAATTACCAGTCTATTCTAAAAATGTTCATTTAACCAAATACGTGAGGTATAGTAATAAGCAAAACAATTGCAAATAAGAAAATTCTGAGACAAGATTCAAAACACAATTTTAATTTCAGGAAGCAGTCAACTTTAACTTTTGTTACAATGCACATAAAATGATTTACTGGTGCCTGCATATATCTGCTATATGTGTCATTAATCTAGTTAAAAAAAAAAAAAAAAAAAAAAAAAAAAAAGCTGAGTCTTTTCTTACTGACTGTATTCTGAAATGTTTTAAACTTTTGCCTACCTGTAGTAAGTTTCTGGAATCTTGCTGTTCTCAAGTTTGGGAAGTAAATTTTGGGGAAGTACTTGTAAGAGAGAAGGAAGGAAGAAATCGGTCAGGCAGGAAGTTAGGGTGGGTCCTCAGTAAAGCTCCTTTGAACTAAGGACAGCCTGAAAATCAAGCCGCAGGCCCCAGTTAAGAAAGAGCCCATGTCCTTGAATGGAAACACCTACTCTGTGAAACCAGATGAATCAATTCCACTCCTCTTTTGGAAACACTTCTCTCTCCTTGGTGTGCCCCTGTCTTATTTCACATGTTTCCTCCCAATTAGTCTTTACCTTTCACCCATTATATATATATATGTGTGTGTGTGTGTGTGTGTGTGTGTGTGTGTGTGTGTGTATCTCCCTGTGATTGGTTGGGTCAGGGTCCCCTGCCAAGCCTTCACTTAAGACCCTGATTGGTTCCAGGCCAAGGTCCTGGACCAAGCCTTCACTTCTGCCTCCAATTGGTTCTTTTCACTGTTGTGTCTCTTTTGAGTGGTGCTTTCTCCAAGACAGCCTACAGACCAGTCAGCACACTCCTACCCCTTCTGAGTCCATAAAAATACAAAAAACTAACCGGGCGAGGTGGCAGGCGCCTGTAGTCCCAGCTACTAGGGAGGCTGAGGCAAGAGAAAGGCATAAACTTGGGAGGCGGAGCTTGCAGTGAGCTGAGATCCGGCCACTGCACTCCAGCCTGGGCAACAGAGCGAGACTCTGTCTCAAAAAAAAAAAAAAAAAGAAAGAAACTCTCAAGCTTAGCCCCATAGCTCCCAACCTTCCTTCCAGTCCTGTCTCCTTGCTGAGAGCTTTTCCGTTGCTTAATAAATTCGACTCTTGCCAGCCGGGAGCAGTGACTCAGGCTTGTAATCCCCGCAGGTTGGGAGGCCAAGGTGGGTGGATCACAAGGTCAGAAGATCGAGACTATCCTGGCTAAAACATGGTGAAACCCCAACTCTAGTAAATATACAAAATTACCCGAGCATAGTGGCATGCCTGTAGTTCCAGTGTGTCCAGAGTTGGTTCCTGCTGGTGGATTTGTGGTCTTGCTGACTTCAAGAATGGAGCAAGGGACCTTCACAGTGAGTGTTCCATCTCTTAAAGTGGCACAGACCCAAAGAGTGAGCAGCAGCAAGATGTATTGCGAAGAGCCAAAGAACAAAGCTTCCACAGCATGGAAGGGGACCTGAGTGGGTTGTCCCTGCTGGCTGGGGGTGGCCAGCTTTTATTCCCTTATTTGTCCCTTCCCATGTCCTGTTTCCATCCTATCAGAATGCCCTTTTCTCAATACTACCCATGATTGGTTACTTTTAGAATCCTGCTGATTGGTCCATTTTACAGAGTGCTGATTGGTCCATTTTATAAACCTCTTGCTAGCTACAGAACACTGATTGGTGTGTTTTTACAGAGTGCTGATTGGCACATTTTACAATCCTCTTGTAACACAGAAAAGGTCTCCAAGTGGGCACTAGACCCAGGAAGTCCAGCTGGCTTCACCTCTCACCAGCTACTTGGGAAGCTGAGGCAGGAGAATCACTTGAACCCAGGAGATGGAGGCTGCAGTGAGCCTAGATTGCGCCATTGCACTTCAGCCTGGGTGACTGAGACTTTGTCTCAAAGTAAACAAATTAACAAACAAAAATGAATAAATTTGACTCTGCCTTACTCTTCAGTATTCATGTGCCTTATTCTTTTTGGTTGTGGGACAAGAACCTGGAGCTTGCGCACCATGGAAGTAAAAGAGCTGTAACACTTTCTCCCACCCATCAAACAACAGTAGTGGAAAAGCTGCAACACTTGCTCTAATACTAATAAGATACAATTTTATAAAAAGTTTCACATGAGATATAGGACTCTGGGCTTCATACTTAACTAGATTTATGGCAGTTTTTGTTTGTTTGGTGGTTGTTGCTGCTTTTTAATTTTGTTTTTCTCTCCCTTTCTTCTGTATCTCAAAAGCAAAAGAAGACAGAGCCCTGCCAATATTTTAAAAGTTAGGATTTTTAAAATATTTTAATGAATATTAGAGTCTATAATTCTAAAAATATTCAAAAGTCATATTTGATTACATTATTCAGAAAAACTACTAGAAAAATAATTTTTAATATCAGTATTATTTGTCATGTTTTCGTTATTGATATATTTCATCAATTAAAGTTCAAGAAACATATGCCAATTTCATATGTGAGAATGCTTTACTCTCTTTACCACAAATTGGGAGTGTTCTTTTTATCACTTCTACATTACTTGGTTAAAAATGCCTTATTTTTAAAATTTTGTATTTTATTGTGATATTAAATATTTTCTGATTAATAAAAAAACCTGTATATACTTAAAATGTATTATCACTATAATTTTAAACACTTTTCACAAAATTTTTGCCTGTAAAATATTGATCATGTTAACATGTGTTACTAATAGGTATTTGTTGGTATTATATATTTGAATACTAAGAGATTTTTACAGGTGTTACAGATTGGTGATTTGGATTTTACAGTTTTATATTTATTAATAGTTACTTACTTTTCTTAGAAATTGACTGATGGAGGCCGGGTGCGGTGGCTCACGCCTGTAATCCCAGCACTTTGGGAGGCCGAGGCAGGTGGATCACGAGGTCAGGAGATCGAGACCATCCTGGCTAACACAGTGAAACCCCGTCTCTACTAAAAATACAAAAAATTAGCCAGGCGTGGTGGCGGGCGTCTGGAGTCCCAGCTACTCAAGAGGCTGAGGCAGGAGAATAGTGTGAACCAGGGAAGCAGAGCTTGCACTGAGCTGAGATCGTGCCACTGCACTCCAGCCTGGGCAACAGAGCAAGACTCCCTCTCAAAAAAAAAAAGAAAAAGAAAGAAAGAAATTGACTGATGGCGTGTGTTTATGATTTTTTAAATTATTTCTGCATTTCATGTGCCTAGAACTGCCTTCCTTTTACAATTTTAATTTTTAAAATTTGGCTACTCTGTAATTTATGTTTTTATTACCTCATATTTTTAGTTCAAAATATGAGATAAGAAACTTTTCCAAATAATTCCATTGACATATATTTTATTGTTTTTATTGACTATTCTTCCTTTTCTGGGGCATGATTCCTGCTCTTTAATGTACAATTTTTTATTTCTTCATTCGTATCTACATGGAAAAGAAGCAATCTATCCCTTTTACTTGGACATATTAAAGTTCTTAAGGAATGTCACTCTATATGAACTTTAAAATTGGTTCATTTATTTTTATAAAACTTCCTGTTTTAAATTTGGTGAAATTTTAGATAAATTTAGAAAATAACTGTGCAGTGTCTATATTCATCTGAATGTGCTTAAATCCTTTATCCATCTTTCTCTAGATATGTGAAAGGAACAAGTTAACTCAGCTTGTTCTGTGTCAGCATTTTCTCATATTAGGGATTACATTAACACTTCCTTCATAGGATTACTGAGAGTAATATATGCATTAATTGATGTAAGGCATGGAGTTTAGTTTCTACCATAGAACACAAACTCAATAAATGTTAGCTATTCTTACTGTTAAAAATTATTGCCAGGCTTATCCTTTCGATTGAGTAATATAAATGATCCACATGTTCAGATAACTTTTATGTTCCTTAGCAAAGTTTGAAGCTTTCTGTCTAAGAATTCCTGGACAGTTCTCATGATTTTTATGCTAATTGTTTTGTTGTTAATATGTGAACCATTAAATATGTGAACTGTACTTTAAAACAGGAAGTTTTATAAAACTAAATGAACCAATTTTGAAGTTCATAAAGAGTAACTGACATTCCTTAAGAACTTTAATGGAACCATATTTAATAGTTCACGTATTAACAATAAAATAATAAAATAGCAATTAACAAATTAATAAGAAAATGAATATGTTCACATATTAACAGTAAAATAATTTTTTCACATATTTAATGGTTCACATAACAATAAAATAACCTAAGAAACTAAATAAATTTTAAATTAAAATACTTAGCACATGTTAAATCAATTTGTTATATATTCTGATACCATTTTCAGAAAAAGAACAAATATATTCTTTTGAATCTAATAGTTGTTACTTTTGAATAAGAGCATATGTACCAGCATTTTCTTCTGTATGAATCTTTTCATTTAAAGATCACCTGATGACAGGGTTTGATCCACTCCAAATCTCACGTTGAAATGTGATCTCAGTTTTGATTGTGAGGCCTAGGGATAGTTGTTTGGCTGATGGTGTCAAATTTCTCATGAATGACTTGGTGCCCTCCTAGAGTGAGTTCGCATTCTGAGTTCCCACAAGATCTGGATGTGTAAGAATGTGGCACCTCCTCCCTCTCTCTTGCTTCTGCTGTCGCTATATTATCCTGCTGCTCCCCCTTTACCTTCCACCATAGTTGTTATCTTCTTAAGGCCACACCAGGAGCACATGCAAGCACCATGCTTCCTGCTCAGCCTGCAGAACTGTGAGCCAATTAAGTTGATTTTCTTTGTAAATTACCCAGTCTCAGGAATTCCTTTCTAGCAGTGCAAAAACAGACCAATACACCTTCAAAAAATAAAGGATTTTTATCTAATTTTGAACGTTTCTATCTACCATGTTTTCATATTGAAATGTGTTGGCTAATTCTTGCAACAATTTAAGGGGATAGTGGATAATGGACTCTCTTGACTAAATTCTAATGTTTATGAGAATTAATTTGTATATTATTCTGTGAATGTAATAGCCAATTGTTTGAAATATTTTAACACAATTTTAAGTATATATTCTCTATGACAATTTAATTGTTTTATAAATTTCTACAACAATTTATTCATACAGTTTTTAGTTTATTTTTGACATATTTTGATAGTTTCCAAATTTTATGCTTTGAAATTAGAGGTAGGAGGAGTTAACATGTATTGTGAGCTCACTACACAAGAGGCAATGTTTAAGCCTATTATCCACACTCTAGTATGTAATCCTGAGGAACATATAAACATAATTTTCTCCATTTTGATTATGAAGAAATTGAGCCACAGGTAGTGCAACTTGCTCATGGTAACATATTAAGTGGTGCAACCAAGATTTGATCATACATAGTTGGATTCTAGTGCCATTATACTATGCAGTATGTAAGTGTGAACATTAAATGTCCATTCTTTCATTTAACAAATGGTTAATAATATATTTTACATTAGTAAGGAATTGTACAATATACAATTGACACCAAAATGAATGTTTTCACCTTCTTTAACGGGTTTAATTTCTAACATTTTCACTCTATGAACACATCA
The DNA here is from genome assembly GCF_007565055.1 of Rhinopithecus roxellana. Lineage (NCBI taxonomy): Eukaryota > Metazoa > Chordata > Mammalia > Primates > Cercopithecidae > Rhinopithecus > Rhinopithecus roxellana. The sequence continues at coordinate 137,994,378 of NC_044550.1, forward strand.
AGTCAGATTGTAGGAGAAAAAGAAATGAGACTGAAACTTCCAGGCTAGAGAAACTAGTACAGTTTCTATCCTGGTTGTTTTCATACAGTTTCTATCCTGGTTGTTTTCTATATTGCAAAAATTAGTTGCACACACTTGTAATGTTTAGTTATCATGGCTATATATGAACATGGATATGTTTAAAAGAAAGCCTCTCGTGTAAGCCTACAATAATCAAAAATATTTCAAAGAATAGAGTTTGAAACTTTTGCAAAAAAGAACACATGCTTTCATTTTCCTGGTATGAGAATGATGCAGAAATAGTTTTATTTCTTCTGTCGGACTAGAACAATTGTGAGTTTATGCTGAAAATGAAAACATTATTCTACATATAATACTATAATGGTGAAAATTATTTGATTCATGATGCTAAGTATACTTTGATAGCCTTATATTTTAATGTCCTGAAATCGTATGAGAACACATCATTTTTATGGTAAATTTTAATGCAGTGTAAATTGTTATAGGTACCCTTTAATATTTAGCGTTGTTATATGCCCCAGTAACTGATTTTCCTTCTTTTTAAAAATCATTTTATGATTTCTTCAAATGATTTCCAGTTCACAGAGTAAGAGATGAAGACACAACAAATTTTAATCACAACGAATTTTACTCGGATTGTACAGCTTTCCTTCTTAGCCTTATTTTGTTTCTTAAAATCACCATGCTGATATTTTACTTTTTAAGAGGATTTTAGAAGACAGAAAAGCTAGGAATGAGATAAGCAAACAGAGGTTCAAAAAAAAAAAAAAAAAAAAAAGAGAAAGAAAAAAAGAAAAAGAAAATACTAACCTCTGGGGCATCCAATTATTTTCACTGTGGGATAACCTTTTGGCATTCATCTGTAGACCCTTCCAAACCGTGTTTTGTGCTGCACAGTTTAAAATGAGTGCTTTTAATTTTTTCAGTTTATGAAGCAGTGAGAATAAGAACATATGGCCTCAAATAAACTTTATCCTTTCACATTCTGCAGAATAAACTGCCCCTGGAAAATGTTTTCTGCTTTGTAAGAACTGAAAACTTTTTACCTCTTACCTACTATTTAAGCATAAATGAAGTCCTATCAAAATGCTTTTTGATAGTAAATAATTTATTATTAGCACTGTGTTTTATAAAGTACAAAAATCCATATTATTCATGATACCATATTTAATTTATATCAAGACAAGCTATTTTAATAAGAGAATTTATTTTATAAAAAAATCACAAATGAACAATTATTCTAGAAATTACATATATTAGGGTATTCTTACAGCTATAACTGTATTTTGAAATATGAAATGCTCAACAATAAGTCAAAATACATCATGGTAAAATCTCTTCAGTCTTAAACGGACATACTTTGATATTAGGGCAATTGATTTATAGACAGTGATAGAGAATTAAAGATACACTTTGATACATTGGCACATTTTATTTATATATTAATTTGATTTCCATATAATTTCAAACATTTTTAGAGAAATTGTCAGTGGACATTTTTCAGTCATTGTCATTTAAAGTGCTTATCATTTGGTACAGTGAAGAATTTGCCATCTGGAAACAATCCTGCTTTAGTACCAGTCCAACAAAGGTTTCATTTTCTTCCTGTCTCTCAAATACCTTCTCCATTTGCCTTGAATATTTTTTCTCATTGTATACCCAACCACTGATTACTGCTGCTCCTTGAAGCTCAGTTCTAAGCATATGTTTTTCTCTCTCTAGAATTTAACTCTTTGTAATATTATATAATTCCCAAGGATTTCATAGCTACCGTGTTTTAATAAATCTCAAATGTTTGTATGTCACTTACATTTATTCTCTAAACCTCATCTCTTTATTTAACTGCTAATCAAACACATTCACTCAGAGGTATTCCAGGTATTACCAAACTCACTTTGGCCTACACATGTTCATATACTTGCTTTACTCATCTCAGTAAATTTCACCTTTATGTACCCATTGCATAAGTCAGAAACCCGAAACTTTCCTATCCTTTCTTTCTCACCTTGACTACTATTCAGTCTCCTAAACGTTCTAATTTTTATTTTTCTAGCCTTCAAAAAGTTTTTAAAATACTTCAAATATGTGAAAGAGACTAGTTGCTCCCCAATTTCATCTTCTGTTTCTGGTTATGGGGGAAACTAACATTTCTTGGCCTTCTCGACAGCCGGAAGAGTCTATTTGATAACTGCTCAATGAAATATGGGATAGAATAATTTAGTCCACTTCTAGACTTGACTACAACATCCCACTGGATAAAAATGACTCTTTCTGTATTTTCTAGATGGTCAAAAGAGATTTAAAGAGATCTTGGTTAGAAGGAATCTAGTGAGGAGTTTTCTAAGACTCTAGAGGTCTGTGGCAGATAATTTTATGTAGTGAAGGGAACATTCTGTATTTCTGCTGTTCAATACACTAGTTGCTAGTAACACAGGATTTTTAATGATTTTTTATTTTCAAAACTGAAATTAATGTAAATGTAATTTAAATAGCTGCACGTGCCTAGTGGCTACCAAAATGGGCAACACAGTATTAGAAAATAATGCATTATTAAATAAAAAATAAACTCAATCTCTGAGTCATTACTTAAAGGAGAGCTCCACATGAAAGGTACTCTATTCATATCAGAATGTGACATTAGCAAAACATAGATTTTTATTACTTCAATCCACTGAAATGTTTAGGCTATTCATTTTTGAAGCAAGTATTAATTACACTTGCTACCATGAGAAATTTACTTTTAAAATGAGGTACAATATGATCAAGATATAAATATGTGGCACAAGGTTCATAGTTGGATTGGAAATAGGAGAAGAAATAAAATCAATGTATCAGACCAGACATCTGTATTAGGCATTAGCAAGATGGTAAAGTTCCCATCTGTAATACTTTATGACAGAAAGCACTAGTTTAATCTTTGAGCAGCTAGTCCTTGAGAAGGTGATTAGAAATAATTAGAATGTTGATATGAATATTGGCTGTTATCAGCTCTCTTTAACACATAGTCAAAGAATTAGATGAGAATTGGAAAATTTACAAGCAAGAATGAAAAAAGATTCAGAGAAAGCAAAGTCAAAACATGAGGGTTTAAAAGGATATTGCTTCTTGATATGGTTTAGTTGTGTCCTCAACCAAATCTTATCATGAGTTCCCAAGTGTTGTGAGAGAAACACAGTGGGAGGTAATTGAATCATGAGGGCAGGTCTTTCCTGTGCTGTTTGTGATAGTGCGTAAGTCTCATGAGATCTGAAGGTATTATAAGGGGAATTTCCCTGCACCTGCACAAGCTGTCTCTTTTTTGTCTGCTGCCATCCATGTAAGATGTGACCTGCTCCTCCTTGCCTTCTGCCATGATTGTGAGGTCTCATCAGGCATGTGGAACTGTGAGTCCAATTAAACCTCTTTCTTTTATAATTGGTCCAGTCTCAGGTATGTCTTTATTGGCAGCATGAAAATGGACTAATACAGTATATTGGTACCAGTAGAGTGGGGTATTGCTGAAAAGATACACAAAAATATGGAAGCAACTTTGGAACTGGGTAACAGGCAGAGGTTGGAACTCCATGGAGGGCTTAGAAGACAGGAAAATGTGGGAAAGTTTGGACCCTCCTAGAGACTTATTGAATGGCTTTGACCAAAATGCTGATAGTGATATGAAAAATAAGGTCCAGTCTGAGTTGGTCTCAGATAGAGATGAGGAACTTCTTGAGAACTAGAGCAAAAGTGACTCTTGTTATGTTTTAGTGAAGAGACTGGTGGCATTTTGCCCCTGCCCTAGCGATTTGTGGAACTTTGAACTTGAGAGAAAAGATTTAGGGTATCTGGTGGAAGACATTTCTAAGCAGCAAAACATTCAAGAGGTAACTTGGGTGCTGTTAAAGGCATTCAGTTTTATAGGGAAGCAGAAGATAAAAGTTTGGAATATTTGTAGCCTGACAGTGTGATAGAAAAGAAAATTCCATTTTCTGAGGAAAAATTAAAACTGCCTGTAGAAATTTGTATAAGAAAAGAGGAGCCAAATGTTAATCCCCAAGACAATGGGGAAAGTGTCTCCAGGGTATGTTACAGGTCTTCATGGCAGCCCCTCCCATCACAGGCCTGGAGGCCTAGAAGGAATAAATGGTTTCATGGACCAGGCCTAGGGTCCCTGTGCAGTGGACAGTCTAGGAACTTGGTGCCCTGCATCCCAGACACTCCAGCTGTGACTAAAATGGGCCAAGTTACAGCTAAATCCATGGTTTCAAAGGGTGCAAACCCCAAGTCTTGGCAGCTTCCATGTGATGTTGAGCCTGCAGGTACACAGAAGTCAATAATTGAGATTTGGGAACCTCCATCTAGATTTCAGAGGATGTAGGGAAATGCCTGAATGTCTAGACAGAAGTTTGCTGCAGGGGCAAGGCGTTCAAGGAGAATTTCTGCTAGGGCAGTGCAGAAGCAAAATGTGGGGTTGGACCCCCCCACCCCCAGAGAGTCCATACTGGGACACCACCTAGTTAAGTTATGAGAAGAAGGCCACTGTCCTTCAGAACCCAGAATGGTAGATTCACCAACAGCTCACACTGTGTGCTTGGAAAAGGCACAGATACTCAACACTAACCCATGAAAGCAGCTGGGAGGGAGGGTGTATTCTGCAGAGCCATGAGGGTGGAACTGGCCAAGACCATGGGAACCTACCTCTAATATCATCATGTCCTGGATGTGAGACACGGAGTGTCAAAGGTGATAATTTGGGAGCTTTAAGATTTGACTGCCTTGCTGAATTTCAGACTTGAATGGGGACTGTAGCCTCTTTGTTTTGACGAATTTTTCCCTTTTGGAATGGCTGTGTTTACCCAGTCCCTGTACCCTTATTGTATCTAGGAAATAACTCACTTCCTTTTGATTTTGCAGGTTCATAGGCAGAAGGGACTTGCCTTGTATCAGATGAGACACGACTGTGGACTTTTGAGTTAATGCTGAAATGAATTAAGAATTAGGGGATTGTTGCGAAGGCATGATTAGTTTTGAAATGTGAGAACATGAGATTTGAGATAGGCCAGGGGCAAAATAATATGGTTTGGCTGTGTCCCCGCCCAAATCTCATCTCAAATTCCCACATGTTGTGGGAGGGATCCAGTGAGAGGTAATTGAATCATGGGGGCAGGTCTTTGTTTTGCTGTTCTTGTGATAGTGAATAACGCTTATGAGATCTAACAGTATTATAAGGGGTAGTTTCCTTGCGCAAGGTCTCTTTTTTTGCCTGCTGCCATTCATGTAAGCTGTGACTTGCTCCTTGCTGCCTTCTGCCATGATTGTGAGGCTTCCCCAGCCACATGGAACTTAGAGTCCAATTAAATCTTTTTTTTTTTTTTTTTTTTTTTTTTTGCAAATTACTCAGTTTCAGGTATGTCTTAATCAGCAGTGTGAAAATGGACTATAACACTTCTGAATTCCAAAAAATAAAATACATTAAAATAACATGAAAGTTTTTCTCTGCAAGCTATGATTGGATAATTTGTATTTGACTTAGTTTTCCACTAATAATAATTCTAAAAGCCAGAACAAAATATAAAACAAAACAACTGGACATGGTGGCTGACTCCTGTAATCCCAGAACTTAAGGAGGCTGAGATGGGTGGTTCACTTAAGGTCAGGAGTTTGAGACCAGCCTGGCCAATATGGTGAAACCCCATCTCTACTAAAAATACAAAAAAGTAGCTAGGTGTGGTGGCGCATGTCTCCAATCCCAGGCACTTGGGAGGCTGAGGTGGGAGAATCACTTGAATCCAGGAGGCGGAGGTTGCAGTGAGCTGAGATTGTGCCACTGCACTCCAGCCTGGGCAACAGAGCAAGACTCCATCTCAAAAAGACAAAAAAAGTCCATGCGTGGTGTCTCATGTCTGTAATCCCAGAACTTTAATAGGCCAAAATTGGTAGATCACCTCAGATCAGGAGTTCAAGACCAGCCTGATCAACATGGTGAAACCCCATCTCTATTTAAAATACAAAAATTAGCAGGCTATGGTGGCGCATGCCTGTAACCCCAGCTACTTGGGAGGCTGAGGCAGGAGAATCACTGGAACCCGGGAGGCAGAGGTTGCAATGAGCTGAGATCCTGCCATCTAGTATCTAGCACCCAAGACTCCATTGGCCAGTATTTTGGGAAAATGAAATACATTGAGATAATCCTACTGTTGACTTTTCTTTCCCCTCAAGCTATTTGTTAATTTACAGTGCAAAAGGTAAAGGGGTAAATAGAGGCTTAGAGCTTGAAGCAGGCACCACCTACAGCTAAGAAGTTAAAAATTTGAGATAAAGACTACCAAAATTACTTGAATGAGGAGTCATGAACTTGGAGAAGACAGAATCTCAGAAGGAAAATCAGTTCAACATTCTGTATGCAGTTTCCCCTTGAAGCACTTCTCAATTCTAGCCTGTACATGTAAAAGGTAAGACACTGAAAAAAATCAAGCAAAATGCAACAGCTAACAAGCTAAAATGTTAAGTATATATTTTAGTAGTCTCAAGTGATAGGGAAATTAAAATTGGTGCAGAGAGATCTTCAAACAAAACATAAATCTCCCAGATTTGTAGTTACTTAATAAAAATATATGCCCATTTATTTAAATAGCTCTCACAGTCTGCCTTGCTAATCGTGATTGAAAAAAAAAAAAAATTAAACTACTATATCCCTAATTCTTGCCCCCAAATAAATCTATCCTGAATAAAGGAAGGTAACATCATTCAAATTATCTGGAAATTTTGGACACATTGTCAGACATTAAATAAGTAATTTTAATTAATGTCAGGAGACAAGAACACATGACCAAAGAGCTACAAAAGAAAGAAAGAGAGAGAATAGAAACATATTTGCAGGTGAGCCAAAAGTTGCAGACTATTAAATACAAGCATTACAACAATATAACTATTAAGAACAAGAAAATATTAGAAATGGTATGTTATTTCACCAAAAATGGAATATTTTCACAACTAAATAAAAAATATAGAACTTAATATTTGTTCTATTCTTTTTTTATTTTCAAATTAAAATTTGAAATTTACATTTCATTCATACATTAGAGATTCTGTTTTAAAAAATGACTTAAGGCCGGGCGCGGTGGCTCAAGCCTGTAATCCCAGCACTTTGGGAGGCCGAGACGGGTGGATCACGAGGTCAGGAGATCGAGACCATCCTGGCTAATATGGTGAAACCCCGTCTCTACTAAAAAAAATACAAAAAAAAAAAAACAACTAGCCGGGCGAGATGGCGGGCGCCTGTAGTCCCAGCTACTCGGGAGGCTGAGGCGAGGAGAATGGCGTAAACCTGGGAGGCGGAGCTTGCAGTGAGCTGAGATCCGGCCACTGCACTCCAGCCTGGGCGACAGAGCGAGACTCCGTCTCAAAATAAATAAATAAATAAATAAAAATAAAAAAATAAAATAAATAAAAAAATAAAAAATGACTTAATCAAGTTTCCACTTCTGGTAATAATGGTCTAAAAACTTTCAGATGACTTTCCTATAGGAAACAACCATTAGAGTATACAAAGAAACGCGAAAAAACAGAAACACATTCTAGTGAAAAGTACACATTTAAAGGTGTTGAGGGAAAAGGCTGTACAGAATACATTTCCCATTTTTTGCAGCTGTTATGTTAGGATTCAGTGCAGTGGTGTTACACATCCAGACGCAGCAGATATATTAGTTAAAACAGCAGCAAAAGTGCTGTCTTTTTGCCAGAAAAATAACAAACAACTTAATTTGAGTTTCTGTGGATAGGAAAAATCCAAGAATAAAAATATCTAGATGTGCCTACCCAGGAACATGATGTTTCCACCACAACAGCAGAAATGATTAGCTAAAGAAAAAAATGAATTAATACTAGAGCTTCCACCCAATAAACAGATTGTAATTTAAACCCCCAAATATCATGGCCTAAATATACCAAAACAATAATATTTATTAGAACATACTAATAGATCCACAAGCTCCACAAATTAATCTCCATAAAGTTCAGGATACATTCCACAATTACTGGAAATGTAAAGAACCAGGAGAAAAGAAAATCAATTATGTCTGACCACCAAATCAAACAATATTGGAAACACTTACAAGCCTTAAAAAGGGTTAACCGGCCGGGCGCGGTGGACTCAAGCCTGTAATCCCAGCACTTTGGGAGGCCGAGACGGGCGGATCACGACGTCAGGATATCGAGACCATCCTGGCTAACACGGTGAAACCCCGTCTCTATTAAAAAATACAAAAAGCTAGCCGGGCGAGGTGGCGGGCGCCTGTAGTCCCAGCTACTCGGGAGGCTGAGGCAGGAGAATGGCGTAAACCCGGGAGGCGGAGCTTGCAGTGAGCTGAGATCCGGCCACTGCACTCTAGGCCGGGCGACAGAGCAAGACTCCGTCGCAAAAAAAAAAAAAAAAAAAAAAAAAAAAAAAAAAAAAAAAAAAAAAAAGGATTAATCAAGCAAAGCAAAATAAAAGCAAAATCTCAATTCAATAATATGTGACTTCAAACAAGACAATTGAAAATATATCACTGTCTTGTTTGAAAAAGAAATAAAAAATATCCCATGGGAATTCTGGAACTAGAAAAAAACATTATCTGAAATTAAAAATTCACCAAATCAACTAAATATCTGGATGCAGATTTCATATAAATGTGTAAGTGAAGTTGAATATAGAACAATATAAATTATCTAATGTAAAGAACACAAGAAAAAATTAATGACAAAATGAATAAACCTCAAGAGAACTGTTAATATCAGACAGTCCAATATACATTTGATGAGAATCCCAGGAGAATAGAGAGAGGACAAGAGTAAAATAATATTTGAAGAGATAATGACTGGAAACTTTCCATGTGATAAAAACAGAAATTTAAAAACACAAGATGATCGATAAAAACCAAATACAATAAACAGGGAAGAACACACAAAAGTAGAATTCTTCTCTGAAACCATGGACTCCAGAAGTAAGTGTAAAAATATCTTTACGGTACTAAAGACCCAAATCTCTATTTTTCCCAGAATTTGAGCAAATTATCCCTCAAAATAAAGGTGAAATAAATATAATTTCACATAAATGAAAGCTAAAAGTATTTGTCAACAATTTCACACTATAGAAAATCTAATGAAAATTATTTAGACTGAAGATAAATCATACTAGATGGAAATGTTAACCCTCAGAAAATAATGAAGTCCATGAGAAATAGTAAATATCTGGGTAAATGAAAAAGACTATATTTCTCCCTATTTATTTATTTTTTAATTCTTAAAAAGTCCAATTACCTTTAAAACAAAAATTATAACATTATATGATGATATTTATACTTACAGATGCAATGTATATAGCAATTATAAAGGTTATGGAAATGTGACTTCTTAGTTCAAGAGCTTCCTCTATTAAAGTGTCACAATATTAAGCACATGTAGAATGACATAACAAGGATGTAGGTTGTGAAGTTATATGATGTATAATTGTAATCTCTAGAGAGCCTACTATTTTCAAATGCTAGAGGCCTCTTATTAATATTTATATTGTGTATCCTTAAGTTGTTTCTTCTGTGCTTTTTCATTTTATATATGCAGTCATGTAAGAGTCTGTGCTTTTTATCTTTAATAAGGTCATAAAATCTGTACCATATTCATGGATCAGAAGACTGCAATATTATGAGGACAATTTTTCACCAAATGGCTTATAAATTTAACTCAATATAAATCAAATTTCAATCTAACATTTTTGAAAAATGACTATATGATAATCTTAAAACGTGTGTCTAATAATATAAGGAATGTAGAATAGTCAATTTCGAAAATGAACAACACTGAGGAATTTATACTACCTCATTTCCAGACTGGATCTTCAACTCACACCATTGCAAAAAAGCTCATCTTGAAATAAATCATACACCTAAAAAGGGTTGAAATTATTAAGCTTTTAGAAGAAAACATAGAAAAAAATCTTTATGACATTGAATTTGGAAAAAAAAATCTCTAACAGCATATAAAAACAAAATTTAAAGAAAGATTAAAAAATCCTATCAACATTTAGAAATTTTAATTCTCCAATGTTTGTATCTATCTATCTATCTATCTATCTATCTATCTATCTATCTATCTATCTATCTTCTATCTATCCATCATCTATCTATTTATCTATCTATCTATATGCCACAGAGAGAACATATTTGCAGTTATATCTGCAAATGACAAAGTGATCATGTCCAAAATATATAAAGAATAGTTATATGTAATAATAAACCAAACTACATTTTTAAAATACTCAAAAATCAGAACAATAAATTTACAAAAGCAGATATACACATGACTAATAATCACATATAAAAATACTCAATATTTCTAGTTGTCAGGGAAATGCAAATTAAAAGCACTGTAAGGTAACTCTACATACCTTTTAGCACAGGAAAATTGAAAAAGATTGACAACAGCAAGTGAGCATGAGATATGAAACTCTCCTCATTTCCTGATGGGAATAATTTTGTAACAACTTTACAGTTAGCACAGTATTATATAAAGTAAATGTTCACCTGCCATAAGGCTCAGTCTTTCTACTTCTTTGCATTTACCCAAATGAAATCAAAACAGCATATGTCACGCACAAAAGTCTTGTATGCAGTGTTCTTAGTAACATTATTAATAGCTAAAAACTACAAATAACCCCAAAATCATTCATTTGGTGACTAGATAAACAAATTCCAGTTTATCCACGCCACGGAATGCTACTAATTTATAAATAAAATATTAACACATAAAATAATTTTAATAATATTAAATGTATTGCTCTAAGTTGAAGTAGAACACAAAAGCCTACAGACAGTATGATTTCATTTATGTGACTTTCTAAAAAAGGCGAAACAGTAGTTACTGAAAACTGATCAGTTGTCTTGGGCAATGAGTCAGGGAATTGACTGCAAGGAGGCAAAGAGGGAACTTTTTATGATGGTATAGCTGTTCTACATTTTATGGTAGAAGTTACATGCTGGATAAACTTACCAAAATTTACTATACACTAAAAATTAGTGAATATTATTGAATATAAATTATACCATATTATATCTAAAAAAAAAGTGTTCATTAAACTCAAACTTTTCCATGTCCAAACATAATTTCTGACCTTTTAAAGAGCCCTGTCTTGTGTAATTTACATATATATACACATACACACACACAATACATGTGTGCCCTCATGCCAGAATAGTGTAGACAATACGTATTTTGATTCCATCTGACATTAGTAATTTTAGGAGGGCCAAGGTCTTTTATTCTCTTTCAACAGATTTCATATTGATAATTTTACTAACATCCTTGAGATTGTATGTATTCACTAGCGTAGAGTAGTATTTTAGGGCTCTTAAGTTAAATATGACTTTTTCAACATTACATTTTATTGTTTTCACTGCAAGTTTATGTTTGTCTTTATCTTCTAACTTTGTTTTCGAATAATAGATGACACTCGTAAATGTTTATATTCTTCATCCTAAACATGTTTTACATATGGGTTATCTCTCTCCTTATATATATTTAGATACAAATTAAATTAATTGATTAATTTAGATATAAATTAAAATAATTTATTCCATTTGTTAAAATTCATTGTTTTTTTAAATTTTTTTATTCTTTTTCTTTTTTTTTTTATTATACTTTAAGTTCTAGGGTACATGTGCATAACGTGCAGGTTTGTTACATATGTATACTTATGCCATGTTGGTGTGCTGCACCCATCAACTCGTCAGCACCCATCAGTTCATCATTTATATCATGTATAACTCCCCAATGCAATCACTCCCTCCTCCCCCCTCCCCATGATAGGCCCCAGTGTGTGATGTTCCCCTTCCCGAGTCCAAGTGATCTCATTGTTCAGTTCCCACCTATGAGTGAGAACATGCGGTGTTTGGTTTTCTGTTCTTGTGATAGTTTGCTAAGAATGATGGTTTCCAGCTGCATCCATGTCCCTACAAAGGACGCAAACTCATCCTTTTTTATGGCTGCATAGTATTCCATGGTGTATATGTGCCACTTTTTTTTTTTTTTTTTTTTTTTTTTTTTTTTTTTGAGACGGAGTCTTGCTCTGCCACCCAGGCTGGAGTGCAGTGGCCGGCTCTCAGCTCACTGCAAGCTCCGCCTCCCGGGTTCACGCCATTCTCCTGTCTCAGTCTCCCGAGTAGCTGGGACTACAGGCGCCCGCCTCGTCGCCCGGCTAGTTTTTTGTATTTTTTAGTAGAGACGGGGTTTCACCGTATTAGCCAGGATGGTCTCGATCTCCTGACCTCATGATCCGCCCGTCTCGGCCTCCCAAAGTGCTGGGATTACAGGCTTGAGCCACCGCGCCCGGCCAATGTGCCACATTTTCTTAATCCAGTCTGTCACAGATGGACATTTGGGTTGATTCCAAGTCTTTGCTATTGTGAATAGTGCCGCAATAAACTTACGTGTGCATGTGTCTTTGTAGTAGAATAATTCATAATCCTTTGTGTATATACCCAGTAGTGGGATGGCTGGGTCATATGGTACATCTAGTTCTAGATCCTTGAGGAATTGCCATACTGTTTTCCATAATGGTTGAACTAGTTTACAATACCACCAAACAAATATACAAGAAAAAAACAAACAACCCCATCAAAAAGTGGGCAAAGGATATGAACAGACATTTCTCAAAATTCATTATGTTTTTTAAACAATTTTCTTTTTTGTACTGAATAGTTTAATATACGTGTGACTATGACCATAAATTTTACAAGGGTCAAAAGAAAAATTTAAATTTAGAAAGCCATTCTGACTGTTCCCTTCACTAGCCATTTTATTCTGGAAAATCTTATTATTTATTAATCTAAAGTGTATTAATCTCAAAGCCAATAAAATGGTTTTATTCTGTAAAAAGTGAATACGTGACATATCTAGTAGTCAATCAAATAAAAAAGTAATTCCCTGGAGTTTCTTTTGAAATGGTGCATGGGGAAATATATGTTCAATAGATTTTTCTTTTAATAATATGATTCCTAATGCAATGCATTGCAAAATGTCTCACAGCATGAAAATATTTTGCAATATTTGTCATGTTAGCTCATGCTTATCACGCCTCAAGGCCAGAAAGAAATATAAAATATCCTTCACACACATTTTCCTAATTAAACACAACAAAGCTCAATAGAAGTAAATGTCTGCTCAGCAGCTCCCACTTAAAGGGGTTACTTATAAAAAGCTCAGGTACTGTTTTGCGAACTTAAGGTACTATAATTTACAATGACAATATATTCATTATTAGTAAGAGAGATTCACATTATTAGTAAGAGAGTAATGAACTGTGAAGAAATTCTAATATAAACTAATTTTTGAAAAACAGACGTGAATAGAAGTAAAAGTAGAAAGTGTATATATATATATACACACACAGTATATACACATAGTGTACACATAGTGTATATATACACACACTATATATATATATAGTGTTTGATGTTTATTTATATATATATAAAGATATATATCTTTGGTCCCTGATGTTTATTTTGCCACCATTGAATTCCTTAGCCTAGTGTATGGAAGAAATACACTATACCTAGTGTATTTCAATACACTATACAATACAAATACCTAGTGTATGGAAGAAATAAGTGAATGAACATATAAATTCTTCTTTATTAAAAAATCTCCAGACAATTAAAGTTGACAGAATGATATAACTTACTACACTTTAAAGCTGACTCTGCCATATAAAATAGATGTTATATGGGGAAACATATTTAAAAGCTGTGTGTCAATCTCATCACCCATAAAACAGGTAGAATACAACCTACCTCATATGGTGGTGTAAATATTGGTGATAATTCATATCAAATATATGCCCTACTTATATGTTTGTTTATTGTTATAACACTTATTATTAAAATCCCCTAGATGTCCAATATTTGTTTTGAGAGTTATGAATTGAATTTTTCTGTAAACTTTAAGAAGCATCAACAAAAATAATGATTGATTTGCTTCTGGACACATTTAGTGGGAACACAAAAAACTATCAGTTGAAACTTTTTATTTTGTCCTTTTAAATTTATTTCTATAAATTATTTATATATGTAGGATGCAAGTCTTCTATAAAATATGTGTTTTGATAGCTTTTTCTCTTTGTTAATGGCTCATCTCCTTTTTATAATTAAGTCCTTTGTTAAAACAGATATACTTAATTTAGATAAATTGAATTCCTAACTTTTAATTATTACTGTTTTTTGTGTGGTTTCCAAGAAATCTTTAAGTTAACCAAGTGGTGGTGGGATTGTAAGCTAGTTCAACCATTATGGAAAACAGTATGGCGATTCCTCAAGGATCTAGAACTAGAAGTACCATATGACCCAGCCATCCCATTACTGGGTATATACCCAAAGGATTACAAATCATGCTGCTATAAAGACACATGCACACGTATGTTTATTGTGGCACTATTCACAATAGCAAAGACTTGGAATCAACCCAAATGTCCATCAGTGACAGACTGGATTAAGAAAATGTGGCACATATACACCATGAAATACTATGCAGCCATAAAAAAGGATGAGTTTGAGTCCTTTGCAGCTGGAAACCATCATTCTCAGCAAACTATCACAAGAACAGAAAACCAAACACCACATGTTCTCACTCACAGGTGGGAACTGAACAATGAGATCACTTGGACTCGGGAAGGGGAACATCACACACCGGGGCCTATCACAGGGAGGGGGGAGTGGGGAGGAATTGCATTGGGAGTTATACCTGATGTAAATGACGAGTTGATGGGTGCTGACGAGTTGATGGTTGCAGCACACCAACATGGCACAAGTACACATATGTAACAAACCTGCATGTTATGCACATGTACCCTAGAACTTAAAGTATAATAAAAAAATAAAATAAAATAAAATAATTTTTTTTTATTTTTTAGTAGAAACTTCTGATTTTATATTTTCCTTTAGATCTATGATGATAATTAATTTTTGTGTATATTTTGAGGCAGGGTCTTTTTTTTTCTTTAATCTATGCAGTGTCATTTGTTGAAAAGAGTATGTTTCCCATTGAATTGTTGTAACACCTTGGTAAAAAATAATCTATTGCTTATACATGTGTGTCTATTTCTGGACTCTCTATTCTCTTTCATTGTTTGACTTATTTATGCTTATGTCTGTACCACATTATTTTGTTTACTGTAGCTTTGTTGTAAGACTTGAAATCAGGTTATGTGTGCCCTCTGCCTTTGTTGCTTTAAACAAAAAATTACTCTTCCTGGCCTTTTGTGATTTTGTATAAGTTCTAGCAGGAACACACAAAGTTTAACAAAAATCCATTGTAGTTTTGACTAAAATTTCATTGCATCTATAGGTCAATTTGGACAGAATTGTCATCTTGACAGCACTGACTCTTCTGATCCATGGACGTATCATAACTCTTCATCAGAAATGTTTGTAGTTCTCTCTGTCAGAGTCATGAGTATTTTCTTTTACTTCATCTATTTCTTTAGGTTTTAGAAATTTATAGGATTTTGGTTTGTTTTAACCCTTCTGTTTTTTTATTAGCATGTGTTTTATGTCCATCAGTGTAGACACTGAAAAATCAAACCGGCCGGGCGCGGTGGCTCAAGTCTGTAATCCCAGCACTTTGGGAGGCCGAGACGGGCGGATCACGACGTCAGGATATCGAGACCATCCTGGCTAACACGGTGAAACCCCGTCTCTACTAAAAAATACAAAAAACTAGCCGGGCGAGGTGGAGGGCGCCTGTAGTCCCAGCTACTCGGGAGGCTGAGGCAGGAGAATGGCGTGAACTCGGGAGGCGGAGCTTGCAGTGAGCTGAGATCCGGCCACTGCACTCCAGCCTGGGCGGCAGAGCGAGACTCCGTCTCAAAAAAAAAAAAGAAAAGAAAAAGAAAAAGAAAAATTAGACCAACATAAAAATCACTCTGCAGATGCACACACCCTTTTTAAGAATACCTCCATATTTGAGGACAGATACATACTGGTATGTATTTCCAGGTTATAAATATATATTTTTTCCATTTATATATATATATATATATATATATATTTTTTTTTTTTTTTTTGAGACGGAGTCTTGCTCTGCCACCCAGGCTGGAGTGCAGTGTGCAGTGGCCGGATCTCAGCTCACTGCAAGCTCCGCCTCCCGGGTTTACGCCATTCTCCTGCCTCAGCCTCCCGAGTAGCTGGGACTACAGGCGCCCGCCTCGTCGCCCGGCTAGTTTTTTGTATTTTTAAGTAGAGACGGGGTTTCACTGTGTTAGCCAGGATGGTCTCGATCTCCTGACCTCGTGATCCGCCCGTCTCGGCCTCCCAAAGTGCTGGGATTACAGGCTTGAGCCACTCCATTTATATTTTCAACAATCTTTGTATCGCTGCCACTTTCTCAGAGTCTTCTCTTTTTAAACATCTGTTGCCATTGCTTTTGTCTTCATAACCTCCTGCACTAAAGCTTCCTTCTCCAGTAACCGTCAACTCAGATGCTACAAGCGATCAGGTCTTTCATCTTAGTCATTGAGTTTTGGTTATCTAAAAATAGATATTTCAAATCTTCAGGTAGCCACAATTGTTAGCAATAATCCAAAGTATACTGGTGTCGAAATTAAAATAAAAATATAGAGATGTATCTATAAATTTAGCATTTTACTTGGGAAGAAAGAATTATAATTCAGTGGATAAACACAGACTGGGTGGTCTTTGGTATATTCAGAGAGGAGGTGGAAGGTTTTTGTAACAAAGGAGAAATAATACATATTGTTCTTTGAGAAAGTTATTGTCACTAGTAAAATTCTGAGGAGCTGAATAGTTCTGATTGCTATGTGACGGCAGGTTAAAATTCCTCTTAGAGTTGCAACAGGCTATTTCAGTAATCATTAGATAAAGCTTGTTCCAGATTACATCAGGCAGTTTCATTAGGCAGTTTCAACATCCAGGCTTGTCCACAATTATATTCTTGGTGCAACATTATGTGTTTGGAGTTTTTTTTTTTTTTTTTTTTTTTTTTTCCTCCCTGGCCTCTTGACTCTGTTTTAGCTGTGTATGACAACAATGACCCAATATGTATGATCAACATTTACATAGACTTCTTTATTTCCTAATGATAAAGATCATAATCTATGGATCAAAATCTATAATGGATCTTATTCCCAATGTTTTTCAAATCAAATGATTATGGTGTATTTCATATACGTAAACATTTACATTAACTATAAAAGGCAACATTGGATAAGACATCTTTTAAAGTGATAAAGTTAATATGGTAATATTAATAAATAGCTATATGGTGAGATAGAAAATTGTGTATTATTATCATAAAGAGCATATCACATGGTTGTAATTTTCAGTAATTGCATGGGATGGAGTGCTATGAATTTCAAAGGTATATCAAAGTGTTTTTTAATGGTGGTGGAAAATGCAGAAGGAATTCTGATTTGCTGAATTGCCTGCCTAAGTTTACAGCAAGATCTGAGTGGCTAATTACTACTTACGGTGGTCCTTCTTCTCTGCTTTTGCTAAACCAAACACAATATCCTCTCAATAAATGAGGAAAGATTGCGCATGCACATGCCTCAATGCGCAATAATTTATTAGTTTGCCTCTCATGCTCACATATCCAAAATTAAATACTGGATTTGAAGAAAAAAAGATAAGCAGGTGTGAGAGCAAGCGCATTGAAATATTTTTTGATACTTCAGATAACAAATGCAGGATTACATACCCAACTAGGTCATAAAATGATGTTCTCATGGTAAATTTTTATGTGCTTTCTCAAGCAGCTAATAATGAATCATGCCATTGCAATGTAGAGAATAAAATGTTAGTATTTTAGTACATGTATTTTATGACCCAGATTTTCCTTTCAGTTCTTCATTTTGACTTTGTCTCCTAGCGTTTGATGTTAGGATAAATCCATTCTTGTTTTATGTCTCTTATGATGTTCTTTGATAACTCTTAGCTTCATATTTTCAAATTTCCAAATTAAATTTTACGTACATTATTTATGAAGACTTCCTTCCAATTTCATGGAAATGACCTTTGTCTTCATTATTCAGCTTCTCTATCAGTCTCTCTAATTGTATACAGTGCCCCATCTCTATTACTTTTTCCAACGACCCTTTAGATACGTCCCACCCAATGATAGTGTGGAGAAACATTGTTCCACTAATATGTTCAAGTTTCTGCTTGGTTCAGGTTTTCTGATCAAGAGGCACTGGCATGTTGATTGAATGGAAATTATAACTTGAAGCCAGAGATAGTGCATCACTCTGGACAGATTTATAGACTACTATATTTCTAAGACTTAATTGGAAAACAAAGGAGTATAAAATAATTACCTCATTAATAATTTTTATATTAATTACATGTTGAAATGTTAACATGTTGCATACATTTGGTTAAACAAAATCTATTGTTACAATTAGTTTTACTATTTTCTTTCACTTTTTTTTTTAATGTGGTTCTTAGGAAATTTAAAATAATATAGGCTTATATTATATTTCTTTTGAACGATGTTACTCTAGACCCTGGCTTTAGGAGGGGTGCTAGTTTAAACTCATTTTGCCTTTTGCAATATTTTCTTTCTTGGATTAGGAGAGGAGAATGTATTGAGTAATTCCATGGTAACTCATGTTTAACCCCTTTAATACTTCTTGTTGGTAGGATTAGCAGAGAAATTATTTAAGGACATTACTACTTAATTATTTCAGGCACTTTATCCTTTGGGTAGTACATGTTCTAATCACACTTTTTTTTTCTTACTTTCTCTTAGGTTTACAAAAACTAAAATAAAATATTACTAAAGATATTAGGATGTTTGAGGGCAAACGTTAATTGATAGGACTGGAGTTAGTGGCAAAATACAATGAAGAATCAAGTGATTTTGAATATTTTATATTGAAAGTTATAAAGTTTGATGAACTTGCAGGTGGTAACTAGAAAAAATACCTGATATGAGTCACTAAAATGAAAGAAATAACATTTCCTTCAACTTTAAAATCAGCAAGATAATGTTATAAAGTAAAAGCAGTAAACATTTGAATATGAAAAGAGTAGGTACAAATGAAGTGTAAACTGTCAAAATGTAGTATTTTTCTCCAGAATTATTTTTATTTTAAATATACTTTTTTCCTATTGATAAACTCATAGTGCATTTTTAAGAAATAAAGAGTAATTTTTAACACTTTCTAAAAGTCAGTCTCTCAAGAAACAGAAGCAATGAACACTATTTAAATAACAATACAATAATTAATCATTATGACACCAGGAAATACAGCAAATATGGAAGTACACATTTATCATTGCTTATGCTTTAATTTTGAAATGAAGATCGATGATTTTAGTGTAATGATTTTTTATTTGTACTGGTTGAGTTCCAAGTCAACAAATTAACATTTATTTGATCCTAAAAATATTCACAAATAATAAGACCTTAGTATGAAAAGCATTACTGAAATGAAGTTAAAAACTCAGAACATATTGATTGATGTCTTCTGTGAAGTGCTTTATAGGGTTCAATAACAGAGTTTTAATCCATATGCTACACATTATTTTTGCCAAATCCAGCTTTTAAGTAATTGATGAGCATATGCTGTTTACCAAATTAGATTTAAAGCATGTAAGTAAAAATAATTCATTAAATGTTAAATTTTTCTTTGTATAATGATTTTAAATAAATCAGATAATTATTTTTAATGCAGCATTTAGTCAAGATTTTTTAAGGGACTATAATTGTCATTTTCAATATATTGTAATAGTCATGTTGAAGTGTTAATGTTGGAGCAGACTTTAACTAAATCTTATACTTGTTCACATTTCTAACGTGTTAAGCCCAAAATACAAGACTCCTTTTTAATTTCAAGATATCTTTAATATATTACTCAAGAAAAATAACATATAATTTAGTGTATTATGTTTGAGATAATTGTTTCTGAACTATTATAAATAACATGCCAAAAAATAAAGTTTCTCAAATCCTCATAGGCATACACAGAATATGCCCCATGGTTTCTCTGGAGATAGTAAATGTAAATACTTCTACAGAAAAATTTATTTCCAAATTTTTCAAATGGACACCATCTTCCCCTAAGAACAATAACAATAACAGTAGCTAATGTGTAGAGTTTTTTTTTATTATTTTATTTTATTTTATTTATCTTATTTTTTTGAGATGGAGTCTAGCTCTGTCGCCCAGGCTGTAGTGCAGTGGCGAGATCTCGGCTCACTACAAGCTCCACCTCCCAGGTTCACGCCGTTCTCCTGCCTCAGCCTCCCGAGTAGCTTGGACTACAGGCCCTCACCACCACGCCCAGCTAATTTCTTGTATTTTTAGTAGAGATGGGGTTTCACCGTGTTAGCCAGGATGGGCTCCATCTCCTGACTTCAAGATCCGCCCCTCGGCCTCCCAAAGTGCTGGGGTTACAGGCATGAGCCACCGCGCGAGGTTTTCTTATAGGCAGCAAAAATACAGCAAGAACTTCACATGTATCACATTTTATCTTCTGACAGTAAGACTGAGATAGATATTATAATTCAGTTTTACAAATGGGAAACAGACATATAGGCAGTAGAAATAACTTATCAGGGATCAGTGAGCATATTACTTCCAAATTTATTTCAAACCATTCAAACTTTGTTGTTAATCACTGCAATTATAGTAGGCCTATCTGGTTGTCATTTGCCAGCATATCAGAATATTTGGTTTTATTTTAAAACCACAAGGAATGTTATTTGAGGATTATAAATTTGGGGAAATTATTTTGTCCTTTTACTCAAGGCAATTATTATCTACCCTGGAGTAAAAGCATCACAATATACTTACAATTTTGAATTAATGCAACATATATTAAATATATTTAATTTTCTGCTCTCTGTGTTTTTTTCTTTAAATTCATTTCGTGCAACAAAATTGAGTAAAGTTCAAATGATAACATAGATATATACATACACACATATGCAACAAATGTTTGGCAAGTAGAAAAAATATTATGGAGTAAACACTAATATTACAAAATTGAGCAAGAAAATATCTGAGTCAGAGTCAAATACATATCTGGGCAGCCAGAATGAGTTATGCCTAAGAATTTTCCTTTAAGATATAGGTGTATTTTGGAAGGAGTAAAGACAAAGCCTTTACACAAAATTTTAAAACACCTGAGTGGAAAGCTGAGGTTAAAATGTACAGATAGGGGCCGGGCGCAGTGGCTCACGCCTGTAATCCCAGCACTTTGGGAGGCCTTGGTGGGTGTATCATGAGGTCAGAAGAGACCAGCCTGCGCAACATGGGGAAACTCCGTTTCTACTACAGAAAAAGGGAAAAAAATAAAAAAATAAATAAATAACAGGGCGTGGTGGCATGCGCCTGTGGCGGAGGCAGGAGAATTGTTTGAATTCGGGAGGCGGAGGTTGCACAGTCGAGAACGTGCCATTGCACTTCAGCCTGGACAATGGGGTGAGATTCCGTCTCAAAAAAAAAAATAAATAAATACCTTTTTTATAAATATGGTAAATCACTGAGCTTGGAAAGGACAGTAAAAGATTGTTATGTCACAGAGTATGAAATGTGGAAGCAGAATTATATCCAATGGGTAAGAATAATCGGAGGTATGATTTGCAAACATAGGAACCACTTAGCGTGGGAAGGTTTCAATTTTTCTTAAAGTTTCAAACTCCTCTTTGCCATCAACATAATGTATATTATCTTCTTACCTTGGTCTATTTGGAGAAAACGACTTAAATTTCTTGCATGTTCTGAGTAACCAGGGAGTATAAACTGAAGCTCAAAGCACTGCAAATGCAAAATAATGAAAATCAATGTCACCTTAGAACACTTGTTTTCTATAACAACTATTGAAACACCATAAACAGATTAATATGAAGTGTTGGTTTCAGCATGTTAAGTAAACACATGTGGTTTTTGGTTACAGCTAAGACAGACATTGAAATATTTACTGAATGTTTGCTTCAATAAAAAAAAATAGAAATTTTGGTATAACTTTGGCCTAATGAGTAAACTGAACTCTAAAACATGAATAAATTTCAAAATGATAAACAAAAAATTAATAATGACTTAAGTAAGTATATGCCTTAATAGTTGATTATTGAACTCTAAGCAATTAATTTTTCTCATAAGAACTTACATGGTAATTTATTTTTATTTTAATGTATTTATTTGAAATAATTATTTTATTTTAACTGACAAATAATTATTATCTGTGTTATATATTTATGGGGTATAATGTGATATTTTGATATTTGTTTACATTGAGGAATTATTACATCAAAAGAATTAAGAAATTCGTTGCTTTATATACTTACTATTTTTTGTGGTGATGACCTTTAAAATCTACTCTTTTAGTAATTTTAAAATATACAATACATTACTTGTTATGGTCTCCATAGTGTAAAATATGTAACTAAAGACTGTTTCTCTCGTTTAAGTGAAATTTTGTCCTCTTTGATCAACATGTTACCTTTCCCCAACCATCCCCCTGTTGACCAACATTCTACTCTCTACTTATATGAGTTAACTTTTTAAAGTCCCACATGTAAGTGAGACGATGTGGTATTTGTCTTTTTCTGTCTGGCTTATTTCACTTAGCATTATGTCCTCCAGCTGCATC
This sequence comes from Rhinopithecus roxellana, assembly GCF_007565055.1. Classification (NCBI taxonomy): domain Eukaryota; kingdom Metazoa; phylum Chordata; class Mammalia; order Primates; family Cercopithecidae; genus Rhinopithecus; species Rhinopithecus roxellana. The sequence goes on from NC_044550.1 coordinate 138,017,020, forward strand.
TGAGTTGTTGCAAATAACAAAATTCTCTCCTTTTTCAGCCTGAATGCCATTCCCCTTGCTAATATAGACTACATTCCTTAAATCCATTTATCCAATGATGGACACCTAGGTTGCTTTCATATATTACCTATTGTGAATAATGCTGCAATGAACAAGGGAGTGCCGATATCTCTGGCATACTGATTTCAATCGTGTTGGATATATATCCATCATGGGACTGTGGGATCATGTAATAATTCTGTGTTTATTTTCTGAGGAACCTTCGTACTCTTTTTCATCATGGCTGTATCAATTTATATTGATGCACAAACTCCTTTTTCTTCACACCCTTCCTAGCAATTGCTATATTTCATCTTTCTGGTAATAGCCATTCTAAGGGGTGTGAGATGATACTTCACTGTGGTTTTAATTTACATGTCTCTTATGATTAGTGATTGATATGGTTTGCCTGTGTTCCCACCCAAATCTCATCTTGAATTATAGTTCCTATAATCCCCATCTGTCATGGTAGGGACCCAGTGGGAGGAAATTGAATCATGGGCATGGATTTTTCCCATGCTGTTCTTGTGATAGTGAATAAGTCTCATGAGATCTGATGGTTTTATAAAGGGCAGTTCCCGTGCACACATTCTCTTGCCTGACAGTATGTAAGATGTGCCTTTGCTCCTCCTTCACCTTCTGCCATGATCGTGAGGCCTCCCCAGCCATGTGGAACTGTGAGTCCATTAAACCTCATTTTATTTATAAATTACCCATTCTCGGGTATGTCTTTATTAGCAGTGTGAGAATAGACGAATATAGTGATTATTAGCTTTTTTAATATAGTGTATCTATTGTCCATTTGTTTTTCTTTTGAGAATGTCTGTCCAGTTAGGTCCTTTGCCTATTTGTTAATCAGGTTCATGTTTTCTTGATATTGAGTTGAGTTTCTTATATATTTTGGATATTAGCCCCCTTATCAGATGTATAAATTACAAATATTTTCTCCCAATAAGTTGGTTGTTGCTTCACTCTTATTTCTTTTGCTGTGCAGAAGCTTTTCAGTTTGATGCAATACCTTGTGTAATGATATTAAACTTTTATTCCACATAATGTACAAAAACCAACTCAAAGTATGTATTTTTAATAAGTATGCATTTTAAGACATAAAATTGAAAGATAACATAGAAATAATTTAAAAGCTTTTAATAATAATATTATTTCATGACAATACAATATTTGTTTCATGATTCTTTATAAAATATGTGTTCTTTATAAATATATATCACTTTATATAATGTACTTTATATTACTTTTTATATGCTTAATAAAAATATGACTAGAGAATTATTTTCTTTATCTTTTAGCCTCTGATGGAAATAATTCTCATAATTAACTCAGCAAAATTAAGGTTAAAGACACCATTTCAAATTTTAATCTACTTCAAAATATTTCCAATCTGTCATAAGTAGAAACAATCAAGGTTAGTCAAAGAGAAGCATCATCTCTCCTAACTCAAAAGTATAATTTGGGTTATGAGGGAGACCCATTATGAATGAAATAAAAACGATGTTTCCTGTCAAAAACAAAACAAAACAGTACTCTATTTGTTCATTTAAAATTTACTTCTACTCATTATTGCTGCTCTCTTGGTCTCCAGAACTAAAGTTTCTATTTTAAATGATCTCTAGAGTTTGGTTTACAAAAATATTTGCAGACTTTATTCGTCGCTCAAAAACATAGTTTGCTACAATTCTATATTGTTTCTGTTCATTATCATTATTTACTGTGGCAATGATTTCAACCAAATGCGGCTGAAGGGTTCCCCATTTAATCAATGGCTTTAGTTTCAGTGTACTAATCACTTTTTAAGAAAGGAAAATAAGATTGAAATAAATAAGTAAATTATTACAAGCTAAATATTAAATCTGTAAATGGCAGTAATAGCTTAGAGGAGCCCTGCATAACTCAGAGCAGTGTTAAAACTTTTTGAGTAAAAATGTTCTTGCATTAAGCTATTCATAAATTGCCTAATTACATAAATGTTACAACTTAAAAATAGTAACATTGAATAAATGTAAATAATTAAATATTCTCTGATTCTACATTGTCCACATTTCATAACTTTTTCTTAAAAATTAAAGGACATTTTGTGAGTAGTAATCCAAATACCAAATTTCAGGTGCTTTAGTAACCATATTCATTTCAAAGTAGGTCTTATATGCAATGAACAACATAAAATACTAATCCATTTATTGTTATATAAATATTAAAAAATTACAATAAATTTAAATAGAAAATAAAGCATTGTAAGTTACATGAACACTGATTCATATAAAATATGTATACAGAAACCAGTTTGCCATCCAACAGATTTTTCAATTGACATTTCAAATATTTTAGCAGGGAATAAAAATTGAAAATAAATGAAAACATTAAATCACCTGCTTTCAGTTTTTAATCAAGTAATTTTTTCTTTTTAATTGGTGTTCATATGCTTTTATTTATCAGTGTAAAAGATTGAAGTGGCTTATTTATAACTATTGTTTTGTTTATTTTTATTTAGTCTGTATTATCACTGGCTATTTTATGTTTGGCTAATATTAATAGATATAATTTATCAAACATTCTTCTGAATATTACATGATAGGCCAGAATTTTTAACTATCTAAATAAATTCTATGAACAAGTAATATGTGCAGAAAAAATTCAAGTTCATTGATTATCAAATTTTCAGTAATTGTGTATTTTTTCTATTACACATAAGACAATCAGAAAATTACTAACATTTGATAAAGGCCATCATGCCCATCACCCTAAATATTTCATTATTGGTAAATCAAAATTGAATTCTGATTGTACTATGTATTTTGTAAAATACTATAATGGTAGACACATGTCATTATATATTGGTGTAAACTCATAGAATGGACAACATTGATAGTTAACCCTAATATTTACTTTGATCTTTGAATGATGATTATGTCAATGTAGGTTTATTCATTGTAACAAATTCACCACTCCGGTGGAAGATATTGATAATGGAAAAGGCTAAGCATGTGTATGAACAGGAGTTAATAAGGGAAATCCCTGTACTTTCCTCTCAGTTTTGTTACGACCTAAAACTTATATAAAAGTAAATTTTATTTTAGAAATACACTAGATTTTACAAACTGAAAAGAACCCTAGACTCTGTGTTTGAAAATATTGGTGAATAAAAACATATAATCATACAAAGTATCAAAAATAAAAGCACACATAAAAAAGTACCAACAAAACTGCAGAATATCAGGGAGCTGAGAGTTAGTTCAAGCAGGTCCAATATACAGACTGAGTTGTGAAAAGAAGTAGAGGGAAGGACACAAAATTCTTTAAAGATATTATGTAGAAATATTTCCAAGTGTGACAAAAGCTGTAAATCTATAAATCCAGTAGTTAAAAATCACAGGCATGTGTAACATGAAGGAAAACTAAACTAAGTTATAGGGCTCAATCTAATGAAATTGATTACACCTGAAAGTCTTAAAAATAGAGGGCACCAAAATTACAAAACAAAATGAAAAAAACCCAGCGAAGTTCTCATTAGAAAACAAAATCACAAAATATTGAATTCATTGAAAGAAAAGCGTATCTATCAGTCTGCAATTCAATAATCATCAAAATAACTCTAAAATAATGGTGATATTAACAATTTTTCAAACATGCAACAGTTAAAATAATTCATCTCCACAGAGCTATAAAACAAGAAATTCTTAATCAGTTCTTCCAACAGAAGAAAAAGCATACCAGATGTTAATATAAATATGTAAAAGTTATGAATATATGGCCAAATATGAAATGTTATTCTTATAATTTACATATCTTTGCAATATACTCAAGAGTTAAAAGTGAAAATAACAACTATAGATATATATAGTTGTTTTATATATATATGGTTCATATATAAATATATAAAACTAACTGTTGGGTATCATGCTCACACCTGTGTAATGGGACTATTTGTATTTTAAACCTCAGTATCGTGCAATATGCCCATGTAACAAGCTGTACATGTGCCCCCCGAATCTAAAAAAAAGCTGAGATTATGAGAAAAGAAATACACATATGACCATTTAAATCACAAAGATCTGGAAAGGAGAAATAGAAGCATTCTATATTAAGTTTCTTGTATAAGAAATCACATATTATTTGAAAGGAAATTTTTATAAGTTACAGTTATATGCTATAAACTACAGGACAACCTCGAAAAAAGAGTATCTCATAAGCTAACAAAAGTAACAAATTCATTTATAAAATTACTAAATCTATAGAAATGGAGAAAAATGGAACAAATAATGGATGGACAGGGCAAATGAATAAGTAAATAAGTGATTGATTTAAACCAACATGTTTCAGTTATCACAATAAATGTAAATATTCCAAACATCCTTATAAAAAGGAACAGATGAACAGTTCAAAAATGGAGATATGCAGATATCTCCTGCCTACAAGAAAACCACTTAAAATATGAATATGCAAATATTACAAATGCAAGTATTTAAGAAGATATGTATGTCAGCACTATGTAAATAAATTTGGAGTTTTTATACTACCCTGTGATAATGTAGATATCAGAGCAAAAATATCCACAGGAATAAAGAGGGTTGGTTATATGAGATACTTGTATTTTCTGGGCACGGTGGTATGCACATGTAGTCCCAGCTTCTCAGGAGGCTGAGGCAGGAGAATCCATGGAACCCAGGAGTTAGAGGTTGCAGTGAGCCATGATTGCACCACTGAACTCTAACCTGGGTGACAGCACCATATTTGGTTTCTAAATTAAAAAGTGAAATATTAACTGTATTATAAAATATCTTATACATTTTTTTAGGATCTTCTTTATGTAATATAGCAGTTTCACAGTTATTTCTATTCCAGCATTTTTTCCTTAATTTTAATATACCTGTAGTTAAACCATTGTGCAGAAATATCTAAAAATTTTCTAGATAATGGTGTTATGGTTTGGCTGTATCCCCATCCAAATCTCATCTTGAATTGTAGTTCCCGTAATCTTCACATGTCATAGGAGTGACATAGTGGGAGGTAACTGAATCATGGGGGCTTTTACCCTCATGCTATTCTTCTGAAAGTGAGTGAGTTCTCACGATATCTGATGGTTTCATAAGAGGCTTTCCCTGCATTGCTTGACACTTCTCTCTCCTGCCTCCTTGTGAAGAAAGATGTGTTTGCTTCCTCTTCCACCATGATGTAAGTGGTGGAGGCCTCCCCAGCCACGTGGAACTGGGAGTCAATTAAACTTCTTTCCTTTATAAATTACCCAGTCTCAGGTATGTTTTTCATGCTAGTGAGAGAATTGACTAATACATGTGGCTATCAAAGCTGATTATTGCATTGTTTTTCCTTCTAGTGATATGGCATGTGGCCCTATTCCCTTTTTGTTAAAAAATAATTGGCATGAATTTGTCAGTAGCTTTTAACTATAGATATATAATTTCGTTTTTCAAAAATTTTGTGAGACTCAGCAAGACTACAACTTGTTTTGAACAATAGAAACTAGGAATTAAAAATGATATCTACAAGTGAACAAAGAACAACTTTCTTTAATAAACCTGACAATCATATGGATAAAAGAACAGTTTGCTTATTAATTGCTTTTCAAAGTCACTTGAAGAAAGTGAAGAAGAGCAAAACTTTTACATTGAAGTTTAAGCTAAAATATTTAGTTTTAAAATCTGAAGTTAGTATTTCTGAAGTAACAGAATATTAAATAAAAATGGAAGGAAAACAATTTGACCTACTGGAACATTTACTAAACAGAAATCTGTATAAACCTTTGAAAGAAAAATTTTAAAAGAAACATTACATTGAAAATATTGCAACATATTATAGTACAAATGACAGATATGTGGGTAATACTTATAATATTAAAAGGGCAGTTAGGAATCATGAAAAAAATTCAATTTTACCCAGTTAAAAATAGGAAAAGGACATAAAAAGACAGGTCAAAGAGCAGGAATTAGAAATAGATAAAAACCATGATAGAAAATGTTCAAAAATATTGGTAATCACAAATATGGAAATTAAAGAGACACTAGTGTAATACTTTGTATCTATTATATTGCCAAACATGGGACAGATTATATTTATTCCTTCCAGGGATCTGAATAAAATTTTGTACTTACTATTTGTTAAGAATGTGTATCATTCAATAATTTTAGAGAGCAATCTGATAACATCTATTATAAGATATTGATTGATTTATATAAACATCATAAGTTCTGTAATGACACAGTATATATATTTGTACATAAGAGAATACTTGTATTTTTATAACAGAAGAAAACCCAAAATATAAATAATGTGAATGCTTGTTAATAAAAACTGTAGTTATAACAACATAAAACTATTCAAAATGTAGGATATTATGCATTCAGTAATAATGTTTGATTAGTGTATTATGTAGACTTATCTGATAATATTTCCATAAAGTTTAACAAAGTAAGAAAAACCAGCTACAGACAAGGAGACAATACTGTTTCCTGTCTTTGGATACATATTCAATACTTTATACGAGCTTATATAACATTTTTAGCAAAGTATTTATAGTTGAAGCGGATCATTGATTTTAGATTTTATTTCTACAAATTTGTGAACTGGTTTGCATGGGAGGGTGAGAAAAAGACCAGAAATATAACATTTATACACAATTATTCTAGAAAGTGTTATAAAAACAAGATCAGTATGTTACACAAACATTGTCAAGAAGGGGAAAGGTCAGAATAACAATATTTTGTTTGACTGCTTTTATGATATAATAGTAAACAGTAATAAGAAGGTCTTAAGTTCTTTACTCTTTATCTAGAGTTCTTCCAAGCAAAATGAGTTTCTCCTTTTCTGTTGGCCTTTACAATTCTTTCAAGTTTTCTAAATGGTACAAACTTCAACATGAGCAGAAATATAATCAAATTTTCTAGCTTCTGACAAATTAGCAAAGAAACAGTTGAGGGCCTTTATCATATTTTGCTAGAAATACTATTTGAAATGTAAAATATCTAAAAATTAATAAAACTTCTTTGTACAACTGTGCAACAAATAAGGATAATGCTGAAAAATAGAAGAATTCTACTTTTCACTGTTGACAAGAATGACAGAAAAGTTAAGGATAAATGAGACCAATCCAGAACCTAAAATAAAAAAAATAAAAAGCAGGGTCAGTTTTTTCTAGTGAAGCAGTAAATGATGTTTGAAATAAAGTCTCTTTTAATTTATCATTTTTTTTTCCCCTCAACAAATGGTGGAGAGGAGGCTTTGACTGTCATTTGATTTGGTTGTGTCCCCACTCAAACCTCATCTTTAGTAGTAGCTCCCATGATTCCCACGTGTTGTGGGAGAAGCTTGGTGGGTGATAATTGAATCATGGGGGCAATTTACCCCCATATTCTTCTCGTGGTTGTGAATAAGCCTCATTAGATCTAATTTTATAGGGGGTTTTGCCTTTTGCTTCATTCTCATTTTCTCTTGTAAGACATGCCTTTCACCTTCCAGCATGAGTGTGAAGCCTCCTCGGCCATGTGGAACTGTGAGTCCATTAATCTTTTTCTTTATAAATTACCCAGCCCCAGGTATGTGTTTCTTAGCAGAGTAAAAACAGGCTAATATAGTATATTGGTACCGGGACTAGGATGCTGCTGTGAAGATTCCTGAAAATGTGGACATGACTTTGGAACTGGGTCATGGGCAGAGGCTGGAACAGTCTGAAGAACTCAGAAGAAGAGAGAAAAATGTGGGAAAGTTTGGAACTTCCTAGAGACTTGCTGAATGACTTTGACCAAAATGCTGAAAATGCTATGAACAATGGAATTCAGACTGAGGTGATTTCAGATAAAGATAAGGAATTTGTTGGGAACTGGAGTAAAGGTGACTCTATGTTTTTGCAAAGAGACTGGTGGCATTTTTCCTGACCCTAGAGATATGTGGAACTTTGAACTTGAGGGCGATGACTTAGGGCACCTGGCAGAAGAAATGTCTAAGCAGCAAAGCATTCAAGATGTGACTTGGATGCTCTTAAAAGCATTCAGTTTTAAAAGGGAAACAGAGCACAGAAGTTCAAAAAATTTTCAGCCTGGCAATTGATAGAAAAGAAAAACGTATTTTCTGAGGAGAGATTGAAGTTGGTTGCAGAAATTGGCATAAATAATGAGGAGCCAAATGTTAATCACCAAGACAATGGGGAAAATGTCTCTAGGTCATGTCAGAGACCTTTGCAGCAGCCCATACCATCATCACAAGCCTGGAGTCTAGAAGAAAAAATGGTTTCATGGGCAGGGTCCAGGACCCCTTCTATGTGCAGCCTAGGGACCTAGTGCCCTGCATCCCCGCCACTCTAGTCATGGCTAAAAAGGGCCAAGGCACAGCTTGGGCCATTGCTTCAGAGTGTGCAAGCACCAAGCCTTGGCAGTTTCCATGTGGCGTTAAACCTGTGGGTGTACAGAAGTCAAGAATTGAGGTTTGGAAATCTCCACCTAGATTTCGGAGGATGTATGGAAATGTCCAGGCAGAGGTATGCTGCAGGGGCAGAGCCCTCATGAAGAACCTCTCTTAGGGCAGTGCAGAAGGGAAATGTGGGGTTGAAGCCCCCACATGGAGTCCCCACTAAGGCACTGCCTAGTGATGCTGTGAGAAGAGGGCCACATTCTTCCAGACCCCAGAATGGTAGATCCACCAACAGCTTGCACATGCACCTGGAAAAGCCACAGTAACTCAATGCCAGACTGTGAAGTAGGGCAAAAGGGGTGCTGTACACTGAAAAGCAACAGGGGCAGAGCTGCCCAAGGCCATGGGTACCCACCTCTTGCATCGGCATGATCTGGAGTTGAGACATGAAGTCAAAGGAAATTATTTTAGCATTTTAATATTTGATTACCCCACTGGATTTTGAACTTTCATGGGGCCTGCAGACCCTTTGCTTTGGCCAATTTCTCAGATTTTTAGTGGCTGTATTTACCCAAATCCTGTACCCCCACTGCATCTAGGAAGTCACTAACTTGCTTTTGATTTTATGGGCTCATAAACGAAGGGAATTGCTTTGTCTCAGATGACACTTTGGACTGTAGACTTTTGAGTTAATGTTGAAATTAGTTAAGACTTTGTGGGACTGTTGGGAAGGCATTATTGGTTTTTGAAATGTGAGGACATGAGATTTTTGGAGGGCTAGGGGCAGAATGATATGGTTTGGCTGTGTCCCCACCAAAATATAATCTGGAATTGTAGCTCCCATAATTCCCATGTGTTGTAGAAGGAACCTGGCGAGAGATAAATGAATCATGGGGGTGGTTTCCCTCCATACTGTTCTCATGGTGTGAATAAGTCTCATGAGATCTGATTTTATAAGGGGTTTCCTCTTTTGCTTTGCTCTCATTCTGTTTTCTCTGCTGCCATGTAAGATGTGCCTTTCACCTTCTGCCATGACTTTGAGGCCTCTGTATCCGCATGGAACTGTGAGCCCTTTAAACCTCTTTTCCTTTATAAATTACCCAGTCTTGGCTATTTCTTTATCAGCAGCATGAAAACAGACAAATACAGACAGCACACCTCATCCACTAAGAAATTATAATATAGTATGTAGAGATTCACACTGTGAACTATATCTAAGAAGCAACACAGGTGTTCACATAAAACAAACATACCTTCAAGTATAGGGAAAAATAAAGTGGGTAGCAGCCCATGTGGTGGACTTGGCAAAAAAAAAAAAAAAAAAAAAAAAAAACTGTGAGTGAATCCTCAGTGCATCAGAAGGGGAGAGAGTGTTTTTGAGACACACAGTTCCCCTAAACAGCCAGGTGATCCAAGCTATGGGAGAGTTCCTTGACCCTACCAAGCCCTTAATCTTACTTGGGATGCAGTAAAGAAACTAGGAAATAATGGCACTGTGACATGCCCTGCAGACACTTGCAGACCTGGGCACTAATAAAAGGCAACTATTTCTAATCCTAACTCACAGGGGGCTGCATGGTAACTTGCCAGCCAGCATGGGCAGCAGTCATGTGTTGGAAGAATCTCGGGATGAGGATTTTGTGATCTATTCTAAAGCAAGGGAAGAGAAGCCTTCACTAAGAGAGGAGTGTGGTGTAAGCTCAAGCTATGGGCACTGGGTCTGAATAGCACCACTTCATGAGATTAGACCAGGAAAGGTTTAGTCTGAGAACCACAGTTTGGATTCAGGCAGCAAGTTTTATAGCCTGGGTGGTTTTGAAGTCTGAAGAAAAACTGCTTATGACTTAGCCAACTATTCCAACTTGCACCCAGCATTGGGCCATGGGAGGGCACCCCATCAGGTTGGAAGCTTATGACTTAGCCAACTGTTCCAACTTGCAGCCAGCACTGAGACATGGGAGGGCACCCCATCAGGTTGGGAGCATGAGTGGGAAGTGGATTCCACTACCACCTGCGAGGCTGTGGAGCCTGGACTATCATGATAGGTCTTTGGTATGGCAGCAGTTGCTCTGCTTCTGCCTGGAGCATTGCTCTAGGGGACTGAGAACAGCCATCTGACTCCTGTTGAGACCAGTGCTTGCACAATCATTAGGGAAACTGAGCGCAGGCTTTCTCATCACAACTCCACCCAGCTTCACCCCTGCTACCTCCCACCTTGGAGGAGGAGCACCTGACTGGGCCCACTGAGAGTTCCATGGCCCAACCCATTGCCTGGGACAGCTAAGTACCTCTGGTTAATAAAAGTCAAGCACCACTTACTGGCAACCAATTGGTACACTGCAACTATAACTGCCACTTGAGAAAGCCACCACACTAAAGCTCTACATCACCAGGCAGATCATACAGAATTTACACCACTGAAAGAGAGGGAAGTAAAGAATGAGAAATCATCAAGAAAATAGGACTCTTTTTTAAAAGCCAAGAACACTTCTGAAAATTAAAAAAAAAAATTTGGAAGGAATGACAAAATACAGTGGAAAGCTTCAACAATCGACTAGATCAAGTAGAGGAAGGAATCTCAGAATGTGAAGACAAGTCAGACAAAATTCATTTAGAAAAAAGTTAATCCAGTCAGACAAAATAACGAAAAAATATTTTTAATAAAATGAACACAGCCATCAAGAAGTATGGAACTACATAAAATGGGTGAACTTATGAATCACAGGTATTTAAGAGGAAGTGGAAAAAACAAAAAGTATGGTACACCTATTTGAGGAAATAATTGAGAAAATTTTCCTTAATCTAGCAAGAGATTTAGACATCCAGATACAAGAGGCCAGCAGACTGTAATACATACATTACAAGAAGGGCCATATCACTTCACACAGTCCTAAGACTGTCTAAAGTGGACGTGAAGGAAACATTCTAAAATTAACAATAGAAAAGCTTATAGTCACTTCTAAATGAGACCCCATCAGATTAACAGTGGAGAATCTCAGCAGAAACCTTATAAGCAAGAATAGATTGGGATTCTATTTTCAAAGTGCTTAATGACAAAAAACTGCCAACCAGGAATTCTATCTTCTATCAGAATAAGCTTTATAAATTTAAGGAAATAATTTCCCAGAAAAGCAAATGCTGAGGTAATTCATCACCTCTAGACTGGCCCTACAAGAAATGCTCAAAGGATATTTAAATACAGAAATAAATTAATATTCACCATCATAAAAACACATAAAAGTATAAAACTTACAGGTGTTACAAAACAAATACGCAACAGAGGAAAATAAATAAATAACATGAGTACAGCAGGATACCACCAAAACACAAATACAAATAGAATAAAAAGAAGCAGAATCTTCAATACTAGAAGACAATTAACATTATGATAGGAATAAAACCTCACATATCAATATTGACCCTGAATGTAAAGGAATTAAATTATCCACTTAGAAGAATTAGAATAGTGGAATGGATTAAAAAATATGAACCAACTATATGCTGTTTTCAAAAAGCGTCCCTTACTGGTAAAGACAAATAGACAAAAGTTAAAGGGGTGCAAAATATATTTACACAAATGAAAAGCAAAAATGAACAGAAGTAGCTATATTATACCAATAAAATATACTTTAAATCAAGTACAATAAAAAAAGACAAAGAAGGTCATTATATAATGGTAAAATGATCAATTCAACAAGAAGATACAACAATTCTAAATATATTTTCCCCAACACTGGAATAACTAGATTATAAATCAGATTTTACTATACCTAAAGAAAAACATAGACAGCAACACAATAATATTTGGGGACTTCAACACCTAACCTACAACACTGAACAGATCATCATCACAGAAAATCATTGAAGAAACACTAAACTTAAATTGGATTTTAGGTTAAATGGACCTAGTAGACATTTAGAGTACATACTACCCAACAACCACAGAATATACATCCTTAGAATCAGCATACGAAACACTCTCCAAAATAGAAAATATGTTAAGCCACAAAACAAGCCACAATGAATTTTTTAAAATTGAATTCATGCCAAGTGTCTTCTAGGAGCACATCAGAATAACTAGAATTCAATGCCAAGAGAAAGTTTTGAAACTTTACGAATACATGAAAATTAAATAACGTGCTTTTGAATGATCTCTGAGTCAAAGAAGAAATTGTCAGAAATGTTTTAAAAATTGAAACAAAAATGGGGACACAACATATCACAACCTATGGGATACAGAAAAGCAGCGCTAAGATGGAAGTATATAATGTTAAATGTCTTCATCAAACAATAGAACGACCACAAATTAACAACTGACATCACACCTCGGAGAGCTAGGAAAATAAGAAGAAACCCAACCCAGAGCCAGAAGAATAAGAGACATAACAAAATCACAGCAGAACTAAATGAGGTTGAGAACAGCAACAATAAAAACATATGAAAGGAAGAATTGGTTCTTTGAAATGATAGATTGATATGCTGCTATCTAGATTAATCAAGTAAAAAAGACAAGATTTAAATAAGCACAGTAAAAAATAATAAATATAAGATTGTAACTGATACCACAGAAATACAAAAGATCATCAGAAACTACTATAAAAATTTCTGTGTGCACAATCTCAAAAACCTAGAGAAAATGGATGAATTTCTGAAAACATGCAGCCTCCCATGGTTAGCAAGGAAGAAATAGAAATCCTGAACCAACAAATAATGAGTTATGAAATTGAATTAGTAATAAAAATATTCCAACAACAAGAAGAAGAAAATCTAGGACTAGATGAATTTGCAGCAAAATTCTGACAAGTCAGTTTCACAGTCAAAGTTTACCAGATATACAAAGAAGAACAGGTACAATTCCTACTAAAACTCTTCCAGAAAATTAAGAAGGAGGAATCCTCTTAACTCATTCTATGAAGCCATTATCACCCTGATAGCAAAGTCAGACTAGGATGCAACAAAAAAAGAAAACCACAGGCTAATATCACTGGTGAAAATAGATGCAAAAATGCTCAAGAAAATACTAGCAAACCAAATCCAACAGTACCTAAAGAAGATAATATACCACGGTCAGTTGGATTTTATTGCAGGATCACAAAGGTGGTTAAATATACATAATCAAAACATGTGATTCACCACATAAATAGAATTAAAAACTAAAAGCATATTATTATCTCAATAGATTCAGAAAAAGCATTTGACAAAATTCAGCATCACTTTATGTTAAAAACCCTCAACTAACCCGGGGCTGAAGGAGCATACCTCAAAATGACAAAAGCCACTTATAACAAACCCACAACCAATATCCTACTGAACAGAGAAAAGTTGAAAGCCTTCATCCTAAAAACTAGAACAAGAAAAGGATGCCTTCTTTCACCACTTGTATTCAGCAGAGTACTGTAAGGCCTAAACAGAACAATCAGAAAGAAAATAAATAAAACAATCCAAACTGGAAAAGAGAAAATCGAATAATCTTTGTTTGCTGATGATATGATCTTATACCTAGAAAACCCCAAACACTCCTCCATAAGACTCCTATCTTTAATAAAAGACTTCAGTAAAGTTTCAGGATACAGAATCAATGTACAAAAATCAGTAGAATGTTTTTATCAATAACAATCAAACTGAGAGCCAAAGCAAGAAGTTAATATAATTTGCAATTAAGGATGCATTTAGTAAAGGAAGTAGACAATCTCTACAAGAAAAACTACAAAACACTGATGAAGAAATTGTAGATGGGCCAGATGCAGTGGCTCATGCCTGTAATCCCAGCACTTTGGGAGGCCAACACAGGTGGATCACTTGAGGTCAAGAGTTAGAGACTAGCCTGACTAACATGGTGAAACCCTATCTCGACTAAAAATATAAAAATTATCCTGGCATGATGGTGGACACCTGTAATCCCAGCTACAAGAGAATCACTGGAACTCAGGAGGAGGAGGCTGCAGTGAGCTGTGATCGCAGCATTGCACTCCAGACTGGGTAACAGAGTAAGACAGACAAAAGAAAGAAAGGAAAGAAAGAAAGAGAGAAAGAGAGAAAGAGAAAAAGAGAGAAAGAGAGAAAGAGAGAGAAAGAGAGAGAGAGAGGGAGAGAGAGAGGGAGGGAGGGAGGAAGGAAGGAAGGCAGGCAGGCAGGCAGGCAGGAAGGAAGGAAGGAAGGAAGGAAAGATGGAAGGAAGAAAGGAAGGAAAGAAAAGAGAGAGAGAAAGAAAGGAAAGAAAGAAAGAAAGAGAGAGAGGGAGAGAGGGAGAGAGGGAGGGAGAGAGGGAAAGAGGGAGGGAGGGAGAGAGGGAGAGAGGGGAGGGAGGGAGGGAGGAGGAGGAAGGAAAGAAAGGAGAGAGGAGAGGAAGGAAGAGAAGAAAAGGAAAAAGAAAGAAAGAGAAAGAGAGAAAGAGAGGGAGGAGGAGAGAGGGCGAGAGCGAGAGAGGGAGGGAGGGAGGGGAGGGAGGGGGGGAGGGAGGAGGGGGGAAGGAAGGAAGGAGGAAGGAAGGAAGGAAGGACGGAAGGAAGGAAAAAAAAGATGGAAGGAAGGAAGGAAAGAAAAGAGAGAGAGAAAGAAAGGAAAGAAAGAAAGAGAAAGAGAGAAGAGAGAGGGAGAGAGGGGGGAGGAAGAGGAGAGGGAGAGGGGAGGAGGAGGGCGGGAGGGAGGAGGAAGGAAGAAGGAAGGAAGGAAGGGGAAGGAAGGAAGGAAGGAGGAAGGAAAGAGAAAAGGGAGAGAGGAGAGAGAAAGAAAGGAAGGAAGGAAGGAAGGAAGGAAGGAAGGAAGAAGAAGGAAGGAAGGAAGGAAGAAGAAAGAGGAAAGAAGGAAGGAAGAAAGAGAGGCCGATAAGAAAAGAAAGAAGAAAAGAAAACGAAAGAACAGAAGAAAAGAAAGAAAGAAAGAACGACAAGAACAGAAAAAAAAGAAAGAAGAAGAAAAAAGCAAAAAAAGAAGAAGAAAAGAAAGAAAGAAAGAGAAAGTGAGAGGAAGGAAGGAAAGAAAGAAAGGAAAGAAAGAAATTGTTGATGACACAAACAAATAGAACAACACCTTGTGCTCCTGGATAAGAAGAATCATTATCATTTAAATGACTATACCACCACAATCTATAGATTCAATGTAATTCCTATCTAAATACCAACATTATTTTTCACAAAGTTAGGAAAAAAATCTAAAATTCATATGGAACCAGAAAGAGCTTGAATAGCCAAAGCAATCTTAACCTAAAAAAAAATTAATAACTAGAGACAGCGTATTATTTGACCTCAAATTATATAACAAGGCACACATAAAGACTGGGTGTGGTGAATCATGTCTGTAATCCTAGCACTTTGAGAGGCCAAGGGAGTTGGATTGTTTGAGGCCAGGAGTTCAAGACAAGCCTGGGTAACATAGCAAGATCCCATTTCTGCAAAAAGTGAAAACATTACCTGAGTGTGGTGGTGTGTGCCAGTAGTCATAGCTACTTGGAAGGCTAAGGGAGGTTCACGTGAGCCTAGGTGTTTGAGGCTTCAGTGAACTATGATTGTACCACTGCACTCAAGCTTGTGTGACATTGCGAGACCCTGTCCCAAACGAACAAACAAAAAGATGCATAGATCAATGGAACTGAATAGAGATCCCAGAAACAAAGCCACATACTTACAGTCAACTAATCTTTAACAAAGTCAACAGAAACATACACTGGGGAAAGGATATCCTTTCAATAAATGGTATACAGAAAATGGAACAGTAATATGCAAAAGAATGAAACTGAGTCCCATATCTCCTACCATATACATAAATCAACTCAAGCTGGATTACAGACTTAAACATAAGCCCTGAAAACGTAAAAATACTAGAAGAAAATCTAGGGAAAAAAAAAAATTCCTGGACATTGACCTAAGCAACAGGTTCATGACTAAGTCCTGACAAGCAAAAGAAACAAAAACAAAAAGTAAATGAGTGAGACTGAATTAAACTAAAATGCTAATGCACAGCAAATAAATAATCAACAAAATGGGCAGACGACCTGCAGAATTGGAGAAAATATTTGCAAACTAAGCATCAGATAAGGGACTAATATCAAGCATATACAAGGAATTTAAAAACTCAACGATAACAACAAAAAAAACAAATAACCCTATTAAAAAGTGGACAATGGACATGACCAGACATTTTTCAAAAGAATATACACAAATAGCTAAGAAACATATGAAAAATGCTCAACATCATCATTCATTAGAGGATAGTAAATTGAACCCAGAGTGATATGTCATCTTACACCAGTCAGAATGGCTATTACTAAAAAGTAAAAAAACAGATGTTGGCGAGGATGCAGAGAAATGGAAATGCGTATGTACTGTTGGTGTGAAGTTAAATTAGTATAACCTCTATGGAAACGATATGGAGATATCTCAAGGACTAAAAATGGAACTAACATTCTATCCATCAATCCCACTACTGTGTATATACCCAAAGGAAAATAAATCATTATAATAAAAACATACTTGCATTTGTATGTTTATCACAGCAGTGTTCACAAAAACAAAGGTATGAAATCAATCGAAGTGTCCATCAAAGGATGACTGAATAATAAAAATGTGGTATTATATATAATGGAGTATGATTCAACTGTATAAAAGAATGAAATCATTTATTTTTCAGCAACACGGGTGGAACTGCAGGCTGTTATCTTAAATGAATTAACCCAGGAACAGAAAATCAAATGCCATTTATATGTTCTCACTTATAAATGGGAGCAAAATAATATGTACACATGAACAGAGTGTGGAATAACAGACATAAGAGATTCAAAAGGGTCGGAAATTGGGAGGGGATTGGGAATAAGAAATTTCTTAATGGGTACAAAGTACATTTTTAAGATGTTGATTACACTAAAACCCTAGACTTCCCCATGAAGCAACATGTCCATGTAACAAAACTGCACTTGTACCTCTTAAATTTACACAAATAAAAAATTATGTTTTTGGCCAAACTTTTTTTTTCACTTGTAAAACACACTGTTGCCGAAGTTGGGGACAAAACTTGGTATAACTTTTCTGGAGGAAATATTAGCAATATATCTAAAACTCAAAATAATTAACTGTCAGTTTCATTGCTAGGAATTTATCATTAGACGATAAATTGTCAAATAAGTGAGATAAGATTTACTTACAAAAATATTCATAACATTATAATTGATTTATGATTTTAAATATCTTACAAATGTGATAACACATAATTATGATTCTTCTATAAAAGGGGTATTAAAATTCATTTTAGGAAACGTCTAAACAGCATGGATAAATTTATAAGATAATGCAAAATTCAGATAACTATTTTTTTTCAGTCCATGTGTATATGCATAGTATAAAAGTAAAAAATGTTGTGATCCACGCTTATATTTAAGTGAGGAAATATCTTTCTCTTGCTTCTAAAATATTTTATATCTTTTTGAAAGAATATATATTACTGATGAAAATACTATTTGTACAAAATAAAAATTCAGATTTGATATCTCAAATCAAAATTCCTTGCATAAAAAGTCTGTTCTGTGTGATTTTTTCCTTGCCCTATGATGTCCTCTACCTGATGTTTAAAATGGCTATGGCTAGCATTTCCCTACCTTTGATAAGCTTTTCCTTTCGGATCAGTCACGGCATAGTGAATAATTTCTTTCAGTTTGTCTCACATTAAATTATAAGATTTCTTTGTGGGATTTAAAAAGCCACAAAACTTTATAAACATAAGAATTACTTCCACATTAAAAGATGAAACACAGCAGGAGAGCACTGTAGGCCCAGGGAATGTCTTAGTCATTGAACTGAAATGGAATACTACCCCCCATCAAAATGATTTTTAAAATGTCATCATCTTTTCAATATGAGGAACTGAACAGGCTTAGGGAGAACAAGGTAAAAGCCAGTTTGGAGGCTAAAAGGTGCAATCATCACAATTTGAACTTTTAATCTGAAAGACCTTCAATTTCCTCTCCCATTGGCTTCCACAGGATAGCTTAACTACAGGATTCACTTAATTCCAGCTCAACTATTTGAAGGTAGCTTGAAAGCACTATAAAGTAAAAGGGATCATGAGAGAAGCAAAGAGATTTAGGCATTCAAAATCATCCAATGCCAGCATCACAGATTGTAACTTTTCAGTATCTTGATGCTTCAAATATAAGCAAAGACCTCTTTAGATTATTGCCAATAAAGACATAAATGTCAAAATCTGCTAGACACTTAGAGGACTGCTGTAACTGATGGGATGTGGATAAGGCTGAGCAGACAGATGGATGAAATTATAGTGAATCTTTGTGATCTTTTCAACAACGGTGTGCAACTGCTATAACTGTAACCCAGAGTCCTTTAATTAGAACTATAAACTTAGTAAGTCAAATGAAATAATGAAAAAAAAAAAAAAAAACCTAGAAGCTTCTTCAGGGGACATAGATTAAGGATCAATGTGCATGTCTCAGAAAAATACAATAGGCTGTAATGACTGACAGGGATGCCCTGCTTCAAAGAATGGGTAAAAGAGCTCACTTGAAAACACAGAAACTGCAGACAAAGACTGAAAGGGATTTCACCAAATCATCAGGGAAATGGAGTGTCAGGCACACTGTTAAAACTTAGGAAAATTAGCAAAGCACATCTGTCTGGTTAAGATGAAGTTCTGTGCTTCAAAATTAGGAGATTGTGCCATTGAAAGATGAAATATGGAAAATGTCATTTGGACAAAAGGAAAAATAGATTATGGAGAATACTTGTTTTAAATAAAAATGCCAATATTTATGGTATTATTTAATGATTTTTATAAAAATTAATTACAATTCATTTTCTAATTTTAGAGGGGCAGATACACTGTGTAATTTGAATTTCCATATATCTTAGAGAATACACAGTAGTAGAACATGGACCTTATGCATGTAATTCTGTTTAAGAATATAAAACCTATTCATTCAGGAATAAACCCACAAAATAAGACAATGCGAGAAGTTTATTTTTATATACTCTTTTAAGTTAGCAAAAGTATTATTTATTCCTCGCAACAAACCTATGAGATGACTATTACTGGTTTCCCTGTTTTATAAATTAGCAACATAAGCCAAGAGACTTTAACTAACTGACCTGATATTATGTGTGTAGTTAAGTGGGTGAGTCAGAGTGAAACCCAGATAGTATAATTTTCACTGCCCACATGCTGAACCAATATGCTAGAGGCCCTCCCCTGAGAAGACACATTAAAGCTCATCTTCACTCTACTGAAATCAGTATTCACCATCATCATATCTTGGTCATGAGAACAGAAACCGCATTCTTGACAACTGTAGAACCTCTGCTTACGTACTGTCTGGAATATGCGGATGTCATTTTTTACAATATCTAATGATTCTATTGCTTACAAAATGTTTCTATCTACACAGTAGCACATACAAGCACATAAAAGCACACACATACACACATACATACATGCACAATATCCTTACCTATTATTTTTCTGTGTAGTTCTTTCATCTAGTTCAATGGCTCACTGGTTCTCAGTGCACATAAGAAATACATGGAGGACTTTGTTATAAAACACAAATTTATACCCAGAATCTCAGAGTCAGTAAGCGTGAGATAGACCTAAGAATCTGCATTTCCAACAAGTTTCCAGATAATGGCAATGCTGCTGGTGTAGGTATTGTACTGACCAGTGCTCTAGCAGAAAACTCACCAAAGCTTATCTTTCTCCAAGCACATTCATGATTTTCTCATTAGTTCTGATTCTCCATCCCTGTGAATTCTCACTATCTGAAACTGTCCCTTTTAATTTACTGAGAAAGTCACTGAAACCAAACCCAAGTGGCATTTATCAGACAATGGAATTCGTGCTTGTTATTTCTGGCTTAAGCCAGATAGTGCATGAAGCAATTAGTGTTTAACATGGCCTCATGAATTTTTAAGTGAGTTCATGATGCTTCTAATATCATGAGAGTATCAATGTTCTTGATATGTTTTTATGAAGGGCACATTCCTTTTCTGACTACTATCTTTTAAATGTATGTTTTATGTATTTTATATATTTTATAGTCATGTAATACTTGCTGTTTCTTTTCTTCTTTATTTCTGCCATATTATGTCTTTACCTTTGTTTACTTTTTATATACTTTTGAGGAAAAAAACCTATAAAGAAGCAGCCAAGAAAAAAAAAGGGCGGATGGGAAGATGAAAGATAATATGATCCATAATCCATTAAATAGTAACTGCATGATATATACAACAGTAGTAATCCTGTACACAGTGACGTATTATGTATACACTGACTTTAAATTCAATTAAAATTTCATTAACAAAAACAAAAGAAGAAAGTTTGAAAATAGGTTTATGGAGTTGGTATAAGCAAAGCTTAAATATAATTCCACTGGTTTCTACAAAGCTTTTGAACCTGGGTTCTGGAGAGGTACATATTTGTTAACACGAAAAGTATAATATTTGGGTTATGTGACACTATGCATACTTCAATATTTAATAGTAAGAGAAAAAAAGGAACTGTAGGAGTTAGTATTTTACAGAAAGAATAAATCTCAAAAACACATTTTTAATAACATGGAAAGAGCTGACTCAGGTGAAGAAGGATTTCTTATTTTGCTAAAATGCTAAATTACTTTCTTTCCTTTGGCCTGAGCTGCTAAGGGCACAGGACTGTTATAACTCAGCAAGTACAAATAAATCCAATTGAAAAAGCAAATAATTCAAATGAAAAAAAAAGGGATATTGCTAAAAAGATATAAAATAATTTAATATATTAAAATATAAACTGTATTTAAATGCCATAGGAAAACAACATATAATAGAAAAATAAATGTTTTAGGATACAAAAATAGCAACTCCCCAAAGAAAAAATACAAATATTTTAAACCCCTGGTAGTTATGCATATGATATTTCACACTTCTCTAATAGTGAAAAAATAAAATACTATGTATTCCCATACTCTCAGAGGTTGGAAACAGTTCTGTATTAATATTTCAGACACACTATCATCCCTAAGGTCCTGGAAAGAGGTGTCCTTTTTTAAGTTGTTCTGAAGTACCCATTTCAGCAGTCATTTGTGAAAAGCAAAATACTTGTTTTTGTAATTCATTTGAGATGTATTATCAGTTCTCACTATTCATAGATTTTGCATTTGCAAACTTGCCTACTTGTTAAAATTTGTTTTTAAACTTCATCTCAATAGTTACAGTGCTTTCACAGTCATTTGTGGACATGTGCAGGGTGGCAAAACATTCTAGTTCCCCGAAGGGCACGTTCCCAGGTGGAGTCAAACAAGCTGATGCTCTGCCTTCTTATATCAGCTCTTATACTGTAGACACTGTCCTTTTTGCAATCTACTTAGTACCACTTTCTTCACAACTTTCTATGGGTTTTTTTTTTTTTTTTTGATGATTTTGTTTATTAAAATGACTCCCAGGCATAGGGCATAAGTGCTGTCTAGTGAACCTAAGCATGAGACGGTTGTGATATCCCTTGCGGAGAAAACAAGTGTGTTCAATAAACTTAATTCAGGCATGAGTTACAATGCTGTTGGTCATAAGTTCAATATGAATGAATCAACAAATATGCATTAGATAAGAATCTTTAAACAGAAACACACATAAAACAAGGTTATGTGTTGATCGGTTGACTAAATATTTTTACTAGAGGCTCATAGAAACATAACTCTGCATTTTTATATTGGCTAATATGGTGTTTGCAGCAATTTTATAGAACATAACTACCAGGAATAAACGGAACTGATTATATCTATATTTTCGTCACTTTCTTATTTTTCTCCAAGAGTCTCATCATTGTTTTCATGTTCACAAAGTTCCTTATTTCACTTTGATAACCAGATCATATTTTCTCCTGGTAAAAGTCACATCAAAATCAAACAAAATTAGGCCAGGCACAGTGGCTTACGCTTGTAATCCAAGCACTTTGGGAGGCTGAGACAGGTGGATCACCTGAGGTCAGCAGTTCGAGAACAGCCTGGCCAACATGGTGAAACCTCGTCTCTACTAAAAATACAACAATTAACTGGGCATGGTGGTGGGCACCTGTAGTCCCAGCTACTCGGGAGGCTGAGCAGGAGAATCACTTGAACTCGGGAGGTGGAGGTTCAGTAAGCCTAGGTTTCACCACTGCACTCCAGGCTGAGCAACACGCACAAGACTCCACCTCGAAAAACAAAACAAAAATCAAGACCAAACAAAATTATCAAGAACAGAACAATAGAATTCTAAGTATAATTGTTGCCCAATTGTATAATGTGCATCCTGATTCCTCAATAATTTCTTGGAGAGCCTTAATCACAAGATTTACGATATGGGTTTAAGAATAGGATGCTTGCTATACTCAGAAGGTCATTAGGAACTAGACTAGCATGCTAACTAAATGCCTGAACATTACCATGTGAAATGTAGGACAGAACTCAGCCTGAGTCTTGACAAATAACATTGTAAGGTCACTAAGGTCACTACAAGGATTTCATCGATTTTTTCTTTTCCTTTAATTCAGAGAATTAAATATTAAGAAATGCAAAGTTAGCACTACCATTCCTTTACAAACCACATTTGATATGACCTGAATCATTCTGACACCCATGAGGAATCATCATTTTAATGATAAAGTTATTGTTCACATCATAACTCTGCAAGGTGAAGCCATCAGTTGCTTTAATGGCTCCAGTGGAAATTAAACTCAGAAGTCTTTTGTCATTCAAGACCGCATGATACACTTTTGGTTTTGTGCATTACAGTAACTGATGTGAACATCATATCCTGCTGAGTCTTCTGGGAATGTTCTATAATTTGATAGCAGGAGCCCAAAACTCCCAGAACAGTGAAGTTTTGAAGTTGTAAAGATGTATTTCCAGATGTCTTTTCTTTTCCATTTGTTTATCAATTCTATCTAAGGCTTTAGAAGAGACATTAAGTAAAGTTTATAAATTTTGAGTGACTACTAGAAGAGCCTTTTGTAATATTTCATTATTTAACAGAAAAACTCTAACAAATTACTTTGCATCTCAAGATGTGATTTTGTACTTAAATGTTTTCTGTGAAGAATGCCATACTCAATGGGACCATTAGCATCCAGAAAAGATATTTTAAAATTAATTATTAATGGTACCTAAACACCTGCAACAGAAAATAGTAAAGAGCTGATTGGCAGTTGAAAATCAACATAAACTTATAAGCCATTTTAAAATGATATGAAATCCAGAGTAAGTGAAGAAATTTCAGCAAAGAAAAATTATTCACAGGGCCACTTCTTCCAAGCATCTGCCCCTTGCTACTGTAAGGCTTTGACATAAGTTAAATGCTTGAAATTCTAGTTTGGTCATTTTCACTTCCTCTCCATCAAACACAATTCTAGTATAAATCCATGTGGTTACACTTTTGTCTTTATTTACTCTTTTGCATCTTTTGATTCCTTTCTCTTCCTTTCCTCTTTTGCCCTCTTAACTTTACCTACCTCTGTTTTTCTCTTCAGCAGTTCTGTAATCCCCAACAAGCCAAATTAATGTACCCTTAAATTTAGTAGTTCTTAACAGTTTCTCTTTTTTTCTAAATCTTTTTTCTGTAGTTCTGGATCATCAAGTAATAGAGTTTTTGTAACTAACAGAGCATAAGAGTACAAAGGGTAACATTAGATAAATGAAAACAACTCCAAACATTGATGTGATATGACCATTAACAGGGTCAGAGGGATCAACTGACCTCGGGGTGGAAAATAATCTTCAAAAGGAAGGGAAACATTATGGATGTACCAGAAGCGTGATGTTAGGTTTCATGCAGCACCACTAATGAAATGTCAAAACTGAATTTTTCCCAGGGAGGAGTTGAAGAGTGTTGCATCAGTTTAAGAGACATAAAACTGAGAAGGCAAGCGTCACTGATGAGAAAATCCACAGAAACCCCAAAAAACAAATGTTGAAAGTAAGGATAAATTCAGGAGCTCTGCAGGTAGTGAGGAACATGAAGCGTGGAGTTCAAGTCTTGAGAAGGTGTCACAGATCAGGAGATGAAGTGATAACTTAAAACAAACCAAAAGAAGAAAACAACAGAAGACAAAGCACTGTTAAAGTATTGATTATATTTTAAGTTATATGAATAAAATAAAGAAAACAATATCAACACATTTCAAATACCTGCCATTAATAGTATTGATGGTACAATTTTGTAATACTTTACATACCAAAGTAGTAAAACTAAAAATAATAATTGAGATCCTACTTTATGTGAAGTGCCATTGTAAAATGATGGGATACAATGATGACTTAAAACAAAAATATATTTGTTTCAAATACTTCAACTTATAGTATTATGAAGGAAACAGACTCAAACACCCACAAATAACGTAAACACAGATTACACCTATGGCATATCTACACACAAGAAATTTACATCTGTGTGGACTAAATGCTTGTGTCTCCCTACAATTGGCCTGTTCACATTCTAACTCCAATGTCATGGTGATAGTAGGTGGGGTCTTTAGGAGGTAACTAGATTATAAGGGTAGAGCCTTCAAGAATGGGATTAATGCCCTTAAAGAAGAGGCAGTAGAACTTCCTGTCGGGCTCTGCCCTCTCTGCCATGTAAGGATACAACAAGAAGTTAACAATCTGAAAAATCAGGCATCGCCAGACACGGGGTCTGTTAGCACCTTAAGCTTGGACTTCTCAGTCTCCAGAATTGTGGTAAATAAATGTGTGTGGTGTAAGACAGTCTATGAAAAATTTTTATTGCAGCATACACAGATTAGGAAGTAAACTGATATTGGAAGTTGTGTTCAGATGAAACAAATAACTAAGAATGTGAGAGCATCTTTGAAACTGGGTAATGGCTAAAGGCTGAAAGAATTTTCAGATGCATGCTAGAAGAAGCCAATATTGCCATAAAGAAACTGTGTGATTCTTGTGATGACTCAGTAAGAAAAGAGGAGAGTTGAAGAGAAAATCATTTTCTTAGAGAATACATAAGTAATCATGAACAGAATGTTGGTGGAAATATGAATGGTGAAAGTAATTCCTGGTAAAGGTCTCAGATGGAAAGTGGGGATACGCTGTTGGACAATGGAGAGGGGATTCTTGTTATAAAGTGGCAAAAACTTGACTAAATTATGTTCATAATCTAGTGTTTTTTGGAAAGCGGAACTTGCAAATGATGAAATGGAGTATTAGCTGAGGAGACTTACCAGAAAAGTGTTGAAGGAGAAGCTTGGTTCCTCTTGACTGCTGATAGTAAAATTCAGCAAGAGAAAATGAATTAGGATGCCATTGCTAGGCCAAAAGGAACCAGAACTTAATGATCTGGAAAATTCCTAGCTCACTCATTGTATTAGTGTATTAGTCAGGGTTATCTAGAGGGACAGACTAAAAATGTGTGTGTGTGTGTGTGCGTGTGTGTGTGTATGTGTGTGTATATATATATATATATATATATATATATATATGGAGCCACAACCAAGCTCAAGTACTAATATGCTATCACCCTATCTGCACTGCCTCAGTTTTGACACTCTGAGAATCATTGGAGAAATTCATGAAATTAGGACATGTTTATGTTTCCACCATTAAAATATATATTTTCTGGTGTTTACTTAAAGTGAGATATATTATTAAAGTTTTTTTATATATTTCATATGACTTTAGCAGAAATAATTCATTTTTACTAGTGAAGATCCTTCCCCACTATATATATATATATATACACACACTCATATATATATATACTCATATATATACACACATATATATATATACACTCATATATATATATATATATATGAGTTTGTTAAGGAGTACTGACTCACACGATCACAGGGAAAAGTCCCACAATAGGCCGTCTGCAAGCAGAGGAACAAGAAAGCCAATCAAAGTCCCAAAACCTCAAAGTAGGGAAGCCGACAGCGCAGCCTTCAGTCCATGGCTGAAGGCTCGAGATCCCCTGGCAAATCACTGGTGTAAGTCGAAGAGTCTAAAAGCTGAAGAACTGCAGTATGATGTTCTTGGGCAGGAAGCATCGAGCACAGAAAAAGATGGCCAGAAGACTCAGCAACTCTGCTCTTTCTAACTTCTCCTGCCTGCTCATATTACCAAAAACTGCAAAAAGCATCTTTCAGAAGAAGACACTAAAGGTCTAGTGGATTGAATTTTTGATAATGAGATTAGTGTGGGTATAAACCATGGACCTAATTAATCATTTTCACAGAAGCCAGGAATAGATATGGATACTGACAGAAACACTGGTAGCTGGAGAAAAAGAGAAGGAATGAAGAAAGGTTAAAAATGTGTGCTATCCTTCAAGCAAAAGGAATAAGGACCCAAGAAGTGATTCAGAGATTATCAAGCCACCACTTAGGTTTCAAAAAAGCCAATAGCTCCCAACAGAATTTTGCATATGAAAATAAGCATTTAGGAGGTCAAGGAAGGAGTATTATGAACAAGATGTTTACCCACCCCCAACCGGATTTATGTGTTGAACTCCTAACCCCCGATGCAATGTGATTAGGAAGTGTGGCCTATGGGAAGTACTTAGTCATGAAAGTGGCACCCTCATGAATGCATTATTGCTCTTATAAGAAGAGACAGGAGAGCTTATTGTCTGTCTCTGCTGTTCACCATGTTAGAATATAACAAAGAGACAGCCACATACAAACCAGGAAGTGGGTCCTCACCAGACGCAGGTTCTGCTAGCATCATGATTGTGGACTTTCCAAACTTCAGAACTGTGATAAATAAATGTAAGTTGTTGAAGCTACCAATCTATGACAATTGCTTACATGGCCTGGACTAAGACAATATCTGTGACAACTGCTAGAAGAACATATGGGGAAGATACAATGAGAGCTTATAATAATAGGTTGCTTTGATACTCAATTGTCCTGGGAGAGTCAATCTATCAGAAATGAAAAAGTTGGACATAGGCCTTATTAGGCAAAGAGAAAAGAGCCTACATGGGAAGTTGAAGAAACAGTGGATAAAGGAACTATAACAGGCAAATCTAAGTGCCCCAAGAAATATTTAGTTTTCTTGTTATTGACAACTCAGTATCTTTGTCATTGGTAGCTAACTGTGAAATACTGTCACTGGACTTTAAATAATTTTGAATTAATCAGGCCACAACCAAGCTCAAGTACTAATATGCTACCTCTCACCCTATTTTCACTGCCTCAATTTTGATACTCTGAGAACTATTGGAGAAATTCATGAAATTAGGACATGTTTATGTCCCACCAATAAAATATATGTTTTCTGGTATTTACTTAAAGTAAGGGCTATTACTAAAGTTGTTGTACATATTTCATATGACTTTAGCAGAAATAATTTATTTTTAGTAGTGAAGGTCCTTCTCCACTCAAATATAAATGGTGATTCTAAAAATATGGATAGTGAATATTCCCCTGGATGACAAATAATCAGTTTTAGATTAATTCAAGTTTAGATTCTTCAGTGTGTACTCAAAGGCTCACTCAATAGTGCACTTTAATACACTAACAATACACTATCCAAAAATCAAGAAAAGAATTCCATTTATAATAGCCAATAAAATAAAATACTTAGGAATAAATTTAACCTAGGAAGGGAAAGATATCTATACTCTGAAAATAAAACATTAATGAAAAAAATTGGAGAAAACATGAATAAATGGAAAGATACTTTTTGTTCATGAATTAGAAGAATTAATATTGTTAAAATGTCCAAAATACTTAAAGTGATCAGCAGATTTATGCAAATGCTATCAAAATTTCAATGTCAGTTTTTGTAGAAATAAAAAAAATACTGAAATTTGTCTGGAACCAGAAAAAATACCCCAAAACCTAACTGAATTTAGCACAAAAGGAAGAAAACTTGAGGCATCACACTAGAAGATTTCAAAATTTACTACAAAGCTACAGTAATCAAAGAAGCATGACACTAACATAAAAATAGTCACCTAGATCAATGGAATAGAGTAGAGAGCTCAGAAATAAATCCATGAACTTACAGTCAATTAATTTTCAATAAGGCGTCCAAAAATAAACTATGGGGAAATGACAGCCTTTTTAATAAGTAATGTTGGGAAAATTGGATATCCACATGCAGAAAAATAAAATTAGCTCCTCATTTCATACCATATAAAAATGACTAAAAATGCATTAAACCCTTAAAGGTAAGCTGTGAAACTGCAAAACTGCTAGAGGTGATTATGGAAAAAAGCTCTATGGAATTGGTCTGGGAATTTATTTTTCGGGTATGATCATAAAAGTAATGAAAACAAAATAAAAAATAGACAAATGGGATTACAAGAAATTAAAAAGCTTCTGCAGGATGAAAAAAAAAATCAACAGTTAAGAGAAAGTCTACAGAGAGAAAGAAAATATTTCCAAAGCGTACATCTGATAAGGTTAATATCCAAAATATATAGGCAACTCAAATAACTAAATGGGAAGAAAACAAGTAACCCAGTGAAAAAATGGTCAAAACACCTGAATAGACACGGCGAAGTATAGGAAAAAAATGTTCAACACCACTAATCGTCAGGGAAATTCAA
Source organism: Rhinopithecus roxellana (assembly GCF_007565055.1). Taxonomy (NCBI): domain Eukaryota; kingdom Metazoa; phylum Chordata; class Mammalia; order Primates; family Cercopithecidae; genus Rhinopithecus; species Rhinopithecus roxellana. The sequence goes on from NC_044550.1 coordinate 138,045,948, forward strand.
ATTAAAATCGCAGTAAGATGTTACTTCATACCTGTTATAGTATCTGTTACCTAAAAGATGAAAAATAACAACTGTTGGTAAGGATAAAGAATGTATATTAGCACACCTATTATGAAAAAGAGTGCAGAGCTTTATAAGAAGATTAAAAATAGTATTAACATATGATCCAGCAGTCCTACTACTGGGCGTAAATCCAAAAGAAATAAAATCAGTACATAAAGAAATATATTCCTTTTCATGTTCATTGGAGCATTATTTACAATAGCCACCATATGGAATCAACGTAAGTGTCCATCAACTGATAATCGTCAGGAAAATATGATATACACAGAAACACACAAAAACTCAATTGAATATCATTCGGCCCTAAGAAAGAAAGAAGTCCTGCCATTTGTGACAATATGGGTGAATTTGGAGGACATTATGTTAAATGAAAATAGGTAGGCACAGTAAGATGAATACTGAATGATCTCATTTATATGTGTGATGTAAAAAAGTTAAAGTCATAGAAAAAAAAGAGTAGAAAGGTGGTTACCGGGGGCTGGTAAATAGAGGAGAAGGATTAGAATAACACTGGTAAAAGGATATATACAGTTCCGGTTAGTTACGAGAAATAAATCTGAGAGATCATACAACATGTTGACTGTAGTTAAAAGCAGTGTATTGTATGCTTAAAAATTGCTTAGAGTAGACTGTATTTTCATCACAAAGAAATAAGTAAGTGAGGTCATGAATATGTTATTAGCTTTATGTAGTCATTCGACAATATTATGCCTATACGTAATATATGCATATTTAAAACACTATGTTGTACAGCATCAATGCATGCAAATAGTTGTCAATTTATAAAAGAAATAATTTAATAAAATCAAATATAGGGTAGGTGCTAACACAGAGAATAAATTTAGTGTTGTTGAAAAAAAAAAAAGCAGTGTACTTTGTCAATTTCTCAAAGCACAAGCAAAATAATTACTGCCCACAGATAACTTACAGTACAATATATGACTGACATTCTTGACCAAAAAAGGTAGAGTTAAGAAAAAATATGCTTCCTATGCTAATTTATAGCTTCTTTAAACAATCATGAAACTTCTGTGGCATAGTCAATTTACTCCTTATTTTACAGATTTAAGGTCTTAATCTTGGCTGGGCGCGGTGGCTCAAGCCTGTAATCCCAGCACTTTGGGAGGTCGAGACGGGCGGATCACGAGATCAGGAGATCGAGACCATCCTGGCTAACACGGTGAAATCCCGTCTCTACTAAAGAACACAAAAAACTGGCTGGGCGAGGTGGCAGGCGCCTGTAGTCCCAGCTACTCGGGAGGCTGAGGCAGGAGAATGGCCTAAACCTGGGAGGCAGGAGCTTGCAGTGAGCTGAGATCTGGCCACTGCACTCCAGCCCGGGCGAAATCTTGGAAAATGTTAGTATGTCAACAAATTTTTACCCGATGTTCCACAACTAAATAAATATAAAGGAATGTATCTTGGAATTAAATGCCATAGAATGTTATTTATACTATAAAAGGAATACACACACACAAACACACACACACACACACACACACACACAATGATTTTGTCAAATAAATCTAAGTATAATTTGTGAATATTATTAGGCATTTGATGCTGTCACTTCAGCAAATTACATATAACTCAATTAGCCTTTTGAACCAATGGGTGAAAATATTTTTGCAAATACAAAACCATTTCAATCAGATTTTTTTTGTGTATTTTACTTAATTCAATCTCTACTTTTTCAACATCATTTTATGTTGTATTAAGTAATATATGGATTAAAATAAGTTTCTACAGAATAATTAGTGTAAATTCTTCATTTGATTTTAAATGGATCTACACTTGAAAACATTGTTTATTTGATAGTTTGATTCATTCATTTTGTGACAAGTATGGTATAAGACCCTGCAGCAATAATGATTGGTAAAATCAAATCCTGACCTCACTGAACTTATTCGAGATAAATATGTTTTTTTAAAAAAGTTTATTATTATGAATTGGCTACAGTAAATTAACTTCTAGTTGTTATAATACAATTCTTGTAACTAACAATTAATGAACATTTATAGAAAAGTAGAGCAGCACCTTAACCTGTATTTTCTTCTAGAAGCTAAATCAATTTTAGCCCAAGATACACAGGTGTATGCACTAGTATTCAATCTATCTCCATATGCTTTCTCTCTCCAGAATAATTTTTCCTCCCTAACAGTATTCTCTTTAGAGAGATTAATAACAATAGCTTCTTGCTTATAGTTGACCTCAATCCAGAATTCCTCCTGGAGTGTATCCACAAGTATATTTACTCATCATTTTTTGGCAAAATGTATTGGTACTTGATGTGTGTGGCTCCTGGGTAAAGAATTTCCTTCAAGAACAAGGGAATCTATTTTTGCAACAAAACATAGATCATGAGTGTGACTGCTGGGTAAATAATAATCTTAAGGATCAGGGAAAACTTGTTTGTAACAGTGCATAGCTCTGCAGTGACTAGTGGCCTATATTTCTACCAGGGAGAAATGACATACAAGACCAATGATTATAGGTAGCCACATAATCATTATTTGGAGAGAGCTAAGAAAGGAACATAGAATCATAAAGATTGTTTAAGTTTTCAGAATAATAATACACCTATTATTACATGTGGATTAAAACAATTAATAACCAAAGTCCTATTTATTTTACACGTAAATGTCTCTTTTTTGTAGTTTTTTTGTTTTTGTTTTTGTTTTTTTTTTACTACATGCTTTAACACAATTATTTCCATATCATTAAATGGAATAGGTTTTTCTTTTTTTTTTTTTTTTTTGAGGCGGAGTCTCGCTCTGTCGCCCCGACTGGAGTGCAGTGACCGGATCTCAGCTCACTGCAAGCTCCGCCTCCCGGATTTAGGCCATTCTCCTGCCTCAGCCTCCCGAGTAACTGGGACTACAGGCGCCCGCCACGTCGCCCGGCTAGTTTTTGTATTTTTAGTAGAGACGGGGTTTCACCGTGTTAGCCAAGATGGTCTCCATCTCCTGACCTCGTGGTCCGCCGGTCTCGGCCTCCCAAAGTGCTGGGATTACAGGCTTGAGCCACCGCGCCCGGCCCTGGAATAGGTTTTTCAAGGAATGTAAATCATATTGAAATGTTCCAGTTCTTGCCAATGAACATGCTTAATTTATTAACAATACAAAAGTAAGAACTCTTTTATCCAACGTTTGCTCTCTGAAAGTTCTTTTATTTTATTTTATTTTATTTTAATTTTTATTTTACTTTAAATTCCAGGATATATGTGCAGAACATGTAGGTTTGTTACATGGGTATACATGTGCCATGGTGGTTTGCTGAATCCATCAACCCATCATTTAGGTCTTAAGCCCCACATGCATCAGGTATTCGTCCTAACGCTCTCCCTCTCCTTGTCCCCAACCCCCTGACAGGCCCCGATGTGTGTTGTTCCCCTCTCGGTGTTCATGTGTTCTCATTAGAACTGTTTTTTTTTTTTTTTTTTTTTTTTTTAACTTTTATTTTAAGTTCAGGGGTACAAGTTCATGTTTGTTATATAGGTAAACTGGTATCATGGGGATTTGTTGTATAGATCATTTCATGATGCACTAGTTTTTTTTCCTGATACTCTTCTTCTATCCACCCTCCACCCTGTGAAAGGTTCCACTGTGTGTTGTTCCCCTGTATGTGTCCATGTGTTCTCATCATTTAGCTCCCATTTATAAGCGAGAACATGTGGTATTTAGTTTTCTGTTCCTATGTTAGTTTGCTAAAGATAATTACCACCAGCTCCATCCATATCCTTTCAAAGGAAAGGATCTTGTTTTTTTTTTTTTTTTTTTTTTTTTAATGACTGCATAGTATTCCAAGGCGTATAGGTACCACGTTTTCTTTATCTAGTCTATCACTGAGGGGCAATTAGGTTGATTCCATGTCTTTGTTATTGTGAATAGTGCTATTAATACAATGAACATACATGTGCATGTGTCTTCACAGTAGAATGATTTATATTCCTTGGAGTATATACCTAGTAATGGAATTGCTGGATCAAATGGTATTTCTGCCTTTAGGTCTTTGAAAAAGTAACAGATGCTGGTGAGAGTGTGGAGAAAAAGAACACTTCACTTTTAATAAATATTAGCATTAGAGTTCCTCTACTTTTAACATTCACTTTTCATTTGTCATAGTCTTTCTGCTCTAGCATATCTAGACACACAAGCCCTCAATTAACACTCATGTCTGATACTTTGAATATTACATTTATTTTATCAATAATATATTGATTACAAAAATTAAATAGCAGTCAGCAGATTTGAGTTACTTTACATTGACTACCTGAATAATTTAGCAAGGTAAAATACAAAATAACGGATATGACACATTGAAATCAGTTTTATTTTCACAGGTGGGACAGTTTGAGTGATTATATAGTCAAATGACTTTGTTTCACAATATTGTCATGCAACAAGAAATCCTAATTTGCTATTTAATTTAGGAGTCCAGAACTCTTCTATTACATACAAAATTATTAGATTTTACTAAATTGTCTTCATAGAAGTTTTGATCACTTACACAACTTTAATCTCCTGTCTCAATCTAGTTCCAGAGGAATGACTTATTTCTCCCTTTAATATCACCCATACCACATTCATTTTCTTGAAAAAACATGCCTGTTTCAGATGTGTTTTAATGGATTTTCACAGACTGACTAACATGGCACAGCTAAGATATATTTTTAGTGTCTAGTGTGTTATGTTCATTTCATAAATGACCCAATGCTTTATGAAACTCTCCTTCAGAATCCTAACAGTGTCATGCATTCCCTCTGGGTCCCACTTTTCTAAATTTAAACAAGTGATTTATTTGTTTATTTATTAGGACTTTCGTTATTTGTTTTTGAGGCAGGGTCTTGCTCTGTCGCCCAGACTGGAGTGCAGTGGTACAATCATGGTTCACTGCAGCCTCAACTTCCCCAGTGCAAGTGATCTTTTCACTTTAGTCTCCAAATACAGGTATGCTTCACCACACCCACATAATATTTTTAATTTTTGTAGTAACAAGGATCTCACTATTTTGCCCAGTCTGGTCTCAACTCCTGGATTCAAGCAATCCTGTCCACCTTAACTTTCCAAAGTGTGTGCTGGGATTAAAGGGGTGAGCCACTGTGCTAGCCTAAGTGATAGTATTTCATATCCCATAGAATGTTTTAATATGTTTTTCTTTTCAGTTTTGTCTCAGCAAGTAAATTGTGAACTCTTGGGAATAGATCTCGTTCTCCTTTATATCCTAATATATAATGCAATGCAGTGTGTAATAAATGTATATGGCATGGTTGAATAAATTCATGAGTAATTTAATGAAAGAAATCTGTCTTTATGGTTTAGATATCTTTCACCTACATTGTTTGAAATTTACTTAATGAATTTTGTGAATGAAGAGAAAAAAATCTATCCTACAAGTTGTATTTTGGTGAGATACAAATATTCCAAATGATAATGATGTCTCAAGAGCAAAATCCAGTACACACCTTACGCTTGAGGAAATTTTTTTCTTTCTCTCTGAGTGAGAATTCCTCACTGAGGGTTTTGAGATATGTCATATTCTGAGTCAAATCCTGCATAAGGCAGAATAAATCAAGTGTCAGAGATAATATTCTTTTATTTGATCCTAAAGCTGATTTTCAGCATGGAAGTGCCCCATCAAATTTTGATTCTGTTACTTTGTTTCATGCTTTATTACCTTGTTTACTGTACAGATAAACAGAAGTAACTTAAAACATCAAAAACTATTAAAAAATCTCACTGTAAGCTAATTTTCAAAGCTTCTTGTTGGCAAAGCAAGAGCAAAAGCTTTAGATAATCTATAGTATTTTAGGCTGTCTTCCATGGGAAAACAAATGGTGAAACTTTTACATAAAGACATCCTGTAACCTAGGAACAGATTGTTTTTAGAACTCTGTTCTTATTATTTTTTGTTTGTTTTTTTGTTTGTTTTTGAGATGGAGTCTCGCTCTGTCACCAGGCTGGAGTGCAGTGGCACGATCTCGGCTCACTGCAACCTCCGCTTCCTAGGTTCCAGTGATTCTCCTGCCTCAGCCTCCTGAGTAGCTGGAACTACAGGCATGCACCAATACAGCCCAGCTATTTTTTGTATTTTTAATAGAGATGAGGCTTCACCATGTTGGCCAGGAGTGTCTAGATCTCTTGACCTCGTGATCTACCCGCCTCGGCCTCCCAAAGTGTTGGGATTACAGGCGTGAGCCACTGCATCCGGCTGTTTAAAACTGAAGTATATTTTCTTAACAGAAACAATGGTATACCAGTTAATATCATCAAGAGTTCCAGACAAGTTTCTTGTTGTATATTACTTAATTCAATGCACTAGAATTATAGAATGAATGATACTACTTTTGGTTTTAAATCAGTGACAGACCCACAAATGAAGGGCTTTTTCTGTTTTAGAATACAGAAGTTACCCTTTAAAAACCTGTCTTAAATGAAGATTAGTTTTTGACTTTTTCCCTCTGCCTCGTTCTGTGTCTGTTATCTCTCTCTCTGTCTGTCTGTATCTCTCCATCTCTCCCCAACTCTCTCTTTCTCTCTTGCTTGTTCAATCTTTTTATGTCCTTTCCCCTCAAATGTCTGTGTGCTCCTGCAGATTACTTTAAACTGGATATTAGTAAACAATTTCTAACATAGCCTCCATTACAAATTATCTTAAACTTTTTCACTCAACAATACTTTCACCCTTTCGAATCATATTAGTAAATTGTATTAGGTGACAGGACAAAATTAATTCTATTGAGCGAGTGCACACTAATGGTACAATCAATGTTTGCTAATGCTATAGCTGTCAAGGATACATTTCTGATTTTTTTCAAAAGAGAATATTTGCTAAAACCAAATAAATCCATTTCATAAAAAGGTAACACCATTTAACTATATTAAAGAGTATTAATTGTGCTAATCAATATATGCTGGAATGGTAACTTTTGGAAGTAGAGGGAGGCTGTGAGTTTAGAGAAAGTCATTATTGGGAGTTATATCAAGTGACAGCTTCGCTAAAGGTTTTTCGTTTTGGTTTGTCATAAGAATAGATCAACTTTGTTCTTCCCTTCCTTTCTGAGTCTTTTGGGTTCTCCCTTAGCAAGCACAAAGTAAGGAATGAAAAGAATAATTCGGAGACAATGGGGCTTACAAAGGGCAATCTTACATAGTTTACATGTAATATAAATATATGTCAGAAACTCCTTAAAAATTTTCTTTTATTATTTTACTTCATCAAAGCAATAATATCTGTTAGTTTTTGATTAACCATAAGCATCAAAAATGAAGTTAACATCATGACATACATTTGTGAACACAAACTTTCATACATTTAACTCAATTGAGGATATTAAATAAGGTTACAAAAATGAACTTATTTGATGCTATATTATTTATTATGATCCTGTAGTTCATGTTGTTTCAATTCAGTATTAAACTCTGTAATGTTAAAAAATGTTTTACACTTCTAGATTTATTGTTTTTCAGTTTTCCCCATTGTAACTATATAAATATACATGGCATGTATGCTAAATGTACACATTTTACATAGTTTTGTTGTATATACTATATATGATAACATACATCATACATTACATATCACGTAACATATGTTTGTTTTATATTATATATCACGTATTATATGCATTTGCTAAATCTTGTATTTCCCATACTATATGTCAAGTTCTATAGGAAACGTTTTCAGTATTTATTTAATCTTCATGGCAGTCTCGTAGGGTAGAAAGCTACTATTATTTTCCCACATTTTATAGATAGGAATACTGAGGGACAGAAAAATTGCATACCTTGGTCAATATCACCCAGAATTCTAGAGGGAATTAAACCCTAGAATTCTTAGGCATTAAATGCCTAATTCTTAGGCATTAAACCCTAATTAGACAGTCTGGCTTCAGAGTCTATGTTCTCACCCTTATTCTATACTATATTGTATATGCACATTATAGTGTAGACATACTAGTTTGATTGCAAGTGAATTTTAAAGTATGCATTTTAAGAATTATTTCTTAGATATAATATTTTTTGAGAAATATGTTTAATGCAATCCCCACAGCAGCTAAAGAAATGTAAAACATGAAAAAGTGTTACTTATGTATTTCTAAGTGGTTTAGTAACTGATATCCAGACTAGCTTCTCTGCCAGTCGCTTAAAGCAAGTCAACCTATGTGGTTAGGTCATGTAATCTGAAAGTACTTAAATGATTTTTTTTTTTCTCCAGTAAAAAGCCTAAGATATTTGTTCCTCTTTCTGGTGTCTACCTTATTTTATAAGAAGTAAACTCTTAATAAGTAAGTTCTTTGAATCACTTTGAAAATTGGAATTTGTCAATGCAACTACTTTGAAATCACTGATAAGCCCACTTGTAGATTACTTCCATCTACACCAAGAGTCAATTAAGAATATTGAGCCTGGACAACAAAAGTGCCTCATTCAGTATAAAAATAGTCCTATTTACTTCCTGAAGGACACATTAAACTATTTTCTGGTTAAGGATACCTCCATTGGATAGTAGTTTGATATTTATTTGCTTGCTGGATTTCAATAAACATTTTACTTTCCTTATTGCAAAATTAATTAACATATGCTTTTACAATCATCTATCTACAATAAAATTCCAATAATCCAAAATGATTGAGGTCTAGTGAAAACACCATTAATGACAGAATTAATATGCCATTATGTCGTCAGAACTCTTTCTTTGACACAGGATTTTTCTGGGTCACTTTGCCAGCCGGAAACCTCCAGCTGGTGATGACCCTGCCCAAGGCTTGCTAGGGCTCGAGTTTGCCACAAGAGATACCCTGTCCACTCAGCCTACCCGACTGCATCTGGCCTGCACTCCGGCGTCAGTCCCACAGCTACCCCGACTGTGTGCCCAGCTGTAAGCGAGAGTGGGTGTGTAAGCAAGAGAGTGAGGGGTCCAGCCGGCCATTTCCGGTGCAAACACAGGAGCTGGCTCCATATGGGTCTTACGGCAGGGGTCCCCGCAATCCCAAAGCCCCGGGGTAGGTGTTAGAGCCTGCTAATTAGGTCTTTTAGTCCCACTGTCCGCAGCCCCACGGACTGAGGCTCATTAAGACCTCTGTCTGTTCTTTGCTCCACTCCAGCCCCTGGCTCTGAGGCTGGCTCAGGCCCGCCACTGCTTCCCGTTGCTTGGGGTGGCTGCCTTCTTCAGGCAGAGGGCAGAGGACCACAGTGTTACAGCCTTCTTTGTACCCACTTTCAGTGGGTCCTGAGTTCTTGTCCCATGTCCAAAAAGAATGAGGTTATGCTGGCAATCAAGGTGAGGAGAGCAAGGAGAATTTAATAGAGGGATGAACAGCTCTCAGCAGAGAGGGGATGTGAGGGCAATGCCTCACTCAAAGTCTGATGGTCTCTCTTGCAGTGTGGCTGGGTCCCAGGCTTCTATGGGCTCAAAATTGGGAGTACATGCTGATTGGTTTATGAGCATGCAAAAAAGGATAAAACAAAGACACCACTCGAAGGTGGGCAGGACAGTGTAAAAAACCAATTAGGGAAGGGGAGGTACATGTAAAATAGATGAAGGGTGGGGATCAATCAGAGGAAAGCACACCAAATGGGAAGACAGGTTCTCAACCTGGTCCATGGATTTACCTGGGAACTGCAGCTAGACTTTATTGAAACTGTCCTCAGCTTGAAAGTCAGGTTTCATCGGGACCTGTCCTTGTCTGTCTAGGATTTGGCTGCCTCCTGCCACTATCACCGTCTCTAAATCTTGACATTTGAACATAAGTGTCCCAAAATGACATTTAATATGTAACTAAACCTCAGATACCTTCACTAGCCAGTAATTTAGTAATTGTTAATGCAAGTTGCTCTTATATAGTTTGGATTATGTGGGTGACATTTATCAGTGGTCAGATTGAAATTGTCACATTAAAAATATACATAGATGGCAAAGATTTTCTCACATGTAAGTTCCAAAGATTATGAATATTATCTATAATATATGCAAAGGAAAATCCTCAAATAATACAATTTTATGATATTTTCTTTTCATAACAGTTATAATTTAACTTAAAGGCATTTTAATTTCGCAAGTCACTTTAACATTATTTCAAAATATCAGGGGAAACCAGCGCATGTACAGTGACTGGCACATAGTAAACATCTGATAAGTATTTTTATCGTTTCTGTTCTTAATGATATCGTTGCTGTTACCATCAATTCTATTTGCAAAAAGCAAAGAAACAATAATTAGAAAAATCAGGAATAAGTACCTATTCTTAACATGCTTGAAAGCATTGACTTGTGGTAGTGGGAATGTTAACTAGCTTGATTTAATTCCACTGTGTAGTCATAAATTATAATACAATTTTGTACCCCATAAATGTATACAGTTATAAATTGTCAATTTACAATAAAAAATGTGGATTTTTGTTTTCAATTTCAGTTAGCTAAGGTGAGAAGGCATCAAATTATTTCCCTTTGCCAAACAATTTTAAAACTCTCTGTACCTTTCTGCTTCCTATATATCAAAAATCTCAAACATAGAGCTTAATTTTTCATTGTGTGCTTTGAAACTACAAAGCATCAGAAAATATATGCTGTTAAAGCCCATTTTGTTTTCCAAAGAAAAGTCTTCAAATATTCCACTTTGTATTGACTATTAGAGTAGTCAAACAGCCTCAAATCACTTAAATGGTGCAATTCAGATATTTTACTTATTTTCATGATCATTTGTTCAGGTACTTTATTTTTCCCAAATGCAGCTACGACTTGTGCGTGTGTATGTGCATGTGGCTTCTTGGTATCACATCATATGAAGAACATTTTACTTAACTACATTGCAATATGCTTTTAGTTTTCTTTTTTTTCCACATGATTACATTATTATCCAAACTCTAAGAGTTATGACTACAGACGTGAAATATTTAAAATATTTTTTATGTTTTGCTCACTGTTGCTAAATTTATTACTGTATAAGGAGTTTACAAATTACTAATGGAAATTACTAAAGAAAAGATATATTCTTGTAAGGCTATAAATTATTTGACTTCTAGAATATAGTCTGTCCCCTCAAAATGCTGTAGTGCAAGCATCTGTTCATACTTCAGTCTAACAAGATGTATTACAAAATGCCTTGTCACAGCTAATAAATGTTCAGACCATCTAGTTTGCTCTATGTTATCAAAAGTCACCAAGATATCTATTTTTTCGGCAAGCCATCAAGACACAGATGCCGGGTTATCATTCTTTCATTTGTTCACCTAACAGATACTCTTTAGTGTCTACCACAGTACGATTACTGTTCTGGGTACTTGGGATGCGTCACTGAACAAAACAGATTTCAAAAATTCTTGCCTTGTGGAGCTTACATAAACAGCATAACGAACAATAAATTGCAGAGTAAACTATAAGGTCATGAGTGTCACTGATGAGAAATAAATGGAGCTGGATACATTTTATGAGATATACCAGTCTGTGAGGGGGTGGGGCAGGTCACAATTTTTAAGAGAATGGTGAAGATGTGGACTCAGAGAGAATTCAATTTGTCCAAAGACTTGAAAGAGGAGATAGCACTAGCTATATGGATATCTGAGAAAAGTTCTTCCCAGATAGAGGGGACATCCAAAGCAAGAGCTTTGTAATTGGGATATATCTGGAATATTTTAAGTACATCAAGGGAGTGATGTGGGTGAACTGGTGATTAAGGGAAGGAATAGGGGGAGAGGAAGTCAGAAAGGAAATTGCATGTCCAACAGTGAGGAAATCCTGTAGATCACTGGGAAAGTCTTGGCTTTTACTCGGAGTGAAGTACGAAGTCTTTGGAGGATTTTGAGCAGAGAGATGTCCTGTCTTATGGTTTTTTAACAGTTTTTTTTTTTTTTTTTTTTTTTTGATACATGAATCATTCTGGCCATTGTATTGAAAATGGTTTGTAGTAGAATAAGAATAAGAGCAAACTGACTAGTTTAAAAGGCTTAGCCAGGACAACAGCATTAGAGTAGCAGTGGAGATTATGAAGTGGTAGGATTTTTGACAATATTTGGTGGCTTGGAAATAGGGTGTGAGAGAAAAAGAAAGTTCAGAACGACTGAGTTTTTGGTCTCTTTAAAGAGTGAAATGTTAAAGGTTTCTGAACTAAAGGATGCCACACCACCAAACTCTTTATACCAAATAATACAATAACAACATATATTTGGAAAATAGTACTGGCCTGGTGTAGTGGTTCATGCCTGTAATCCCAGCATTTTGGGAGACCGAGGCGGGCAGATCATTTGAGGCCAGAACTTCGAGACCAGCCTGGATGACAGAGTGAAACCCTGTCTTTACAAAACATTCAAAACTTAGCCAGGCATCCTGGCAGGCACCTGTAATCCCAGCTACTCGGGAGACTGAGGCAGCAGAATTGCTTGAACCCGGGAGATGGAGGCTGCAGTGAACAAAGTTAGTGTCACTGCACTCCAGTCTGGGTGAAAGAGTGAGACTTTGTCTCTCCCTCCCCCCCCAAAAAAGGGAAAATGGTATTGACTTTTCTCAGAGATTTGACAATGTCCATTTTAAAAAAAATTAGATATTATATTTTATTAGCCTTTTGAAGACGTGCTATTTTTTTTTTGGGGGGGGGGGGTCCAGATTAGCAACTAACTAATTAACTGGTAAGATTTCCATATGATTTTTGTCTAGGTTTTATAACTCCATGAGAACATTGATCACAGGCTAAAGTAGTTTCATTGAGACTGTCTGTTTAAAATGTGTAAATTACACCTTCAAGCTAGGTGGAGAAAATACAACTTTAATTTGCATGGTAACCAATACATTTGAACTTCAGTAGGAAGATGTATTGAATGTAGGTTTTAAATTTAAATTCTGATAAACAATATATTCTTTTTGAAGCACATCACTGCTTTTGTTATAATATATGTGTCTGTCTTACTGCATAGGTACATATTTTAAAAAGTGCTTTGGAACCAGATATTTCTGGAGATTTTGTTTTCCTACTTGAAACTGTCTTGGTAAATTACATTAGTTTTAGTCTTATGAATGGCATTTCATAATACTAAGCTTAGTATTATGAAATGTCATTATAAATTACAATACAATGGCAAATAAGATAAAATAAAATGTATTAAAGCAGAACAAACTAAAAATATTCTTATTCCAACATAATCAGAACCATTGTCTATGGCTATAAACAAGTTAGAAAAAATATCCTTAAAAATCTAGTGAAACTTACATGAGAGGGTCTCCAATTGAATATACTTTCTAGGGGACCACTAATATCCATATAATTTAGTCTGGAAGTCTGTTAATTTCCTGTTTGAAGGGTATAACACTATTTAAAATATTTTATAAAATCTTAGAGTATTCTTTCCCATTTTCTCTGTCACTGTTTTTATGAACAATAAATTTTGTGAGACAACCTTTCCCAGGGATCAATTCATATAAAAAGGAAAAAAAAAAGTAAAATTTATGTATATATTCCTTTTTGCTTTTTTTCTCAACAGAGCTCACACAGCTTTATTTTATACTTTCCCCATCTGTTTGTCTGGCTCCGTTCTGGGCACTGGTATGTTTAAAACAAGTGATAGTGTTTGCCCAACAGAAATCTGTAGTCAGCAACCTCATTTCTATTTCTGTCTTCTAGAACTGGGCCAGAGAGTTTGCTTAAGATAAAAAGACACTGTGTTTTGCCTGTCTTTTTATCTGCATAGGCAACTCCAAAAGGACATGTAAAAACATTATCCAAGAGTATGAAGAAGATTAAGAGAGGAAAGAGGAAAAGATTTCTTTCTTTAGGCCAGTGGCTAATTCAATTAGCAGGGAAGTTAATAACTAGGAATAAAAACTTTTCTATGGAACCACTAAAATAACTACACATGTCTGAAAATAGCTATCATAATCTGTACTTCTATGGCTTCTGGCACGAAAAACTTCACCTACCGATATAGTTTCTTATTTATGTAATTTTAAAGGACAATTTTGGATTGCATATACATTTTAAATGTAGATTAGTTTAATCAGTTATTAAAATTATGATTCCCTAACTATATATGTAATATATAGATTATTATCAAGTATGCATTATGTTTCTTTTCCCACATGAACTTTGAATGTGGATTTTATAATCTATGTATTATAAAACATAATACATATTATGATATGTATTATATAATCGATGTATTATGTATTTCTTCTACTTCTGCCCACATGGTACATAGTCACTAAGCTATTTAGTCATTCAGTATATTTTTGGATGTAATTCTTAATGCCCTTAATGTCATTCCCTTTGTGATTTATGCTATTCCATCCAGTAATAGTGTACTGTGTACTGGGTTATGTTTTTCTAGGTATCAGCCTCCTGATTTATAGTTTACACCAGTAATTCTTACTTGTCTTCTCTTAGATCTCAAATAACTTTTGGTCATTTCCATTTCCAGCTTTCTTCATCTCTACCTTTTCTCAATTTAAACTGTGTAACCAGGCTTTCATCTACTTTTATGTATGTCTCAACTCTTGAGAAATTGTTTCTTATTCCCTGAAAATTCATCTTTCACTCAGGTCTCTCTCCTTGGTTCAGACACCTTCTTTTTCTTTTTCTTTGTCAGCTGATTATTAGGCATAAGTGCTTAGACAGCCCAGAGACACATTAACATTAGCATATGCAGAAAAGAACCCACTGCTGCTTTACCTAAAGTCATTTTTCCTTTCCTAGTTTTAATCTTTGTGCCATAATCCAAGACTGCCTCACTGACTATTTGCTCTGTCTCTCTCTCTCTCTCTCTCTCTCTCTGTTCCTAGTACATTCAAAGCTCAGTCAGGTCTACTTCTTAAATATCTTTGGAATCTTATTATGCCTGCCCTGCTCTTATTCCAGTCCCCAAGACTATCTTCTTTGCCTTGGGCTACGTGACTAATAGATTTTCTGCTTTCTAGTCTAATCTCCATTTAATCTATCCTTCATATAGTAATCAAAGTCCTCTCTAAACAAAACAAATCTGATGTCACTTTCCTCCTTAATTTCCTTCTTATAGCTTAAATCTCTACTTATGTTATAAACTAGTGACCCCTTATCCTGTAAATCTTCCAGTGTCTCATGTTCTAGTCCATTCTTACCTCTTCAGCATCATATCCCACCATCAGCTCCATTTTCCTCCTCCTTTGTGCCTTTATCCCACCATACATGCCAAAATATTTTAAATTCCAGCTCTCACCCTACCACTTCAAAATCTATATTAATTCACTCAAATATTTTATTTCTCAAAGGATTTTCTCTAATCCCTGGGCCTTTCTGCAACCTGTTCCTTCTTCCTAGCACACTCTGCTCACCCACTTCTGGCCTTGCCCGGGCATTTCTCTTTGTTCTTTTCTAGTTTGTTCATATGATATTTCCTCTAGACAAGTTTTCCTCAACTCTCTTCCAACCAGTCTGCAGTAGGTGCTCTTCATTTCCCATGACATCTGTGTTAACAACTAATTGTAACAATTTAAACCTTAATGCAATTGTCTTTTTACTTGTTTTCACCTCCTTCTCTCACCAGAGTTTTTATTAGCATTGCACATGTGATTATTTTTGAGATTCTTCTTTTAACCATTCAGGTCATTATATGTCATCTGTTATTGGGCCTATTATATTAGCTAATTCCTGTGTTTATACTATGAATCATGATGCAATTAGATAGATAGATACATTCATTTAATAAATCATAAGTATATTTTTGATGGGACTTTTTATACTGATGAATTTTCTACTTTATAAGAGAGTATATTTATAAGATATTATAGCCATGATGAATGATTATAAAATTTATCAGTAACTTGTTTGTGAAGACAGAGACCATAAATATTTAGATGGTTTTAATATATACTTTTCAAATTGCCTTCCAAAAATAATATTCCAATTTGAAAGATCAGCTATTACATAAGTGTGTACTCAACTGACTGTTCTTTCAACAGGAGGGGTTATAATTATTTTTTAAATATTAGCTAAATGGGCACTACAAAATGTTATAGAATTTTATTTTATTTTTCTGAATTTAGGGTATGAGCACATATTTCACCTGCTTTCTTCATCAGCCTATTGTCTATTTACCTACTGGATTTTAGAGTGGTACTTCTATATTTTGTAACTTATTTATGTATTAAGGGCAGTAGCTTTCTTCTGTGTTTTGTACACTAAAATCTGTCCTGAATATCTACCTTGCATTTGATACTTCAGTTTATATGTATATGCAGAAGTTTAATTTGTATGTGCTTATGTGAGTATATGTATATGCTTAAATCAAAATCATTTTGATTTTACCCATTTTCTTGAAGTGAATAAATTCCTCCTTTATGTAGAATTTCATAAAGATTATTATGGTTATCTTTTATTTTTAATTTAACATTTTCATTTAATTCTTTAATGTACTTAATATATTATTTAAAGGTTATTTCTTCTATAATGTTTGTCCCTTTTTCTGGTTGCTAGTCATGCGGGAGTGCTCAGTATTTGAAAATGAATCAAATATGATTTGTCAATTTTTCTTACCAGATTTTCCTTAGTAAATGCTATACTTGAATAATTATTTTTTAAACAATTGATACTCTAAAAATATTAATATATTGGAGACCAGAGGAAATCATTAAAGATTTGCACTATTATTATTTAAAATATCTGAATTTTAATGTATAACCACATAAAGCATATATAATAAGGTAGTAATGTATAATGAAAGGTGACACATCAGTAAAAGTGCATAGAGAGCCTGCCATATTAAAGCTTCTCTACATAAAATAATATCTACTTTAAAAGAAGTTACAATAAATTAGACTACATTTATAGGAGTTGAAATAGAAATAATCATTAAACACAACTGAAAACATTTGCAAACTCCCATAGAAGTCAGTTTAAGCCATAATACATCAAATTAATTTTTAATAAAATATTTCTATAGTTTTATGATAATATAAAAGAATTAGAAAAAGAAGTCTGTATAAATATTAAAAAATAAAATTTCTTTTATAAGTCAAAATACTGTTTAATGTTTTACAAACTAAAAAGACACTATCAAAAATATTACAGTATTAAAATGTGTAAAACTGTACACATAATGTGTACACATACAGGGACACACACACACACACACACAAATATATATAACCAGAGTGATTTCAAGTAAAAATACATGCTATTTCTGCTTTATTCTTCTATTTATTAGAAGCAAGTTATTAAGACCAGTTCACACTTAGGGAAAGGCAGATTACATTCCCACATATGAAAACGGAAATATTGAAGAATTTGTGGATGTGTTTCAAAATAGTCTCAGAAAGAAAGAGAGTGAAGGAAAGAGAAAGAAAAATGAAGGAACCAGGGAAGGAAAGAAAATACCTCCAGCACTGTGACAATGTGTATAAATATAAAATATCTATGAAAATATGAAAAACTATAGTAGTTTTTGGAAAAAGTCTGATAAATCTCTGAGGGAAGTGACTAAATTATTTCTGTAAATCAATGCCGTATTTTAAAGCACTAATATGTAAGGAAATACAAATATGAGATGACTAATGCAACATTTTCTGCAGGGAACATATTGGTGACAGTCATAATTTATTCATTCAGCTATTGTATGATAAACGTTAAGATAAAAGAAATGAGGCAAGGTAAGGTGTAACAAGTTCTGATGGTTTTATTTGAGTTAGAATAATTAGGCAAGACCTCTCGGATTAGCTGATATTTAAGCAGAGACTGAAATAAAATGACAGATCAAGCCATGTAAATATCTACATGAAGATTGCTCAAGCTATGTGAAGAGTAAGTCCAAATGCCCAAAAGCTAGAATCTGTTTTGTTCGTTCAGAGAAGCAAAAGTAGAGAGGAGGAACGGGAACACAGTAAATAATATAGTAAAATGGCATAAAGATTAAATCAGAGGAGTGATGGCAGAGGCAGACAGTCACCCTTGCTTTGAATGAGTGAAGAAAGGTGGCATTGCTAGGTAAAATGTGAAGCCCCGCAAGAATTGAGAACAGATGTGATGACGTGACCTGATTCATGTTGTCAAAGGATCACTCTTGCTACTGTATGTAGAACAGATTTTCAGAGACCAAGAGGAAACCAAAGAAACCAGTTTTGTAAATTGTAAGTTGGGGTACTATTGCCAGATTCTAGGTAAGAAATGGTCTTGCCTTTGACAAAGAAGTAGTAAAAAGTGGTTGTACCCTGAAAAGGTTTCTCAGTTAAGAGCAAAATTCATCTGTAAATTGATGTAAGAATGTGAAAGAAGGTGGGACTTCAAGGATGACTTCAGGATTTGTGGCCTGACAATTTACAAAACAAAGTTGCCATTTACTGAAATGGGGAAAGATAAGAGGAAATTTAGAGGAATGTCAAAATTTTCATATTGAACACATTGAATATGAGATACCTATTTTGTACAAAATTGGATATATGAGCAAACTAGTTAAATATATGATTCTATAGTTTAGAAGAGAATTCCAACTGGGATTAAAAACATCTGGAGCCATCATCATTTAGCTAGTTAAAACCTCTGGGACTAGATGAAATATAAGAATGGGTAAATATATATATAAATAGTTTCAGGGACTTAGTTCATAACTTAAGGCTGAAAAAGATGAGCGACTATTCATAAAGGTTATTGGGACAATGAAGCAAGAAACTTAGAGATGGTGGTAGCCTGAGACCATGTGGAAAAAAAAAAAAAAAAAAAAAGCCGGGCGCAGTGGCTCAAGCCTGCAATCCCAGCACTTTGGGAGGCCGAGACGGGAGGATCACGAGGTAAGGAGATCGAGACCATTCTGGCTAACGCGGTCCAACCACGTCTCTACTAAAAAAAAAATACAAAAAACCAGCCGGGCGAGTTGGCGGGCGCCTGTAGTCCCGTCCCAGCTACTCAGGAGGCTGAGGCAGGAGAATGGCATAAACCCGGGAGCTTGCAGTGAGCTGAGATCCGGCCACTGCACTCCAGCCTGGGCGACAGAGCGAGACTCCGTCTCAAAAAAAAAAAAAAAAAAAAAAAAAAAAGGGTTGCAATAAGGAAAGAGTAAAGACTTGGTCCAATGCTATGCATAGTTTGAGGAAAATGAGGTTGACAATTTAAATATTGGCTTTTCTGTTATCATAGTAGCCAAAACAGAATACACTGGCAGGTATTCAAGAGAGAAAGGAAGGAAAGTTAGTGGAAATAGCTAGGGAACAGAATATTATAATACTATTTGGCTCTTCATTATAGAATGAACTAGCTGTTCATGATGTAATATTGAGAAAAGTTTAAGTAAAAGGTTTATGTTAAAAAAAAAAGTAGAGTATTTTGTGGATATTTTTATCCCATTTATCTGGGAAGCACAGTGGTGGAAATATTTTTTAATATACATATTTATATCTAAATAATAATGAATGGTTGGACATCTGGGTACCAAACTGTTAACATTTGTTGTTTAGGGGTAGGAGTAGTAGGATAGGAGAAAAGAAGAAGCAGTGTTTGGTTTTTCTTTGTTTGTTTGTTTTCTAAATTTACCTCCTTTTTATCTGCCTGTTTTTATAGAATGTGCATGGTCTTCCAGCTTCAAAGTAGAAACTGATGTAGGGTAAATGTACAGGTAAAATATACTAGAAGAACATTTATTTCATCTTTCATTTGGTTGACAATATTTAGTTGGCTAGGCAATATACTAGAGATACAGTGGTGAACAAAATGAATGTAGTTTCTTTCTTCCTGAATTCAACATTCTAGAGCAGTGGTGGTCCACCCTGGCCACATGTTAGAATTGAATAATCCTGCTGCATAGAACCTTTCAAGAGTAATTAAAATGAAGTCTGGGAGTGGAAGTCCAGGCATCTGTATTTTTTTGAACAAGTCACTATACAATTCTGTTGCACAACAAAGATTGAGTATCACTGCCCAAAGAAATGTTTAAGGTGTTTAGAGAATACACCCGACCTGCAAGAACAACATTTTGGAGAGAAATCTAACATTCTTTCCCTATAACCTTGCCCAAATTCACTCAGAGATGTGAATAAATACTTCAAAATGTTTAACACATTCCTGCTTCTATTAATCATATGTATTTTTGCATACTTTTTTGTTATGGTAAAAAATGCAAGACATAAAATTTACCATTTTAACCATTCTTAGGTGCACGGTTCAGTAAACTTTCTATGTATGGTGACAACATTTAACAAATGTTAACAACCTCCAAAAAACTATCTATAGTTCGACCCTATGTTTTCTGTGTTTGGTTTTGCCTATCAGTAATTTTGTTCAGTTCTCACTAATTAGTAAACTGCATGAAATCACACTATTACTATAAGTTATAAGCAAATTTCTACAAAATGGTTATTTTATTAGTATAATTCATACAGACACAGTCCTTTTAGATTTTGATGAAGCACATTGGTGATAAAATGACCATTAATTTACAAAAAGTATGAACCAGAAATTATCATTTCTCAGATCTCATAGTTTAAAGAGTTCATAGGACTCATCATCTCCAAACCACTTAGTTCGTGACTGCTATATACAGACAAGATGGTTCATGAATAGCAGAAATTTATTTTTCACTGTCCTGAAGCCTGGAAATCTGAGATGAGGGTGACAGCATGGTTGCATTCGGAAGAGGGTGATTTCACAGGTTGCAGTCTGAGGACTTGTTCTATGACAAGTGGTGGAATGAGAGTGAAAAAACTATCTGGGGTTTCTTTTCTCAAGGTACTAATCTCATTCAGGAAGGCTCCATTCTCATGACTAAATCATAACCCAAAGTCTCCACATCCAAGTATCATCACACTGGGGATAGATGTTTTAACAAATTTTGGAGAGATACATTCAGTTCATAAAGCCAATTCCTTTGTTCATTAACTTATTGATTATTTCTAAAGAAGCATCCTTAAGCCCAGAGAAGTAATGTGAACACAGAGAGAGCTTAGCCATATGACAGAACCAAGACTAACTTCTTGAGGGCTGAGTCCTATGTTCTTTCCTTTGCATATAAAAATGCCTAATAACATAACCCTTTTTACATCTGCATGTCATGCATAGACCGTGGTATTGGGTAGACAGTTTCAGCTATGCTGTGCATTCAATTTGCATTCATTCTCTTTTCTAACCATCTTCTTGCCTTCTTTGCATTCCTTCTTCTTCTTCTCTTCCTTTGCTAAGTTGCAATGCTGTATTTGCTTTTCTTTAATTTATTTTCACAGCAAGAGTGCCTCTGGCTGCCAGCCAAACTTTACTTTATGTAAGAGAGACAACTGCTGTTTGTAATGTGGAATATTGCTGTTTTCTGTTCTTGGAAAAGTCAAACAGAGAGTATATTCAGCCAGCAATTTTTCCAGCTTATTTGGACAGAGCTGTTTCTTCCTAAAAATTTCCTTCATAAAGTGAATTCAAGCAAGCTCAGCCTCTTGCACTCAACTGGATTTTGAATTGTGATTAGATTGGCTTTCCAGTCAGAAATGTATTAATTTAATCTCCTAAACTTCTACTTCCCTGCCTCATTTTTTAAAATATACTTAAACTTGGGAAGCCATTTTATCTTCATGATTTTCCAGTCCCCTGTGTCATGTTATGCTCACAGAATACATCCAGACAAAACCAAATGCATACAATCAATTATTACTTAAAGCAGTGTTTAGGGAGACATTTGTTAACCAAGTAATATTTGAAAAATATGAGTTATGGTTAGCCGCAATGGCCTAATGGTTACTGACTTCCCAAAGTAACTTAATGAAAAGAGGAAATTTTTTAAGCTCATTATTTTTAGTAACTAACACTCAAAATGGTACCCATGAGCTCTTGTTAAACAGGTGTATAAGCTGTAACACAAAATAAAAATGCAAAATATAATTTCTCTTTGAAAGTCATGCATATGTGTATATATATATATACACACACACACATATTCAGTTAAAAATGTGTTACCTTGTGCATTTTCTATAGTCTTTTCCCCTTACAAATAGCATCAATTATGTTTTCTCAAAATTGTATTTACCTATATTTTAGACCTCTATATCATAATTTACATGGGTTTGACAAATCTGTCTTTTAATGTCTCTTGACTAGGATTTTGTGTTTTAGCTTCTTAGCCACATTTTTAGCTCTTGTTTTCTTTGAGATGACTGATGATACTTTTTGAAATGTTACTTTGAAATGCATCTAAATTCATGCTCCTTGTCTGTTAATAGAAAGTAAATATTAGTCTTATTCTGTATCTTTTTAGCTACAAAATTAACCATCCTTTTCTAGATTGCACTTAATCAAATACTATCCATGTGTATGCTTAGTTTTTCTCCTATGTAACTTTAAAAAAGTATAGTTGCATGAGCTTTAATTTTGACAGATCACAAGGGGTCAATATTGAGTGCAAATTAGTTAGATTAAAATGTTGGATGTTTGCAATGAAAGGATTTGCTTTCCAAAAACCTCAGGAACAAATTAATTCAGAATGTTAGCTCACCTTTGAGCATAAGTGAGCTACAATTGAATATATAACACCTAATTCAGTTTTCACCTGGGTGTTTTCAGCTCGAATCTATTTTTTTAGCTACACTTGATAAGTACATTGGAGTGGCTTTTGAAATGGAATCAAAGTCAAGTGCAAATTCTTCCTGAAAATGAACATTTCCACAATTAACTTGATTGTTTACAAAAATTTGTATGCACACAGAAGGACTGTCTTCAGAACCTTTGAAAATGTCAGTCTATACAAGTAGATAGATAAATGGCTGGAATTGTCAGATATTGATAGCATTTCTATTCAATTTTTAAAATAATTATCTATAATTCACCCTTATGTTTTCTATACACAAGTATTAGTTAAAACTTTTCACTTATTTGTACACTTTAGGTATTTTGAGATTTGTCTCTAAATTGAAAATTTAAACAAATAGATGAATTCAAGTTAGGCAATTGTCTATATGAATAGCTTCAATATGTTAGGGACAAGGGACAGAGAAATTTTAGGCACACAGGGGCAGGTACCTGGTAAAGCCCCACCCTCAAGCTGAAAAGCCTGAGACCTGGCACAAAGTGAAAACTTATATCCCTGTTTTCCCACTCCAAAATTGCCTTTTCGTGAACCACTCATGACTCCATCGTGCCCCATTCTGTGCCTATAAAGAAGACCCCAGATTCATCTGGCTGAGAGTAGAAGCAGCTGGACTTTGGAGACTACGGCTGGATGCCCGAGAGAAGCGGGTTGACTTCAGAGGGACAGCTTGATGGCATAATTCTGGAAAAGAATCTGGCTGTCTTCAAGGGAAGACTACCTTCCCTCTTCATCCCCTTTTCAGTTCCCCTTCCCACCTCCCCTTCCCACTGAAAGCTACTTGAATCAGCAATAAAATCCCCTTCATTTTCCATCCTTTAATTAGTTCCTGAGACCTCATTTCTCCTGGACACAGACAAGAGTTCAGGACCCACAAGTGCGGATAGAAAAGGGATCACTGAGCTGTGAACACTTAAGCCATCCACGGATGGCAGAGCTAAAAGAGTGCTGTAACACTTCCTCTGGGGTGTCAGGGGTCATGGGCACCCGCAGAAAAGATGCAGTCACAAGACCCACATTCCCATACTTCTGCTAGCGGCCAAATGTGCCCTCCCTGGCTCCTGCAGCCACTCACTTGCATGTTCTCTCCCATAAGGGTGGAACGCAGTGGGTTTCAGTTATTGGACTTCGCCCCTGCTGGTGCTAGAGCAGCCAGCTAGTTCCAGCGCTCCTGCACTCTAGTTCCTGTCCCATTGGCTCACACACTCCCTCCTGTGAGGAGTTGAGAGCTGTGGGCTGAGGAAATGAGGCATCCCCTTCATAAGTCCTGTGTAGAGATCAAGGAAATGTCCTGCTTCAAGCACACATACATGTAAGAAAGATCACATTTCATTATATTGTTAAACCAAATTCGACTGGATTCAACTACTACCTACTAGGAATAACAGGATAGATAATCTCTTCTATTGGCAGCAAATGACGTTCTTCTGTGGGAATTAAAGTATAATTAATTATTTAATTAAATAGAAATGGTGAATAAGCAACCTAAGAGGATTAGATAAGTAACTGATTTTTATTTTACTATGTCCATAGTTCAGGCGGAAATACAAATAACATCTTCTGATTTTCCTATAGATCTAAGGAGTTATTCTAGGAAAGAAATAGGCCCTATAAGACATCTAGATAATTGGGTTGTAATATTATTTCTTCCAGTGGTGAGAATGGAAGGCTATTCACACATTTCAGTGCATGGAGTAAAGGCAGAGTCACCCAAGATCATTATCCTGAGCACAAAGAGATGACATTGTAGTGGTACATAAAGCCTATAGTACTTAACAAATGAAGTTGCTATTTCTTTATTTTTTATTAGCGCAGTGAAAAATAAATAGAAATATGAACATCCATCTGTTTATTTATTTTACATTTTTCATAGGTTTTTAGGTTTCACATAAAAGAAAGGAGAGTATTTCAGTAAACTTTTAAAATATCTAAAACATATATATTTTTATTAAATTCCACTATAGCTCTATGATCAATCATGTGGCATAGAATCATTTCAGAGGAATAAACATACAATATAATACATTGTGATTTTATAAGCCTGCCTTACTTTTCATCAAAGTTCCAAATATCATAGTCATTCATGCAATTGATTATATTTAGCTTTAAATCAGTCTCATCTTTTCTAAAAACAAAAAAGAGAACCTCAAACATACCTTCAAAAATCAGTATTTCTAAAAATGATGTCAGTATAAACATTCCATTAATATTAACTCATGAAAATTTCTTTAAAACATTCCCCAGTGTTTCAGCATTTTGCAGGTAATTTTCTTTTTCTCCCAAGTAATAAATTTCAAATCTATTCTGTCTTCTATCACCAATAAAGCAGATATGTAGTCTCCAAGACAGTACACGCTCATAAGCATTAATTTAATTTAGATGTTTAAATGTCAGCATATTTTTAACCAGAAGAACAATGGCAAAGATCAGTTTATCCAATAGTTAGATAGTCGTGGTACCCAAACTCTAAGAGTAATTATTTAATTGAGAACAAGAGTGAGTTTTCTGTTGGGTGAATTATTTTTCTTCATAATAAGAAAATTGTCTAAAATCTGGCCCTATGATCAACAAAACATTATATATTTCTCATGTATTACTTTGCATTATTGCCATAACCAAATATTTTAATGTGAAATTTTCATAAAAGCATGTACAGTTGTCTTAAAAATTTACTTTAGTCTACAAGATGATTTTAAATAAGTTAGAGTTGAACGGTATTTGCCTCAGTGGGAGGGACCTAATTTAAATTTTCAGTACTATAATACTGAATTAAGTCTTCCCATGAGAATGCATCCTAGTAAAATTTTTACTTTTAATAGTAATTTTAATTTTAATAATAATTCCATTATGTGAATAAAATGCAAAATCCAGAAGAAAATCATGTTCATATTTGTGAATTTGTTATCATTCTTTTATTTTTATTAGACTCTAATCATTTTAGGGTAAAAGTTGTTCCTTTGCTTAGATTAGAACATTAATCTATTGATGATTAAAATATGTTACATATACATTAATGTAAGGCACGCTATTTTTCCCCTTAGAAAATCATTTCTGAGAAATGGAAGAGTCATCTTTCACTTAATTCCTTACAAATTATCTCATATGAATAGGCAGTGTCTCAATTACTTTATTTTAAATAATGTTTGTGAAAGATCCTTTAATTTGAAATCTCAGTCAAAGCTAATGTTGAGTGCTTATAGTGGTTATCTGAAAAATTCCATTAAAAGAAGAGATTAACAGGATTATCCTGCAATCATCAGTGCTGGGCCTTCATATTACAATTTTAAGTAGATGCTGCTGCTATATTAACAATTAATTTAAAGGGCAATAGAGTTAAGCTCTGTTGGAGAAACTTGCAATAAGCTAAAGCAGTTACCAAGAACAATTAGAAAAGCTGGAAAACAAAACAAACAGAAGACATGATTGGAAGCAATAGGGGAGCTGTTGAGGCGAACAAATGCAGAAACCACTATCTTAGAGAGTAAGTGGGGAACCCTGGAAGGGTGAGAAGGCTCTTCATCACCAGGCTTTCTACCCCAAGGCATAGATTTATTTTTAGTGCTAATCCCCTTAGATGGTTGCTAAGAGACAAAGAATTAGGAGAAACATAGGTAATCTAAGTAACTAGAGATACCCCAAAATCAATTCTGTGGCAGTCACAGCAACTGGGAGTTGGATATGAGGGTGAGACCCCTGTAAGAAGAAAGAGACATGGAAATGGGTCTGAAATTCATACAGTGTTTCACCATGAGGCTTTAGCCAAAGGAGGTTAAAAAGTCAGGAAGGAAGCAGCTGAAAGGCAGAATAGAGTTCTAGACTTTCTTAATGCCAAGGTGATGAAAATTAAAGTTCAAAACCTTCCGAGAGAATACTGGCAAATACTGCAGAATTCAGTTAGAAACCCTGAAAGGCTGCCAAAAGAGTAGTGAGGTAAACCTGTAGGTATGTTGACCCTTCTAAAAATTGTAAGTCAAGCTCTGAGTCAGCTCAGTCCTAGGCTGAAAGAAAGTTCTGCCAGCCTTCCATTTACCTCGGAGATAAGGGTGAACTTCATTCAGTCTCCACAACTTATTTTATTCAATTAATAGCATTTAATCAATCAAAATGTAATAGAATGTCAAAAAGACAGTTATTAAAAAAAAAAAAAAAAACGCAATATACACAGACCCACTGATGACCCAGGTTTTGGAGTTATAAAAGATGGTTTTATAAAATAGTTGTCCTTAATATATTCAAGAAAAATTGTGACAAATGGAAAATTTCACTAGACACCTTGAATCTAAAATCTATGAGAACATAATCTAATGCAATTCTGAAATTTATAAAAGAACTAAATTTAGAAAAATTAAGAACTATATGAGGCCTATGGCAGAAGATTGAAGACAGCAAAAGAAGAAGCTACTTCATCCTCTGAAGAAAGATAAAACTATTAAAAGCACTGGACCTGAGAATGCAGAAGGTAGACACAAGGGTAAATACAAAGATAATAAAGAATATAAGCAGCATATGGGACATAAAAGATAAATTTAATATATGTATAATTTAAATCCCAGAGGAGGAGACAGAAAATAGAACAGAAACATCATTTGAAGAGAACATGACTAGAATTTTGCAAAAGTAATAAAAGATACTGAGTCACAGATCAAGGACTATGAGCCCAAAGCCCCATGAGGAAAAAACCAACAACAAAATCCACAACAGTGATATCTTCGTAAAACTACTGAAAACTTACAAAAAAAAAAAAAAGAAAGAAAGAAAGAAAAGAAAAGAAAAACAAGAATCAATTAAGATTAACTTCAAAGGAGAAAAAGTAAAAGACAGCTGACTTCACACACACAAAAAAAATGGAATTCAGAAAAGAATAGGATGATATTTTTAAAGCACTGAAAGACAGTAACTCTTATTCTATAGTTCCAGATAACTTATTCTTCAAATGTAAATGGGAAATAACATCATTTACAAACTAACATAAAACTAAATTAGAACATATTCTTTCTCCAAGAATATCTGTTCTAAAGAGATGGAAACAAGGAAAATTATCTCAGCTGGAAAAAAGATACTTAGGATGAAAATCAGAGTAATAAAAAGTAACTATGTGATAAATATACTGGAATGTTGGCTATCTAAAGTAATATATTCTCCTCTGGAATGTTAAATATGTATAAAAATAACACTTATGATCATAACACAAGGAGCAGTGATGACCAGCACTTTGGGAGGCCGAGGTGAGCAGATCTCCTCAGGTTGAGAGTTTGAGACTAGCCTGAGCAACATGGTGAAACCCTGTCTCTACTAAAAATACAAAATTAGCCCGGCGTGCTGGCACATGACTGTAATCCCAGCTACTTGGGAGGCTGAGGCAGGAGAATCATTTGAATCCGGGGAGGCAGAGGTTGCAGTGAGTCAAGATCGTGCCATTGCACTCCTGCCTGGGCAACAAGAGTGAAACTCCATCTCAAAAACAAACGAACAAGCAAACAAACAAAAAACATTTTCTGGTGCTGTCTTGGAAGTTGAAAAATTATGATTTTTATTACTAAATATGTAAATCAATAATTTTTAGTACTGCTTTATTGATAATACCAATGACTAATGAAGCATTGAAGCATAATGTATTGCTTAAAATAAGCACTAAAATACTATTAAAAAAAAACAAGTTCAACATTATGAGAGAAAAGTAGAATAACTGAATATTTTGAGTAAATCAAAATACAACCATAAAAGAACAAAAGGAGAACAAAAATTAGAAGAGACGATGAAAAATAAATAGTAACAAGGTAGTTAGTTATAAATGACTTATCCCTAATTGGATTAAGTTTATATGGAATAAAATGCTTAAATTATTAAGACTGTCAGATTTTTTTTAATGCACTTCTTACAAGATACCCATGATAAATATAGGGATATAACAATTCTGAAAATAAAAGAAGAGAAAATATATACAAAGAAAACACTAAAAGAAATCTAATGTAACTATACTGGTATCAGACAAAATGGAGTACAGAGCAAGAAGCATTTATTTAACTTTCTTTAAAGGGAATCTGCTCATTAAACATTTGATCTTAGGAAAACAGTAATGCGGTTCATGCTGAATAACATAATATTGATAACATAGTACTTATCTTTCCCTCAATCCCAGTAATCTTTCATTACCAATTATTTCTTCTGCCTCGTATATAAAATGTCTTCTTTTAAAGTGATCTTCCTATGCATTGAAAAAAATGCCTTATAATGTCATATTACAAAATAATAAATACATTAAGTAATATAAAATAACCTCACTTCCTATTTCCCTTCATCAAAAATTTAATTTTTCTTAGCAGCCAAACTTCTGCAAACCATATGTTGTAGCAATTATTTTCATATCCTCACCTTCTATGCCCTTTCAACCCATTCCAAAATGAGTTCAAGCCATTGGGAAAGTGATTACTCATGTCACAGTGCCCCTCAGCCACTAAATCCAATGGATAGTTTTTAGTCATCTTGCCTTCCACCTACATAGCATTCAAGATTCTGATGGATTATTTCTGAAACTCTTCAAATCCTTTTCATGACACTCGTGTCCCTCCATTTCCATTTCTCACAGATTTTCTCTAGGCTGCTTTGTTAACTCTTCTTTTTTTTACACAACGAATAAACCAATCTTGGGTCATATTACTGGGTGAGAAATTGGCATAAATTTCATATTACAACATGCATAGATAGTTGTCAAGATCCCCTAATTATTTAAATAAGTAACCCTTAGCCTCCACAACTTATTACACTGAAAGTTGCATGCCGAAATATTATTCTACATTTTTAATAAAGAAGCTCATACAAAATAAGTCAAGCCTACATCTGAAAAATAAGACTTTAAAAACACATTTCTGGCCGGGCGCGGTGGCTCAAGCCTGTAATCCCAGCACTTTGGGAGGCCGAGACCGGCGGATCACGAGGTCAGGAGATCGAGACCATCCTGGCTAACACGGTGAAACCCCGTCTCTACTAAAAAATACAAAAAAACTAGCCGGGCGAGGTGGCGGGCGCCTGTAGTCCCAGCTACTCGGGAGGCTGAGGCAGGAGAATGGCGGGAACCCGGGAGGCGGAGCTTGCAGTGAGCTGAGATTGCGGCCACTGCACTCCAGCCCGGGCGACAGAGCGAGACTCCGCCCCCCCCCCCCAAAAAAAAAACACACACACACATTTCTTCATTTTATAAACAAAATATAAGTTTCACTAGAATTTGAGAATGAAATCTGTGTAACCCAAAACCATATCAATCCTAAGCCACTGACATTTCAAAACAGTGACTAAGATCAGGAAATACTGGAAGATAAAATGTAGTTTTATTTCTCAAAGCTAAGTTTGTTTATCTAATTTAGAACAGGCCCTGTATAAATACATATTTACCCATTTAAAGCACAGGATTTTTTCTATATTAATTCATCAGTTCTGCTTTAGTACAGAAACCAAAGCATTTATAAGTTAGGAATGGGATGCTTAGATCTGCCTAGAAGCTATTGCACAAAAGAAAAACCCTGGCTTCTTTTTAAAAACTCCCAACCTTTGCTGCACTGACTAATCTAGCACATTTGGATTTGTCATTTGACTATAAGTAATGGAAGGGACATTAAAGCTATTTCTATACAATAAAAAATGTCAGCTAAGAATGATTTCAATGACTAAATTTCACATGTTCTAGGAAATTGCTTATATAAAAATCAGCCATTTGAAGTGGTAAAAATTCTCTGAAATTCCCAGAAAATTGTTATGTCTTAGATGACATTCATTGTTAACATTTGAGAGGCAGTTTCCCATTTTACTTGTTAGTGTTGTTTTTTGAACGTCTAACTTATTTTTCAAAATTGTTGATGTATTCTAACTACTTTAGTGTTTTTACTTTGTATTATTATAATAAAGTGCTCTTTTATTTCTTTATCTGCCCCAATTACTATTCTATATCATAATACTCCAGATATATTGGTATAATACTCCCAATATTAGCAAACACTTAAGCATTTTAATTTCAGTGTAGTTTTGTAAGAAAATGAATCATTACTATTGTATGTTTCTTACTTCCTAGAACTTAACAGGAATTCTTCTATAAATAATAATAATTCAATAGGTATATGTTGTATACCTGAAGAAATATATATATAGTAATTTGATTGACCAATCTGAGAGACTAGTGAGACATGTAAAATGCAACTTGTGGTCCTCAAGTGAATATATTTTCTCTACAGGCCAAAAACAACACTTGAAGCTTGAGTATTTGATAGTAGTAATTTATTAATTGTTAAAACTATTTTGACTGGCCATTATTTAAGTAACATATTATCAAATAGTTCAGAAAAATAAGAAACTATATTGATAGTTCTTGTAACTATTCTGTATGCTTAAAATTAAACTAAAAAATATGCAATCACATTAACCTGAGTCTATGGAGTTAAACTAAAAACCTAAAAATGTATCACACATATAACATATATAATCATAAAAGTCTCTAGTAAACACGATTCATGTTATATTTAAATACAATTATTTACATGGTTAAATATTGAATTCTGTTAATGATATGTTTTAAATGTTCATAATGAATGTTTTGATTCTATGAGAAAAACATTTTTGTTTTGATAAATATTTATTAGAAATAATTATTTTATATAATCATATATAAAAATGTAGAAAGTCAGTTTAAATGGGTATATTGAATAATAAAATAACATCATAATTATAGTAAAGTTACCTCTTACTATGTAATGCTAACTATTCTGAATACCTTACATATATCAAATGATTTTATACCCACTGATAATCTAGAAGAGTTATTAATGCCTATTTTGCAGAAGAGAAAACTGTAAGGCTGAGTACTATAGAGGCAGTCGCCAATTCCTGTAACTGGCCAATGTCCGTTAAGTTGGGCAAAATATGGTAACAGCAACAGAAAAGGGTGGAAATAGATCCTTGATACTTGTTATTTTCCAGTTCCTTTCAGTACATATTTGAATCAGTTGAGAGAAATATTTGTGCTCAGATATTTGTGTTCTATCAATATCTGCTCAGCTTTATTGAATGAAATAACAAACTTTAGGTTACTGAGAAGTTTGAATCCTTTAATAAGCAAGCATTCTACATTATCCTTAGAATGATAAAATAAAAAATTACTGTAAACTTGTATTTATTTTAAATTATTTCATTTATTAAATTATTTGTATAATTATTATAGTTATATTAATGAAAATAATAAATGTGTTTTTATAGATAAGAAAATATTTTCCTAATCTAAAATGTATTTTGTTATTTAGCAGGTCAAATCATTTAGTAATAAGAAAAAAAGAAATATTAATACTCATAGCTTATTTTACTGTGATTTGTGTCCATCAAAACTTTCTTTCCCAACAAAATATTATGTGAAACATCCCAGTCTTAGCCTCCTTTAGGGGATATGGCTACTGGCAGTCAATCTTTATAAGTTTATATAAATATGAGTATTAAATACTGCCACAACTACCCACTTATGTTAGATACAATACATTGTCATTACGAAATATTTTAGTGAATGTGGCAACCACAACAAAATCATCATCATCACACACACATACACACATACACACACACACGCACACAGTCTCTCTCTGGAGAAATTGGTATTCCTTCACCTTGCAATAGAAGATTATACCAGAGGCTTTCACTGAGCAATCAAAAGGGAAGATACTTGTACCCCTCAGACAAAGCACTACTCTGGAAAGAACGGGAATGCCTGTCAGGGCAACAGTGCTTAGGAGAAATAACAGTAATACCCATACATGCATGTGTGAGAGTGGCAGGAGAAGAATAAAAGAACATTGCCTGCACTGTGGTGGCTGAAGGGAGTTCTTTCTGATTACGTGTGAGACAACTGCCAGTGACTGCCAGGAATTCTTGGGGCATTTTCAGGTCTGAATATTTCTCCTGTACTCTAAAACTGTATATTTGTCTGCCTACTCACAATTTCCACCTGGATATCTAAGTTATTTAAACCTAACATGTTCAAAATAAAGCATCTGATGCTCTTCAACCCACCCCATCTAATCTTGACTTCTCTATTTCTCTCACACTGCATATCCAATCCACAGGCGCCTCCGATAGATCTAATAATTTCAACATCTATTCAGAATATGTCCATTTCTCACCACTGTGTCACACTCTCATCTTCTTTCACTGGAGTCCTTCACTAAATTGTCCCTTAACTGGTCTTCATGCTCATACTCTCTCCTCAGTCTGTTCTCAACACAGATCTTTTCCAAATGATCTTTGGGTTGTATCACTTCTCTGCTGACACCATCCAGTGACTCCTCATTTCATTCAGATATAATCACAGTCTTTAAAATGGTCTACAAAGCATGAAGTCATCTGCACCCACAGGACTTCTGACTCTCCTGCCCTGTCCTCTCTCCCTCACTTCATTCCAGCCACACACATTGGCCACCAGGTGTTCTGTGGCTTCTGTCTGCCTGGGATGCTCTTTCTCACAACATCTGTTCATGGCTGAATCCCACAACATTGTTGTCAAAGTTTTGCTCAAATGAAGCCTCTCTTAACTATTAATACCATAATCGTTTTTAAAAATGCTTTGTACCTATTAAGAAGTAAAGAAAAAGAAAAAAAATGAGAACCACTGAAGTCTCAGACTTGATACTATAAAAATAAGATGAGTTTGTCTCCTGCCGAATGAATGAATGGGTAACTAGATTAAGGAGAGCTGGACATACAGAGTGAATGGAGTCACTTTGCCTTATGTAACCACAAAGATCAAACAGTACATTTGGGTTAAGGTAGTTTCTATAAATATTTTTTAAATTTAAGTGCAGTCATTAAAACCAGCAGAGACATATGCTCCTTCTAAATGACAAATTAGGCCCTTCTATGCAACTATGACATCTTTCATACATACTGTATTTTCAATGTATGTTATACACTATATAGTTTTTCTAAAAAATTATCTGAACTGCATCATTGTTAACACAGTTGTATGAGGCTTAGTTTCTATTCTGTTGAAAACTAATGAAATGTGTATGTGCATTAAATGAAAATAATTATATATAAAATTCTGAATTAATTTTGCAACAATATTTAAATAAGTATGCAGGACTATGCCTTCTAAGGCACGGTAAAAGAATCACACAAAACCCTCTGTAAAATATAAGACCATTAAATAGGAGAAGCATATTATCTTTATTTTTCTACAGCCAGCATACAGCATGATGTTAGTACATACTTTTGAGGAATATATGAGGAAATATATTGAACCAGTATGACTTTAATGAGATAAGGTAAAACTAACTAGTCTATATGAATTGGTGTATAGAGGAAAGAAAACAAGACAATGTAAAAAATGAGCCTATCCAATAGGTTTTATTAATTGTTCCTTTTGGAATGGTACAATAGCTCAGCTGCTACCCCATCAATGGATATACTAACTTGACAATGCATGCTACATAAATGTACTGAATTAAAAAATAAAAAATAATCATGTTCCTTATGAAAACACACCAGACAGACTTCTCTTGACCATAAGAGAGCAAGAAATCTATTTTGATTTTTTGAAAATTTTTTTTGAATTTTCTGTTTTTATAACATTTAATCTTGATTTTATTTGGGGGGAAGTAGAGATGGACACTGTAGTTAGGTGTACAGATATACAAAGCTGTACATACATAGATAAATATGAGATAGATGGGCAAACTTTATAGAGTAGTTTAATAATTATAAACAACACTCATAGTAGGGTTTATATAAAATGCAACCCCTAGTCCATTAAACCAACTTATTAGTAGAGTTTCAGAAGAAAGTGTTCTAAGTTGGAAACAGGATTGGGGTAATTATTTTGCTTTAGGACAATATCTTAGGCATCGTTTACTCTAATTTTTAAAAATCCAACATTCACCATTGCCCCGGCTGCCTAAAGATTTAAAAATCAAAAATGAAAATAAAAACCTGGGACACAATTTTCAATGTGAGCTCAGAGCTTTTGTTTTTTTTTTTTTTTTTTTCACATTACAGAAAATAGCATGAGCTATAGTATTATGTGATATTTGGAAGGGTGGAAGAAAAGTCTTGGAAATACCAATTTGCCTCAAATTTGGCAAATGTTTAAAATTGATAGTATGCACTAAAAATCAGAGTAATTAGATTACCTCATGTAGCTACTTAGTATAGTTTAAGGCATCATTGATTAGTTGGTAGATTTATCAAATTTTTGTTAATCTTAGGAAACAAACTCATCTAATGTCTTCTGCATCTTATTTTTATAGTATCAAGTCTGAAACTTCAGTGGTTCTCATTTTTTTCTTTTTTTCTTTTTCTCCCCCCCCCCTTTTTTTTTTTTTTTTTTTTTTTTACTTTCTGATAAATTCCCTCTCATTGCCTTTCTGTTACTACCGAGATTCTTTATCACTATTTGGAGATCTCCCTAGGATACTTCCTTTTAGAGCAGTACAGATTCTGGCGGTCAGTGTTCTCTTTAATTTGCAACCTCTGAGATAGTCACAAAAACTGCTAATTAAAAGCAACTGAAAATAGTCTGACTCACAGATGCATCTGGGTTGAGCTGAGTGGGAGGGTAGCTTAGATAATCGTTTGCTAACATCTTAATTTACTTTTAATCAAGAAAGCACAATCTTATGTTTAATTTACATTTGTTTTTCCCCTTAATTATTTGTTATACCAAATTTTCACGTGTTTAGAACTAAACCTTGTAGAGTTATATAAAAAGTTATATGTTGTTTAACCTTACTGCATTTTCCATTCCTACAATAATGAATTACTTTAATAAATACGGCTTCAGAATCTTCAAGGATCAAAATCATTGTCTATTGTAAAAGCAGTAATAATTGTAAGTGCTGCAAAAATGTTAAAGAAAAATAACTTCAAAGAGTATGGTTATTAATTCATTATATAATTGTCCCTCAAATAGATATGACAATGTTATACTTGAAACAAGAAAGTTTTTATCTTCTGTGCCTTCCTTTCCATGGTAATTTTACATGCATAAGATTTTAACTCCAAGTACCAATCAGGCAATTTTAAGTAACTGTTAAATTTGTACTGTGGACTAAAATATGTATAACAAAATTATAAGAAGACTATCACACTGGCTAGATATACATTTTAAAAATATGAACAATTTTAGGTTATATTTGATGTTTTCATCTTGAATATTACATGAATTCATATGGTACTTTTATAAGACATATTTGCGGAATTGATCTCATCTTATAATACTTATTTACATATTATTTTAGCTTTCAAACTTCTACAAATGACTATTTCAAATATCTATGGTTCATTTTATAAAGAGAGCATAATAAATTGGATTGAAAAACAAATCTTGTAAGTTTACTCAGTTTCACCTTGGAAGTCCATACTGGGAATGTTTCTGGTGAAAATGTTATTGAGAATACTCAGTGGTTACCCAAATAGATCAAACCATAAGGTTATATTTACCTTCATGGATTCGCCATTATCATGAGTTTGGTCCTGATGGCTTAGGATCTTGATCTCTTCAGTATCACAGAGTGGATTGAAAATAAAGAAGCTAGTTCATATTGACAAAAGGCTTAATGCATCAACGTAAAACCAAGAATATCAATATATTAACTTAAAATAAATTTATTTTAAAAGTAAATAAAGAGCTGAATTGTCTATGAAACTGTCAGACACATTTTTTTCCCTGAATAAGTGGCCTGGTAAAACACAATTACCAAAATACTTTTTAAGTAAATTATTAGCAAAGGAAGTAATAGATATTATTAAAGGGATAGCCTCTGCAATACTTATACATCATGATTTAGATAGTTCAATTTTGTATCAGTGTCATATTGGAGAAGTATATTTCAATGAAAAACAAACATCAAAAACTTTTTTTTTTCCCTCAGGTCAGACCGGTAATGTGCCGACATCCTAAGGTTCGAGAGTAGTACATCTCACACATGTGCATGAACACCCAATCATCGTGCTCAGGAACTACAAAAAGATCAATCAAAAACATTTTTAAAAATTAAAATGGGTTCTTGCTTTAAGATTGTTATGCTAGGGGAAAATATAGCTTATAGCAATATTTCTGAAAACCTTTAAAAAGGCTCTGCTCATGCCTTCAGGCTTTTAGAGTCTAAAAAATTAGAAGATCAAGAGGTTTACGTCCTCTCCAGGGCAAAGAGTCCTGGAGTATAGAGTTCCCTGAAAAATAGTTTTAGCTCTGCTACCACTGCATTTTATTATTAATGTGATAGTATGGATGTTGGCACTACTGCTGTTGCTGACGATGATGGTGATGAAATGATGCTGATGATGTTGATAATAACAATGCTGAAAACCATCCACCCTGGCTCTTGTTATCTCTCTATCTGCTTCCTTTCCTATTTTTTATGCATGTGTGTTCTTTTCACTCTATATATTTTCTTCCTATTCTTAAAATACATTTTTGTTGTTATCTCTCTACCTACTTTCCCTGTAATCATATATGTGAATACACACACGCACACACACACACAAACATACAACACATACACACACATATGACTAAAGAGACTTAAGATTTGTTTTCCATTTTCAGAAAACTCAGGACCTGAAGGTTTAAAATATTGCCATATTTCCACAATTGAACAGAAGCACTTCCAGAATTCAAATCTTGACTATCTTTCTGTAAATGTGTGATTCTTAAATACCATAATATCATGCATCTTCAAAGTCCAAGAATAGCTTTATTTCATTAATATTTATCTATTGTTTTTACCAACTCAACTTTATGACCTTGCAGTCCATTAACCTGAATAGATTAGGTTATCCAAACCCTCACTCTGGTATCACTCTTTTTTGAACTCTGAGTATTTCTGAGTGTAAGTGGGCAAGCATCCTGCTGATTTAGCATCAACACTTCATTATTGATATCCCTACTCTGAATTTATATTTTACCTATATGTTGTTGTCTTCTCTGTACCAGCCTTTTCAGACAAATCAAAGACACTCGTTCCAAAACCATATTTAAAGTGGCCGTGTCCCAGCTACTTCTGTCTGGATCTTCCTCAAAACTTGTACTTATATGCCTTTATCAGTAAGGATTGTCAGGACAGAGAAACCGCAGAGTGCATGGAATGATTTGGACAGAATTTATATGATTATAATCATATAATATGTATATGTATCTATTAGTATATACATATACACACATATCTGTGTGTATATATGTCATATATAATCATATATATAAATGAACTATAATGGGGAATAAAAGTAACATAGTAATGAGGGAATGGGAGTAAGAAGTAAGAGAACTTTTCAAAATAAAAGAATGGAAAGTATAAGAAGCAGCCATGCTTCTAGGGGCAATGCAGAATACTTATGAAATAGCTTCTCTCCCGACCCTTGAGGGCTGAGTTTCAGACCTTGTTGGAGAGAAAATCATTGCTGCTCACTGGATGGAGGGGGATTTGATGAGGTTCCATGTCTGGGAACTTTCTGTCTTGTTAAAAATTTACTGCCCAGAACTTTCTAGAAATCTCGTTAGAGTGATGGGGAATCAGATGACTTGTATTTTATTATTATTATTTGTTTACTTCTTTATTACCATCCATATAACTTGACACAATTTAATCTTGAGTTCTATTCCTAGCTATGAGTAACTCATGTCATATATCATCACTCGTTGACAGCCATACAAATTTAACAAATTATAAAAACGATGATTGAATTAAAAAGAACTGATTGGAATCATTTGAAAGCACTGAAGTACCAGAACTTGAGGAAAAAGACTATAAACACATGTATCAAATTTGCATTTGAAGTAGCCTTTCCCCCTGAGATTATTTGCTGATTTTATCTTCAGGTTGTAGAGGCTGAGGAGTGAGTGTAGCCTAGAGTTTGTGTTGTTTTCACTGAGCTGGGAAAACAGACTTTAGAGTTCATGGATAGCAAGTATCCAGGAATGAAGAGGCCAGAATAGCAGAGAAATGGAATCCTGGAAACTGAGCTAGGCCTTTTGTATATGGCTCTCCTATGAGAAATTTATCAATTCCTTAATTGTACCTTTCCAGAGCAAAAGGTTAAAATGACAAAGCAACAAAATCTGGTCAACAGATGAAAACTACACTAAAGTTTTGGCAGTCTCAGAGTGCTAGGATGGAAATAGATATAAGTGAAAGCCTAAGAAGGAGCTCACACACCCAAGTCACCCAGGTTTATAGTTGATAGTCCTAAAGGAGTATGCTCTAAGAGAAAGGACAAATAAGACATAGAAGAGCCTTCACAAAGCTTAGAGTAAAACTTCAAGTATCTGTAGTCTCCGTTGGAGTGAGGTGTTTTGTGTATATGCTATCTGTGTGTAGGAACCAAAGTCTTCTCAGAAGGACGATAATATGATCCAGAGACTACACAACTTTCACCTGAAGTATTCAACATTCTGCCAAGCACACCAGCAAACAGGACAAAATGAAGACAAATTTTAAAAGACACAAATACTCAAATATAAACCAGATATAAATAACTATGATTAAATTATAAAAAAATCTGTTAAGCCTCTACAACCTGAAATATATTTGCATATTTATATATATTTATATGTATATATTTATATATATATTTTATATATATATAAAATACTAAAAAATAGAAATTCTAGAACTGTAAAATTTGCAAGTCACTTGAATTACATTAATAATTCACTACAACGAAAGGGAAAATGATGGCCTTTCCAAGAATTATATTGGAATAATATACCATATGGAAAAAAAAAGATTACTTCTAATTCACATCACGTACAAAATCAATTCTAGATGGATCATAAACTGAAACAAAAATATGAAAGGTGAAACAATAAATTATCTTCAGTTTTTATATACAGATGACATTTGGATAGGTTAATATTTCCTCAACAGAACATAATTATTTGCCATGAGGAAAAGGACTTATAAATTAGACTTTTTAAAAATTTTTAAAAATCTGTTCATCAAAAGATAATTTCAAAAGTAGAAATCCAAAGACTAGGACAAGATATTTGCAGTACAAATAACCAAAAGGAGACATATAAAATTCATAAAGAATAACTACAAACCAATAATGAAAATATAGAACATCAAGGATCAAAACAAAAGGAATAAATGAGTTGCACAGTCACTTTTTAGATGTTATTCAAAAGTAACCTTTGGAAAATATACTCAAAACATTTACTCATCAGAGGAACACAAATAAGTCACAGCGACATATTATTATAACAGTATTTGAATGGCTAAAATTAAATAAAAACGGAATACCAAGTGTTAGTAGGAATATACAGTAACAGAAACTCTCATATACTTACGGTGAAAGCATACATTTTTATAACACCTTGAAATTCTTTAGTAGTATCCACCAACATATGTATACTTATGACTCATCAATTGAATTCCTAGATATATACCCAGAGAAATATCTTTATATATGTTACCAAAGATAAGAATATTTAAAGAAGCAATATTCATAGCACCCAAAGTATAAATGATCAAAATTACCACAACACTAAAATGATAAAGCGAGATGGATATGTAAGTTATAATTATTCTCACTATCGAATAGTATACAGCAAGAAGAAATAACCTGTGACTATGTACGACACAGGTAAATCTCATAGATATTGATTAGTTAACATATTTAGAAATAGAATATTGCACACTGATGACATTCAAAAACAAGCAGAGTCTATTACGGTGGTAGATGCCAGAATACTGTTTACAGTTCTGGGAGGCCTAGTGACTGAGTAGAGGCATAGGGGAAGATTCTGGAGGCATAATATTTTTCATCTTGATATAGTGGATACTTCCACAATATTATTTTTAAAAGTACAAGTGGTATTTGATGCTCACTATTTGTTCATTTTAATATATAGATGTTATATTTCAATTGAAATATAAGTATAAAATTCCTTTATGCATATGTGTCTGTGTGTATATATATATGTATAAAATTCCTTTACATATACATAGAGAGAGAGAGAGGAAGGGGCGGGGAGAGAGAGAGAGAGTCTTGTTCTGTCGCCCAGGTTGGAGTGCAGTGGCACAATCACAGTTCATTGCAGACTTGACTTCCCTGGCTCAAGCAATCCTCCCAGGTCAGTCTCCCTGTTGCTGAAACTGTAAGTGTTCATCACCACACCCAGACACCCAGATTATTGTTTTTGTAATTTTTGTAGAGATGGGTTTTTGCCTTATCTAATTTCTTAAGAAAAGATTGATATTAAATACTAGAATGAGTATACAGACTTCTGTGTTTTGCAATACATGTGAAAGTTAAACTCTTTGAGTATTTGGGAGTATATTTGTGGTAGAATACAAATCACTATATTCCCAAGGTGACTTCTTTTTTCTTAGCATATTTATGATGTTATTTAATTTATCAAATTTTATGTGTCTGAAAGTCATGTCTATGGAAAAATTTTAAGAATACCAATATGGATGTTTAGTTCCCCTATGAAAATCCATCATTAAAAGTTAAATTGAAATAAAACAGAAATGAATAATGTAGAGAAATTGTTCTTAGTTATTTGACATTCAGTATTTCATGTTGCTAGGAATTTTTTTTTAATAATTAAGATTTTTCTATTAATCTTTGATTAAAAATGTATATGCTATGATAAAGTAATGATGGAATTTGAAAATCACTGATTTCAAAGGACAAGGTACAGCTGAACTTTGAGAGGAATTGGAAGACAATGTACTACATTGGAAACAAAATAAAATTTACTTATTTATTTTGAGACAAAGTCTCACTCTGTTGGCCAGGCTGGAGTGGCACATTCAGAGCTCACTGTAACCTTCTCCATTCCAGGTCAAATAATCCTCCCACCTCAGCCTCCAGCATAGCTGGGACTACGGGCATGTACCAATATGCCTGGCTAATTTGTCTATGTGTATATATATATATTTGTATTTTTTGTAGAGACACATTTTCACCATGTTGCCCAGGCTAATCTCAAACTCCTGGACTCAAGCGATCTGCTCGCACCAGCCTCCCAACGTGTTGGGACAGGAATGAGCCACCGTGCCCAGTGAAAATATATTAACATTTTCTATTTTCTCCTCTTGATCTTGTCTTAAAAAGTAAATAAAGAGCTAATAGTCTGTATTGTTAGCTATGTACAGACTCATATGCTTTATTATCTGGGCTTGGACTTTATTTATTTATTTATTTATTTATTTATTTATTTATTTATTTATTTTTGTTGTTGTTGTTAAGTACCAAATGGTAAATAAAAGGTATACACAATGTACCTGTCCCTTAGGTTGATAGAACAATTTCAGATGACTCCTCTCTTAGTTAGAAGGTCACATCATTTACTTAATAGTTGCTTGACAGGTACAACTGGCAAGGGACAGGTTTTCTCAAAAATTGTTTGGAGTATAATGTAACATATAGTAGCAGAGTCAGTTGAGGTTTCAAATTGATGTGTTATAATACCTAGGCACATTTTTAGCTGGTGTTATCATTTATTATCAATCAACTAAATTTGTAAAATGTTAATTTTTTA
Source organism: Rhinopithecus roxellana (assembly GCF_007565055.1). Taxonomy (NCBI): domain Eukaryota; kingdom Metazoa; phylum Chordata; class Mammalia; order Primates; family Cercopithecidae; genus Rhinopithecus; species Rhinopithecus roxellana. The sequence goes on from NC_044550.1 coordinate 138,088,031, forward strand.
TCAAAATGTAAAAATCAAGCATTCAAAAAGAAATGAAAATAATTTGGATTGTTCTGTTGATGCTGACTGGTGGTTTAGTATTTTATAATTATACTTAAAAACATTCTTTTTATCAAGAATAAAATCACATTCAATCTTCTACTTACCTCCAGGTTGGGTTTATGCTTTTCAGGGATTGCTAATGTTTGCAACTAATGCTGGCTCTTCTTCTTCTTCTTCCTCCTCCTCCTCCTCCTCCTCCTCCTCCTCCTCCTCCTCCTCCTCCTCCTCCTCCTCCTCCTCCTCCTCCTCTCTTCTTCTTCTTCTTCTTCTTCTTCTTCTTCTTCTTCTTCTTCTTCTTCTTCTTCTTCTTCTTCTTCTTCTTCTTCTTCTTCATTTTCTTCTTCTTCTTTTTGAGGTGGGGTTTCACTCTTGTCACCCAGGCTGGCGTGCAGCGGCGTGATCTTGGCCCACTGCAACCTCCACCCCCTGGGTTCAAGCGTTTCTCCTGCCTCAGCCTCCCGAGTAGCTTGGATTTCAGGCACCTGCCACCTCTTCTGGCTAATTTTTGTAGTTTTTAGTAGAGACGGGGTTTCACCATCTTGGCCAGGCTGATCTTGAACTCCTGACCTCAGGTGATCCACCTGCCTCAGTCTCTCAACATGCTGGGATTACAGGCATGAGCCACCACACCTGGCCAGCTAATTCTTACTGAGTACTTATTGTATGCTGGGGATTTTGCATGTATTAATTTCTATGTGGTGCTCTTCACAGTCCAGTCATTCTTTGTATTACAGAAAGACAAGCTATCAGCTGTACCATTATCCTTTCAATTGCCCGAAATTCTTCACAAGAAGCCTGTCAGCTTGTCAAAGCTCACAGCACCACTTGTTAGTACTAGTATGAGACATAGGTGTATGTGTAACTTACAGCTTATTCTTTATTAAACTGTACGAGTGCTAATGGTGTTTATTTCACACTGAACATTTTCCCTTGCTTTGTTGTGATGAATACAAATGGGAAGATAAACACATGTTAAAAGAGAGATTTTCTTAAATGGTAGACTAAAACTTACCTTAATCAATTGGAAAATTTTCTAACCAAGGGAATGCTAAACTTAAAGGATTTCAAATTGAAGGTTTTGTTTTTGCTTAAACTCTAGCCAAATAACAAGCACATTATACAATCACAATAATTAAAATTCTAGTGGAAGTCCTTTATAATGTTTTATGTGTCCCATTATTTTTATTTGTTGTTATAAAATCAACATATTGAAGTTTAGTCACTCTAAAATTTAATTAATGAAAACAATTGTTGCAATGGTGTTTTCCTTTTTCTAATTAGAGATAAACATGCCATAGGTTTCTAACACTAGTTTCCCAGTTGCCTTATAATTGTAATTCAAGATAGTGATTTTAAAACATATATATCACATGGATTTCTTAGTAACTAAAAGAAATCATTACAACGCCATTATGAATTATTTGCTAGTTCTAGTTGGAAGGCATTTGAAAATGTCAATTATTAGCTCATCAATAATTACTTTTGCTTATATTTTTTATCCTCAGGTATCTCTCAATATGTCTACTGTTTAAAAATTAAAATCACTGTAAAACCATTACTATTAAAATGACTATCCTCCTCAAATTAATCTGATAATTCAATGAAATTTTAAAACCTTCAAATGGTATATTTGATAGAATTTGGCAAGCTGATTACACATATTTAAGAATGTCATCATAGGAATATATAAAAACATGCAAAACTAAAAAATACATAGGAAGTACTTTTACATGGTGCAACATAGCAAACTTTAAAGCTATAAAAATTCATAAATTATACTACTGAGGCAGGTAAGAGAACATGATTATGAGTAGAATAAAGAGAATGATTTCATATTTTATATGTTTATGTGTCAGTTTTCCTTTCTTATAACTGGAGAATGTATTTGCATGTTGTTTGTACAACTTGAAATTTAAAAGAAATAGTGCTATTTGCTAACATTTCTGAGAGCTTGCTGTATGGCAGGAATTATTCTTGGTGTTTGCAAAGGTCTTGACTCATTGAATTCTCACAAAAACCTTATTGCCTCTACGCTTCAGAAGGGAAAATCAATGCTAGAAAAATGAACTGCCCAAAGTTGCACAGCATGAAAGTGTCAGAACTGAGACTTGAATCAGGCTGACTGGCTACGTTTGCTACACTGTTAAGCATTACACAACACTGTTACTCTACACAGAGTTTACGTGAGCTGAGAAGGCATAATACCCTGCATATATTATGAATATAATTAAACCAAGTTACAGAAAAAGATTTATGAATATGTTAACGTTTCCAAAAATAGGGTACACATGCCCACACACACACTACATATATGGAGACAATTCCCAACGAATCTACAATAATTTAAAATAATCTAATATATAATAAACTGCTAATAGAAACCCAGGCTGACGTGACTAGGTTCTCTCCTCTTGTTACTACAAAGCAGGCTATGCTGTCATCTTGAGGTATCAGCTAGGCTGAGTTCTCATCAGGAGGGTTGGGGGAAGAATCTCATTGGAAACTCATTCAGATTGTTGGGAGAGTTCATTTCTTTATAGCTGTAGGACAAAGGACTTCATTTGCTTGTTGACAGCTGCAGTCCTCAGCTGCTAGATGCCACTTGCCCTCATTTCCATGTGTTCCATTCTGCCAGAAATGGAGAATTTCTCATAGCTCAAATCTCACTCATGATTTGAATATATCTTACTTCACTTTCTCTATTTGCTAAATGTATATTTAGAGGGCTCATGTGACTGCATCTGCATCACCCCAGTATTCTCCCTGTGTTAAGGTCAGCTGATATGGGATCTTAATTATATCTTCGAAATCCATTCCCATCAGGAAAGTCAGCACACAATGGTTACCAGAGCTTCAGCTGATCTTAGAGGGAACATCAACACTAGTCATTCCACGAACAATAGCATCAGTGACTGCTTTCCTAACATAAATCACTTTTTTGGCCCAAACTTCTCATTCGCTTTTGAGTGGTTAACTACTCTTAGTGCAAAATTTGGGGGCTCCCTTATAAGTTAGCATATATCACCTAACTAAATCAGACAGTGGAAACTTGATCTTGGCATTCAAAGCATAGTATGGCCTCCCTAGCTATATTGCCAGAATATATTCATTTCTCATACATGTACAAATTACATACCCCAGTTAACTTGGACCCATGGCTATTTGCTGCCTCCAAGTATTAATCAAGCAATGTTATCTTCCTTGAATGCACTTTCTCCCACTTGGAAATATTTATTTTCTACAGTCCAGTTCTAAGTGCCACCACTCTTCAGTGACATCATCATTTTGCCTTCATTGATAGTAATAACTTTATAATTGCTTTGTTTTGCCTTTTGTGATAACACTGATATTTCATAGATTAGGTTTTGTTTGTTTCTCTTTCTCCCAGCTTGATCTCAGTTTTTCACGGCACTTGGATGTTTCTCTAATAAATCCGAGAAAAGTGTTTGCGAGAATGCAATAGAGGCATAATAAATGAATTTTTAATAAATATATAAGTGATTTAATTGAATTCCGAAATACAATAAAGTTTTTGCTTTATAGGTGGAAAGATTAGATTTAAAATAAAAATAAAGTTAAGGTTATTTTAATAAAGCATTATTTCACTCATTTTTATTATTAAAGAATAGTTAAATATATATTGGACATGTTATTAAAGAACAGTTAAATGTATTTCAGACACACTATTATGGGATAATTTCACATGCATCAGGTGTAACATCCCTAAATTATTTTAAGAAAACCAATTCTTACCAAGTGAAACTTACTAGTTTCAATACATTCTAGTTTAATCTACTTTTAGTCACTTTTTTTTAACAGCAGAAACTAGTATAAAGTCAACAAATTTAAATGTATTTTCATCTTACATTAGAGTTGCCATACATAGCAAATAAAAATACAAGACAAACAGTTAAATTTGAAATTTAGATACACCGTGAATAATGTTTTACTATAGGTATCTCCGTTATACATACTTACAGGTAAAATCTTCATTGTTTACATTAAATTCCAATTTAGCTAATGTTCTGTATTTTATTTGACATTCCAATACTTACAGCACACTTTTATCTTGAGATTTTAAAAAATCTCCCCCTACCTTTTTTTTGTTTTTGTTTTTGTTTACTTTTTTAAGATTCACAAAAACAAAAGTTTAAGTATTTAAGGTAATAATGTGTTTTTAATAGTTATGGCATTCTGCATATAATTAAGCCAGTTGCTTTTTAAATTGTAAATATTCCCAGAGGCAACAATATAGAAGTTCACATAGTTTTGCAGTCATTTTAAAATGCTGATGATACATATTTATGTGCATGGAATCTGCAGAAAGTTGAAAGATACTATGAGGTATTCTGAAACTTTCAAAACAAATAGTACATACTGCTAAGCACACATTATCTAGAAACACTAAAATTCACTCATGTGCTATGCTGTTCGAGCAATAGTATCATTCACATCTAGCATTTCCCAAACAGATTGAAGACACTGGAGCTCCATGCTTGCCTTTCCTGTGAATGGAAATGGAGACTGAGGAGGGCAAGTTCACATCAGCCAGCTGAACTCAGGAACTGCAGAACTTAATCGTGGTGTGGCAGATATTAGCATTCTGACATTCAGACATAACCTTTCAGAGCTTAAAGTGACCCACTTTTCAAAAACATAAAATAGGAACAACTTCAAATGGATCATTCTAAGGCCTGCATGAGAATATATATGTGAAAATTTCATTAAAATGCACCTTATTATGAATGTTATTTTAATGCAATAGTGGTTCATTTGCCATTTAGTTGAAATATAACCTCTAATAATTGATTTTAAAATGTTTTTCATGCAAACTGGTACTGGTTATTTAATTTTAACTGTTATCAAGTAATAGTTTGGAAAAATACAGTATTTATTACTAATGCAGATGCAAACATCCTATAGAAATTATTACTCTGCTACTGACCAAGAGTTTATTAAGAGAAATACGCTAGCTTGAGATAAATGAATAAGCAGAAAATTTGTATTGTACTATAACCAATTGCATATCCACTGTGTATATTGTTTTTAAAATTAATAGACTCTTTTTTCAAAGTGATGTAATATTTACAGACAAATTGAACAGAAAATACAAAGAGTTCCAATATACTCCGGATCCCTGCTCCTTTAAACTCCTTTTATAATAACACCTTCCATTAGTGTGCTATATTAGTTATAATTGATGAACCGATATTAATACATTATTATTAATGAAAGTCTGCAGTTTATATTAGGGTTACTTTTGGTGTTATACTGTTGTATGAGTTTTGTCAATTGTAGTGTCATATATCCACCATTACTGGATAATGCAGAATAGTTTTGCTGTTCTAAACATCCTTTGGGCTCTTCCTATTCACTTTTCTCACCCTGCCCTTTATTTTTACATCTCTATAGCTTGCCCTTTTCCAGAATGTAATATTGTTGGAATCATGCAGTCTGCAGCCCTTTCAAACTGGCATCTTTCACTGAGCAATATGCATTTAATGCTCTTTCATGTATTTGCATGGTTTTATAGCTGAAAATATTGCATTGTAAGGATATTCCACAGTTTGTTTATTCATCCATTCAAGGACATCTTGGTTGATTCCAAGTGTGTCATATGCGAATAAAACTACTATAGACACTTATGTGCAGGCTCTTGTGTTCGAAGGTGAGTTGTACATTCAAATCTTGTGTCCACTCATTAATTGCATTGTCTGTTTTCTTTTTGTTGTTTTTAAAGGTCTTTTGTATTTTTTGATAAATATCCTTTATCAAATATGTACTTGTAAATATTTTCCCTCACTTTGTGGCTTGTCGTTTCATTCTCTGATCAGTGTCTTGCAGAGCATACATTTTTATTCTAATTTAATGTGTCAATTATGTTGGTCTTTGCATTTCCATAAAAACTTTATTATCAGTTTTTCAAAATTCACCAAGTAACTTGTGATTGCATTCAATCTATAGATCAAATGGTGAAGAAATGAGATCTTAACGCTACTGAAATTTTCTATTCCTGAATATTTGGTATCTTTCTATTATTTAGAAAAGATTTCTTCAACTTATTTCGATAGAGCTTTACATTTTTCATCAAAAATAACTTGAAAATGTTTTGTTAAAGTCTAAGTTGTTTGTTTTTCATGCTAATATAAATAATGTTCTGCTTTAATAATATTTCAATTGTTTATTGCTGATATATAGTAAATCAACTGACTTTTGTATGTGAAAATTTTATTCTGCAACTTTGCTATAACTGCATATTAGTACTAGGAGGTTTATTTCCAATTGTTTGGGACTTTATAAATAGACAATCATGTCATCTGTCAGCTGTTTTATTTCTTGCTTCCCAATCTTTACCTTTTATTTTTATGACTTGATTGTGGCATTAGCTAGAAATGATGAGTGGACATCCTTGCCTCAGTTCCAATCTTAAAGGGAAAACATCCAGTTTCTCACCATTAGGTATGATGTTACTGTAGGTTTCTTGTGGATGTTCTTTACCAAGTTGAGTAAGTTTCTCTTTATTCCAAGTTTGCTGAGATGTTTTGTTTTTAATCATCTATATGGGTATTGGATTTTCTCAAATGCCTTTTCTGCATCTATTTGATATACTCATGTAATTTTTCCTCTTTAGCCTGTTGATGTTATGGGTTAAATTAATTGGTGTTCAAATGCTGAAACAGTCTTGCATACCTGGAATTATGTATATTTGTTTTTAAATTTTTATTAGCTGAATTTTGCGAACTACTTTAATGATTAATGTTCATTATACAGTCTGGAGTCCCTGCCCTAGATGGTTCCAGTTGAATTTAATACTCCTTTATTTAGCAAAAAAAAAAAAAAAAAAAAAAAAGAAATCATTGAGTATTTAAAATATGAAGCATGATAGTAGTTACTAGTAAAGTGTTGGTAAGTAAGAAATTGTACTGAAAACTTTTCTGGACTTTTTGTGATGTGTAGGAGAGAGAAGACGAACTAAAATTTCTACAATGCTGTGAAAGTATTTTGAATAGTACATAGATACCTTCAGAGACAAATGAGGCTCCCAGAGGTTGAGCTTAAATTGAGCCTTGAGGCACATTTCTGAGGTAAATGATATGCTATAAGGAAGAAATAAGACACAAATATTTAGATGTGATAGCACATCCCCATTTAGTAAGAACATACCTTAAAGTGTGAAAGGAGTTAAGAAAACATAAAAATGAAAAGAGATGAGAATATACTGATGGTGGAGTAATGGAACGGGTCTTAAAGATAGATTTATCTCTCTAGTTTATGCATTATACATTTTTTGAAAACTAAAAAAAAGAGCCACTAAGCATTAAGGTGGTAAGCACAATGTTCATACATGTAATTAAGACATACTAACTTAAAAATAGACATATCCTCCAACCCAGCGATCCCATTACTGGCTATATACCCCAAATAAAACAAATTGTTCTACCAAAAAGACACATGCATGCCTATCTATGTCCATCACAGCACCACTCATAATAGCAAAGACATGAAACCAACCTAGGTGGCCATTAATCGTGGATTTAATAAAGAAAATGTAGTTACATACATACCATAGATTACTACACAACCATAAAAAAATAATAAAGTCATGTCCTTTGCAGCAACACTGATGCAGCTAAAGGCCATTATCCTAAACAAATTGATGCAGGAACAGAAAACCAAATACCACACATTCTCACTTATAAGTAAGAGCTAAATGTTGGGTACTCATGGACATAAAGATGGCAACAATAGCAGTTGGGGGCTACTAGAGTTGGGAGAGAGGGAGGAAGGCAAGAAGGGTGAAAAAATAACTATTGGGTACTATGCTCAGTATCTGGGTGATGGCATCATTCGTACCCCAAACCTTAGCATCATGCAATATACTCAAGGAAAAAAAGTCATGTGTTCCTACTGAATCTAAAATAAAGGTTGAAAAACTATATATATATTACCTTAGAAAAAATGTACAAGATGGATTTTGATTCTTCACCTTAGACGAATCAACACTGCTCCAAGGTACACATATGACTTCAATAAAATCAATGATAGATTAAATTTGGCCTCTACCTCAGTACTAGGCACTGGAAAAAAATTCAAAGTACTAATATAAATGATAATTATCTTTGAAAAGTTCATAATCCTTTTAAAATTAATGAATAAATACAAACAAGTACTATATAAATACAGAGCCTGAATATGTAGAAAATAAAATAATCCAAGGTTGGCCAAAAGCACTACAGTGTGTTGGAAGATAGCAAGAGACAAAGAATAGAATACAAGAAATAAGAAAAAAGAGGGAAACCCAGAGAGTAAGACTGTCCAAACCTGAAAAACTAAATGTTTAAGATGGTGGCCCGAGGAATTCTATGTTCATTTATTTACCTATCTGTTCAATCAATCTCTAATTCAGTTAACATTTATTTTGCAAGTATCCTGAAGAGAGCTACTTAGCTAGGTGTTAGAAATTAAAAAATTCAGGCCGGGCGCGGTGGCTCGAGCCTGTAATCTCAGCACTTTGAGAGGCTGAGACGGGCGGATCACGAGGTCAGGCGATCGAGACCATCCTGGCTAACACAGTGAAACCCCCTCTCTACTAAAAAATACAAAAAAGAAAACTAGCCGGGCGAGGTGGCGGGCGCCTGTAGTCCCAGCTACCTGGGAGGCTGAGGCAGGAGAATGGCGTGAACCCGGGAGGCGGAGCTTGCAGTGCGCTGAGATCCGGCCACTGTACTCCAGTCTGGGAGACAGAGCGAGACTCCGTCTCAAAAAAGAAAAGAAAGAAAAAGAAAGAAAGAAAGAAAGAAAGAAAGAAAGAAAAGAAAGAAGAGAAGAGAGAGAAAGAAGAGAAGAGAAGAAAGAAAGAAGAGAAAAAGAACAAAAAAGAGAGAGAGAGAGAGAAAAAAGAAGAGAGAGAGAAAAAAGAAAGAAAAAAGAAAAAAGAAGAAAGAAAGAAAGAAAGAAAGAAGAAAGAAAAGAAAGAAAGAAAGAAAGAAAGAAAGAAAGAAAGAAAGAAAGAAAGAAAGAAAGAGAGAAAGAAATTTAAAAATTCATAAGTACATACTTCTAAAATAAAGGTTCAGTGACAAAGCTACTAATCATTAATCAGAAAAAAATATTAACACACAATGATACTCATTACAACAGCATAAATAAAGCACCAAACAGCTCCAAAGAAGAACTTGGGAAAGTTATTATACTTCATTAAGAATATCAATGGCAACTGGGTGCGTTGACTCACACTTCTAATTCCAGCACTTTGGGAGGCTGCGGTGGATGAATCATGAGGTCAGGAGTTCAAGACCAGCCTGGCCAATATGGTGAAACCCCATTTTCACCCAAAACACAAAAAATTAGCTGTGCGTGGTGGTGGGCACCAGTAGTTCCAGCTACTTGGGAGACTGAGGTGGGAGGATTACTTGAACCCAGGAGGTAGAGCTTACAGTGAGTCAAGATCGCACCACTGCACTCCAGCCTGGGCAACAGAGTGAGACTCCATCTAAAAAAAAAAAAATAGTGTGAGCCAATAGTGTATAATAAATATCTTTCTATATAACGACATAGCTATTTATCTATGTCTATCTATACCTTATTAGTTAGATTATCTACAAACCCTAACACAATCGGGATGCAGATTCCCTAATTTCCCTTTCCTATCTTCCTTCATTTCCATCAGATCTATAAATGATGACATATTCAGGATGTTCCAGGAGAGAAATTAGAAGACTCAACTTATATAGAATGGTTTATATACCAACATAACTACAAGACATAATTTATTTTCAAATTTATTAGGATCAAGAATCTAGGAATTGTGTGTGGATATTTTGAAGTGACTAGATAGAGAATGAAACAATTTTATATTAGAATAAATATATTGGACTCGCAGAAATTTATGAATATATGTGTTATCTTGAGAAATTAAGAGTGGTTTTAACTGCTGTTTCATTTCATGGACTTTACTGGAAATCATTAGTGACTCATTAAACATGAAGTTTAAATTCTGGAAATATCATAAGATATAAAGAAATATATAAAGAATCAAAATGTTGGAGTTGATGGATCATATGTGATACATTTACATCCTAACTACATCCCTGAGAGAACCCAGAGAATACTGTTTTCTATAACATTGAAAAATACATTCATGAATAGAACTCCAATCATGAAATTCCTTGAAACTGCCCTATTTGTTGCATAGGAAATGTTACCAGTGAAATTTATTCACTATTTTGATTCGATTGATTAATTTTTCCCTGGAATCACAAACAAAGCAATTTTATGTACCTTGATTGCATAACTGTATGTGATGAATGTCTTAGAACAATACAGTCATATTGTGTCAATGTCAAATGGCTGCTTTTGATATTGTACTATATGTAAGATGTAACTAGCTGGGGAAACTATCTGAAGAATACACAGACTTCACTATATTAATTCTAAATCCCCCCAAAATTACAAATTTTGAAACTGAGGGAATTACCATAGAATAATTTCTCAGGCCTACAGAGCCTTTTATAAATAATTTATCAACTGACCCTCCGAAGCTTCTCCTACTTGCTGGTAAATTACAGTAGAATTTTGTGTTCTCAGGAATTAGTGTTAACTCAGAGAGTGTTGCCAAACATCCCCCAAAATGTACTTTTCCCAGTGAACATTCTGAAAAGTGGTTGTAAGTGTCATTAAGGAAAACCATAAGGAAATTGTGCTTATGAAGTTATCTCAGGATGCTTCCAAAATAGAACCCAGCCTCACTTACTTTAAAGGAACTCCATATCTGTGAACTGACTCAGGAGTGGGAATTTTATCAAGGGCCACTTAAGGGAATCTAAGTTTGTCTCTAGACTTAGAAGGTTCCCAATTATCCCCTATACCCCAGTTGAGTGGATCAAAGAAAATGTTAGTGACACTTAGTGAGTCCATGGCATAATACTGTCAGTGGGCCAGCACCAAAGATTCCAAAACTTGACATTTCCATTGGCACAGCTGTATCAATTGTTACGGTAATCAAGACAACAGTATTTTAGCAATATTTAAATCATTAAACTTTGAATAAAACAGATTAGTCTGCATTGTGTGGTTGGGCTTTATCCAATAAGTTGAAAACCTTAAGAATATAAAACTGATCTCCCTGAAAGAAGATATTCTGCTATCAGACTGCCTTAGGACTTGAGGTTCTGCATTAGCTCCTGCTAGAGTTCCAGTCTGCCAGCCTACTGTTCAGATTTTGCACTTTGTATAATACAAGGCAATTCCTTAATATAAATCTATTTAGATAAGCAGGTAGGTAGATAGATAGATACATACATACATAGATACATAGATAGACACATAGATACATAGATACATAAATGCATAGATAGATACATAGATAACCTACAGGTGATATTTGACAGGCTTCCAAATTAACTGCCTGGGAAAGGTCCTAGGATTCATGGCTTACATGCTGTCCCTGAGTAATGAATTTTATCATGAATCCTTAAATCTTATCGTGAGTTCCTCACAGTAGTGTTGACACTCATTAATATGTAACCTACTGACATTTAAAAAAGCAATAATTTGTTACTGAATCATACATTTTTGTTCATTTGTTTTTGAATTATGAAATTTTACTGATTGTCTTGCATGAGAACATTTTATTTTAGCCTCCATAGCCAATAATTGTAACCTCTGCATCATACCCTCCAATAAAAAAGGACAACTCCAATATGAGGAATCCCCTTTCCTTTTTCTAAGCTTTTTAAATAAAAGCATTCCAACTTGTAACAGACTTTGAAACATGACAAACTTTGTTGGTGTGTTTTCTTTGGTCAGTCCCCCTATGGCTTCCAATAAACTTTTATCAACATATGAATATGTGTGATATGTTTGTGTTTCTATCTATTCTCCTATTGGTTCTCTTTTTTTCTGGACGATCCTGATTGGTCCAGTCTAATCATAAAAGCTCTTAATAACAGAGGTCTTTCTCCAGCTGTTGGCAAAGGAAATGAACAAAAGTGGAGGTCAAAAAGATTTAAAGTGTGAGAAGGACTTGATCCACTCCTGCTGGCTTTAAAGAAATATGAGAGAACTATGAGCAATAAAATATGGCAAGGCTCTAAAAATTGCCAACAATTTATTTCTCATAAATTTAAAAAATGTAATACAGGAGGTAATCCATATATCACAGTAAAATGTCTACAGTTCTAATTGTCTGAGATGTATTGAGGTACAACACATACTCCAATAAGGAGAGCTAAATTGATTACGTCATAGCCTTACTTACACAAAGTTGAATTTGGCTCATTGAAGACAAAGTTAGAGCTTTGTGAGAATGCTGTCCCTCAAGCTTGGGATGCTGTCCTATGGGGTAAAACATACATTTTGAATGAGTCACCTTTATATTGTTCCAAATATCCCAAAAGTAGGATATTAAGGTATTAATATCAAAACATATGCAGGAGCAGAACAATTCACGAATATATACTAAACGTCTACTTGCAAATATTTGATTGCTATACCTGCAATTTTTCAGTTCCTTTCACTGAAAAATTGTACTACTGTTCCATTTGGAAAGCACAACACACCAATTTTAGTTATCATTCAAATGAGGAAAACAGGAAATTTATTATTATTTTAGCTGGGTACATGGATTCGTATTATCAAGAGGAAACAGCATTATAACTACCCAGTATATTCACTGAAGCTGATACCTGGAATTCAAGTGATCCTCTGGGCTATATCATCACACTGTGTATCTATTAGTAAAATTAATAGAAAATTACACTTTATTGGCATGACTACAAAAATTCATGAGTTTTAGTCCAACAAGTAGAGCACCCTTACCCTTGGGGTTGCTGAATAAAGACAAGGATAAATGGAGGGGGTAGTGTAAGGAGGAAATTATGAATATAAATTATTGCTTTGAGGCTCATTCAAGAAACAAAAAATGTAGGAGCTAGTTCATAATATTATTTTATTTATTATGTACATATTTGTATTTATTTATCAAATTTCTTGTTTCCCTCTCTTTTTCTTCTATAATTTTATTCAAGCTTTGTAGGTTGTTATTAAAATAATTCTTTCTACTTCACAGTGTTACAGAATTGTGACTGAACATGGGGAGGAATGAACATTAACTAGAGACAAAGATAGTGACCACTGGAATATTATCTCTTTAATTTAGGAAGAAGTGCAAGTACATTTCATTTTTATGAAGGAAAATTTTATTATGGTAGGCAAGAACATATATTTGTTGCTATTATCATTTTTGTATGATTTATTATATCCGTGGATGCTGAGTATTCAAAGAGGTAGAGCTGAGTTTTCACAGAAGTAAAGTGTATTCTACAGATTGTTTACTCAATATCTATTTCACTGCCCTTCAACTTTGTCTTCCAGGGAAGTTGTATTTCTCAGGTTCTCTTGTGACTAAGAATGTAGATATGGACTAAGCCAAGCAGTAGTCCCAACATAAAATGTGAAATAAAGAAATTAGCAACTTGGAACACTGGATGTGAATTTGGAGATGTATATTTCTTTTAAGCATATTGCTAGAGCTATTTGTGTCCTCTGAGTCAATTCTGGTGAAGGGTGAATGTTTGGTCTATAGCATCTTATGTTCCAGAAGGAATAGTGTGGCAATAGTGGGTTTTCTTTCAGTAGAGTCTTGTGGGATGGAAGAGTATTTTCCTTAGCTGTACTTGTATTGACACTGTAGAATTGATATCTGATTTTCTATTCATAGGCAACTTAAACTAATTACATGCTTTCTGCTAAATCTATTAAGAATAGGTATGGTTATCTGGAACCCAGAATCTAAACATCATATGGTGAAAAGATTTTCTATATAATAATAATCAAAACAATTCTCATTCCAGAAACATTAAAGGGTGAAGAGACTTTCAGAATAATTGTGATTTATGCATACTTTCCTCTTTTTGTTGACTTACAAATTTATTTATCTTCATGCAACCCTTTAGTCTTTCCCATGAATTAAATTCACCTGTCAGCCAATTTCCAAAAAGCAATCACATAGCAGCAATTCATTTTTACCCTTGGATTCAGGCCATAGAGTAATCACAGGAGTAATTTCTTTCATTTTTCTAAACAATTATAGCAGTTCTTGCTAGAACTGTTACAGTTAAAGGTCACTCGTTATTTGTTATAATGGTTCTCTTTCAGAGGTATATTTCTCAGTCATTTTAATTTACTTGAAATTTACAACTGATAGATATGTCTGGTTATGTGGTTTTATTGGAAAATTACACAAATATATTTTCATAGGATGTAAAAAAAAATCTGTCCTGAAGAATAGCATTCAGTACGTATCAGTTCATGAGAATTTGTGCTTTTTTTGTATTTGAAAACTATATATTGTAATGAAAAATAAGTAAAAATGCAGTTCTATTGATTTTAAGTAAATTCTTAGAATCTACATTTTTATTAGAAAATTCTTAAAAAGGATCTTGGGTCCATATAAATATGGTTGTTGGGAAATAGAAGATTTTTTATAGGATATGAGGATGGCGATCCTTCATATTTCATATATCTACCACATCTTATTAATTCAGGAGCAAGATGGAAACTGGGTTTGCACCACAGGGTTAAATTTTCCTAATTGGCTCGGCACTGGAGACTGACTATATTTCTCTGTGCAGTAAACATATAGAAGAGTAATTATCTCAGCTATCATATGGCCATATAATAATCTAGGTATTTTCAGCACAAAATGAGTTATTTTTGAGTATCACAGAAAAAGAGTGGTGGTTTTAAAACATGGTTTTTGGTGCTATGATGAATAGTGTATGTTTAAATTTCTGTCCAATTTCTTTATTATTGGCTATACAGAGACATACATACATTCATAAGTACACACATATATCATGTATACATACTGTATATGCATGCATTAAATGTGTTGCATTTTTCTGGTCGGGCGTGGTGGCTCACGCCTGTAATTCCAGCACTTTGGGACGCCCAGGCAGGCAGCTCACAAGGCAAGACATTGAGACCATCCTGGACAACATGGTGAAACCCCATCTATACTAAAAATAGAAAAATTATCTGGGCATGGTGGTGCCTGCCAGTAGTCCCAGCTACTCAAGAGGCTGAGGCAGTAGAATCACTTGAACCCAGGACGTGGAGGTTGCAGTGAGCCGAGATCCTGCCACTGCACTCCAGCCTGGCGACAGAGTGAGACTCCATCTAAAAAATAAATAAATAAATAAATAAATAAATAAATAAATAAATAAATAAATAGAATAATTTTATTTTTCTTTGTATCCCAGTACCTTGCTGTGTAGAATTATTAATTCTAGTCAGTTCTCTATTGATTTTGTTGGGTTTACTATGTTGTCATCAATTCTGCTAATAGTGATTTTTCCCCCCAAGCCTGTCTAGGCTTTTCTGTACTGTTCCAGACCCACAAATAAAATAGTTAATATATGTGTTGATTACAAACCTCAGTGAAAGCTTTAAATATTTTACTTTTTTTGCAGTTGGTTTACCGTTTATATTTCTAGCAGATTGAGAAATCTGTCTTTATAGTCCTAATTTAAAAAAGAATTTTAAATATGATGGGTGTTTAAAGTTGTCAACTGCTTTTTTGAATACTATAGGGTCATGTGATTGTTTTTTACTATTAATGTGACATCTTGAAGAGATTGATGGTATTAATTGTAAATTGTTAAATGTTAGCTAATACTTCTATTTCTGGAATAAACTCAACTTTTTCATATTAATGAATTTTATTTGATAATATTTTGGTCTATTTCAAGAAAGTATTATTTGTCTGTATATTTTTACTTTCTTACAATGCTCTTTTCAGTTTTAGGTTACAGAGTTTTAAGACTTTGAAATACTGACTTGACTGGGCGTGGTGGCTCACGCCTGTAATCCCAGCACTTTGGGAAGCCTAAGTGGGCAGATGACGAGGTCAGGAGTTCGAGACCAGCCTTACCAACCTGGTGAAACCCTGTCTCAACTAAAAATGCAAAAATTAGCCTGGAGTGGTGGTGCATATCTGTAATCCAAGGTATTCAGGAGGCTGAGGCAGAAGAATTGCTTGAACCCAGGAGGCGGGGGTTGCAGTGAGCCAAGATTGCACCATTGCAGTCTAGCCTGGGCAATAGAGCAAGACCCAGTCTCAGACAAACAAACAAACAAAAAAACATGGGCTTGAAGACCCTTTCAGTTTTTTCTCTAAAGAGTATGTAGATCTATGTTATAATTTTCATACATTTTTAGAAGAATGAACCAGTTTATATGAGCCTTGAAATTCATTTTTTAAATGTATTTTAGTAACAGATAAAAGTATTGTAATATATATTAGTCATTTTCAATTATCTATTTCTTTCATTTTAAAGTTGAAAATTTAGAAAAACATTATTATCAAAATACTCAAAATTATTTGTATAAAATTACATTCAACATCCTTGTATCATATTTAATGTCTTCTCCATCAAGATTGATGTTTCTGAATTCATTTTTATGTTAGTATTTTGTTCTCTTTCTCTCTCATCACTCCAGTAGCTAGAAGTTTAAAAAGTTGTTTTACATTTTCAAAAAAATCTACTTTTTGTCTTTTGATTTCCTCAATTCTAAGTTTTCTTGGTTTATATTTGTTTATTTTTATTTTTGTAAGTTCTTTTTATTTTTTACTTTGCTATTCATTTTTAAGCATTTAAAATGGTAGCAAGATTTGCAACTTTTATTTTTTTAATACAGGCATTTTTGGCAATAAATTTTTTCTAAGTACAATTTTAACTGTAATGCACATGATTTCGGACTTTTTCATTTGTTGTTTGTTTTGTTTTGATAACTGCATTATAATTATTCAGTTCAAATATTTTCTTATATGAGGTTCTATTGACTGTTGAGTTTCATAGATGTTAAGAAGTATATTCATTAATTTATTGCCATTTTGAATAAAATATTTTGGAACTTTTCCCATTATATTCTGGTTAGTATTTTACAACTTAATTTCACTGTGACTAAAAAGCATACTTTAAACAACCTTAATCCTTTAATATTGGTTGAAGCTATCTTTAAGGGTCACAATAAGGTCAATTTATGTAATTTTTCAATATTATCTTAACAATAGTTTATTTTTTTGTTAGATGCTATGTTCTATATGTGTTTACTAAGTCATTTGTTAATTTTGGTTTTCAGATCTTCTGTATCAATATTGAGAGTCTCTTCTTATTTTAAAAAATCATCCATTGAGGGAATTGTTTTCAAATCTTCTACTATGGGCTGGGTGTGGTGGCTCATGCCTGTAATCCCAGTACTTTGGTAGGCTGATGTGGGAGGATGGCTAGATCATGGGAGGTGGAGGTTGGAGTGAGCTGTGATCATACCACTGCACTCCAGCCTAGGCAACAGAGTCAGGCTGTCTCAAAAAAAAAAAAAAAAAAAAAAAAAAAAAAAAAAAAAAAAAAACTTACACTGCCTATGATTTTTCACATTTCATCAGTTTCCAGCACGTAGATTAATTGCACTGTAAAAATGGGTCACAAGTTATTTGATCAAATCAAAATCTGATTCAGAAGTTCTAAACAAAAAGGAAGATGACAAAGTCAAACTAAAAAAGGGATTTAGAAAATTGTATTTTGTTTTCTTTCTTTTTTTTTTTTAACTTCAGAGTAGATTCAGTCTGAGTCAAGGCTGAATTACTTCAAAGACTTTTCATAAGTGATGTCAAGTAATTTCAAATGAATTGAAGCTGCCAGGTTCAAGAGAGATATTGAAGGTATCAGGACCCTAAGGACACTGGAAACTTCACTAGTTTAAAATTAATTTAAAGTATATTAACATCAAACACTGAGAAATGCAGGTTAGCAATAGCATTAGAGGAAGACTTTGGGAATACTACTCTAGGCGTTCCTTATGAGATATTAGTTGTCACTGAAAAGCTACTTATAGCCTATATAAATGTATTTTCAAACTTTTAGAAATCCAGATTCTACATTTCTTAGAAATTCAATTCTGGATTGACTGGCGGTGGTTAAGTTTCCCTGCTTTAGCTGTACTTGTTTGAGAAATCATCCACAAATCAATGCATCAACATTGAAGTTTGCTTGTGTATTTTTATGCTGCCCAGACATTCTAGTAATTTATAACAAAACAAACTAAATTACCCTGGGAATTGTAGCTTTGCTTACTCGTTCTTCAATGTGAAAATTAGAGTGAAAGTTATGTTGCATCCCAATTTTTAAGCAAAATTCTTAGTAACATAATATCCAGTTTACATTAAAACAATGCAGTAAAGCTGGCTGAACAATACTTTAACCTGGAAAAAAATAAAAAAACAAAACATAAAAATAAAAATAATAGAAAAAATGAGTATTATGCGATACTATTGAAGAGTTTTGTTGTCATTTTTCCCTTTCCTACACCCTATTGGGAAAAGTGTTGTGTGACTTCTTTCTGTCTTTTTTTTTGTTTTGAAACAGGGTTTATTCTATAGCCCAAACTGAGTGCAATGGCGCAATCTCAGCTCACTGCAACCTCTGCTTCCCAGGCTCAAGACATCCTCCCCCCACAGTCTCCCAAGTAGCTGGGACCAAAGGTGCACACCACAACACCTGGATAATTTTTGTATTTTTTGTAGAGATGGTGATTTTGCCCTATTTGCCAAGCTGATCTCAAATTTCTGACCGCAAGTAATCTGCCTGCCTCAGTCTCTCAAAGTGCCGGGATTACAGGTATGAGTCACTGGGCCCAGCCTCTGGACATATTTTAACCAATATTTGAAATTGTTTTCTAGACTGACGCTTACAAATTCTTTAAAATTAAGTAAGTAAAAAATTGGTAGATCCATGACTATACCTCCTGTATTTGGGATAAACTTCAGAGAGATAGTTTTTCCAATGCCAATATTAAGTAACCAAGGTTTTGAAGTTTTCTAGTGGAGCTGCAGGAGGCCATGCCAAGTAGTGGAGAAAAGACTTAAAGACCTTCTTTATTTCAATGTCAAATAATTGAAACTTCTTAAAAACTAGGATCTAATATAACTTTCATCCTAGTTTTCACATTAAAGAATGAATAATCAAAGCTGTAATTCCCAGGACAAATCCCAGATAATTTAGAATCCACTAGCTACCATTATAAGGAAAACATAATTTTTGGTTTTCTTTGAATAGAATTATCCATCTTTCCTATAATAGAAGACTTTTGACCAACAGGATCAGGAACTGCAGGAGGCTGGTTAGTCAAAAAAGGTAAATAGGACATGGAGACACAAAAAAACTAATATGGATATAATTAAACACTTTTTTCTTTCAATTTTAATAGAGTATTAATTTGCCAAACAATTAATATAATTCAAAGGCTTTTTGTTATCTTTGTTGTTGTTTTTTACTGAGTCTTTTCTTTTTACTGATTTTTCTGTGGAACATATTTACATTAACATAACTGTGATGAATCACTTATTTCCATTTTTAGAGTTCTTTTAAGATTTTGAGCTTAAAACATTTATCAACACAGATATAGAATAATTTTTTAGAATAGGATAATTTAAAAAATTTTATTCTGGATTTTGTTTTCCAATCATTTTTCCCACACTTGATTTGATAGATAGCATGATTATTAGAAAGTTCAATGTCTTGAATCTTCACAACATTTAGTTTTAATTGTAAAAGTTCTTTTTATTTTTACACTTGAATTCCAACTATTTATCAAAAATTTTATTTACATTTATATAATAAAAATTTAAATCCAACAATATTTGGGGTCAAATACAAATAGTTTTCATTATACCTCCAACTCAATTGGTGCAAGTAGCTCAGACCATGCTGGAAAATAAACTCATTAATTTTTGTTGTAAAGGAGAGGAGAAACTGGTATATGTCAATTAAGTGAAGTTTATTTAAAAGATCTTATACTTATCATTAATCTGTCCTAAAATATGATCTTTCTCTATTGCATTGTGCCTTTGTGGAAGTCAGTATTATCAAATAAAAATAAGTTCTAATTTAATATGCTTATAGGTGCACTTTAAATATATTTTAAAAATTTCTTTCCAAAACAATTTGAAGTGTATATAAGGAAAAAATAAATAACATATTTGACAACCTAAGCACTTTTTTTATGCAAATTATAATCTGTTTCAGAAATCATTTCTACAAGAAAATGAAATCTTAAAAGCTCTGCAATACAGATGTACATTTTATTTAAAAAAAGGAAAACAGAGAAACCAATGAAAAGAAAGGGTTTTTAAGAGCTACTGCAGAGTAAAAACTTAATATATTAATTCTTTCAGAAGTAATTTTTGTTGTAAAGGAAAGGAAGAGCTGGTGCATGTCAATTAAGTGGAAGGTATTTAAAAGATCTCATAAATACTATTAATCTATCCTAAACTATTATCTTTCTGTACTGCATTGTGCCTTTGTGGACAAACTGGAACAGAAGCTGAAAATATGACTGTAGAATAGATAAAACAGTGGCTTTCCTTGAGTTTAACTGTGAGAAAATATAAAATCATATATATCCATGTGTGTTTACGTAATTTTATTGCATATGATTTTATTGGAAAATATTTTCTTTTTGAATATATGTATATATTCAAAAATAAGATGTGGAGGGAGAATAAAGCTTTAATAAGTATCAGGAAATGCATCTCTGAGAAAGGGACATCAAAGTTGAAACTTTAATGTTAAATGTCTAATAAATATTGTCTATACTGATGGTTTCATGGGAGAATTAATAAGTCAAAACTCATCAAATTATACACTTAAATATGTATTGTTTATTGAATGTATAATATGTAAAGTTTATTGTATGTAAACTATACCTCAGTAACACTGTTTAAAAAAAGGTTGATCCAGAAAATTCCTTAGGAATTTTCAAAGATGCTTCTGTAAGGGGAAAGTAAGCTGATTGTTGTCACATAGGATGATCTTGGGAATGGCCAGGTAGGCATGCTTCCTCATATGATATTTGATATTTAAGGTCACTGTTTTATTATAATTAACCATCAAAAATTAAAGGTATTCAACAATCCCCAGATATTATTCATATAGGGCACTAAATGACTTTGAAGTGACTTTTTAAAAATTCTATATATATCATTAGTAGATACTTGGTTAGAACCAAATAATAAGAATGTATCAGAGCATGTATCTTGTTTCCTGGGCTATCATAGAGGCTGAACATTACAGATCATCCATGTATCATACGGAATTGTTTCACTGTCATTAAAAAAACCCTGTGTTCTGCCTATTTATCTCTCCCTCCCACTAACTCTGGCACCAACCACTAGCACACACAAATGTTCACAATATGGGAAGAAACAAGTAAATATGTTCTAAGTAAAATTGATTTGTCCTATTACTGTAAGTTCTATAATGTAACATTTAAAATCGGTTAACTTAACAAGATGGAACAATCTGCTAGTTATATCCACTAAGATACACACAACTGGCCAGGAGCGGTGGCTCATGCCTGTAATCCCAGCACTTTGGGAGGCTGAGGCAGGTGGATCATGAGGTCAGTTGTTCAAGACCAGCTTGGCGAAGATAGTGAAATCCCGTCTCTACTAAAAACTACAAAATGATGGCAGGTGCCTGTAATTCCAGCTACCCGGGAGGCTGAGGCAGGAGAATCGCTTGAACTCTGGTGGCAGAGGTTGCAGTGAGCCGAGATTGCGCCACTGCAATCCAGCCTGGGCAATGAGTGAGACTCTGTCTCAAAAAAAAAAAAAAAGAAAACAAACAAAAACATAACTAAAACATCACCATTTCTTTCAACGGTTGTGATATGTAATATTGTCAACAAAATTTTATCTTAATAGTGCTCTTCTTAAAATGAAAGACTCCTATCAACCTATCTGTTAAAAAAGAACAAAAGTCTCACTATTTGTATTATTATTCCCGTACTGAAGTGTATACCCAGTCAATGGTCTGCTTAATTTAAATAATGGTCAATTCACCAATATTTTCCAGGGCAAAAACTTTTGAAAATTTACTACATCTGTCTAGTTAATATTGTGTTCCCCTGCCACAAGCACCTACACTAAAATTGCAAAATCTAAAATCGCAGTAGTATCTTTACGTATTTTTGTCACTGTGCTTTTTGCTATTGTGTACTACCCTGTAATTTCTGATGCTGGTACCGAGGAATAGAGACAATGTTAGTGAGTTTGATTTGAGTCTTTTTGGCCGGTCTAGGGGGCAGGTGGGTGTGAGGAGGGCTATTTCTGTAAAAAGTTCCTGAGGCTAAGCAGAATTGCAAACTGAGAGAGAAGGGACACAATCTGAGATAGAAGTCATAGGTTAGATGCCAGAGGTCAAGGTTTACAAAAGTGTCTGTATGGAAATGGAATTGAAAGAAATAGAACACTTGGGAATGGAGAGGTTGGCTGTAAAATAGGTAGAGATGAGGGAACAGCATTTCCTAACAGGACAAAACTTGTTGCTGTCCAAATTCTAGAAGTGGTGTTCAATTGACTAAAGCTACCGAGATTAAAAGTTACAGACGATCTAAACATCCCTTTCAGAACCTGAATGAATAAAAGTAATACCCTGATATATGCTTTCCATGGGACATAGTTAGCTTTTTTCCTTTTTTTGAAATAGTGTTATCTCCTTTGGCAAAAGGAAAAATTTCAGATTGAAATTCAAGTAGAAAAGCACTTTAAATAAAAAAGACAAAATATGTAATCATAACTACCTCCTTCAGCCAAGCCTGTGATTATATAATAATGAATCGGTCTGGGGCTCATAAGGTAGTACCAAGACAAAGCATGTTAGTTTTTGAAATTAAAGTATTTCTTCTGATTAAAATTTTTCAATGTTCCTCAATACTATTAGCATGTTTTCCAAATTCCTAGAAAAATCTCAGCATATCATCATGGTCCCACATAATCTTGCCAATTTCTGTGTCAAGAACCTCATTTTCTACCACTGGCTCCATGACCATGCTCCAGCCACACGAGCTTGCCCTTTATTCCTCAGACATGCCAAGTTCGTTACTGGCTTGGGCCTTGGCATGTGCTGCTTCCTCTGTGGAATTAATGTCTTGGAACTGACTATGTCCATGTATGACATTGTACAATCATTTAGATCTCAGCTCAAATAGGTAATTTGCAGAGAGGCTTTTCATGACCCTTGCATCTGACTGCTTTTAGTACTTCTCTGTATACCACTTCTTTGTTTTGTACGTTTACTAGCACTTATCATTTTCTTACATTGTCACATTTTTGGTTTACTGTTGATTATTACTTAATTACTATTAAATATCAGAGATGCAGTGTGTTTACTTTAGTGCTATTTCTGAGTGCCTACATTAGTTGGGCAATGCTTAGATCTGTGCCTAGATCATAAGGGAATATGTGTGTTTTTGTGTGTGTGTATTTGTGTGTGTATGTATTTATACATACGTGAATAAATATAGATAAAATAATGAATTAAATATCAGTGGCTTAACTTTTCTCATGTAAAACTGCAGACTCACTGGAGACTTTAACATCTGTCAAGATTTCCATCAGATTCTGGATGATTGCAACTTCAGGGACAAACCAAGTATCTAGGTTCTTCTTTCCATTCTATTACTGATGTTGACCCTTTTGATATAAAATTCCTTGAGCTCTTACAAGCGGAAGATTCTCAAATTGCTTAGAAATTTCTCTTTCATGTATTTTCAGGAATCTCTGGTAAATTCGTCCATATTTCCCAAACCTGGCTTGTGGCTCTTTCTTGACTCAGCCAGTTACCCAGGTCATGATCACTGCTACTTGTTCTCTCAGAGGCCACAGTACTCATTTCTCCGAGGTTCATTTTCTAATTTCTATGAGGTTTCTACTCTTCAGTTGCTTTTCTTTATCGAATGTCTTAAATGCAGACACAGAGCAATCTATGAACTACCAAAGCTCCAAGTGAGACCCCACTTGTAATGGTACTTGAATTAAATTCAGGGAAGACCCAGGGAAACAGAGATGGACACACACAGAGATGAATTGACAAATGCCATCAGATGGAGCTTCTCTAACAGCCCATGGGGATGCAGAGCAAGAGATCATGGCTGGTATGTGTCAGCTCAGGAAGCATGCCTACCTGGCCATTCCCAAGATCATCCTATGTGACAACAATCAGCTTACTTTCCCCTTACAGAAGCATCTTTGAAAATGCCTAAGGAATTTTCTGGATCAACCTTTTTTTAAACAGTGTTACTGAGGTATAGTTTACATACAATAAACAATACATATTTAAGTGTATAATTTGATGAGTTTTGACTTATTAATTCTCCCATGAAACCATCAGTATAGACAATATTTATTAGACATTTTAACATTAAAGTTTCAACTTTAATGTCCCTTTCTCAGAGATGCATTTTCTGATACCCCATCTCAATTTTAAAGTGGCAGCTTCTTTTCAAGTACTCTCCACGACTTTACATCCATTTTATTCAGAGCTCTGAACACTATCTTAAAATTACCATATGTGTGTGGTTTTTGCCATTGAAAGTAATTGTATAACACCAAATAATTGGCTCACAGTTCTGCCGACTGTACAGGAAGCATGGCAGCATCTGCTTCTGGGGTGGTCACAGGAAACTTACAATCATGGTGGAAGGAAAAGCATGAGCAGACGTCTGTCTTCACATGGCTGGTGCAGGAGGAAGAGACAGAGGTGAGAGCTGCAATACAGTTTTAAACAACCGGATATCATAATAATTCACTCACTATCATGAGAACAGCACCAAGGGGATGGTGCTAACCCATTCATGAGAAATCTGCCAATCACCTCCCACCAGGGTCCACCTCCAACACTGGGGATTATATCCAACATGAGATTCGGTGGGGACAGATTCAAACCATATCAGGAAGTATCTATCGCCTCAATAATTTATCCTTTGTGTTATAAACAATCAAATTTTATACTTTTAGTTCTTTTAAAATATACAATAAAATTATTATTGACTATAGTCACCCTGCTTTTCTATCAAATGCTAGATTTAATTCATTCTAAGTATTTGTGCCCATTTACCATTCCCAGTTCCCTCTCACCCTCCCTCGTTACCCTTCCCAGCGTCTGATAATCATCAGTCTACTCTCTATTTCTATGAGTTTACTTGTGTTGATTTTTAGCTCCCATAAACAAGTGACAACATACATTGTTTTTTTCTTTCCATGCCTGGCTTATTTCTCTTAAAATAATGATCTCGAGTTTTATTCATGCTGTTGCAAATGATAGGATCTCATTCATTTTTATGGCTGAATAACACACCATTGTGTATATGTATCACATTTTCTTTAGAAGGTTGCTTCCAATCTTGGCTACTGTAAATAGTGCTGCAATAAACATATAATAGGAGTATAGGTATTTTTTCAAAACACTGATTTCCTTTTTGGGGGTTACATAGCTAGCAATGAGATTGCTGGATCATATGGTAGCTCTATATTCAGTTTTTTAGGAACCTCCAAACTGTTGTCCATGGTAGTTGTACTAATTTACATCCCCTACAACAGTGTGCAAGGGTTCCCTTTTGCATCCTTGCTAGATGTCTCCTGTTTCAGTCTTAGTTTTTGTTTCCATGTTATATTTCAATATATAATCCATTTGATTAAATTTTTGTGAATGATGTAAAGTTTGTGAGTCTGTACCTAGATTTATTTCTTTTATCGAATGGGTATCCAGCTGTTCTTACAACATAGAATGAAAAGACTACCCTTTCCACACTGAGTTGTCTTTCATTCTTCTCAACGATCAGTGGACTATATTAGTGTTGATATCTTTTGAGGCTCTGTATTTTGTTCCATTCACCTATGTATCTATATTTTCCAGTATCATGATATCTTGTAGCTTTATAGTAAGTCTTGAAATTGAATAGTGTGAGTCTTCCAACTTGTTCTCCTTCATTAGTATTGTTTTCACTATCTTACGTTGTTTGCCTTTTCATAAAACTTGAAAATCAGCTTGATGACATATGCAAAATATCTTGCTGAGATATGACTAGGATTACATTTAATCTGTAGATCAATTTGGGAAGAAATGTCATTTTAACATTTTTGATTTGTTCAATCCATCAACATGTAATATATCTCTGTTTAGATTTCCTTTTATTTGTGTCATCAGAATATTACATTTTTCACATAAAGGTCATGTGCATATTTTGTTATATGGTGACTTAAGTATTACATTTTTGAGACTATTAAATGGCATTATATTTAATCTCAAATTCCACTTCTTTGTTGCTGGTATGTAAAAAAAATAATTCTTTTTGCACTTAAACTTGCTATATCACTTATTAATTCTGAGATGATTTTCTTAATGAATTCTTTGGGAATTTTCTACATAGCCAATCAAGTCATCTATGGACAAAATCAATTTTATTTTTTCTTTTTCAAATGGATGATTTTCATTTCTTTTCTTATCAAATTGCTCTAGCTAGAACTTCCAGTATGGTATGTGATAGGAGAGTAAGAGAAGACATCTTGTCTCATTTCCAATGTTTAGAATACTATTACATATGACATTAACTATAAGAATTTTTAGGGAGTGTTCCTTATTAAATTGAGGAATTTCACTTCAATTCTTAGTGTGCTATTTTATTATAAATGAATGTTAGATGTCAAATGCTTTCATCATATCAATTACATGATCATACGACTTTTTTTCTTCACTCTGTTGACAGAGTAGATTACATTAATTTATTTGTGGATGTTGAACCATCTTTGCATAGCTAGAATAGTTTTTGCTTGCTTGTGGCATACATTTTTTTGTAATTCTTATACTCAACTAATAATTTAAAATTTTGCATCTCAAATTGAAAATATATTGGTTTGTAGCTTTCTTTTCTAAGTGATTTTTTTTCCTGATTTTGATAGTAGAGAAATACTGGTATTATTTATTTCTTAAGTGTTCAAGTTTTTAATTGAATTCACCAGTTAAACCAATCAAGACTGTTTCTTTTTTTTTTTTTTTTTTTTAATGTCAGTAATTATTGATTTAATTTCTTTAATAGATTTAGGCCTGTAGAAATTATTCATTTCTACTTGTGTATGTTTTGGAAGGTTTTGTCTTTTGGGGAATTGATCAATTTTATCTAAGTTACCAAATTTGTAAGCACAGAGTTGTTCATGATATTTTGTTATTATCCGTTAAATATCACTAGGATCAGTAGTGATGATCCCTTTTTCCTTTTTGACACTAGTAAGTTGTGTCTTATACCTTTCTTCTTGGTCAGCCTGGCTACAGGTTTATCAGTTTTACAGATGTTTTGCAAAAAGCATGTTTTGGTTTTATTATTAATTTATATTTTTGTTATATTTTAAATTACACTGATTTCTGCTCTACTTAAATTTATTATATTCTTCCTCTTTTGTCTTAAAGTGCTGTTCTTCTCTCTAGCTCTCTAAGGTATTAATTTTAGATTTTTCATCTTTTCTAGTTTACACATTCAATGCTACATATTTATTTATAAGCATTGTTTTTGTTGCATCTCATAAATTTTAAAGTTATATTTTCATTTTCCTTTAGTTCAAAACATATTTTAATTGATTTTTTAATTATTATTATACTTTAAGTTCTAGGGTACATGTGCATAACGTGCAGGATTGTTACATACGTATACTTGTGCCATGTTGGTGTGCTGCACCCATCAACTCGTCAGCACCCATCAACTCATCATTTACATCAGGTATAACTCCCAATGCAATCCTTCCCCCCTCCCCGCACCCCATGATAGGCCCCGGTGTGTGATGTTCCCCTTCCCGAGTCCAAGTGATCTCATTGTTCAGTTCTCACCTAGGAGTGAGAACATGCGGTGTTTGGTTTTCTCTTCTTGTGATAGTTTGCTAAGAATGATGGTTTCCAGCTGCATCCATGTCCCTACAAAAGATGGAAAACCATCCTTTTTTATGGCTGCATAATATTCCATGGTGTATGTGTGCCACATTTTCTTAATCCAGTCTGTCACTGATGGACATTTGGGTTGATTCCAAGTCTTTGCTATTGTGAATAGTGCCACAATAAACATACATGTGCATGTGTCTTTATAGCAGCATGATTTCTAATCCTTTGGGTATATACCCAGTAGTAGGATGGCTGGGTCATATGGTACATCTAGTTCTAGATCTTTGAGGAATCGCCATACTGTTTTCCATAATGGTTGAACTAGTTTACAATCCCACCAACAGTGTAAAAGTGTTCCTATTTCTCCACAACCTCTCCAGCACCTGTTGTTTCCTGACTTTTGAATGATTGCCATTCTAACTGGTGTGAGATGGTATCTCATTGTGGTTTTGATTTGCATCTCTCTGATGGCCAGTGATGATGAGCATTTTTTCATGTGTCTGTTGGCTGTATGAATGTCTTCTTTTGAGAAATGTCTGTTCATATGTTTTGCTTACTTTTTGATGGGGTTGTTTGTTTTTTTCTTGTAAATTTGATTGAGTTCTTTATAGGTTCTGGATATTAGCCCTTTGTCAGATGAGTAGATTGCAAAAATTTTCTCCCATTCTGTAGGTTGCCTGTTCACTCTGATGGTAGTTTCTTTTGCTGTGCAGAAGCTCTTTAGTTTAATGAGATCCCATTAGTCAATTTTGGCTTTTGCTGCCGTTGCTTTTGGTGTTTTAGACATGAAGTCCTTGCCCATGCCTATGTCCTGAATGGTACTACCTAGGTTTTCTTCTAGGGTTTTTATGGTATTAGGTCTAACATTTAAGTCTCTAATCCATCTTGAATTAATTTTCATATAAGGAGTAAGGAAAAGATCCAGTATCAGCTGTCTACTTATGGCTAGCCAATTTTCCCAGCACCATTTTTAAAATAGGGAATCCTTTCCTCATTTCTTGTTTCTCTCAGGTTTGTCAAAGATCAGATGGCTGTAGCTGTGTGGTATTATTTCTGAGGACTCTGTTCTCTTCCATTGGCCTATATCTCTGTTTTGGTACCAGTACCATGCTGTTTTGCTTACTGTAGACTTGTAGTATAGTTTGAAGTCAGGTAGCGTGACACCTCCAGCTTTGTTCTTATGACTTAGGATTGTCTTGGCAATGCGGGCTGTATTTTGGTTCCATATGAACTTTAAAGCAGTTTTTTTCCAATTCTGTGAAGAAACTCATTGGTAGCTTGATGGGGATGGCATTGAATCTATAAATAACCATGGGCAGTATGGCCATTTTCACGATATTGATTCTTCCTATCCATGAGCATGGTATGTTCTTCCATTTGTTAGTGTCCTCTTATATTTCACTGAGCAGTGGTTTGTAGTTCTCCTTGAAGAGGTCCTTGACATCCCTTGTAAGTTGGATTCCTAGGTATTTTATTCTCTTTGAAGCAATTGTGAATGGAAGTTCATTCATGATTTGGCACTCTGTTTGTCTGTGACTGGTGTATAAGAATGCTTGTGATTTTTGCACATTAATTTTGTATCCTGAGACTTTGCTGAAGTTGCTTATCACCTTAAGGAGATTTTGGGCTGAGACAATGGGGTTTTCTAAATATACAATTATGTCATCTGCAAACAGGGACAGTTTGACTTCTTTTTTTCCTAACTGAACACCCTTTATTTCTTTCTCTTGCCTGATTTTCCCAGCCAGAACTTCCAAGACTATGTTGAATAGGAGCGGTGAGAGAGGGCATCCCCAACTTGTGCCAGTTTTCAAAGGGAATTTTTCCAGTTTTTGCCCATTCAGTATGATATTAGCTGTGGGTTTGTCATAAATAGCTCTTATTATTTTGAGGTACGTTCCATCAATACCAAATTTATTGAGCCTTTTTAGCATGAAGGGCTGTTGAATTTTGTCAAAAGCCTTTTCTGCATCTATTGAGATAATCATGTGGTTCTTGTCTTTGGTTCTGTTTATATGCTGGATTACGTTTATTGATTTGTGAATGTTGAACCAGCCTTGCATCCCAGGGATGAAGCCCACTTGATCATGGTGGATAAGCTTTTTGATGTGCTGCTGAATCCGGTTTGCCAGTATTTTATTGAAGATTTTTGCATCGATGTTCATCAGGGATATTGGTCTAAAATTCTCTTTTCTTGTTGTGTCTCTGCCAGGCTTTGGTATCAGGATGATGATGGCCTCATAAAAACAGTTATGGAGGATTCCCTCTTTTTCTATTGATTGGAATAGTTTCCGAAGGAATGGTACCAGCTCCTCCTTGTACCTCTGGTAGAATTCAGCTGTGAATCCATCTGGCCCTGGAATTTTTTTGGTGGGTAGGCTATTAATTATTGCCTCAATTTCAGAGCCTGCTATTGGTCTATTTAGGGGTTCAACTTCTTCCTGGTTTAGTCTTGGAAGAGTGTAAGTGTCCAGGAAATTATCCATTTCTTCTAGATTTTCTAGCTGATTTGCGTAGAGGTGTTTATAGTATTCTCTGATGGTAGTTTGTATTTCTGTGGGGTCGGTGGTGATATCCCCTTTATCATTTTTTATTGCAACTATTTGATTCTTCACTCTTTTCTTCTTTATTAGTCTTGCTAGCGCTCTGTCAATTTTGTTGAACTTTTCAAAAAACCAACTCCTGGATTCATTGATTTTTTGGAGGGTTTTTTGTGTCTCTATCTCCTTCAGTTCTAGTCTGATCTTAGTTATTTCTTGCCTTCTGCTAGCTTTTGAATGTGTTTCCTCTTGCCTCTCTAGTTCTTTTAATTGTGATGTTAGAGTGTCAGTTTTAGATCTTTCCTGCTTTCTCTTGTGGGCATTTAGTGCTATAAATTTCCCTCTACACACTGCTTTAAATGTGTCCCAGAGATTCTGGTATGTTGTATCTTTGTTCTCATTGTTTTCAAAGAACATCTTTATTTCTGCCTTCATTTC
This sequence comes from Rhinopithecus roxellana, assembly GCF_007565055.1. Lineage (NCBI taxonomy): Eukaryota > Metazoa > Chordata > Mammalia > Primates > Cercopithecidae > Rhinopithecus > Rhinopithecus roxellana. Next base: position 138,118,818 of record NC_044550.1, read on the forward strand.
GTTATGTACCCAGGAGCAGGTTGTTCAGTTTCCATGTAGTTGAGCGGTTTTGATTGAGTTTCTTAGTCCTGAGTTCTAGTTTGATTGCACTGTGGTCTGAGAGACAGTTTGTTATAATTTCTGTTCTTTTACATTTGCTGAGGAGTGCTTTACTTCCAATTATGTGGTCAGTTGTGGAATAAGTGTGATGTGGTGCTGAGAAGAATGTATATTCTGTTGATGTGGGGTGGAGAGTTCTATAGATGTCTATGAGGTCTGCTTGGTGCAGAAATGAGTTCAATTCCTGGATATCCTTGTTAACTTTCTGTCTCGTTGATCTGTCTAATGTTGACAGTGGAGTGTTGAAGTCTCCCATTATTATTGTATGGGAGTCTAAGTCTCTTTGTAAGTCTCTAAGGACTTGCTTTATGAATCTGGGTGCTCCTGTATTGGGTGCATATATATTTAGGATAGTTAGTTCTTCCTGTTGATTGGATTCCTTTACCATTATGTAATGGCCTTCTTTGTCTCTTTTGATCTTTGATGGTTTAAAATCTATTTTATCAGAGACTAGGATTGCAACCCCTGCTTTTTTTTTGTTCTCCATTTGCTTGGTAGATCTTCCTCCATCCCTTTATTTTGAGCCTATGTATGTCTCTCCATGTGAGATGGGTCTCCTGAATACAGCAGACTGATGGGTCTTGACTCTTTATCCAGTTTGCCAGTCTGTGTCTTTTAATTGGAACATTTAGTCCATTTACATTTAATGCTAATATTGTTATGTGTGAACTTGATCCTACCATTACGATATTAACTGGTTATTTTGCTCATTATTTGATGAAGTTTCTTCCTAGCCTCAATGGTCTTTACATTTTGGCATGTTTTTGCGGTGGCTGGTACCGGTTGTTCCTTTCCATGTTTAGTGCTTCCTTCAGGGTCTCTTGTAAGGCAGGCCTGGTGGTGACAAAATCTCTAAGCATTTGCTTATCTGTAAAGAACTTTATTTCTCCTTCACTTATGAAAGTTAATTTGGCTGGATATGAAATTCTGGGTTTAAAATTCTTTTCTTTAAGAATGTTGAATATTGGCCCCCACTCTCTTCTGGCTTGGAGAGTTTCTGCCAAACGATCTGCTCTTAGTCTGATGGGCTTCTCTTTGTGGGTAACCTGACCTTTCTCTCTGGCTGCCCTTAAGATTTTTTCCTTCATTTCAACTTTGGTGAATCTGGCAATTATGTGTCTTGGAGTTGCTCTTCTCAAGGAGTATCTTTGTGGCGTTCTCTGTATTTCCTGAATTTGAATGTTGGCCTGCCCTACTAGGTTGGGGAAGTTCTCCTGGATGATATCCTGAAGAGTGTTTTCCAAGTTGGTTCCATTTTCCCCCTCACTTTCAGGCACCCCAATCAGATGTAGATTTGGTCTTTTTACATAATCCCATACTTCTTGCAGGCTTTGTTCATTTCTTTTTCTTCTTTTTTCTTTTGGTTTCTCTTCTCACTTTGTTTCATTCATTTGATCCTCAATCACTGATACTCTTTTTTCCAGTTGATCGAGTCGGTTACTGAAGCTTGTGCATTTGTCACGTATTTCTCGTGTCATGGTTTTCATCTCTGTCATTTCATTTATGCCTTCTCTGCATTAATTAGTCTAGCTGTCAATTCTTCCACTCTTTTTTCAAGATTTTTAGTTTCTTTGCGCTGGGTACATAATTCCTCCTTTAGCTCTGAGAAGTTTAATGGACTGAAGCCTTCTTCTCTCATGTCCTCAAAGTCATTCTCTGACCAGCTTCAATCCGTTGCTGGCGATGAGCTGCGCTCCTTTGCGGGGGGAGATGCCCTCTTATATTTTGAATTTCCAGCTTTTCTGCCCTGCTTTTTCCCCATCTTTGTGGTTTTATCTGCCTCTGGTCTTTGATGATGGTGACATACTGATGGGGTTTTGGTATAGGTGTCCTTCCTGTTTTTTAGTTTTCCTTCTAACAGTCAGGACCGTCAGCTGTAGGTCTGTTGGAGATTGCTTGGGGTCCACTCCAGACCCTGGTTGCCTGGGTATCAGCAGCAGAGGTTGCAGAAGATAGAATATTGCTGAACAGCAAGTGTACCTGTCTGATTCTTACTTTGAAGCTTCCCCTCAGGGGTGTACTCCACCCTGTGAGGTGTGGGGTGTCAGACTGCCCCTAGTGGGGGATGTCTCCCAGTTAGGCTTCTCAGGGGTCAGTGACCCACTTGAGCAGGCAGTGGGTCTGTTCTCAGATCTCAACCTCCGTGTTGGGAGATCCACTGCTCTCTTCAAAGCTGTCAGACAGAGTCGTTTGTGTCTGCAGAGGTTTCTGCTGCTTTTGTTGTTGTTGTTGTTTAGCTGTGCCCTGTCCCCAGAGGTGGAATCAACAGAAATAGGCAGGTTTCCTTGAGCTGCTGTGAGCTCCACCCAGTTCGAGCTTCCCAGCGGCTTTGTTTACCTACTTAAGCCTCAGCAATGGTGGACGCCCCTCCCCCAGCTTCGGTGCTGCCTTGCGGTTAGATTGCAGACTGCTGTGCTAGCAATGAGGGTGGCTCCGTGGGCGTGGGACCCTCCTGGCCAGGTGTGGGATATAATCTCCTGGTGTGCCCGTTTGCTTAAAGTGCAGTATTGTGGTCGGAGTTACCCGATTTTCCAGGTGTTGTGTGTCTCAGTTTCCCTGGCTAGGACAAGGGATTCCCTTCCCCCTTGTGCTTCCCAGGTGAGGTGATGCCTCCCCCTGCTTCAGCTCTCGCCGGTCGGGCTGCAGCTGCTGACCAGCACCGATTGTCCGGCACTCCCTAGTGAGATGACCCCAGTACCTCAGTTGAAAATGCAGAAATCACCGGTCTTCAGTGTCACACACGCTGGGAGTTGGAGACTGGAGCTGTTCCTATTCGGCCATCTTGCTCTGCCCCCTATTTTAATTGATTTTATCATTTATTCTTTGCACATGTGTTATTTAAAAGTATGATTTTTAATCTTCAAATGTTTTCAAATTTTACAGTGATCTTTCTATTATCAATTTCTAGTTTAATTCTGTTATCTAAGAATGTACTTTGCAATATATCAATTTTTTTGAACTTGATAAACTGTGGTTTATGTCCCAGAATATGTTCTACCTTGTTGAATGTTTTATGTTAGTTTTTAGTTCTATCAGTTTTGCCTCACAGATTTTGATGTTCTCTTATTAGGTACACCCAAGACAATACATGTAAGTACTGACCTTTTCATCACTATGTAATGTTCCTTATTATCAGTCATAATTTCCTTTTTAAAATGTCTACTTTGTCTGAAATTAATACAATCATTTCAGATTTCTTTTGATAAGGGTTAACTAGAATGGTATCTCTTTCTTTATCTATTTTCTTTAACTTGTCCATTGATATTCAAATAGGTTCTTGGAGACAATATCATGTTGGGTTTTATGTTTTCATCCATTCTGAAAATCTGTATTTTTATGGGCATATCATGTCCATTTACACGTAGAGTGATTATATGTTTACTATGTTTGTAACTATATTCAATTTGTTGCATTTGCTCTTCGTTGTTTCTTCTCACTCTTATGTTGCATTCCCCCTTTTCTGCCTTCTCTGAATTTAATTGAATTTTTGGTGTTACTCCATTTTATGCCTATTTTAGCATATTGATATATAACATTTTGAATTTTTTAATAGTTGTCCTACAGTTTGCAACGTACGTTTACATCAAATAAGTCCACCTTCAATTAATACTATTTGTTACTTTATAGAGTTACATTTTAGATCAATTTGGGAATATGATACAATAAAAGGTATTTTATCTTTACTTATTCCTCCTCTGATTTCCTTTCTTTAATAAGTCTAAATTTCTATTATGTATCACTTTTTCTTCTTCCAGAATAACTTCCTTTGAAAATTATTGCATGGTAGATAGGCTAGAAATGCATTTTTTTTTTTTTTTTAGTTTTCCTTTGTTGGAGAAAGACTTTATTTCTCCTTTACTTTTGAAGAGTACTTTCTTTAAACATAAAATTCTAGTTCAGTATTTTGTTCTTACTATACTTTAAATATTTAACTCCACTCTCTTCTTTCTGGCAGGTTATCTTGTGGGACGTTTACTCTAATTATTATCTTTTTTCTCATATAGTTAAGGTCATCATTCATCTACAGAGATTTTCTACAAAGTCTCTACAATTTTCCTCAGTCACCTACAGATATTTTCTGCAAAATATTCTACAAAGACTTTTTTCCTTGCATTTGGTTTTCTACAATTTAAATATAATATGTCTAAATATGGACAGTTTGATATTTGATCTCGAGGATCTCTGAACATCCCAGATTGGGGTTTTGATACCTGTCATCAACTTTGTAAACTTTTCAGCCATTGTTATCACATCAAGCATATTTTCTGCTATGGTCTCATGTCTCTCTCTGGTATTCCAATATTACTTATGTTACGTATTTTGAAATTGTCCTACCGTGTTTGGATTATTTTGTTGTTTTTATCATTTGTTTTTCTACCTGCATTTCATTTTGGGATGTTTATTTTAACCTATCTTTAAACTCATTAATTCTTTCGCAGCCATGCCCATTTTACTAATATGTCCTTTAAAGGCACTCTTCACACATGCTACATTGTTTTGGATTTCTAACTTTTTTTGCATTTTTTTCTTAGAGTTTCCAGGCCTCTGCTTACATTACACATGTATTTTTGCATGTTGTCTAATTTGTTCATTAGAGTCCATAAGATATTAATTATAGTTACTTAACATTCCTTGTCTGATAATTCCAAAATCTGTGTCATGTCTGAATCTGATCTGATACTCACTTTGTCTCTTCAGTTTGTGGCTTCTTTCTTTACTTTTAGCATGACTTGTAATTTTTAGTTAAATGCTACATTTGATGTATTGGGTAAAAGCAACTCAGATAAGAGCATTTATTGTAATATTTGATGTTAATCTGATTAAAAGTAGGGTTGTATTTAATGTTTCATGTAGCTACAGGTTTCAGCAGTTTCCTTATTGACCTTTATGTCTCCCCTCCTGTCTTTGCACTTCCTACAAAATGCTCCCTACATGGAGTCTCCACCTTGCATCTCTTTCAGTAGTAACCCAATGTTATTATGTTGGAGTCCTATTGACATGGTGGTAAGGCATGGAAGAGAGAAGGTGTTTTATATATTTATGATTATGTCTCTGTCTTTTTGTTGTCTTTGTTCTTGTCTTTTGAGTTTCACAAGTGTTTCCTAATCTCCAACCTTAGGTAAACCTGGAAGTGTAAAGGGGTCTCAAGTTGCATAAACACCGTATCTCTAAGAGGGATAAGGCTCTGGTAAAGTATTTTACTCTGAGAATAGGCCTTTTATAAGAGGAACATTCTGGACATAATCCAAAATGGCTTCTCATGAGGACATCTTTCTAGGTTCTTCCCTGTGTAAGTCTGGTCAGTTTGTGAAGGTAAAACACATAAAAGTTTACCTCCTTCCCCCAAGCTCTCAGGGGTTTATCAACTCTCACATTAGCCCATAATCTGTGTCTATCAATTAATCAATTTACCACTTAAGTTTTCTTACATGTTTATGACTTCAAGAGATTTTGTTCCATGTAAGCAGATCTCAGCTGCAATTTTCTGTATGTGCCTATTTCTCTAGATTTCAGAAATTGTCTTCACCCACAATCTTTGTGGATCTTAAAAAGTTCAGATCTTTATAGATACTAAAAAACAAGTCATCGATCCTTAAGTTGTTCTGCATTTTTCTTGTTGTAGAGATGGGAGAGACCATTCCCAAGTTCTTTCTATATTTGTGTTGAAACAGTAAGTAAATGAAAACAGCTTTATTAAGACGTAATTTGTACACCATAAAATCCAATATACAGTTGTATATTGTATAAATATACAGTTGTATAATTTTGGTAAATTATTACAGTTGTAAAACCATCACCACAATCCAATACTTAAACATTTCCATCATTAAGAAAATTGTTCTTGTTCCCTCTGTCAGTCAACATTTTCCACCCCGAAACACAGACAAGCACTGATCTGCATTCAGAAATCTGTAATTTTGCATTTCCTAGAAATTACATATAAAATGAATCCCAGAATAAGAATCATTTTGTTTTTCTTTCTTTTGACATAATGTTTTTATTTATTGCAGTGTCAATAGTTCATTGTTTGTTCTTATTGAGTACTATTTGAAACAAAATGTGCATGTGGCATATTTTGTTTATCTATTCACTAGCTGATGGGCATATGGCCTATTTCTTGTATTTTGCTATTTTGAATAATTCTGCTAAGAATATTAATGTGCAAGTCTTTCCGTGAACATATGTTCTCATGTCTCTTGAGTAATTACCTAAGAGTGAAATTCTTGGTTCATATGGTAAATTTATATAAAGCTTTTAAAGAAACCTCCAAAAAGTGTTCCAAAGTGGTTGTAGTTTTATATTCCCACCAGCAACGTATGAGGGTTCCAGTTTCTCCATATTCTCAACATTAGTTAGCACAATTTGCCTTTTAGATTCGGCATTGCTAGTGGTTACTTTTCAACTTACATTTCCCTAATGAGATATTATTTTGAACATCTTTTCATGTGCTTATCGGCACATTCTTATGCTTTCTTTGGTGAAAACTTGTGCTCATTTCAATAACTGAATTGTCTTTTTGTTATTCCATTGAAGTGTCCTTGATAGACTTTAAATACAAGTTATTTGTTGAATATATGATTTGTAAATATTTTCTACTAATCTGTTCCTTATCTTTCTGCGGACTTAATTGTATGTTCTGAAAGCAATATATTTTAATCGTGATATCAATTTTTTAAAGGGGGGGATAAAGTTTTGCGTCACATTTGAGAATACTTTGCCTAATCCAAACCTATGAAGATTTTCTGAAACATTTTCTGTTAGAAGTTTTGTAATTTTTTTTTGTTTTTGTTTTTTACCTTAAGGAGTATTTTGTGTGGACAATATGAAGTAAGGTTCTAACTTTATTTTTTTGCATATAAATCTAACAGTTTCAGCATTTTTAAAATGTCTAAAAATTAACTGACCATAGGTCAACATTTGGACTTCTTATATTGTCTATTTGATTTATGTGTGTTGATTATTGTAGCTTTTTATTAAATTTGAAATCAGGTAGTATAAGTCCTCCAACTTTGTTCATTTTGAAAATTGTTCTACTATTGCAGTTCTTTTGCAGTTAATATTAACTTTAGGTTCAGATTTTTAATTTCTAAAATAATTCTTCTGGAATTTTAATAAAATTTGTGTTAAATTTATAGGTTGATTTAGAAAATCCTAGGGAGAAAATATTCAGTGTTTAAACATTAAGTATCTTATTTACTTCTGTTTTTTTGTAGATATTTCTCATCAAGTTGAAAAAATCCTTTCTGCTTCTAGTTTGTTGAAAAACTTCAGGATATTTTGTAATGACTTATGTAAGATAGTTTTTCTTCATCTGTTTGAGAAACCTGGTAGCTTTCGTTCTTTATTCTATTAAAGTGGTATACTGCATTATTTTGCTTCCAATCTTAGATCTTCTTTGTATTGCAGGATACATTTATTCTTGGGATACGCCCAGTTGGTTATGCTGTAGAATCCTTTGAATATGTTTTCAGAGTCAACATGTTAACATTTTGTAATGATATTGCATCTTTTGATGAGAAATATTAGCATGTAGTTTTCTGCAGTAATAAAGTCTCCATTTTGCTTTGGTATCACCTCAGTTCTGGCTTCATAGGTTAGGTTAGTAATTTTTTCCTTCTTCTCTATATTCTGAAAGAGTTTATGTGGTATTGGTATTGTTTCTTCTTCATTGTTTGATAAAATTTACCTGTGATGCAATCTGAGCCTAGAATTATATTTATACAAATATTTTTATTATGAACTAATTGTTATTACTTCTTATGTCTACTCAGGTTTTCAATGTTCTTTTCAGCCAGTTCTGGTAAATCATATAGTTTTATCCATGTTGTCTTATTGGTTGGCAAAAAAATTTTTCTAATATACTCTTAAAGTAATTTTAATTTATCAAGGATCTCTGATGATAATTTCCCTTATTCCTGATTTTGGTAATTTGTGTCTCCCATATTTTTCCTGATCGTTGAAGAGAGAAGTTTATAAATGATATGGATTTTCAAAAAGAACAAATTTTATATCTTACTTTTATTCTACTGATTTTCATTATTTATTTCACTGACTTCCACACTGATATTTATTATTTTCTTCTGCTCACTTCAAGTGTCATTTGTTATATTTTTATTGTTCTCAGATGGAAGCTGAGGTTATTAGTTTGAGATCCCTTTATTGTTTCCAATATAGGCATTTAGTGTTATAAATTTCACACTGAAGCTTCATCATCTGCAATGTACAATTTTTGATATGTTATGTTTTAATTGTCATTCGGGTCACAATATTTCCTTAGCTTCCCTTTGATTTCTTCGTTCACTTATGGGTGATTTCTTCATTCACTTATGTGTTATTTAAAAGTGTATTTAAGGCCAGGGCGGTGTTTCACGCCTGTAATCCCAGCACTTGGGGAGGCCAAGGCGGGCGGATCACGAGGTCAAATTGTTTTCATATAAAAAATATATCAGGCCGGGCGCGGTGGCTCAAGCCTGTAATCCCAGCACTTTGGGAGGCCGAGACGGGCGGATCACGAGGTCAGGAGATCGAGACCATCCTGGCTAACACGGTGAAACCCCGTCTCTACTAAAAAATACAAAAAACTAGCCGGGCGACGAGGCGGGCGTCTGTAGTCCCAGCTACTCGGGAGGCTGAGACAGGAGAATGGCGTGAACCCGGGAGGCGGAGCTTGCAGTGAGCTGAGAGCCGGCCACTGCACTCCAGCCTGGGCGGCAGAGCAAGACTCCGTCTCAAAAAAATAAATAAATAAATAAATAAATAAATAAATAAATAAAATAAAAAAAATAAAAAATATATCACTGGATTTTGCTTTTCTAAATCCAGTATTACTATCTCTTCCATTTAAGCGAGGTGTTCTGACCACATACATTTAATGTAAATATTAATAGTGATTAAATATTTTTAAAAAATTATTCTAACTTATTTGATTCACATTTTCTTTTCTCATGCTTCCTTTGAATAAATTAGGCAATTTTTATATTCCAGTTTCCCCCTTTGAAACATTATTTACTGTAAATCTTATGTATATATTAGTAGTTTCACTAAAGCTTATAGTTTATATTTTTAACTCATAACATTCTATTTTCAGCTAACAGTACAAAACTTCACATGTAGTTTAGGAGCCCTATAGCAACACATTCCATTCCTTCATGTTATACATTTTTAAGGGAAATGGGCTCTTATCCATAAAATTCAGTGGGTTCACAAAGTAGCTTATGACTTACCAGCAAGTGGACTTATGTTACAATAAAATGATTCTTTAATGACATTAGGTTTGTGGCAACACCGTGTAGTTTGTACTGTTATACAAAATGTTGTCTTTATAATTATTATTACTACTAGTAGTAGTAGTGGTCGCAGTCCAGATCCCCCTACCTCGGCCTCCCACAGTGCTAGGACTGTAAGTGTGAGCCACCATGCCTGGCCAGGTTTTTTTAATACTAAACAACAGAAATATTCATCTACATCAAAGCACATATTAATAAAAACTAAATTAGTTTCCTAAATATGCTGTAAAAATTTACCAAAAATTGGAGGGCTTAAAACAATTGGTAATTATTTTTTCACAGTTCTGGAGGCTAGACACCCAAAATCGAGATATCAGCAGAGCCCCAGACAGCCTATATGCTCTGGGGAGTCTCTTTCCTAGCCTCTTCCAGTTTCCAGTGCCTCCTGGAATTTCCAGGCTTCGTTTCTTGAATCACTCTCATCTCTACTTTCTTGGTCACTTTGCCTCTTTCCCTTCATATACCTCTCCCCTGGGTCTCTTTTAAGGTCATTTTTTATTGGATTTAAGGCCTACCTGGATAATCCAGGATGATCTCATCTTGTGAACCTTACATTAGTAACATCTGCAAGGACCTTTTTTCCAACTGACACCACATGTATAAGTTCTGTAGGTTAGAATATAGTCATATATTTCAGGGTAGGGGAGTACTACTCAGCCCATGATAAGAGCCAAGAAATAAAAGTGACAGTGAGAGGCAAAATTAAGTCACAAAGATACAGTAATCCACGAATATTGTTTCAACATTCATTAATAAAGTCACATTAATCAGATATAATACAGCGTAGATTTCATTTAAATACTATCTCATGGAACTATTTTAAAAGAAACAAGACAGTGAGCATTATTTTTCTCAATAATTCTTTGGAAATAGGTTACTTATTAAACCTTCATTGGCATCTACTGGCATAGAGATTCCTCGGCTTTTGTAGTTTATTTCAGAGACAGCAATAGGTCAGAAAATTATTGTTTTAGGAATAACATAAAATGATGTGATATTTTTTAAGAAGTTAACTGAGTGTTCAAAGCGACATGCTATTAAAAATAAATTTTTATGGAATTATTTATTAGATTCTATTATTTAGTATATAGTCTATGTGCTTTTAATTTATTTCTATTATGTTTAATTATGAACACTGACATTTATTTTGATTGATGTGCTGCTATACTTCACATGGCTCTATTTGGTTTTCCCAGACATTCTTCAACACAACGTTTGACTTCAAGACTTATTATAAGGCTAATTTATTCAACAAAGTGTGGTTTTGGCATAATTGAAAAATAGATCAATTGGAAAGAATGGGGAGTCCAGAAATAGCCTCCCACAGGTACATATAATTGTCCTGTCATATCGGTAGAAAATTGGTTTCAGGATGCCCCTCAGACACCAAAATCCACAGATGCCCAAGTCCCTTATATATAATGGCATAGTACTTCATATAACCTACACACATACTCTCATATGCTTTAAATCATCTTTAGATTAATTATCTTATATAATGCAGTATAAATTCTATAAGAATAGTGGTTTTACTATGTTGCTTAAGGAATTATGACAATGAAAAATAGCTGTTTAGTACAGATGCAACCATCTGATTTTATTTTTTAATATGTATTTTTTAATCTGTGGTTGTGTTGAATTCACAGACGTGAAATCCACAGATATGGAGTGCCAACTCTAATCCAACTTTTGACAAAGTTTACAAAAGGCAATTGAGTGGAAAAAATATAGGTTTGCCAAAAATGGTTCTACAATAACTTAATATCCATATACAGATAGTCTATATCTTGTACTGTATACAAAAATCAATTCAAAGTGGATAGTAGATGTAAATGTAAACCTAAAACTATGAGAATTCTACAAGAAGATATAGGAAAAATTTTTATTATCTTATAATAGGCAAATATTTCTTAGTCAAAATAACAAAAGCATGTCCCACAAAGAAACAAATTGATATATTTGATTAAAATTCAGAGTCTGGTCTTTCAAGACACTACTAAAGTAACAAAAGGTAAAACACATTGAATGTATCATTAAATTTCCACTCTTAGGTATTAAGATAAATGAAAGCATTTGTCTTTAGGAATTTCAAACACTTTTTATAGGTATTTTATTTTTAATAACAATAACATGGATAAAACACAATAGAATACTACTCAGTCATAAAAAGAATAAACTATTGGTAAGCACAACATGGATGAATCAGTATAATTATTTTGAGTAAAGCAGACACCCCTTGTCCTCTACCAAAATGAGTGTATAATGTAGGAATTCATTTAAACAAATTTCTGGAAAATATAAACTAATCTTAATGGTTCTACAAAGCAGGTCAGTGGTTCCCTGAAGTATGTCAGAAGGGAGAGGTTATCAGGGAGTAGACAGAAACTTTTGAGATTGATGGATAAATTAATTATTTTGATGGTGTGTTAATCCCATGGTGTAAACATTTGATAAGTCAAAACTTATCAAATTGTGTACTTTAAATACATACATGTGTATAGTTTATTGCATGTAATAAAAATAGTTGTATAACTATATGTAGTTTATTGCATGGAAATTTCACCTCAGTAATTAGTTACTGCATTGTGGATGGCCTGCAGTTTTAGAGATTTTTTCTGAGGGGAGACAATTATTCTTGTTTGCTTTCTGTCAAAAAGTGGGGGCCACATGCAAGAGACAGACTTCTCAGGCTAACTTAAACAATGTTCAAAAAGAATGTTCAAGATGATGGCCTGGTCAGTCCAAGAAATCCTATGCAGGTGTATGTGTGGAACAGTGTAAGACAAATAGATCCATGGAACAGGATAAAAGTGTGGATATAGAGTCTCACATATGGGGACAGTTGAGTTTTGACCAAGGTACCAAGTCAATCCATGGAACTAGAACACTGTGCCTGGTGGAGTTTTCCCACAAAAATCTCTGGAGCATGAATATCTACGTGAAAAAAAAAAAAAAAAAAAAAAAGTCATAATTTTTTACCTGTGCCACTCTCAATATATAAATTCATGTCAGACAAGTTATATACTTAAAAAGCTAAAAATATACTTTGTAACAATAACATGGGCATAAATGCACTGGAAAAAATCTAGCATGCAATATAGGGAAAGAAAAAAATGAATTAGACTCTATATAATTTAAAATACCTGCCCATCAAAGTAAATAATTTTAAAAATTATAAGATAATAAACATATTTGGCCTGGAGTGGTGGCTCACGCCTGTAATCCTAGCACTTTGGGAGGCCGAGGGGGGTGGATCATGAGGTCAAGAGATCGAGACCAGCCTGGCCAAGATGATGAAACCCCATCTCTACTAAAAATACAAAACATTAACCAGGCATGGTGGCAGGTGCCCGTAGTCCCAGCTACTCGGCAGACTGAGGCAGGAGAATGGCATGAACCCAAGAGACAGAGCTTGCAGTGAGCCGAGATTGCACCACTACACTCCAGCCTGGGCAGCAGAGCAAGACTCCATCTCAAAAAAAAAAAAAAAAAGATATTAAACATATTTGGAGAATACAGTCCCAATACTTTTTTTCAAACAATAAAACTCATATATGGAATACATAAAGAATTTCTACATACTGAAAATTAAATATAGGCAAAATCTTAATCAAATACATCACAAAAGATGACATACAGATGACCAATAAGCATATGAAAAGTTTTTCAATATTAATAGTTTTTAAGGAATTCATATCAGGACCCCTATTTAGTACACCTACACACACACACACACACACACACACACACGAATGGTTATGATTTCAATAAACAAAATGACTAATCATAAAAATGTAAGCAATAATTTGGAGGAACTAGAACTTTTAAATATTTCAAATATTTCCAGTTACCATGAAAAATATTACGATTGTTTTGACCAATTAATAATTTCTTTAAAAATTAAACATACGCTTAGGACTTCTATTTATGCACGATGTAAGAAAAATTATGCCTATAAAATATTAATACAAGAATATTTATAGTAGCCTTATTCATAAGAGCTAAAAAAAATTAGAAACACCCAAGCTTCATCAATAGGACAATGGAAAAATATGTTGTGATATATCACTATAATAGTGTACTATCAGATAATATAAAGGAATAAATTACTGACATATAAAAGAAAATCGACATACTGCTTCATTTGGTTGTGTTTTCTTGAGGATTTTTGCATGTATGATCATCAGAAATGTTGGATGTTATTATCCACTGTGAGCATTAGGCAGTGCATCAAGGCAGAAAACCTAATAAATAAATTCTGGACTTAAATTCAACACTTGACCAATTGTACCTAATGGAAAACTACAGGACACTTTACGCATTAACAATAGAAAGTATATTATTCTCCTCTGCACATGACACATACTCCCAGATCAACCACATGGTCAGCCATAAAAAAAGCCTGAATAAATTTAAAAAATAGAAATCACACCAACCATACTCTTGGACGACAGTGGAACAACATCAAGAATCAGTACCAAGAAGATATTGCAAAACCACACAACTACATGAAAATGAAACAACTTATTTCTGAATGACTGTTGAGTAAACAATAAAATTAAGGCAGAAATAAAAATCTTCTTTCAAATAAATGAAACAGAGACACAACATACCAATGTCCCTCGGATGCACCATAAACAGGATTAAGTGGAAAGTTTGTAGTACTAAACACCCACCTCAAAAAATAAGAAAGATCTCAAATTAACAACCTAACTTTACAACCAGAAAAACTAGAAAAACAAGAAAAAAGTAACCCCAAAGCTTGCACAGGAAAATAAATAAATAAAATTGGAGGAGAATTGAACAAAAGTGAGAATAAAAAAACCTATACAAATAATTAATAAATCCAAAAGTTTTTTTTTGCATAGTTAAAAAAGATCAGTAGACTGCTAACGGGATTAACAAAGAAAAAGAAAAGAGAGAGAGGACCAAAATAAACACAATCATAAATGACAAAGGTGACATTAGAACTGATCTCATAGAAATGCAAAGGGTCTCAGAGACTACTATGACCATCTCCATGCACATCAACTAGAAAATCTAGAGGAAATGTATAAATTCCTGGAAACACACGATCATCCAAGATTGAATCAGGAAGCAACAGTAACTCTAAAGAGACTAATACTGAGTTCTAAAATGGAATCTGTAATAAAAAATACACCAACCCAAAAGAGTCCTGGAGCAGTTGAATTCACAGCTGAATTCTACCAGATAAACAAGAGCTAGTACCAATACTACTGAAACTATTCCAAAAAACCAGGGAGAAGGGCCTCTTTTCTTATCATTCTACTAAACCAGCATCTTCCTGATACCAAAACCTAGCAAAGACACAAGGAAAAAAATTAAAAATGATAATTATTCATACTATAAATGAATTATACACTTTACAATTTGTTGCAAAACATACTTTTTGCTCATTTTTGTTTTATTTATTCAATTAAACATTTTTCTTAATGTCTTCATTTATTTTTAAAATGCAATTTATAAGTTTTTGATATGGAAAATATAGCAGTGTAAACAGAAACATTTGCAATAGTGTGCTTTTAAGATCAAAATAATCATATTACTGAAAACATCAATGTATGAAGACTGCTCTTACTGTAGTTCGATTACTTGACTATACCTTTGTTTCTATTTATTTTTCTTATTCACCGTGAATTTCTCCATATCCCGGCAAGAAGAGATGAAATATTTTCTTCTCTCCTTCTGAGATTCTTTCCACATTCTGTGATTATATCATTTCAGGTCAGATATGCATTCTGCGAAATCGAACATACACAAATGCACACATAGACATGCAACATAGAGGTACATAAAATTTCTAGTTTAATTAGGCAAGTTTAAAAAATTTTAGTATACCTGAGGAGACTATAAGAACAGAAGTGCTTGCAAATGACAGCATAAAGCAGATTAGCAGCCAGATGCTAATGGCACTATCTGAGCAAAGTAAATCTGATAAACTGGCAAAGCTTAATTGTTGGCTCAATACTGAACTCATATGCTAAAAAATTGCATTGTCTTTCCAGATGAATTTACAATGACAAGCTATGGAAATCCATTTAAACAGAATATTGAAAAATACTAGCTCCTATCAAACAACTAGTTACAATATCTGCTGGAGGGGAAAAGGACAATCAGTGATGTCCTGTCTCTGATAGTATTTCATCCTGCATTTTTCTCACCTTCAGGAAAGAACAATCCTCATGATAAAAGATACATTTTTGAATTACTTTTCCTTATTCATTTGTCTCTATTGTTACATATTTGAAGTCCCTGTGTAGCATGGAAAAAGTCTTACTTATATTTCATTGCATGGATTCAATAAATATTTGCATATTTTTGGTGGTTTTGTTTCAAGTGAACATTCTATACAAAATGTATTTGTCAAAAAAGACTCAAATATAAAAATGCTTACATTGGTACTATCAACTGAATTCACCTATACACATTAAAACTAAAAGGTTAAATATGAAATGATCTTCACTCTAATTATTTAAAACTAATTGCTCCCCTATAATGTAAAATATAATGCATATATGTTTATATATTTTAGCTATTTTTTCTATAAAGTTCCCTTAATACAAAAAATATTTTAAAATTTGAATATCAAAATATTTTCCATTTGTGCAAGACTACTGTGTTGCTTTTACTGGATATATTTACATTTTAATTATGTTTTTATAATTTTTCTATTCAACAGCTTATGGTTTATAACATTTTAATATAATTCTAACTTGGCAGAATCAAAATTAAACTAGAGAGTTTTTGAAAACACATAATCTGTCAACTTTAGAGAACAATTCTAGTGAATAGTCAAATTATATATCAAAACCAAAAACATTCAAGGCTACAAGAAGATTTAATTGCACATATTGTTAAATATCTAGAAAATTTACTCAAATAGCAGTTGAGCTCTAATACAAAAATTGCAATTTGTTATGTCATCTAAAACAGATACATATGCTTTTATATGTATCTGGATTACACTTGTTCTTGACTTGTATTCCTATCACAAATAAACATTTGGTATTGCTAGTTAGTACAGAAAAACATATGAGAAATGGTTGGAAGTTAAATTTATTTTTGTATTTTGAAATACACATGGAAACAAGAATAACTTCTTCAGTATTACTTATTATGCAGATTATAATTTCACAGTTGTTTTCTCACATCTCTTTCATCAAGTCTCCTAATAAAAAATAATAATTCTAACACAACTCTAACAGTGACTGAGCTGCCAAAAATATCACTGCCAATGAATTAAATCATGTTGTTTACAATAATTTGCTGACTCTTAATCTGAAGAAAGTACTTTGTAGAACTAATGATGATGCTAATTGTGCGTTTCTATGCTCTGAAATGACAATGATATAATAACAAATTAATCTCATTTCAATGTGCATTTTGGATGCAAACCACAAAATACATTACAGAAGACATTTTGATTGAAGTTTGCTAAAGGTAAAGTTTTTAAGAAAACAAATGTTTATCATTTATTAATCCTTGTGAATTTCCTATATACATGGTCTTTTATTTGTAGGGGAGAAGGGAGATTATGACAAGAGATTGATACAAAAAAAGGAATAAATATTTATTTTGATAGCTACACATAAATGCATACTGAGGCCTATGTGCAAATTTTAATTAGAACATTAACAGTAAAATATTATGACTACTTTTGCAAGGCCAATATTATCCTGCAATTTGTAGTATGTATTGGCAATAATATAATTTTTTCTCTTGATTGTTTAGTGGCTAGATTTTAATTTAGTTGATTGTAAAACTCATTGACTCTTGTTATCAATTATTTTAGTTACTTTTTAGTATATGTACCACATAAAAAGCAAGAAAAGGTAAAAAGCAAAAATTTAACTTATTAAAAATTTTCATTTTTATTATTTTATTACCTTTTCCATTTTTAACAATTATATCATTATGCTTAGTGACAAAGCAGAGTAACATGAAATGTTTTTAAAACCTGCAAGCTAAAAATTAGCATATTCACAAATATCAAAATAAATTAAAATTAGATTGAAGAAACAGCTTTCTATAAAGAGCTGTAGGAATCAAATTTTAAAAAGAAATCAAAATAGCACCTAAAATTGTCTTCTCAAACTTCTGGTCATCTCTCCAACAGGATTGTTAGATATCTCCTAAGTAGGTTGTCATGGGTTTCTCTGTTGATGATTTCCAATGACTTTTCAGAATTGATAAATCATTTTGTTGAACTTTTTTTTTTTTTTTTTTTTTTTTTTTGAGATGGAGTCTTGCTCTGTCGCCCAGGCTGGAGTGCAGTGGCCGGATCTCAGCTCACTGCAAGCTCCACCTCCCGGGTTGAAGCCATTCTCCTGCCTCAGCCTCCCGAGTAGCTGGGACTACAGGCGCCCGCCACCTCGCCCGGCTAGTTTTTTGTATTTTTTAGTAGAGACGGGGTTTCACCGGGTTAGCCAGGATGGTCTCGATCTCCTGACCTCGTGATCCGCCGGTCTCGGCCTCCCAAAGTGCTGGGATTACAGGCTTGAGCCACCGCGCCCGGCCCATTTTGTTGAACTTTAAATTGTGTTCAAAACTTAAAATTTCTTAAGAAAAAAGTTAAATTCAGATTCTTTAACTTATAAAGATTCTTCACAGGTATGGTTTTATTAAAATCGATATGACTTTGTTAAATTTGTCCAACAATCCTAATTGTAAAAATTAATTATAACTTGATTTCTCAAATATATGTTCTTAGGCTAGCTCTTTTTTTCTAAATTTTCTAAGCCCAACATGTAATAATTACATGAACTAATAAATTACAGATATTTTCAAATTCAGAACATGCATGTTTCTCAATAGTGTGTTAAGTGTTTGTTAAATACATGCTCTCAATTTAAAGCTACATCACTTAATGAACATGTTTATTCAAAGTGAAACTATGCATCATAACATTACACAGATTTTAATAGAAATTTATATAATAAATCCTTGGATCCCATACCATATAGTCATGTTTTATATAAATAACTACTTTTATTTTATTCTCTCCTATATGTAAGGTTTCTATTTCTTTTACTAGCCATTTGCAATGTTTAGAACCTATACATTCTCGCTGTGTCCTGACTCTTAGGGTGGATTGTGTTTCTCTATCTCTCTCTACTAACTATAATTGCATTAGTCCTCTACTTTTGTGCAACAAATTACTAAAAAGTCATCAGGCTAAGTGAATATACTTCTATTACCTCATAGTTTCTGTTGATCAGATAAATCTGGGCATGGGTAAATCAGTGTTCTGTACAGGGTCAGCCTGAACTCAAGTTGCCAGGACCACTGTATTCCCATCTGGAGGCACCACTGAGGAAGACTCTACTTCCAAGTTAATTCAAGTAGTTGACAGAATTCATTTCCTTGTGAATACGTGAATGAGAGCTCCAGAGTCATGTTGGCTGTTGGCTGGAGGTCATCTTCACGTCCTAGAAGCAACTGTAGTTTCAAGCCAAGTAGATTTCTTTATTATCTTCGTATCACTTCAAACATGCAAGGACATTTTTTGACTCCTAAATTATAAGATAGGGTACATTATTTAACCTACTAAGAGTGACATTACATCACCTTTGCCTTATTTTATTGGTTATAAGAAAGACTCATGTCCAACTCATACTCTGTGGGAGAGGATTGTACGTCATACACATCAGCAAGTAAGGAGCAACGGGGATCATTGTATGGTTTGTCTGCCACAATATTGCTAGCATTAGGGGTTTTTTTGTAAATTCATTTTATCTGTTTGAGAAAGTTTCTTTCTATTCCTAGTTTATAGAAAGTTTTTAATCATGAATGGATGTTGAATATATTAAGAGTTTTTCTACATCTTATTAATAAGCATATAAGCTTTAGCCTTTAATGAATAAAGGAAGTGGACTGCATTAATTTATTTTTGGATATTAAACCCAAGTTGCATTTTGGGGATACATTTAATATTATAATTCTATATGGTACCAGATTTTACTTGCTAATATTTTTGTTGAAGATTTTGAGGTGAATGTTTATGATTTGTATGTGTCCTTAATTTTATTTCTTGTAATATCATGATAATCTCATATAATTACAATGTTATTCTCATAAAACAATTTTAAAGGTATTCTCTCATGTTATCAGAGAGTTGTGGAAATACTAATATTGTTTACTTCTTAAACATTGGATAGGATTTATTGGTAAATGCTCATTTTTTCATGGTAATGTTAATTTTTGCTAAGTATACTTATGTAATATAAATATAATCTTTCCAATTCTATTCTGATGAGCATTTTTATGGTATGCAATTTTTTATTCATTCATTTTTAGCTACCCTTTTTCTTTTTATTTAAAATGGGTTTCTATTGGACAGTGTAGGGTATGGTCTTGTTTGTTTTTTTAATTTTATTATGATAATCTCCTTTTTTATGGGAGTCATGAGACCACTTAATACAATTTAATAATACACTTTTAATACAATTTGTTGCTTTGTTTGGACTTAATCCTATCTTATTTTTGTTATTTTGTTATCTTATATATTCATGAGTCTTTCTCCTTAACGTTTTGCCTGCCTTCATTTAGAATAGTTTTTTTTTTATGATTCCATTTTATCTTCAACCTTGTCTTAGTAGTTTACCTACATTATATATATTTTTGGTACTTGTATTAGGATTTAAAATATACATGTTTAATTATAACAATTTGCAGTCTAATAATATTATAGCATTTAATTGCAACTCTATGCTCCCATTTTCTCTTCCCAATTCTGTGCAATGATAGTTACACAATTTTCATTCTGCATATGTTATAAACCCCAACATATATTTTTTAACTTTATATAGACTCATATTTTAAAATAATAAAAAATGGGGAAAACGCTTGTATATACATCCAATATTCTCCGTGTCCTTGTGTAAACCCAAATATCTGTCTAGCAATATGTTTCATAAACTTGAAAACTGTTATTTTAAAGTATTTTTCATAGGGCAAGTCAACTGACAATGAATTCTCTCATCATTTCTCTGTATTTGAAAAATTATTTTACCTAGATTTTTAAAAATAATTTTCTAGGCTATAAGATTTTGTGATGACAGGTTTTTGATTTTTTTATACCAAATAAATAATTTTTTTATAACTTTTTTCTCTACAATATTCTATTATTGTTATTACAACAATTTTAATATGATTATTTTTTCTTAATTTCAAGGTATTTTTCTCTTTTCTTCTTGGTTTTTAGCAGTAGGAATTTGATGGGCCCAGATATATTTTTTCTTTGTGTTCATTGTTTTCTGTTTTCTGAGTTTTACACATCTGTGATTTGGAATCATTCAGTAATTTGGGAAAATAATGAGCCATTCTTTTTTCAAATACTCCTTCTACTCCATCCTTCCCCCTTTGCCTTCTGAGATTCTAATTACATATATAGCACTTATTACTTCTCAAGACCTTTGGGTCCTTTATTATGTATCTTTAACTTATTTTCTCTTTTTCATTTTCATTTTGACCATTTCTAGTAACTTATAATTAAGTTTGCTCATTTTTTTCATCTTTTGTGTCTGGTCTTGTCATAAACCCATTGAAGAAATTCTTCACTTCTGATATAACATGTGTTATTTTAACATTTGCCTTTCACTGTGTTCTGGTTTCCAGCTCTCTTTTCAGGGTCCTGTGACTATTTGGAATTTAGTTTACCTAGCTACCTTGCAACCTCAGCACTATGAAGAGGTCAAAAATAGTTTTGATTTCATAGATTAACAATTTATTTTCCCATTAGAGATTGAATGATGTTTTCTTGCAACTTTCTACATTTTAATGAGAAACAACATCTTCAAGGTTTGGCTTTAATCTTTGCTAAACCAGATCCAGAATATCAGTAAAGGGTTGGAGTTCACCTTTATAAGGTTTCAGCTGAATATCAGAAAGGTCATTAATTTCACTCCATGCTGGCTCTTGGGAAACCAAAGAATTCCCAGCATTTCGCAATTTCTGTAATGTCTGTTCACCTCAAAGCTCCCTGATACCATTTGTCACTCAAAACTTGCAGAATCTTTTCCTGTGTATGCATAGACTATTATTGGGATAAACAATGAAAGAATTACTTATTTCAATTTCCGGACCTCTTCTTCTCTAGTACTCTGCATACGAAGTCTAGCAACTTTAGCCTCCTCAACTCTGACCTTGGTTTCTTCATCTCAGTGGGACCATCATGATATTCTTGGACTTTCAACTTCCTGCTTTGCAGCATTGTAAGTGTGTATAGGCAGAAAGCTGAGGAATTTTTGTGTGTTTCATTTTATGTTTTTCCTTCCACAGGATTCATAGTTCTATGCTATCAATTGTCTAATATTGACAAAGTTGTTTTTTATATACTTTTATCAGTTTTCTAATTGTTTATGAGTGGAAGGATAGTCCAAAATGGCTAGTCCATTAGGACCTCAAGCTGACTCTAACTTTTATTTATCTTCATCATATTATAAACAACTTTAATAGTGAAACAGAATCTGGCACAGATATATGAAAACATTGCATATATATTTTTTCATTTTTTTATTTTGTATTACTTGCCTCTACAAACCCTATTTTAAATAAAGCACATGTGTTTCAGTTTGAAATGAGAACAAACACCCTCTGTATCTATCAAATGTTTTCTTCCATTCATTAATTCTGGGCAACTTATTAAAACAAAATTTAAAATGAACACAAATGCAAAACCATGGAAGCCAATTATCCACTGCAGAATCCAAATAGAGCTCAGAACTTAGTGATAATGTTGCAAAAACTCTTATTTTACAGATATTTAAACCTGATAAAATATTCAGGTCCTTAAAAGAAAAATATTAATGATTTTTGCTGTCAGATATGGGATTTAACTTAATAGAATTTAGTTGTGGATCCTGTTGAGTTTTTTCCCATTCCTTTCCTTTTTTTTTTTTTTTTTTTTGAGACGGTAGTCTCGCTCTGTCGCCCACCCATTCCTTTTCTAAAACAAAAATGTCATTAAACATAAGTCAGAAAAAGAAAAAAAACTAAAGTAACTAAGAAGGAAATATCATAAAAAATTATTTTGAACTAAAAATAGCTTTGACTTGGATTTACAGAATAAACATAAAAAAACTTCATTGAGTAAATACTCAAAATTATATTTGTATTATTTTCATACTCTGAAAGTAACAAGGTTAGGGTAGATCAAATCATAATTATATCCATAAATATTAATTTACTATATCATATCACAGATTTCTTAAGCTTGTGTTTTTGTATTAGTGTCAAAATTTCAAGCCATAAACATATAATTTACAACCTATTATGTTGCATAAAGTAGGAGGAGAATAGTACATTTAAAAAGTGACAATGTTTGGTTAAAGAAAGTTAGGACTGAGAGCATGCAGATAATTGTTACAGCCTCTTCAACGAAATTTGCAATTACTGGCTACCTCTTCAATCCAAATCATTCTTCCCACAAATATTTATTGAGTCCTCACTGTATGCATGGCTTTGGATGCCCAGAAAGAGAGAAACAGATCCCGTGATGCTTATACTTAATTATAAAACAAACAAAGTGACAATTTCTTACCCCAACTTGTACTGAGTGTTATAAAATACATATTGGTACAAAATTAGCATTGGAGGAATACAGCTATTCATAGGCCAAGAAATAATTTCTTGACAAAATGATGCTTGCAAACTGAAGAGTATGCATGAATGACTTCCAAAAAGAAATTTTATCCTAGAGAGGTAAAAGCATTTTCTACAAAAATGAATAGAATGTGTGAAGACCAAGACTTGAAAAGGTAATTCGTTTTGACAAATGGTTATCAAGAAAATGCCAGGCATTATATCAGGCTGTGGGAGTTGGCTCATTTTGGTTAATATTAATGAAGGCTGAAATCATAAAGAGCTCAACTCCCTCATATGTTCCTTATGTATAGAACAACCATGTGCTTTAAGGGTGGAGCAGGAGGGGGCGTTCGTAATTTGAATTTGCTAGGCAGAATAGTATAGATGAAGTGAGCCCATGGGCGATTATAAGGATAGTAGCGCCAGTAAAGCTTCAGGGGGTTTGAATGAGGGAGGCTATAATTACCAGGGCTATGTGGCTTACGGAGGAGTATGCGATAAGTGATTTCAGGTCCGTTTGTCGGAGGCAGGTTGAGCTTGTTATGATTATGCCTCATAGAGATAATATGAGGAAGGGGTAGGCTATATATTCTGTCAGGGGGTTGAGGATTGAGGTAAGTCGTATTATACCATAGCCGCCCAGTTTTAAAAGTACTGCCGCAAGAACTATTGATCGGGCAATGGGAGCTTCAACGTGGGCCTTAGGGAGCCATAAGTGTAGGCCATATAAGGGTATTTTTACTATGAAAGCTATTATGCATGCTAGTCAAGTTAAGTTATGGGATCAGGTGGTTGTTAGTTTTTGGGCTGTGAGTGTTAGTAGTGTGATGTTTAATGAGCCTAGACTATTATGTGTAAATATTAATATAATTAGTAAGGGGAGAGAGCCAGCTAATGTATAGAATAGGAAGTATGTACTTGCGTTGAGGCGTTCTGCTTGATTGCCTCATCGGGTAATAATAATTAGGGTGGGGATGAGGGTGGTTTCGAATAGGATATAAAATAAGATTAATTCTGTGGCTATAAATGTTATGATTAGGGAAATTTGTAGAAAAATTATTATGGAGAGATAAAGTTTTTTTCGTAAAGGATCTTCATTATGTAGACGATATTGGCTTGCTATAATTATGAGGGGTAAGAGTCAGGCGGTTAGCGTTAGAAGAGGTGTTGCTAATGGGTCGGAAGACAAATAGGTTGAATAGCTAATGAGGTTGTTGCTAGTTTGATTGAAGAATAGAAGGGGGATGAGACTGATAATTAAGCTGTGTGTGGTTAAGTTAATTCAGATTATATTGCTTTTGGAAAATCAAGTTGTTGGTAATAGCATAATTGTGGGAAAAATTATTTTTAACATTGAAGTAAGCTTAGGTTGTGGACGTGGTCTAGGCCATATGTGTTTGAGATTGAAATTAGTAAGGCAAGACCTACTGCTGCTTCGCAAGCGGCGAATACTAGTAGGGCAATAGGTACAATATTAGCTAGGGGGAAGTGTATGTTTAAGGCCATGAGGGTACTTATGATAAATAGTGAGAGTATTATTCCCTCTAGGCATAGTAGGGATGATATTAGGTGTGAGCGATAGGTTAATATGCCTAGGAGTGAAATGGTGAATGCTAATACAATATTTATGTAAATAACGGGCATTTGGTTAGTATGATTATCATAATCTAATGAGTCGAAATCATTTGTTTTATTTAAACTACTTACCAATTCAGTTCAGTCCAGTCCCTTTTGAGTTCATTCATAGGCTAGGCTAAGGGTTAGAATAGTGATTAATATAATTGATGATTTGATTATTACGGGAAGGTTTGTTGTTTGAGGAGCCCATGGCAGGGGTAACAGCAGGGCAATTTCTAAGTCGAATAGTAGGAAAGTGATGGCGACTAGAAAAAAAATTTATGGAGAAAGGAATGCGAGCGGAGTTTAGTGGGTCAAATCCACATTCGTAAGGGTTGGCTTTTTCTGCGTAGGAGTTGAGTTGGGGTAGCCAAAATATAATGATTATCAGTAGTAGGGTTAGGAGGGGATTAATTGTTAGAGCTAATACTAGGTTAATTATTCTTTTTCGAATATTATCGAAGCTAGCTGATTGGAAGTCAGCTGTACTAGTTATACTAAAAGAATAGGAACCTCATCAGTAAATGGAGATACAGAGAAAGAGTCAGACGACGTCTACAAAGTGTCAATATCAAGCGGCGGCTTCAAAACCAAAATGGTGATTTGATGTGAAATGATATAGTAGTTGGCGAATAAGGCAGACAGTAAGAAATGTAGATCCGATAATAATGTGAAGTCCATGGAAACCAGTGGTAACAAAAAATGTTGAGCCATAAATGCCGTCAGAGATAGTGAAGGGTGCTTCATAGTATTCTGAGATTTGTAATAGGGTGAAGTAGATGCCTAATAAAATTGTAGTGAGTAGGGCTTGGATTATTTGTTTTCGGTTATTTTCTATTAAGCTGTGATGGGCCCAAGTGATTGTAACTCCCGATGCAAGTAATACAGAAGTATTTAGAAGGGGTACTTCTAGAGGATTCAGGGGGGTAATACCTGTTGGTGGTCAGTGTCCTCCTAAGTGTGGGGTAGGGGCGAGGCTTGAGTGATAGAATGCTCAGAAGAAGCCAGCAAAGAAGAAAATTTCTGAGATGATAAATAAAACTATTCCGTAATGGAGGCCTTTTTGAACTGGTGTTGTATGGTGGCCTTGATAAGTACTTTCTCGGATAATATCACGTCACCACTGATATATCGTTAATATGTTGGTTAATAATCCCAGTATTAGTAGAGTTGTGGAGTAAAAGTGGAATCATATAATTAGGAGAGCTGAGAAGGCTCCTGTCAGCGGCCATGGGCCATGTGATAAGGGTGGGTTTGGTGAGTCATTAAGTATTATCATGTAAATAAAGGCTTACCAAGAGTGTGAAAACATAGGCCTGGATTAGGGCAACTGCAATTTCTAGAATTGTTAGTGATATTAGGAGCACTAAAGTTAGTGAAGTTGCAAGGAAATTACTGGTTGATAATGCTAGTGCGGCATTTCCGATTAGGTGTATAAGGTGTATAAGTAGATGTCCTGCTGTAATGTTAGCAGTCAGGCGTACAGCTAGGGCTACTGGTTGAATAAATAAGCTGATGGTTTCAATAATTACTAGCATGGGAATGAGGGGTGTGGGTGTACCCTGTGGTAAAAAGTGAGCCAAGGAGCTTTCGGTTTTGAAGCTAAGACCTATAATTACTGTACCTGCTCATAAAGGGATTGCCATGGCTAGATTTATAAACAGTTGGGCAGTGGGCGTAAATGAGTGGGGTAAGAGTCCCAGGAGGTTGGTTATGGTGATAAAAATAATTAGAGATATTAGTATTAGGGATCAGGTTTGTCCTTTGGTATTGTGGGTTGCTATTACTTGTTTTAGAATTAGTTGAGTCAGGTTTTGTTGAATAGTAATTAGTCGGTTGTTAATGAGGTGTTTGGAAGTTGAAAGTAGTAATATAGGAAATAGAATGATGGGTATTACAGTGGGTAAGCCTAGGAGTGTTGGAGTTGTGAATGGGGTAAATAAATTTCGTTCATTTTAGTTGTCAAGGGTTATTAAATATCTGTGTGTTAGAGATTTTTTGTGATGGGGAAAAATAGTAATTTGTGTTTAGTAGTTTTAATTGTGTAATAAGATATAGTGCAGGTAGCATGGTTATAATGGTAATAAACCATGTAGATGTATTTAGTTGAGGCATTTCACTGCAGAGAAGAATGTTTTCTCAATCTTTAACTTAAAAGGTTAATGCTGTAGCAGCTATACAGTGGATCTTCGTGTTTTAAGAGTAGATTAAGTAAGGTGATTTCAATATATCTATAGGGTGAATACGGGCCCTATCTCAAAAATTTTTAGTGGAATTAATTCTGCAACAATTGGTATAAAGCTGTGATTAGCGCCCCAGATTTCTGAGCATTGTCCGTAGTAGACACCTGGTCGTATGGCAGTGAATGTAGTTTGGTTTAAGCGCCCGGGAATTGCATCTGTTTTTAGACCCAGTGTGGGAATGGTTCATGAGTGTAAGACGTCTTGAGATGTGATTATTATACGGACAGGAGCTTCGATTGGAAGTACTACTTGGTTGTCAACTTCTAGAAGTCGAAGGTCCCCTGGGTTTAAGAATAATGGGGGGAGTATATAAGAATTAAAGATTAAGCCTCCATAATCTGTGTACTCATAGGTTCAGTATCATTGATGTCCAATTGACTTAATAGTGAATGAGGGGTTGTTAATCTCGTCTGTTAAGTAAAGAATTCATAGGGATGGGAGAGCAATTAAGACTAGGATAATTGCGGTCAAGATGGTTCAAATAGTCTCTATCTCTTGAGCATCTGTGATATTGGTATTAGTTAGTTTTGTTGTGAGTACTGATGATAAAGCATACAAGACTAGAAAGCTCATTAGGGATACGATTATAAAGGCGTGGTCGTGGAAGGCAATTAGTTCTTCTATGATAGGGGATGTGGCATCTTGTAGGCCTAGTTGAACTGGGTGGGCCATAAAAAATATATAGGGTGTGTCCTATAATTTAGCTTTGACAAAGCTATGAAATGATTTTTCTAATATCTCATTGAAAAAGTTATAGGGGTTATAGGATTGGCTTGAAACCAGTTTCAGGAGGTTCGATTCCTTCCTTTTTTATTTTACTTTAATGAATGTTGGCTCATCAAATGTGTGGTATGGTGGTGGGGAGCCATGTAATCACTCTAGATTAGACGTAGGTTGTTCAATTAGTAGAACCTTACGTTTCGAGGCAAAAGCTTCTCAAATTATATAAACTATAAGTAGCATAGCTACTAGAGAAATAAAGGAGCCTATGGATGATACAATATTTCATGTGGTATAGGCATCAGGGTAGTCGGAATAGCACCGGGGTATTCCGGACAAACCGAGAAAGTGTTGTGGGAAGAAAGTTAAATTTACACCCACAAACATAATAGTAAAGTGGGCTTTGACGCAGACCTGATCCAGAGTATAGCCTGAGAATAGGGGAAATCAGTGAATAAAACCCCCTATGATAGCAAAGACAGCTCCTATTGACAAGACGTAGTGGAAATGGGCTACGACATAATAGGTATCGTGTAGTACGATATCTAGTGATGAGTTTGCTAGTACAATGCCGGTTAGACCTCCTACGGTAAAAAGGAAAATAAAGCCTAGGGCTCAGAGTACTGCGGGGGATCACTTGATATTTCCTCCGTGTAGCGTAGCGAGCCAGCTAAAGACTTTAACGCCAGTTGGAATTGCAATAATTATAGTGGCAGAGGTAAAATAGGCTCATGTATCCACGTCTATGCCAACCATAAATATGTGGTGAGCTCACACAATAAAGCCTAAAAACCCAATTGATATTATAGCTCAGACTATGCCTATATACCCGAATGGTTCTTTTTTTCCAGAATAGTATGTTACGATGTGAGAAAGCATTCCAAACCCAGGTAAAATAAGAATATAGACTTCGGGGTGGCCGAAGAATCAGAATAAGTGCTGATATAAGATGGGATCTCCTCCGGCAGGATCAAAGAAGGTAGTGTTGAGATTACGGTCTGTTAATAGTATTGTAATGCCGGCGGCTAATACAGGTAGGGACAGGAGTAGTAGGACTGCTGTAATTAGGACTGATCAAACAAATAGGGGGGTTTGGTACTGAGATATTGCAGGGAGTTTTATATTAATAATAGTTGTGATGAAGTTAATAGCCCCTAAGATAGAAGAGATACCTGCTGGGTGAAGTGAGAAGATAGTTAAGTCTACAGAGGCTCCTGGGTGAGAGAAGTTTCCTGCTAAAGAGGGGTAGACTGTTCAACCTGTTCCGGCACCAACTTCTACTATGGCTGATGTGAGAAGAAGTAGGAAGGATGGTGGAAGAAGTCAGAAGCTTATATTATTTAGACGGGGAAATGCTATGTCAGGAGCGCCAATTATTAGGGGCACTAGTCAGTTTCCGAAACCTCCAATTATGATGGGTATAACTATAAAGAAAATTATGACAAATGCATGGGCTGTAACGATAACATTGTAAATGTGGTCATTGCCTAATAGGTTACCGGGTTGACCTAGTTCGGCTCGAATAAGGAGGCTTATAGCCATGCCTATGGTTCCAGCTCATGCGCCAAATAATAAGTATAAGGTTCCAATATCTTTATGATTTGTAGAGAATAGCCAGCGGTTAATGAGCATAGGTGGAAAAAGGTAAAATGGCTGAGTAAGGCATTAGGCTGTAAACCTAAGGACAGAGGTTGAGTCCTCTTTTTACCAGCCCCGAGGTGATTTTCATGTTGAATTGCAAATTCAAAGGAGCAGCTTAGACTTCTGCGGGGCTTCTCCCGCCTTTTTTTCCTGCGGCGGGAGAAGTAGATTAAAGCCAGTTGATTAGGGTATTTAGCTGTTAACTAAGTTTTTGTGGGTTTGAATCCCATTGATCTAGTAAGGGCTTAGCTTAATTAAAGTGATTGATTTGCGTTCAGTTGATGCAGAGTAGAGCTTTGCAGTCCTTAGTATGCTTCAGAAATTAAGTATACTTAACTTACTAAGAGCTTTGAAGGCTTTCGGTCTTGTTTAACCTAAATTTCTAGGAGATAGCTAGGGCTGTTGGGGATATTGGTAAGAGGAGGGTAGTGAGAATAATAAGTGGGGGAATGAGAGGTGTGGGTTTTGTATTTTCGAATTGTCATTTTATTTTCGTATTATTGGATGTGGGGAGTAGTGTTATAGAGGTAATGTAAATTAGGCGTGGGTAGAAATATAAGTTGAGTAGGGTTATAATAATTATGATAGTGGGCGTAATAAAGTTGTTGTTTTTTGTAAGTTCTTGAATGGTAATTCATTTGGGTAGAAAACCGGTTAGTGGAGGTAGGCCTCCTATGGATAGAAGGGTGGATGATGTTAATGGTATTAATCAGGTTAGTTTGTTTCAGGCGCGTGATAATATTAGGGTTGTGGTGTTTGAGTTCAGGTCTAGGGCTAGAAATGCAGTGGTTGTTAGAATAATATATGTAAATAGGTAGAAGACTGTAATATTTGGGTTATATGTTAGTGTTATTATTATTCAGCCTATACGTGTGATTGAAGAATATGCTAGGATTTTACGTACTTGTGTTTGGTTGAGGCCTCCTCAGCTGCCCGCCATGATGGATAGGGTTGATAGGGTTAGGAGAATATTTGTATTAATCGATGGGTAAATTTGATACATAATTGAGATAGGGGCTAGTTTTTGTCATGTGAGGAGAAGTAAGCCGGGAATTAAGGGTGTTCCTTGGGTGACTTCTGGGATTCAAAAGTGGAAGGGGGCTATTCCTAATTTTATAGCAAGGGCTATTGTTATGATTAAGGATGAGAGTTGGTTAGGATTATTTATTATGGTTCATTGTCCGGGGAATAAGTTGTTATATATAATTGCTATTATGAAAATTATAGATGCGGTGGATTGTATAAGGAAATATTTGGTGGCAGCTTCTGTGGAGCGAGAATTTGCTTTTTTAATTAAGATTGAGGTGAAAGCTAATATATTTATTTCCAGGCCGGCTCAGGTGAGAAATCAGTGGGAGCTCAATGATGTAATGAGAGTGCCTATAATTATGGTAGAATAAATAACAAGTTGGGCTAGTGGGTTAATTAGTACGGGAAGGGTATAACCAACATTTTCGGGGTATGGGCCCAATAGCTTATTTAGCTGACCTTACTTTAGAATGGGGTGTAATAGGTAGCATGGAGGAATTTGAATTCTCAGGAGTAGGTTTGATGCCTATAGTTCTAGAAATAAGAGGGTTAAATACCTCTATTATTTACTCTATCAAAGTAACTCTTTTGTCAGACATATTTCTAGTTTTGAGGGGGAATACCAGAGGTTATAATGGGAATTGAGATATATCATATGAGGAATGCTAGCATAAGGGGGAGAAAATTTTTTCATAGTAAGTGTATAAGTTGGTCATAACAGAATCGGGGATAGGTCGCTCGAATTCATAGGAATAGGGAGGTCAAGAGGAGTGTTTTGGTAATAAAGCATATTGTGAATAATTCTGGTGAATGGATGGGATATAGTGTTCCTAGGAAAATTGTAGCTGTTAGGGCATTTATTATAATAATATTTATGTATTCGGCTATGAAGAAAAGGGCGAATGGGCCTGCAGCATATTCAATATTAAAGCCTGAGACTAGTTCTGATTCTCCTTCTGTGAGGTCAAAGGGGGGTCGGTTGGTTTCTGCTAGTGTGGAAGTAAATCATATTATGGCTAGAGGTCATGATGGTAGGAGAAGTCAGAGGTGTTCTTGTGTTGTGATAAGTGTATGGAGGTTGAATGAGCCGCTTATTAGTAGAACTGACAGTAGAATAATGGCAAGAGTTACTTCGTATGAAATTGTTTGGGCAACTGCTCGTAGTGCTCCGATTAGTGTGTAGTTTGAATTTGATGCTCACCCTGATCATAAAATGGAGTAAACAGCTAGGCTAGATGTAGCTAGAATGAATAAAAGTCCTAGGTTGAGGTTAATTAGGGAGTTGGGTATGGGGAGGGGTATTCATAGGAGGAGGGCAATAGAAAAGGCTAGAGCTGGTGCAATAATATAGAGGGTGGTGGTGGAGGTTGAAGGTTTTAAGGGTTCTTCGGTGAAGAGCTTTATTGCATCGGCAAAGGGTTGTAGTAGCTCATAAGGGCCTACAATATTGGGTCCTTTGCGTAGTTGTATATAACCTAGTAGTTTTCATTCAGTAAGTGTGAGAAATGCTATGGCAGCGATAATGGGTAAAATGGTAAGTAGAAGATTTATTGTGAACATAATGCTAAGAAGAGGAGTTGAACCTCTGATTATAAAGTCTTAAATTTTATGCAATTACCAGGCTCTGCCATCTTAACAATCCCTGTTCTTGGGCTGTGTGTGTGGTTTTTTGTTAAATTGAGACTAGGTCATTTATGGAAGGAGGGCACTTTGTAAAGTGGGCCCTATTTCTCTTGTCCTTTCGTACAGGGAGGAATATAGAATAGATAGAAACTGACCTGGATTGCTCCGGTCTGAACTCAGATCACGTAGGACTTTAATCGTTGAACAAACGAACCCTTGATAGCTGCTGCACCATTAGGATGTCCTGATCCAACATCGAGGTCGTAAACCCTATTGTCGATATGAACTCTGGAATAGGATTGTGCTGTTATCCCCGGGGTAACTTGTTCTGTTGGTCAAGTTATTGGGTCAATTATAGATACTGATTCGCTTTGACTTGTGTAGTCTTGGCATAGTTTATTCGGAGGTTTAATTATGCTCCAAGGTCACCCCAACCAAAATTTCTAATGCAGGGGCAGAGTATGCTAAGTCCGTAGATTTGTGTTGGTTTTGGTTGCATTAGTAAATTGAAGCTCCACAGGGTCTTCTCGTCTTATTATTTTATGTTCGCCTCTTCACGGGCAGGTCAATTTCACTGGTTGAAAGTAAGAGACAGTTGAACCCTCGTGTTGTCATTCATACAAGTCCCTATTTAAAGAACAAGTGATTATGCTACCTTTGCACGGTCAGGGTACCGCGGCCATTAAACATGTGTCACTGGGCAGGCAGTGCCTCTAATACTAGTAAGGCTAGAGGTGATGTTTTTGGTAAACAGGCGGGGTTAGGTTTGCCGAGTTCCTTTTACTTTTTTTAACCTTTCCTTGAGAGCATGCCTGTGTTGGATTAACAGATGGATAATACTGGCTTGTTTGTAATTATTAGTATTGGGCTGTTAAGTACTGGTGAAGTTTTCGGTCTGATTTAGGCTTATGCGTAGGAGAATTTATTCATGTTACTAATGCTAGCATTATTGCTTCTATGATATAATAGATTAATCCAATGTAATGTGAGGAGTTCAGTAAGATGTTTGGGATTTCTTCAGGTAATTGACGTTGAGCTTGAACGCTTTCTTAATTGATGGCTGCTTTTGAGCCAACTATGGGAGTTGGAGTTTTTACTCTCTATATAAGGTTTTTTCCTAGTGTCTAAAGAGCTGTCCCTCTTTAGACTAACAATTAAGCTTACAGGGAGATTAGTGGTTCTGTGGGTAAGCTTAAGGCTGAACTAAGATTCTATCTTGGATAACCAGCTATCGCCAGGCTCGGTGGGTGTGTCACTTCTACCCAGAAATCTTCCCACTGTTTTGCCACATAGACGGGTGAACTCTTTTAGCTGTTTTTGGGTAGCTCGTCTGGTTTCGGGGTATTTGGCTTTAGTTCTCTTTGTGAAATAATCTCTAGTTAGCTCATTATGCAGAAGGTATGGGGTGAGTCCTTGCTATTTTGTGCTTGATCATTTTTTTTTCATCTTTCCCTTGCAGTACTGTATCTATGGCGCCAGAGTAAATTTTCTATCACCTATACTTTTATATTTGTGAATGGTTTAATATATATATTAATTTGGTAGTAGCATTGATTGGATTTTGGGCTAGTATTGGCTCAAGGCAATCAAGTGATGTTGTTGTCTTCCGGGTGTAAGCTGTATGCTTTGTGTTGAGCTATGCCTTGATTTATCCAAGTGCACCTTCCAGTACACTTACCATGTTACGACTTATCTCCTCTATATAAATGTTGGGGTGTTTAGTTAAGCTAATCCTTAAATATATTTGAGGAGAGCGACGGGCGGTGTGTGCGTGCTTCATGGCCTAATTCAACTAAGCACTCCATTCTTAGTTTACTACTAAATCCTCCTTGGACTCTTAGGTTTCATAAGAGTTATCGTAGGGTTTTCTGGGGTAGAAAATATAGCCCATTTTTTCCAGCTCATAAGCTACACCTTGACCTAACGTTTTTGCGTGGGCGTTTGTGCTTACTTTATATCTCTCGTTGAGGTTTGCTGAAGATGGCGGTATATAGGCTGAGCGAGAGATGGTGGGGTGGATCGGGGTTTATCGATTATAGAACAGGCTCCTCTAGGGGGATATGAAGCACCACCAAGTCCTTTGAGTTTTAAGCTGTTGCTTGTAGTGTTCTGGCGAGTAGTTTTGTTATTTTAACTATTAAAGTTTAGGGCTAAGCATAGTGGGGTGTCTAATCCCAGTTTGAGTCTTAGCTATTGTGTATTCAGAATTTTTAAAGCCACTTTCATAGTTTATTTTACATTAGCTAGGATTTTACAGTTTAGAAAGAGTTTAGCTTTATTTAGTTGGGTCTATCTAAAACACCCTTTACGCCGATGCCTATTAGCTCGGGTCAATCGTATGGCCGTGGTGGCTGGCACGAAATTGACCAAACCTACAATAGCATAGCTTAGTTAAACTTTCATTTATTGCTAAATATTAGTCACTGCTGCTTCCCGTGGGGGTGTGGCTAAGCAAAGTGTCTTGAGCTGCATTGAGCGTGCTTGATACTTACTCCTTTTAATCATGATGATTTGTAGGGTGTCTTCACTGGAGTGGGGATGCTTGCATGTGTAATCTTGCTAGAAGTTAATAGAAAGGCCGGGACCAAACCTATTTGTTTATGGGGTCTGTGAGCCTGTCTAGGCATTTTCAGTGTCTTGCTTTGGATGTGTTAAGCTACATAAACGGAGTAATGGGTATTGTGGATACTATCTTTGGGGGTTGTTGGGGGTAAAAGGAAGGTAGAGGTGCCAAGGGCGGTAAGTGAAATAAATTTTTATTAGTTGAGAAAATGACAGTTGAGGCTATGCACACCTAAAAGATAAAATGTAAGCTTTGACTAGGTGACAGGCTTTTGTTTTTGGGGTTTGGCAAAGGCAAATTATGTGGGAGTGGTCAGAGATGGGGGAGGGGGGTTTGAGTAGAGTTTGTTATGGTTTGGGTTGAAGTGTGGTGGGCATGTGTGGTTGGTTATTCATATGTCTTACAAGCATGAATTAAATAACACTTTATAGAGTCTTATGTGGGGCTAAAATATTGAATGTAGGTGCGATCAATAATGGCATGGACTAGGAATCAAAGACAGGCACTGCAGGATTGATTGTGGCGAGACCAGCATTCTGCAATGGGGTCGCGTGCAGACCAGAGATAAAAGATACCAAATGCATGGAGAGCTCCCGTGACTGGTTAATAGGGTGATAGACCCGTGATCCATCGAGATGTCTTATTTAAGGGGAATGTGTGGGCGATCTTAATGGTATGGCCCTGAGGTAAGAACCAGATGTCCCTGACGTTGCTTATAGCTACCCCCACGAGTTATGGGCCTGGGGCGAGGAGAGTAGCACTCTTGTGCGGGATATTGATTTCACGGAGGATGGTGAACAAGGGACACACAATTGACGGGAATATCCGTATTGTTAAGGGTTGTTTGGGAGTGCTCCACCGTAATGTGCTATGTCAGATGAAGGGTAGAATGTGCTATGTACGCTGGTGAATTCTTGGGTTGGTTGATATTCTAGTGGACTGTGTTGTGAACTTTGGATGTTTAGGTTGTATGTATTATAGTTAGGTTATTCTGTTAGAGTTCTTGCTTATAAGCATGCTCTGGATGGATTGCTGGTAAATATGTAATTCCATGTCCTATGGATGGTAAAGCACTTATAGTACTATATAATATTCATGTTGGCTAGCAGTAATGCACGAATTACATATGGGCATGTAAAATTAGATTGTACTTAAGTTGCTCTTTAAGGGTTGTGCTCCCTTAGAATACAGAAAGTAGTTTAAATAGAATGCCAATTTTGGGTGTTGGTGGTGGAGTTAAGTGCTTTCTTTCTGAATTGCCCTAGGGAAAAGTATCCGTTTCTGGTTTACAAGACTGGTGTATTAGTTTATACTACAAGGGCAGGTTCATTTGAGGAGATTGTTTTCGGTTAGGGAGGCCAGTGGTATTAAGATTAGAATTGTGATGAAGTATATTATGGATGCTACTTGTCCGATTATAATGAAGGGTTGGTTTATTGGTTGACTTCCAATTCAGGTTAGGGTTAGTAGAATTGTGATTAGGAGTCATAGTAGGAATTGGCTGAGTGGGTGGAATGTCATACTTTGTTGTTTGGATTTGTGGAGTATGGGTATAATTGTTAGGATGAGAATGGATAGGAGGAGCAGCTAATACTCCCCCTAACTTATTAGGAACAGATCGTAGGATTGCGTATGCGAACAGGAAATATCATTCTGGTTTGATGTGTGGTGGGGTGCTTAGTGGGTTGGCTGGGGTGTAGTTGTCTGGATCGCTTAAAAGTTCGGGTGAAAATAATACTAGCACTATTAGGATAAGGAGGAGGAGGGTTAGGCCTAAGATGTCTTTGATTGTGTAGTAGGGGTGGAAGGGGATTTTGTCGGAGTCGAAGGGGATTCTGCAGGGGTTGTTTGATCCTGTTTCGTGTAGGCAAAGCAGATGTAAAATTGTGAACGTTGCGATAATGAAGGGTAGGGTAAAGTGGAGGGTAAAGAATCGCGTAAGGGTTGGGTTGTCGATGGAGTACCTGCCTCAAACCCATTGGACAAGGTTGGTCCCAATGTACGGAATTGCAGATAATAAATTTGTAATTACTGTGGCAGCTCAAAATGATATTTGTCCCCATGGGAGTACGTAACCCATGAAGGCCGTTGCCATGGTTATGAGTAAGAGTGCAATGCCGATATTTCAGGTTTCAAGGAGAAGAAATGAGCCGTAATATAGACCTCAGCCTACGTGTAGGAATAGGCAGATAAAGAATATAGAGGCGCCATTGGCGTGGAGGTAGCGGATGGTTCAGCCATAGTTTACATCTCGAGTGATATGTGCAATTGAGGAGAAGGCAGAGGAGGTGTCTGGTGAGTAATGTATTGCTAGAAATAGGCCAGTAATGATTTGTAAAATTAAGCAAGTTGCTAGGAGAGAGCCGAAATTTCATCGTGTAGAAATGTTTGATGGAGTGGGTAAATCAATAAGGGAGTGATTCATTATTTTATAATTAGATTAGATTTACGTGTAGGGGTCATTAATGTTTTTGTAGTTGAAGTACAACGATGGTTTTTCATATCATTAGTCATGGTTGGAGTCCATGTGGAAACGATGTCATATATTTTATTTTTATTAAGTGTACTATTGGTTATGGGGTTTGTGGGGTTTTCTTCTAAGCCCTCTCCTGTTTATGGGGGTTTAGCATTGGTTGTTAGTGGTGTGATTGGTTGTGTAATTATCTTAAATTACGGGGGTACTTACATAGGTTTAATAATGTTTTTAATTTATTTGGGAGGTATAATGGTTGTTTTTGGTTATACTACTGTGATGGCTATTGAAGAGTATCCTGAAGCGTGGGTTTCAGGGTTTGAGGTCTTGGGTAGTCTTTTGGTAGGGATTGGCAATGGAGGTAGGGTTGGTTTGATGAGTTTTAGATTATGATGAGTTGGTGGTGGTAATTAATTTAAATAACATGGGGAGTTGGGTGCTTTTTGAGGGAGAGGGGCCAGGATTAATTCGCGAGGATTCTATTGGTGCGGGTGCTTTATATGATTATGGGCATTGGTTAGTAGTGGTTGTTGGTTGAACATTATTTGTTGGTGTATATATTGTCATTGAAATTACTCAAGGCAATAGATTATGCTATTAAAAGTGGAATTAGAATGAGAGGAATAAGGAAAGAGAGAAAATAAAGTTTAATTATGCCTTTTTGGGTGGTTGTGGTGATGGAAGTAATAATGTGGGTGTGTGAAATTGTTTTGGGTATTGATTTTTCTAGTCAGATTGAGTCTAGTAAGAGAAAGGCCAGGTTTTGACTTATGATTAGGTTTTGGTAGGGAATTATTCGGTGAATTGTAGTGGGAAAATATCCTAATATGTTAGAGAATTTGAACATGTGTGATGGGGTGTTTATTTTGAGATTGTTGGTTATAAGGGTTAGATCTAGGGCTATTAGGAAACCTAGGGTGGTTACGCATTGGGCTAGGAGTTTTAGGTAATAAGGTATTGTTAGTTGGGGAAGTATGGTTGGGGAGATATTATTGGTAATAAGAAATCCTGCGAGTAAACTGCCTATTGTTAGGCGTTTTATTGGGTTTAGTAGAGCTGGGTTATTTTCATTAATGTAAATTGAGGTTGAAAAGCGAGGTCGTCCTGTTAGTGTGAGAATAATAGTCCGAGTGCTGTAGGCGCTTGTCAGGGAAGTGGTGATGAGAGTGATAGATAGGGCTCAGGCGTTGGTATATGACGTATTTGCAGTTTCGATGACAAGATCTTTGGAGTAGAAACCTGTAAGAAATGGTATGCCTGTAAGTGCTAGGTTACCAATAGTCAGGGAAGTTGAGGTAAGGGGTATTGTTTTAAATAGCCCTATTTTTTGAATGTCTTGTTCGTTATTTAAGTTGTGAATAATAGATCCAGAGCAAATGAATAATATGGCTTTGAAGAAGGCATGGGTGCAGATGTGTAGAAATGCTAGGTATGGTTGGTTGATGCCGATGGTAACTATCATTAATCCTAGTTGGCTTGAGGTGGAGAAAGCTACGATTTTTTAAATATCATTTTGTGTTAAAGTGCAGATTGCTATAAATATAGTGGTAATGGCTCCTAGGCATAGTGTAAGGGTTTGGACTAGCATATTATTTTCTATTATAGGGTGAAAGCGAATGAGTAAAAATACCCCAGCTACTACTATAGTGCTAGAATGAAGTAGGGCTGAAACTAGGGTTGGGCCTTCTATGGCGGAGGGTAGTCAAGGGTGAAGGCCAAGTTGAGCTGATTTTCCTGTTGCTGCTAAAAGGAGGCCCATTAGTGGTAGAAGATTTGGGCTACAGTCTAGGATGAATATTTGTTGAAAGTCTCATGAGTTGTAATGAAGGAGAAATCATGTTATGGCTAGAACGAGGCCGATATCACCAATGCGGTTGTACAAGATTGCTTGAGCGGCTGCTATGTTGGCGTCTGTTCGAGCATGTCATCAGCTAATTAGTAGAAAGGATATTATTCCTACACCTTCTCATCCAATGAATAGTTGGAAGAGGTTGTTGGCGGTAATTAAAATTAATATAGTGGTGAGAAAAATGAGGAGATACTTAAAGAATTGGTCGATGTTTGGGTCTGAGCTTATGTATCAAAATGAGAATTCTATAATGCACCAGGTAATAAATAGTGCAATTGGAATGAATATTATGGAAAAAATAGTCTAGTTTGAAGCTCAGTGCTAGTTCTAGTGATTGGATAGTCGTTCAATGTCAGTTTGAGATAATTATGTCTTGATCTAGGAGGATATATAGGGCTGTAGGAAGTCTCTGCATTTAGACAAGTGATTATGGGAAGATCAGGCATCCTTTTAGATCTAATGTTCACCAAAACAGTGAGGCTCTGTTCAATTACATTTCTTTTCAATGAGGTGAATGTAAATCTTTCTCTGGGAGATAACTTTATGTGTGCCAGGAAATCAGTATTTGGATCCTGTCAGAATGAGTTTGGAGTTCATAGACTGTGGCATGTTTACCACGTTGATGGTGTCCTAGGAATCCTCTTGAGAGAACCAGCTGGATTTTGAGAATATCCCAATGTTTTGTCGTTTACATGACATTTGCTGCCACAACCTACATAATGGCTTTATTCATGACAAAGCATCCTGTGGAAATATCCAAAGAAAGATTGTATTTGACAATTGGAAGTTAATCAATTAAAGATAAGCAGTGTAATTATACATGCTGGCAAGCCATAATACTGCCTTAAGAATTTGTCAAAAAAATTCCAAGTGATATTAAATTTTTATCATTATTATTAATGTTACACATTTTATTGTTAAGTGTGATTTTCATTGAGGGCAATAGGTTATTATTTTTACCACCAATAATGTTTTCCCAGCATTGCATACATTCAATTTAACTACAATAAAATCTAATTCTTACAAGTCCCTTTCATATATTATCCTCTGAATAGCAAAACCATTAATCATCTGTTCTTACTGCCATAATTTCCTAGTGTTCTCCGAATTATACAGAATTCATGACTGTAGGTTTTAAAGGAACTACTGTGCAGAGATATGAGGTTATATATACAGAATTCAGAAACTCCCCATTTGACTTTGAAATTTTTGATCCTTTATTTGAGAAATGAAAGCTTGAGAAGTAAAAAGAGGAGAAAGATTTATACTTCTGGCTAAGAAAATTCTTTTCTCCATCAGTCTTCAATTTAGAATGACTAACTTTTAAAATGACCACATTCACTAATTGCATATTTTCTCATCAATGTGGTGCCTGGTTATAACACTCTATTTTCTAGCTCCTACAAAACTTTATACTTCAGCTATTAAAACAGAGAACTGAAAAAAATATTACATAACTCTCCCCATCTTGGACCTTCCATTTGTAAAATTGTGAATGCACTATCATTGGTAAACAAAAAATAATCTAACATCAAATAGAATGCTTTATATATTTGACTATTTGGATGACAATGAAATTTACAAGCTCTATAGATTATATCATTTATTATATGTCATGTAAGGAAGGTCAGAAATAATGAGTAAGATATTTTAAAAGAGTCAAAGTCTCCAGAGATTCAATTTACATAAAAGAATCCACAGGGAATAAGTTCAATTTTGTGAGACTTTGGATTCTATAAAAATCATTAGATTCTGAATTCTTTGTACAACATCATCTAAGTCTGCTGGACTAAAAAAGTATAAAGCTTATAAAAGCTCATAAAACGAATTAAACAGTCTAAAATTAGCAAGTAAAACTACCTATTCAGCATTAAACAGTTGTAATATAATTTAAAATGAATAAAGGAATTGCATTGATCCATTCGGGCAAAAAAAAATATTGCGGCACTATTCACAATAGCAAAGACTTGGAATCAACCCAAATGTCCATCTGTGACAGACTGGATTAAGAAAATGTGGCACATATACACCATGGAATATTATGCAGCCATAAAAAAGGATGAGTTTGCGTCCTTTGTAGGGACATGGATGCAGCTGGAAACCATCATTCTTAGCAAACTATCACAAGAACAGAAAACCAAACACCACATGTTCTCACTCATAGGTGGGAACTGAACAATGACATCACTTGGACTCAGGAAGGGGAACATCACACATCAGGGCCTATCATGGGGAGGGGGGAGGGATTGCATTGGGAGTTATATCTGATATAAATGACGAATTGATGGGTGCTGACGAGTTGATGGGTGCAGCACACCAACATGGCACAAGTATACATATGTAACAAACCTGCACGTTATGCACATGTACCGTAGAACTTAAAGTATAATAAAAAAATAAATAAAAAAAAAAACAAATATAGTGTGCTCTAATCAAATACTTTTCAAAATTCTTCTTTGGATTCACTGTTCAAAATTATATTTGCTTAAGACTCTACCCTCCTACTGGAATGTAAGCTTCATGTAAGCAAGGATTTGTCTATTTCATTCACGTCTGTACTCCTAGTATGTACAACAATGACTGGAAAAGAAGGTGCTAAGTATACATTCATTGAGTCAATTAATAATTAAATGTATGAATATTATCTTTGCAATTTTTAAGTTACTATGCTATTAGAGGGGAAAATGTACAAAACTAGCGTTTCATCATTAAAAACAAGCACATTGTAATTTATCAGTTGTCCCTTTTTAAGAGACCCCTTCCAGCATTATATTCAGTGGGAAAGGTTAAGACAGCATTGTCTCATCAGTTTTTGAGACCACTGTCAAGCTAGCATTTGCTTCTCTGAATAGTGATTGTACTTGATTCTGTCAGTTCATGTTTAATTATTTGGTCATTTCATCAATCTCTGGTTGGGTTCCATTAGTGTTATAACATGTTTTAGCATCTACCCCCATACTATCCTCAAGAGAGGAGAAGAGTTAATTGATTACTGTTTCATTAATTATACAAAGTACAACAAATATAAAATTATTAATATAGCCTTTTTATTTTATGAGAAATGTGTGTAGATTTGGCATAACTTCTATGCTATCTGATAGCATTCATCAGTGGTAGAAAAAATTCTGTGTCTAAAAGTTTAGTTGATTATTAAATTCATTTCTTTAATAGGTATAGTATAATTTTTATTTTCATTCATTTAAATACTTTAAATTTTTTTTCTTTTGAATTTATGTGCTTTAGGGGTTATTTAAAAGTATTCTTTCCAGTGGGAGTGGTATTAGCAAGACAAAAGAACAGGAAGTCTTGAACCCTCCTTTACTCTGACTAACTCATTGTTTCAGCAGTAATTGGTGGCCATTTTCTCTGTGAGAAATTCAGAAACTAATTAAGAAGCTACTGCACTCCTGCTGAAGATGAAATAAGTCACACTGAAGCTAGTAAGAATGTGAAATAAGAAATGAAC
Source organism: Rhinopithecus roxellana (assembly GCF_007565055.1). NCBI lineage: Eukaryota > Metazoa > Chordata > Mammalia > Primates > Cercopithecidae > Rhinopithecus > Rhinopithecus roxellana. Next base: position 138,161,033 of record NC_044550.1, read on the forward strand.
AAAGCCTGCAAGAAGTATGGGATTATGTAAAAAGACCAAATCTATGTCTGATTGGGGTGCCTGAAAGTGAGGGGGAAAATGGAACCAAGTTGGAAAACTCTCTTCAGGATATCATCCAGGAGAAATTCCCCAACCTAGTAGGGCAGGCCAACATTCAAATTCAGGAAATACAGAGAACGCCACAAAGATACTCCTCCAGAAGAGCAACTCCAAGACACATAATTGTCAGATTCACCAAAGTTGAAATGAAGGAAAAATCTTAAGGGCAGCCAGAGAGAAAGGTCGGGTTACCCACAAAGGGAAGCCCATCAGACTAACAGCAGATCTCTCGGCAGAAACTCTACAAGCCAGAAGAGAGTGGGGGCCAATATTCAACATTCTTAAAGAAAAGAATTTTAAACCCAGAATTTCATATCCAGCCAAACTAAGTTTCATAAGTGAAGGAGAAATAAAATCCTTTACAGATAAGCAAATTCTTAGAGATTTTGTCACCACCAGGCCTGCCTTACAAGAGACCCTGAAGGAAGCCCTAAACACGGAAAGGAACAACCGGTACCAGCCATCGCAAAAACATGCCAAAATGTAAAGACCATCGAGGCTAGGAAGAAACTTCATCAAATAACGAGCAAAATAACCAGTTAATATCATAATGGCAGGATCAAGTTCACACATAACAATATTAACCTTAAATGTAAATGGACTAAATGCTCCAATTAAAAGACACAGACTGGCAAACTGGATAAAGAGTCAAGACCCATCGGTCTGCTGTATTCAGGAGACCCATCTCACATGCAGAGACATACATAGGCTCAAAATAAAGGGATGGAGGAAGATCTATCAAGCAAATGGAGAACAAAAAAAAGCAGGGGTTGCAATCCTAGTCTCTGATAAAATAGACTTTAAACCATCAAAGATGAAAAGAGACAAAGTAGGCCATTACATAATGGTAAAGGGATCAATTCAACAGGAAGAGCTAACTATCCTAAACATATATGCACCCAATACAGGAGCACCCAGATTCATAAAGCAAGTCCTTAGAGACTTACAAAGAGACTTAGACTCCCATACAATAATAATGGGAGACTTCAACACTCCACTGTCAACATTAGACAGATCAACGAGACAGAAAGTTAACAAGGATATCCAGGAATTGAACTCATCTCTGCACCAAGCGGGCCTAATAGACATCTATAGAACTCTCCACCCCAAATCAACAGAATATACATTCTTCTCAGCAACACATCACACTTATTCCAAAATTGACCACATAATTGGAAGTAAAGCACTCCTCAGCAAATGTAAAAGAACAGAAATTATAACAAACTGTCTCTCAGACCACAGTGCAATCAAACTAGAACTCAGGACTAAGAAACTCAATCAAAACCGCTCAACTACATGGAAACTGAACAACCTGCTTCTGAATGACTACTGGGTACAAAACGAAATGAAGGCAGAAATAAAGATGTTCTTTGAAACCAATGAGAACAAATATACAACATACCAGAATCTCTGGGACACATTTAAAGCAGTGTGTAGAGGGAAATTTATAGCACTAAATGCCCACAAGAGAAAGCAGGAAAGATCTAAAATTGACACTCTAACATCACAATTAAAAGAACTAGAGAGGCAAGAGCAAACACATTCAAAAGCTAGCAGAAGGCAAGAAATAACTAAGATCAGAGCAGAATTGAAGGAGATAGAGACACAAAAAACCCTCCAAAAAATCAATGAATCCAGGAGTTGGTTTTTTGAAAAGATCAACAAAATTGACAGACCACTAGCAAGACTAATAAAGAAGAAAAGAGAGAAGAATCAAATAGACGCAATAAAAAATGATAAAGGGGATATCACCTCCGACCCCACAGAAATACAAACTACCATCAGAGAATACTATAAACACCTCTACGCAAATCAACTAGAAAATCTAGAAGAAATGGATAATTTCCTGGACACTTACACTCTCCCAAGACTAAACCAGGAAGAAGTTGAATCCCTGAATAGACCAATAGCAGGCTCTGAAATTGAGGCAATAATTAATAGCCTACCCTCCAAAAAAAGTCCAGTACCAGATGGATTCACAGCTGAATTCTACCAGAGGTACAAGGAGGAGCTGGTACCATTCCTTCTGAAACTATTCCAATCAATAGAAAAAGAGGGAATCCTCCATAACTCATTTTATGAGGCCAACATCATGCTGATACCAAAGCCTGGCAGAGACACAACCAAAAAAGAGAATTTTAGACCAATATCCCTGATGAACATCGATGCAAAAATCCTCAATAAAATACTGGCAAACAGGATCCAGCAGCACATCAAAAAGCTTATCCACCATGATCAAGTGGGCTTCATCTCTGGGATGCAAGGCTGGTTCAACATTCGCAAATCAATAAACATAATCCAGCATATAAACAGAACCAAAGACAAGAACCACATGATTATCTCAATAGATGCAGAAAAGGCTTTTGACAAAATTCAACAGCCCTTCATGCTAAAAACGCTCAATAAATTCAGTATTGATGGAACGTACCTCAATATAATAAGAGCTATTTATGACAAACCCACAGCTAATATCATACTGAATGGGCAAAAACTGGAAAAATTCCCTTTGAAAACTGGCACAAGACAGGGATGCCCTCTCTCACCACTCCTATTCAACATAGTGTTGGAAGTTCTGGCCAGGGCAATCAGGCAAGAGAAAGAAATAAAGGGTGTCCAGTTAGGAAAAAAAGAAGTCAAACTGTCCCTGTTTGCAGATGACATGATTGTATATTGAGAAAACCCCATTGTCTCAGCCCAAAAGCTCCTTAAGCTGATAAGCAACTTCAGCAAAGTCTCAGGATACAAAATTAATGTGCAAAAATCACAAGCATTCTTATACACCAGTAACAGACAAGCAGAGAGCCAAAGCATGAATGAACTTCCATTCACAATTGCTTCAAAGAGAATAAAATACCTAGGAATCCAACTTACGAGGAATGTAAAGGACCTCTTCAAGGAGAACTACAAACCACTGCTCAGTGAAATCAAAGAGGACACAAACAAATCGAAGAACACACCATGCTCATGGATAGGAAGAATCAATATCGTGAAAATGGCCATACTGCCCAAGGTTATTTATAGATTCAATGCCATCCCCATCAAGCTACCAATGAGTTTCTTCACAGAATTGGAAAAACTGCTTTAAAGTTCATATGGAACCAGAAAAGAGCCCACATTGCCAAGACAATCCTAAGTCAAAAGGACAAAGCTGGAGGCGTCACGCTACCTGACTTCAAACTATACTACAAGGCTACAGTAAGCAAAACAGCATGGTACTGGTATCAAAACAGAGATATAGACCAATGGAACAGAACAGAGTCCTCAGAAATAATACCACACAGCTACAGCCATCTGATCTTTGACAAACCTGAGAGAAACAAGAAATGGGGAAAGGATTCCCTATTTAATAAATGGTGCTGGGAAAATTGGCTAGCCATGAGTAGAAAGCTGAAACTGGATCCTTTCCTTACTCCTTATATGAAGATTAATTCAAGATGGATTAGAGACTTAAATGTTAGACCTAATACCATAAAAACCCTAGAAGAAAACCTAGGTAGTACCATTCAGGACATAGGCATGGGCAAGGACTTCATGTCTAAAACACCAAAAGCAATGGCAGCAAAAGCCAAAATTGACAAATGGGATCTAATTAAACTAAAGAGCTTCTGCACAGCAAAAGAAACTACCATCAGAGTGAACAGGCAACCTACAGAATGGGAGAAAATTTTTGCAATCTACTCATCTGACAAAGGGCTAATATCCAGAATCTGCAAAGAACTCAAACAAATATACAAGAAAAAAACAAACAACCCCATCAAAAAGTGGGCAAAGGATATGAACAGACATTTCTCAAAAGAAGACATTCATACAGCCAACAGACAGATGAAAAAATGCTCATCATCACTCGCCATCAGAGACATGCAAATCAAAACCACAATGAGATACCATCTCACACCAGTTAGAATGGCAATCATTCAAAAGTCAGGAAACAACAGGTGTTGGAGAGGATGTGGAGAAATAGGAACACTTTTACACTGTTGGTGGGATTGTAAACTAGTTCAAACATTATGGAAAAGAGTATGGCAATTCCTCAAGGATCTAGAACTGGATGTACCATATGACCCAGCCATCCCACTACTGGGTATATACCCAAAGGATTATAAATCATGCTGCTATAAAGACACATGCACACGTATGTTTATTGCAGCACTATTCACAATAGCAAAGACTTGGAATCAACCCAAATGTCCATCAGTGATAGACTCCATTAAGAAAATGTGGCACATATACACCATGGAATACTATGCATCCATAGAAAAGGATGAGTTTGCATCCTTTGTAGGGACATGGATGCAGCTGGAAACCATCATTCTTAGCAAACTATCACAAGAACAGAAAACCAAATACCGCATGTTCTCACTCATAGGTGGGAACTGAACAATGAGATCACTTGGACTCGGGAAGGGGAACATCACACACGGGGGCCTATCATGGGGAGGGGGGAGGGGGGAGGGATTGCATTGTTAGTTATACCTGATATAAATGATGAATTGATGTGTGCTGACGAGTTGATGGGTGCAGCACACCAACATGGCACAAGTATACATATGTAACAAACCTGCACGTTATTCACATGTACCCTAGAACTTAAAGTGTAATAATAAAAAAAAAAAAATGGACAGGTCAGTCATATAGAAAATCAATAAACAGTGGATGTGAGCAATGCTAAGACTAAATGAACCAGAGATGTTTAAAGAACAGCAGCAGAATATATATTCTTCTCAAGTAGGCTCAGAACATTCTCTGGGATAGACCAGATGTTAGATTAAAACACAAGTTTTTAAAATTTTAAAAGATTGAAATCATGCCGAGTACCTCATTCAACCACAGTATAATGAAACCAGAAACAAGAGAAGAACAACTTCTGAAGGAAACACAAACATGTGAAAATTAAACAAAATAGTTTTGAAAAATTTATGAGTCAAGTGAGTCAAGCAATCAAAAAGAAAATTAGAAAATATACTTAAACAAATGAAAATAAAAATACAACATAGCAAATCTTACAGGATACATCAAAAGTAGTACTACAAGAGAAGCTTGTCATAACAGATGCCTATAATAAAAAAAAAGAAAGAAAGATCTCTCACATAAACAACCTAACATTACACCTCAAGAAACTAGAAAAGAACAAACCAAGACCAATATTTTCAGAAGAAAGGAAATAACAAAGATTAGAAGAGAAATAAATGAAACACAGAGTAGAAAAACAATAGAAAACAAAACTAAGAGTCGGTAATTTCAGATCAACAAAATTGTCAAACCTTTAGCTAGACTAAGAAAAAAGACTAAAATAAATATAATCATAAGTGAAACATGAGACATTACAAAGGTTGTAAGAAAAATCAAAATTGTTCATAAGAGATTACTGTAAATAATTCTATACCAACAAACTGGGTAACCTACAAAAAGTGAAGTGGCAAGATACAAAATCAACATACAATAATTAGTTGCATTTCTATACACAAACAACACACTATCAAAAAAGAGTGTAAGAAAATACTTCCATTTACAATACTATGCAAAAGGATAAAATACTTAGGAATAAAGTAAGGAAGAAAAAGACTTGTACATGAAAACTACCAAATATTGAAGAAAGAAATTTAACAAGATACAAAAAGTATATAACTGGTATTCATTTATTAGAAGACTTAGCATTGTTGAAATGTTCATACTGTGCAAAGTAATCTACAGATTCAATGTTATCTCTGTCAAAATCCAAATTCCAGTGGCAGTTTTTCCAGAAGTATAAAAAAAGACAATTCTAAAATTTATGTATAACACAAAAGAGTCCCCAAAGTTAATACAATTATAATAAACAAAAACAGTAATGGAAGTATTACATTTCCTGATTTTAAATTATTTTACAAAGCTATAGTAATCAAAATAGTTGGTCATTGGCATAGATACAGACATATGAACCAATGGAACAGAATAGAGAGCCCAGAAGTAAATTCACACGCACAGGGCTCATTGATCTTCAGTAAGGTTCTGCAAACACACAATCAGGAAATGGTTGTCTTTTCCACAAATGGTGTTAAGAACACTAGGTATTTACATGCACAATAATGAATTTGGACTCATATCCTCAACCATATTAAAAAAACCTCAAAATGGATGAAAAACTTAAACGTTAAAACCTCAAACTGTCAAACTTATAGAAGAAAATATGGAAAAATATATTTATGACTTTTTCTTGGTATTGAATTCATGAATATGAAATAAAACCATAGGCAACAAAAATAAAAATAGACAAGTGGGAATAAATTGAACTAAAAAGCTTCTGCACAGCAAAGGAAACAATCAACAAACCAAAAAGGCAACCTACAGAATGGGAGAAAATATTTGCGAACAGTATGTTAGGTAAGAGCTTAATTGACAAAGTATTTAAGAAACCCCTATAACTCAACAGCAGGAAAATCCCAAACAAACAACACACACACACACACACACACACACACACACACACACACCCCTAAAACCCAAGGTTAAAAATGGGTTAAACATTTGAATAAACATTTCTCCAAAGATGGACAAATGGTCAACAAGTATACGAAAACACATGCAACATAGTTAATCATATCCAAATGCAAACCAAAACTATAATGAGACATCACCTCGCAGCGGTTAGTATGGGTATTATAAAAACAAAACAAAAACAAAGAAGAATACAAAAAAAACAAAAACAAAAAAAAAAAACAAGAAAAAACAAAATATAACTTAGTAAGGACAAAAAAAAAAAAAAAAAGGATCTCTTGTACGCGGCTGATAGTAACGCAAAATTGATTGTTCAGTCACTATAAAAAACAGTATGGAGGTATCGGGGGAACCAGTCCCTGATATTTCAACATAGATTCTTTTCTATTTTCCCTAAGTGTCAGCAGGTCTGAGAAATAAAGGGAAAGAGTATAAAAGAGAAAAATTTTAAAGCTGGGTGTCCGGGGGAGACATCACATGTCTGCAGGTTCTGTGATGACCCCCAAGTTGCAAATCCAGCACATTTTTATTGTGGATTTCAAATGGGAGGGAGTGTATGAATAGGGTGCTGGTCACAGAGATCACATGTTTCCCAAGGCAATAAAATATCACAAGGCAAATGGGGGCAGAGTGAGATCACCGGACCAGGGAGAAATTAAAATTGCTAATGAAGTTTCATGTCCCACTGGGTGCATATTGTCATTGATAACATCTGGAGACAGGTTTTGAGAGCAGACAACCCGTCTGACTAAAATTTACTAAGCAGGAATTTCCTCATCCTGTTGGAAATCACAAGAGTATTGATTGGGGAAGTGATAAATGTCCATAAAATTTTCACAGTTTATGTTCAGAGATTGTAGTAAAGACAGGCATAAGAAATTATAAAAGTATGAATTTGGGGAACAAATAAATGCCCATGAAATCTTCACAATTTATGTTCTTCTGTCACGTCTTCAACAGGTCCCTCCTTTCGGGGTCCCTGACTTCCTGCAACATGGAGGTTCTTCAAAAAATTAAAAATAGAATGACCATATGATCCAGCAAGCTCACAATTGCCAAAACGGAGAATAAACCATGTGTCCATTAACTGATGAACAGACAAGAGAAATGGTGTATTCATACAATGGGATATTATTCCACCTTTTAAAAAAGGAAATTTTGTCATTTACTACGACATTGATGAATCTTAAAGATCATTCTAAGCCAAACAAGCCAGTCACTCAGAAGAACAAATACTGCATGATTGCACTTAGATGAAGTATCTATAATAAAGTCATAGAATCAGTAAAATTGTTATTAGGAGCTGTGAGAGAAGAGCATAGCAATGGAAAATTGCTAATCAAAGGCATAAAGTTTTTGTTTTTTTTTTTAAGACGGAGTCGGCCGGGCGCGGTGGCTCAAGCCTGTAATCCCAGCACTTTGGGAGGCCGAGACGGGCGGATCACGAGGTCAGGAGCTCGAGACCATCCTGGCTAACACGGTGAAACCCCGTCTCTACTAAAAATACAAAAAACTAGCCGGGCGAGGTGGCGGCGCCTGTAGTCCCAGCTACTCGGGAGGCTGAGGCAGGAGTTGGCGTAAACCCGGGAGGCGGAGCTTGCAGTGAGCTGAGATTCGGCCACAGCACTCCAGCTTGGGTGACAGAGCGAGACTCCATCTCAAAAAAAAAAAAAAAAAAAAAAAAAAAAAAAAAAAAAAAAAAAAGACAAAGACGGAGTCTTGCTCTGTTGCCCAGGCTGGAGTGCTGTGGCCGGATCTCCCCTCACTGCAAGCTCCACCTCCCAGGTTCACACCATTCTCCCGCCTCAGCCTTCCAAGTAGCTGGGACTACAGGCACCCGCCACCACGCCCGGCTAATTTTTTCTATTTTTAGTATTCTTCTATATTCTGAAAGTATTTTTGTCTACTTCTATAATTTGCTGAGGGAGAGTTTTTTATTTCTACCATTAATCTGTCAGATTTTGATGCTCTCATTTTAAGTGCATACATATTTGTGACTCTTATGTCTTCTTGATTAGTTAGTACTATTATTGTCACGTGATATTGGTGGCAGCAGAGGGCTACCTGGTGCAGATGCTGTGATCACGCCAGCTGCTGTAGAAGGGCGCCAGGAGGCAGCGAACAGCCCATCCCCCACATCCTGCTACCCTGACGCCCGGGCTATGGTCCCTGGCAGAATCGCCCACCAGTGGGGGAGTGACACAGAGGGGCAGCAGCCAGGTCGAGCAGGGAATGTCTTCAGTACAGAGTTTGGGCCGCACTTTGGGGGCCTGGGGTGAGAAGTGGGAGTGGTGCCTGCTTCAGGGACCCGGCCGCTGTCCCGCTGCCCGGACCAAGGGTGCCAGGTTCCTGGGCATCAGGAGGAGTGTCTGTGCAGGGCCGCTTGGGACCGTGTCCCCAGGGTCTGCCTGAAGTCAGGGTGACTGCTAAGCCTTCCACTCCCGATGGCTGGGCCCGGGGAGTGATCGACTCTGCCCCGGGTCACCGCTGAGTGCCAGCGAAATGGGGGCTCTCATGGCTATATCGCCACTGCCCTGGATGACGGCCAGGGCCCAGCAAGGATCAGGAGCCCCGGCCCCAGGCTGCGAGGGGTAGCAGCTGAGGCTGCGTTCTCCAGGGAGCACACAGGCAGGAGTGCTGCCCTTCTGGGTGCCACTGCAGCCACCCAAACCACGACTGCAAAACTGTGCCTCCTTCTCTACAGGGCAGTCAGGAACTCCCCCACCCCACCATATAGCTGCAGCTGCCCAAACCAGCTGCTGCAGCCTCAGGCATTCCTGCACTCCTGGGGGCCGGGGAAGGCCCTCCCTACCCTTGCAGACTAGGAATTGCCTGATCCCATTGACTGGCTTCTCCCTGCTGTTGGCTCCCGCTCTGATATAAGAGCAAAGTTGGGAGCAAGCCTAGGTGCCATGAATGGCAGCAGGAGGCAGAGTTTCCTGGGTGGAAGAGAGCAGGTCCCCAGTAAGGCCCCATCCTCAGGCCAAGGAGGACCTGTAGGCTCGGGGCCAGGCTGCCACGCCCGTGGACCAGAGCAGGGACTTGTGGTGCCGTTTTCCGGCCTGTCCACGGCTGCCCATAGACCAACTGGCACGCACTTCCTTCCCTCTGATGTCCATAAAAATCCCCAGGTTCAGCCAGAGCAGGTCAGAGAACAGAGAGACGATGGAATGACCAGCTGCAGAAAAGAGCCTCTCTGCCGAGACTTGAGAAGACAACCGAACGACCAGCTGCAGAAAAGAGCCACCCACCCCAGGGCCTCTCTGTTGAGAGCTGAACCCTCCAGGAGGCAACCTGACTACAGAGGAGGAGCTACCAATTGCAGGTCTCCTCTGAGCTATTGTAAAGCTTAATAAATCTCCCCTTAGTCTTGCTCACCCTCCCTGTCTCTGTATACGTCATTCTTCCTGGACACAGGACAAGAACTTGGGTAAAAGAGCCACCAGCCACAACGGTTTCCCACCAGAAAAAGCAACAACCCCCAAATCCAGTAACATATATACCTCTTGTAAAACTATAAATCTTTAAGTCTAATTGTCTACTAAGATTATAGCTATTCTAGCTTTCTTATGCTTATTTCTGCATGGGTCTGATATATTTTATTACTTCACTTTCTATGCTTACTTTTATCAAATTCATGGAGGCATAATTTACTGAATCAATTTATAGTATAAAATTCCAACAGTTTTGACATATGTACTCAGCCACAAAACCACTACTACAATCAAGATATAAAACATTTCCATCATTCCAAAAAGGTTTTTCTGGCCACTTTGCAATCCATCCATCTCTTTCTGTGTTCCCAGCTTTAGGCAACCTCTGATTTGCTAAGGGTCATTATAAGTTTGTTTGTAGTTTCTAGACTTGTATATAAATATAAACATCTGGCATTTGTTTCTGGCTTCCTTTACTTAGAGTATGGTTTCAAAATGTACCCATATGTCAATAATGATTTATTTCCATTAATGAGCATGCTCAGTGAATACATGTTGTCTGTTCACCTTGTGATGGACACTCGTATTACAGCCAGTTTTTGATGGGTGTGAATAAAGCTTCTGTTGAGATTTGTGCATAAATCATAATATTAAATATGTTTTTTGTATCCCTTCAGTAAATACAAGTAAGTCAAATGTCTTGTTTATAGGAGCACTGTTGTTTACATATGTTTGAAACTACTAAAGAGTTTTCCAAAGTAGTTTTATGATTCTACATGCTCAGCAGTAGCATATGTAAATTTATTTTCCTCTACACCTTCATAAATTTTAGAACTAAGTTTTTCTGTAATTTTATATTACTGTGATTTTACTTCCCATTTACAGAATGACTAAGTACATTGAACTTTTTTGTGTATTTATATGCAAAATGTTGCCTTTTTTGAAGTGTTTTATAAAATTTTGGCAAATGTCTTGTTTTTTTTTTGAGTTGTAATTATTTTGTACAGGTTAGATTTAAACCCTTTGTCAAATATATAAACTGTATTTCACAGCATTCTATGTTTTGCCTTTTAATTACCTTTATGAAGTTTTTTGAAAGCAAAAATATGTTATTTAAAAAAATTTGACTAAGGGTAATTCATCAATATTGCTCTTCATAGTTTTTTCTTGTGTCCTAACTAGAGAAATCTTTATTTTTCCCCCAAGGCTATGAAGTTTTTTTCCCTATTTTTTTTTTCTCTAGAAATTTATAGTGACATCTCTCTTGTTAGTCTATAATATACCATGTGTTAGTTTTTTTTGTCTGATGTGAGATAAATATTAATGCAGATTTTTTTTTTTTTTCGGTATAAACATATAGTTGTTCTAGAACCACTGGAAGAAAAACATGTCTTTCCCTATTGTGATTTTTCTTATTCTCTTAAAAACCTGACCACATGCATGTTGGTCTATTTTTGTACTCCAATCTATACCATTAATCTGTATACTTGTGTTTTGACCAATCCACTCTATCTTAGTTATTGAAGCTTTATGGTACTATTTGTTAAAATATAATGCAAGTTCTTCAACTTTCTGTTTTCATTATTAAAAGGGTTTCCTATTCTAGGATGTTTGCATTCCCATGTAAATTTTAGAATCAAACTGTCAATTTCTAAGTGAGAGCACTGAAAGTATAAGTCAAATTGTGGAAAACATCTTAATATTGAACTTTCTGTCACATAAATGATATTTTTTACTTAGATCTTTAATTGTTCTCAGTGATGCTGTGTGATTTTCATTATAAAGATTGTACACATATTTGTTAAATTTATTTCTAAGTAGTTTAATTTTATAAAATTATAAATGCTATTTTAAAAATGCTATTTTCTAATTGTTACTCATATGGAAAAACATTATGATTTTTAAATGACATTTTTTTCTGTCGTATTGCTATTATTTATTATTTTGGCATTTATTTTAGGTTTGGGGTACACGTGAAAGTTTGTTACATAGGTAAATCTCACGGGAGTTTGTTGTACATATTATTTCATACCTTGGGTATTATTCCCAGTACCCAATAGTTATCTTTTCTGCTCATACTGCCAAGTTTAAGTTGTCATTACTTTGTAGGTTTTATAGAATCTTCCACATAGTCATGTCTACTGTGATATGAGAGTTATCATTTTTTAGTTATATTTTTAATACTTTTATTACCTTTCTCCTCTTCTTAATGCAAAAGCTGTAATCTCCAGTACAATGTTGAATTGAAGTGGTAAAATCAAGCTTTCTCAATAAGGTCCTGACACTAAGCATAATATTAGCTATAGATGCCTTTTAATATATTGTGGGATTTCTCCTGTACTTCTAATTTGGTAGTAGCTTTTATTATGAATGATTGTTAACTATTTCTAGTGCTTTTTTTGTACCACTTGAACATAACATTGTTTTTCTCCCTTTATTCCGTCAATATGGTTAATTACATTAGTAGAGCTGTTTTAAAATTTCACAATTTTTGGGAGGCCAAAGTGGGCAGATCACAAGGTCAGGAGATAGAGACCATCCTGGCTAACACAGTGAAAACCCGACTTTACTAAAAATACAAAAAAATTAGCCACGGGTGGTGGCATACACCTGTAGTCCCAGCTACTTGGGAGGCTGAGGGAGAAGAATTGCTTGAACTCAGGAGGTGGAGGTTGCAGTGAACTGAGATTGTGCCACTGCACTCCAGCCTGGGGAACAAAGTGAGACTCTGATTCAAAAAAAAAAAAAAAAAAAAAAGGTATCACAATTTTTACTAAATCTTAACCTATTTTAACAATGTCTGAATTTGATAAAAATCATTTCACGGAAAATATGTTTAATAAGTGAAAGAAAAGCAGACAATGTAATCATTATTTTCTGGAAACTAAACAATAACAATTTACCAGAACTTTATAAGTAGTGATATACAGTTATTCAGTCTTCATACAAGTGATGTTTCTCATGAAAGTTTATCTCTTTATATTTAATATAGTTGAATTAGTGATTATAGTTAGCATATACTATTTTATTACAAGTGGCTTACTGAGAATAAAATGTTGACAATTTCACTGAAGTTTCCAATGTAGCATATTATAGTCACAGAAAAAGTGAAAAGTGAACATGAAAAGGCAAAATATTAAAAGAAAATGAAAAGAAAACAGTGAAGGGATATTCAAATATCATATGTGTAAAGATTTGAATTTCTCAGAGAACGCTATCTTGGTTATGATACTCATTTACATTGGATTGTTATATATATTGATCTCTTAATATTTTAAAGATATTTTGTTTGCGTTTGGGAAAAATATTAATGTAGAATTTTCCTTCTTTTTATGAAATATCATTGTCAAATTTTAGAATTAGTCTCTCAAAATGAGATGGGGAGAGATTTTTCTCTGTTTTCTGAGAGAATTACTGTTTTATTGTTTTTTTTTTGTTTCCTTCCTTGACTATTTTATAAAATTCACGAATAAAAACACTTAGGTCTATTATTTTTCTTTTTATTTTGTTGGTACTGTGTTGCAAAGAGTTTAATTTGTAAATAATCTATAATTAAACAAATAATTTAATTTATAAACTATCTTAGATTTTTTGCTTCATCTTGTGTTAGTTTTGACAATTGTATTTTAAAATAAATGTGTCCAATATGTCAAATTTAGTTGCATGAAGCTTTTCATAATATTTTTAACTTCCCTTTGAATAACTGTAGCATCTCTGGTGTAACCCTTTTTTTATTCCTATTATTTGTGATTTACTCTCTCGATTATGCTTTTTAAAATGGAATCTATCTATATGCTTAAATTTTTTTTATGAAGAACCTCCTTTCGACTATATTGATTTTCTCTATTGTTTGACTATCTTCTTTTTTTTTTAATTTTCTGCTTTTATCTGTATTTGTTCGTTCTTTCATTCTACACACTTTGAACTCACTTGCTTTTTTTTTTCTAGTTTCTTACATTTTATATTTCATCTTTAATCACTGATTTTAGCCCTGTCTTCCTTTCCATATAAGCACTAACACTTAAATTTTTTCTCAAATCACTGCTTTAGATCAATTTTCCATACTGAGTGTAGTTTTCTCAATAGTCTCTCTTTGAGCACGTGAAAACAGAAGATAATAAGGTTTTCAGGGTGCAGGGCTATAAGACAGAAAAAGCCTATGTTCTTGAATCACTGTATGGAAGAGAGTCACCCATCAACAAAGAGCATATCAGCCTTAGACTGTTGAGTGAACAAGAAGAAAATACCTACTGTCTTTTAGCTTTATTCATTTTTGGCTTGTTTTGGACAGCAGTTTAGTATATCCTAATTAATGTAAAGTACAATCAGACCTTAAAACTAAAAATATTTATAAAGTATCTCTTATATAAGTCACTTATGTAAGTACTAGGGATGCAGTTAGAATAGACACATACAGAACATAGGTTGTGCACTACTATACAACTCACACAAAGTCTCATTGAGACGATGTGGGACACAGCACAGTTCTCATAGATTATGTCAATTGTGCCCTTAGAGTTATCAGGACTTGATGACCTACATACAATAGTGAATCAAGCAGACAATCTTATTGCTTTTATAACATTTAAAATCTAGAGAAAAAATAGGCAATAGTTTAAATTACAAATGCATATAAAGTATAAATATTTGATTTTAATAAGTTTTAGGAATAAAAATTAAGCATAGAAATAGAGTAATCATGGTTGGGCACAGTGGCTCACACCTGTATTCCCTGAATTTTGGGAGGCTGAGACAGGAAGATTGCTTGAGGCAAGATTAAGACCAGCCTGGGAAACACTGCACAATCTCCCTCCAAAAATACAAATATTAGCCTGGCATGTTGGCACATGCCTATAGTTCTAACTACTCAGGTGGCTGAGGCAGGTGGATCACTTAAGCCCGAGTCATCAAGGCTGCAGTGAGCCAAGATGGAGCCATTCTACTTCAGCCTTGGTGACAGAGTGCTACATATACTAAATAACGGAGGACTCTATAGGTGTCCAACGCTTCAGTATTTAATTTTAATGGAAAATTAACAGTGTGAGAAAGCATTTCATAATCAAGTTAACAAAATATTTGAAGAAATAGGAAATAATATTTTCTGAGGTTGCTGAAAAGTAATGAAAGATAAATACTGTGAGTTGTGATTTGGCTTAGAATTCTAAAAATTATAACTAGCTCACTAGTGTTTCCTTATGAAATAAAATTAGCCTGAGAATTGGAAGGAGTCCATCATTGAGTAACAGTTATTCTGACACCATCTAAACCAGATCATCTTTAAACTATGTCTATGGCATTTTATGTAAGAAACTTTGAATTCTAAAGAAAAAGAATCAAGTTTGTTTTACTAAGAGGAAAATTTTCTTGACTGAGAAGGATTATGTGTGGAAGTCTTGAACCATTCCTCCAGCTAAGAAAATGACTTTTGAAGAAAGGAAATTGAATCTGTCCAATGAGTTGATTTCTGTGTAGCACGATTTGCAATACAAACTCAGGCATGAAAATATTCAATAATATTCTGAGCAATTAAAATGACCCAGCCAGCTGTTCTAGCAGATAGGCTAGAAAGATATGCTAAAAAATCATCCCAGTTAGGGGTAAAAATTTTGAAAACTCCATAGGCTTTTTAACAGTGAATATAGGTTATTTACATCATTGCATATGGAGGTGCATAATGCTCTTATAAAAAGAAAATTTGCCATTAACTTGAGAAATGGCAAATTGGTCTGTGGCAAATAGGGTTCATGAAGTGAGTCATGGTAATCAATAGGCTTGGGACAATATTTTTATAGGTACCCCTGAGGCTTTTTATGTTTTTCAGAATTGTCTATCTTGTCAACAGCACACAGGAGGCTTTCTTTGGCAGATGTAAGTTTGACTAGGATAGTTAATCAGTGTCAGCTCTTTTCCAAGGGCCATGAGCTTTCTTACCAGAAAGCACAATTCCTGAAACTCAATACAAGCCTGTGAACTGAATTTCACGTGTAGGCATCAGTCAGAGTGATGACATGCTAAGGGCCTGCATACAGTGGATTACAGCTGACAGCCACTTGTCAGACATGAAAGATCATTTTTGTACTCAAACAAGTGACAGAGACTAGACTCATGTTTCTGTCATGTAAAAGTAAAAGCACAAATGCAGAAATTCCTTTTCCTCTCACAATTCATGGGTGTACCACAATTTAGGAATCCCAATATCCCTAAAAGTGAAGAAACTATAGAAGATAAAGAAGAATACCAATTCACCTAGTGAAATTCCAAACATCAGTGAAATTAAAAACAAACAAAATAAAAAGACATCCAGAATGGGTGGTTGCAAGGGAAAAATTAATCAAGAAAACCTGTAACTAATTCATAAATCACTGTATCAATCAGTTAAGAGAGCAAATAAATATTTAAGAGAGCAATATAAGTGTTTACTGCACATTCACTTATTTTTTCAACATTCATTTATTAGTTCAACAGATATTCATGAATACTCCACAAGGGAAGCTTTTAGGGATTGAAAACAAACCACTTTTTCTAAAAAGCATACCCACAATGTTGCTAGATTTCACATATCCAATCAACTTAAATTTTTTAAAATTATAATGTGTGTGTGTGTGTGTCTGTGTGTGTGTATTTAATCCAGATATGGAAATGAATCTGTAGATGAATTCGTATTTGGTGAGAGAAAGGAGCTCAACAGCAACTTACCCTTCCTGAAATTCAGTGTTGGTTGTGTTGGAGACTGGAACTAATTGTAAGGTAGGTTGCATCTTCATGGCATTTACAGTATATTTGGTACAGTGTAGTTACAAATGCAAACAATTAAGAAATATAAGATTAAGTACTAAAATTAGGTGAAGGACAATTAATGCTAAGTTCAGACCTCATAAAAAATACAGTGCATCCTAGAAGAAGCACAAATAAGTTAGGAAAATAAAAACTAAACTAAAATGTAGAGAAAGAAATAAACAGCAAATGTTTTGCCCTGAACGTGTATTCAACTATTCTCTAATTTTTGTATTGAGAAAATTTAGCACTAATAAAAATGCTAAAGTATCATTAAAAGTTAATTTTAAGAGAATGTGAAATTTATGAAAATACTTATGGACTCCGAAAGTACCTAAGAATATAGCTTTGTCACCTGAGGGAGTCTAAGGACTGACTGCAGTAGTAACAAGTACAGTAAACCTTGGTATTAATACTATTCTCCAATAAAATGAACCAGAGCTTTTTGGAGAAATAGCTTATTCTGTGACTGAGTCAGGAAACACAGTAGATGAACTTGTACCATCTTGTAGTGTGAGAAAGTAAATAAATATTTCCCAAAAATAAAAGAATGATGGGGATATGTAAAAGGGACACAGGAAAGAAGCCAAATTGAAAGAATTCCTAATGGTTAAAGTTGGAATAATGTGAACCGTAATAAATAAAATAATAGTATTGTATTATACCCCAAAATGTAAAATAAATATCCATGTTCTCATACTGATATAATACAAGATTGAATAAATAAATAATGGGAGAGAATAGATCAATCTCAAGCACAGAATATTTCCAAATAAATTATGTAGCTACGCCATCCTTAGGAAGATGAAGCATACCTCCCCACTTCTTACATGTAGAACACATATTGATATTTTGTAGATGATTTTTGTTTTCTGTCAGATTATGAAGATTTTCTTCTACTTTTAGTTTGCTCACTGTTTCTATCATTTATGCATTTTAATTTTGTCAGATTTGTTTTTTGAATCTATTTTTAATTTTATGATATTTATATTTTATTGTACCAAAATGTTAAATTACATAGACTAATTTACAAGTGTTAAAGTAACCTTACATTCAAGGGATAAACCTGAATTAGTAAATGTGTTTTTTAAAAATATTTTTATATTGCCTACTTTAATTAGTTATTATTCTGCTATGTTTTTAAGTATTTTATATAGATATTTATGATGGATATTGGTGTGTAATTTTCTGTCATTCTTCTTACTCTCTCCTTTTAATTTTTTTAGTAGAATATCATTTTCATTTGGAAAGGGTTCTCTCATTTTTTTCTGACAAAGATTGTATATTAAATTCACTATTTATGCCTTAATATTAATAGAATCACCAGTGAAACCATATGTACTTGCAGTTTTCGTTATCATAATGTCTTAACAACAAATTACACGTGTGTATGGAGATCATGCTATTGAAGAATTTAGGGTTATAACACTCCAAATTGCCTCAACCTGGCACATCAATTATTTGGACCTCAAAGCACTTGAGAAGATAATTCTTATGACCAGTGTTTGACAATTGACACTGCAATGGACCTGTACAATAAATTTCCTAAAATAACTTTTATGTTCTGTCAACTTCACATGCTTTTGTGTATCTGCTAATGACTCCCCTGGATTTACTGCCCCTAGCCCAGACCGCTATGTCTTGCCATTTCTTTTCCTCAAAGAACTTATTATTCTTTGTCTATAAAGTATAAAATTTTTGCTTTGGTCGTTTCTTAGGGTCTTCTCTGTCTTGTGAAGATGTATAGGTAAAATTAAGAAAACTTAGTTGGTTTTCTTGTTATCCTGTTTGGTGTCAATTTAGTTCCCAGACCCAGCCAAAGATCCCATTTAAAAACTTATATGGGTACAGGGGTATCTGTCTTCCTAAAAATGTTAGATTATTATCACTCTTTAGCAAGAAGCATACTATAATTATTTTTTCATATGAATCAACATGATTGGTAGAACTCTCTAGAAGTTGTATGCTAAAACATATTCTTGATATAATACAGTGCGAAAGAAGAAATATACTCTTAGTAATATATTGTATAGACTTTATAAACAAATTTCTCTGCATGTAAGAACTTATAGTCAAAGAGTTAAAACACTTGCCTTTATTCAAAATAACAAGAGAATTTTAAAAATCTGTGTGTTTCACATGCTACTAAAATAATTATGACAGATAAACTTTAATTGAATAAAGTCTGTATCTGTAGTCAACAGCTAAAATAATTCTAATAAAAAGGTATTTTAAATGCCTTTGCATTATTTGTTCTTCTACACGCAAAATGAAGTTACAAGGATGATGTTTGACAGACCATTATTGGGAGCACCTGTTAAAACGCAAGGCTAATGTATATGTTAAATATAGGACTAAATGAGGAAAGTTCCACTTGTTATTCAGCTACTTCTAGAGGGATCCTGATATTCAGTTCAGTTGTATTAAATGGTTTGGGGACTGATAGCATGTATCCTTGTAGATTTCAATTCACAACTAGGTTTACTTTCCACCCCTTAGGCCAAAAGTTCCATTTTCTGCAGTACATCTAGCTTTCATTAAGACTTGGCTATGAAGATTGTTAATTCTTTTTCTGAGATCAAAATTTTCATTTGCTTTATTCTTTTTTTTTGTTTTTGTTTTTGTTTTTTGTTTTTAATGGAGTCTTGCTGTGTCACCCAGGCTGGAGTGTAGTGGTGTGATCTTGGCTCATTGCAATGTCTGCCTCCCGAGTTCAAATGATTCTTCTGCCTCAGCCTCCCAAATAGAATTATTCTTGGTGTATTCGCTTGTTTTCACGCTGCTATAAAGAACACCTGATGCTGGGAATTTATTATATAAAGCAAAGAGGTTTAATTGACTCAGTTCCACATGGCTGGGAAGGCCTTGGGAAACTTACAGTCATGACAGAAAGTGAAGGGGAAAGCAAGAACCTTCTTCACATCGTGGCAAGAGAGAAAGAGTGTGCAGGGGAATTTGCCACTTTTAAAGCCATCAGATCTCAGGAGAACTCACTCACTATCAATGGGAACAGCATGGGGGAAACCGCAGTCATGATCCAGTCATTTCCTACTAGGACCCTCCCTTGACATGTGGGGATTACAATTTGAGATGAGATTTGGGTGGGGACAGAGCCAAACCATATCAAATGGAAACAACCAATATTAACATTTCAACTAAATATTGAAAATAACAAAATAAAAATTTATGAAGTTATGTTCATTCAAATGTAGGATTACAGACTATTAGAGTAAGAGGAACTTTGAAGTCAAATTCAGTCTTTTACTTTTAACCCTTCGTTTGCAGTTAAGTAAACAATGAATGTTACAAGTATGTAATTCTTTTCACTTTTATTATTTCTCTCTTTGCTGACGGAATTCATTTTTAGATTGCTTTGAATCCAATACAGTATTTCAAAGCATAATAACATATTTGGATTTTGATAAATGACACAGTAGGTTATTTTTAATTACTTAACACAATAATGTAGTGTTATTTCTTTAAAAACAAAGTAGCAGTTTATTATAAGGGCTTTTCCACTTTGAGCATATACTAGTTGTAATTAGTATGAGTTTGTTTTCATTGCTCTTAGGAAAAAAACTGTATTTGTCAGATGACTTGTTAAGAAGAGGAACTGGGAGATCACCCCAAATGTTACAAATTAAATATATTTATTTTGTGCTAACATCAGTCCTGTACTTCACTTGAGATTCTAGCAAAGTTTGAACATCTCATACTGGTAAAGCAGTCACAAATCTTTAAGAATTGTTTTGGATTAATGATGACAATACACCTTCAAAATTTACTTCCTAAACAAACGAAAAACATTTTCTAACTATATACCATGTCTCTCAAATTCAGATTCTTTTCACACTGTAACAATCCATACTAATGGATAGAATCTGGACCAGAATATAATTATCCAAAGAAAAGATCTTGCCACTGGGACCCCGTCCTTATTTCAGAGATGTTTTCCAGAAGGGGCTCCTTTTATTTTTTTCTTTCCCAGATCTTGACATTTTGTGGTATGCTTTGAAAAAACACTGTTTTCTTAGAGCATAAAATTCTCTTTCCAACACCATCCTAAGGACAAATCTGATATATTAGCAGAGAAGAAAGTTAGAATATTTAAGATTTTTGTGACCAAATGCTTGCAGGTTTTTGCCACCGAAGTAGGGGCCAGAGCACTCCTCAGTTCCAATTTCAGCCACCTTAACAGTTGTAGATGCGTCATATCATGGACTAATGAATTCCAAATCACTTCCCCCTTTCGTGGTTCTGCCTATCTGTCTTTCAAAATTTTCCTTATGCAGTCAACCCTTGAACAATGCAGGGGTTAGAATGCCAACCCCCAACACAATCAAAAAATTTGTCTATAACTTTCTACTCCAAAACATAACTGCGAAGAGCATACTGTTGACTGAAAGTTTGACTAATAATATGAACATGTTTTTACAATAATGTAAGCTAAACAACAACAAAAACATGTTTTTAAGAAAATTATGAGGAAGCGAAAATATATTTACTATTCATTAAGTGGAGGTGGATACTTGTAAGTCTTCATCCTTGTCATCCTTAGGAGTCCTCATTGTCTAGACCTTCTTGTTATACAACCGTAAGATTGATAGCTGGTGCTAATCTTTTTCCTTTAAGGCTCAGGGATTGTCAGCTTTATAGAAAAAGGCAGTCCTGATCATAAACCCAACTGCATTTGCAGTATTATGATTTAATATTGTATCTTCACATTTGTTAACATTTCTCTTCATTTTGAATGGTAGCATATATGGTCTGTAAAGGTTCGTGGGCATAAGTTTTAACAAATTTTGACTTTTATAATAGATTCATGTATATTTTATGGTAACAAATGATATACTATATTATTATCATCCACATCTATTGTATGCTTTCATGACATGTCTAACTTTTACTGCCTCTGTATGCAGCATTCCTTCCTCCCAGTTACGGGGTCGGGACCCATTCTGGAATGGAGGTCTTATAGCCGACAATCAATCAAGGTAGTTCAGAGAATTTCTTTATGGCCAGCTCTTACACAGAAAGGTGGAGTTGGGAGGTGAATTGTTGTAATTTTTTTAGTTTTGTATGGCTGGATTTGAGGTAAAGGGGTTCTGGTTACTATGACCTGCCTAGGGGAAGAGGAATTCTAGTTTCTATAGTTAGCCTCAGGGGACAACAACGGAGGAAAGACAAGGGGACAGTAGGAAGTCAGAGAGAGACTGCTTTTGAGACTGCTTCTGAGGTTGTCACTTAGGGATATCATATTCTGAGCATCAACACAACCATGATGACTAATCTGGGAGGTTATCATTACCAAAAAAAAAAAAAAAAAAAAAAAAAGTTCAACTTACTTTAATTTCTTGATTTCTAAAATACAAAATATAAAATAAAATAAAATATGTAAGCATGATATAACAAAAAAAATGTAAGTCCCATACAATTATACAAACCACCACATGAAAGGCTTATGAAGCCCATGATATAGAAAATATATTTCTCTGTAATGATATTAAGTATCTCTTTAAAAACATTAAAAAAAACTGAGTGGTAATAAGTAATTTAAGAAAAGCTTTTTATGTGTAACATTGTGATGGTTAATGATGACTGTTCACCTGATCGGATTAAAGGATACAAAGTATTGTTCCTGTGTGTCTATGAGGATGTTGCCAAAGGCTAACATTTGAGTCAGTGGACTAGGAGAAGCAGACCCATTCTCAGTCTGGGTGGGCACCAGCTAATCAGCTGCCAGCACAGCCAGAATAAAGCAGGCAAAGGAACGTGGAAGGAGGAGACTAGCTAAGTCTTCTCGCTTTCATCTTTATTCCATGCTGCATGCTTCCTGCCCTCTAACACTGAACACTAAGGTTTTCAGCTTTTGAGCTCTTTGATCTACACCAGTGATTTGCCAAGGCCTCTCAGGCCTTCCGCCACAGACTGAATGCGACACTGTCGGCTTCCCTACTTTTGAGGTTTGGGGACTCCGACCGGCTTCCTTGCTTTTCAGCTTGCAGACGGCTTTTTGTGGGACTTCACCTTGTGATCATGAGTCAATCAATACTCCTTAATAAACTCCCTTTCATACGTACGACTATCTTATTAGTTCTTTCCCACTAGAGAACCCTAATACAAGCATAAACTTAATGGGTTTTGGAAATTGGAGTCCTCATGTTTTTAATTCATATATATATATATATTTTTTTAGATAAACTGGGAAGACATGATTCACTCATCACTTTTTTTGATTTTATAAGCTGTATCTGTAAAAATTATATCTTTTTTTATGACTGCATAGTATTCAATGATATATATGTACCACATTTACTTTATCCAGTCTATCACTGATGGGGATTTAGGCTGATTCCAGTATCTTTGCTATTGTGAATGGTACTGCAATGAACATACGTGTACATGTGTTTTTATAATAGAACAATTTCTATTCCAGCATGGACCTGGAGGCCTTTATCCTTAGCAAAGTAACACAGAAACAAAAAACAAAATACTGCATATCCTCACTTATAAGTGGAAGCTAAATGATGAGAACACATGGATACATACAGGGGAGCAACACATACTAGGGCCTATTGCAGGGTGGAGAGTGGGAGGAGGGAGAGGATCGGGAAAAATAACTAATGGGCACTAGACCTAATGTCTTGGTGATGAAATAATCTGTACAACAACCCCCTATGACATATGTTTACCTATGTAACAAACCTGCACATGTACCCTTGAACTTAAAAGTATAAGAAAAGGGGAAAAATTAGATCAAATTGTTTTCTCCAAGAAATTTCAGTCTTGCTGAGAATTTTCTAGCATGTCTCATGTTTCTAGGAAGAAGGCCATACATATTGACTGCACACACCTATTATTTCTTTCTGTTTTTATGGCTCTGTACATCTCCTACAAACACACACAAACAGGAATTTTAGGATTGATAATTATTGTTTCTGTTTTAACAATGTCCTCATTCCTTGGGTTTAGCTTCATCATAGGATTTACTAAGTATATAAGAGTGGAATGTAATCTATAAGGTGCTACAGAAATCTGTAGTGGTAGAGAAATACGTTGTTATAGATTTGCCACTAAATTCAAAAGGGTCTATTGTGAACAAAGATGTACTACCAGGTTTTAAAATTGTATTCTCTGTAATATTTTAAGAGGATGAGACAATATATGCTGTATATAAATATATCCATTGTTATATAATATCAATTTGGAACATTGAGTTTAACATAGCTAAACAGATTTTTCAAATTGGAAAACTTCTCAGAAAAGCCATACAATAAAGCATACTGCTAAGCTTTGTACATTGGTGCAGGTTTTATTTATCTGAAGAAAATCTCTGTAGGCTCGTATTTAATGTGGGAACACGACTTACAAAGAACACAGTTACGCTACATACAAAATGTCTATAGGCTACTTGACTTAGCTTTCTCACCACCACATAAAACTCAGACAAGAATTCAATAGCATAACACAAAGATTTACAAATCCTATTCAACTACTTATCTATTATATTTTAGAGATTCCTTACAATATTTCTAAGTGTTTTTTCTATCTCATTACTATTTAAACTACAGAAATTGCAAAAAAGCATAAGATTAATACAATTTGAAATCCCATTTTAAATAAAATGTAATCAAAATTATAAACATTTTTGAAATGTGTGTACATTTTGTATTTTATGACATTTTATAGTTTACCAACACTGATACAGATATTTTATTTACACCTCAAATGACTTCTGTATCATTATATTTATTTTGGAGACAAAAAAACTAAGGCTTAGAAAATAAAATCATTTACTTCAAAATTACACAGCCATTGGTTAGCATCCATCAGTTAAGGATTTTTCTTTTTTTATTCACCTTATTTCTTTCAAAATATAGAAAATGTGTTGAGATTCCCTCACCTGTATGTCAGAGAATATCGAGCTAAATTATTTTTAACAAAAAGGAGATGAATGGCCTCAAGTAACTGAAAAGATTAGAAGTAGATATAGCTCCAGGCATGGATGAGTTCAAAAACAATGAAAATAACAGGATGATAAATTAGGTTCTCCAGAGAAACAGAATTCATAAATATATATATATAATTCATATATGTGATTCATATATATGGGCTATATATATGCATTCTATATATATGGATTCTATTTTTATATATGGATTCTATATATGGATTCTATTTATATATGTGAATTCTATTTCTAGAATAGAAATATATAGGTCATTTATATGATCTACATCTATATCTAGATATATAGATGATATATAAAGATATAGAAATATAGGCATAGATAAAAATACATATAATGATGTGTCTGAATGTAGATATGTAAAACTTCCATAATTTTAAGATCCCATGAGCTCATTCTTTTAAGGAATTATCTCATGTAATCATGTGATTATGGGGGTGCAAACACATAATCTACAGGGTAGGCCAGCAGACTGAAGAAGACCTAAAGAATAGTTTTAGTTTGCATCTAAGTGCATTCTGCTGGTAGAATTACATTTTTTCTTGAAGATCAGTCTTTGCTGTTTTAATCTTTCAACTGATGGGATGAAATGAGGTCCACCCACTATGTAGGATATCTGCTTTACTCAAACTTTATCAATTTAATGTTTATCTCATCCAAAAAAAAAAAAAAAACAAACACAAAAACAAAAACACTTCACAGTAACATCCAGAGAAATGTTTGACCAAATATCAGGGCACCATGGCTCACTCAAGTTGACACAAAGTTAAACAAATCAAGAAATCTTTTCTTGACCTTCCTACTTTACTTGCTCATGCATATGTTCTTTTCCTCTCCCCCTCTGCCTCTCCATGGACACAGGAATTATAGCCACTCTTCATAATTTATAAGAATTACAAGAAAATGAACATTTTTCTGGTTGCTCTAGCAAATGTTTAGAGAGTCTTCAGACTGAATTATTTCAACCTCTATAATTAATCAATGTGACTATAAAAATCCAAAGCTGGATGACCCTGGGTCTGGAGCAGATCTCTAAATATAAACATTGGAAACTTAGGCTGGAACAAAGGAAGAAACACAACAAAAGGCCTAAGGTATGTTTCATCTATTTTATCAATCATGTAACTTTTAATTTAAAATAAGCCCTTTTGTGTAAAGTGTTAGGAATAGGTATCTCTCCGTTTTAAGTTCTTTAAGAAATTTCCAAACTGCTTTCTATAGTTAAAGTAATTTATATTCCCACCAAGTATAGGTGTTCCCTTTCCTGTGCAGACTTTTCAGCATTTGGTGCTCTTTGACTTCTTAATAATAACTATTCTTGCTACTGTGAGATGTTATCTAATGGTGGTTTTTATTTACATTGTTCTGATGATTAGTTATCTGAAACATTTTTATATATTTGTTGGCCTCTTGCATGGCTACCTTTGAGAAGTATCTGTTCATGTCCTTTGGTCACTTTTAATGAAGTTATTTGTTTTTTGCTTGTTGTTTTATTTTAGTTTCTTATAGATTCCGGGTATTAGACCTTTGTCAGATATGTAGTTTGTAAATATTTTCTCCCATTCTGTAGGTTGTTTGTTCATTCTGTTGATAGTTTATTTTGCTGTGTGGAAGTTGTTTAGTTTAATTAGGTGCCACTTATCGCAGAGCTACCATTCAACCCAGCAATCCTGTTACTGGGCATACACCCAAAGGAAAATAAATTATTCTACCAAAAACACATATGCACTTGTATGCTCATCACAACACTATTCACAATAGCAAAGACTCAGAATAAAGGTAGAAGTCCATCAATGGTGGGTTAGATAAGGAAAACGCAGTACATACAGATCATAGAATACTATGCAGCCATAAAAAATAAAGTAATAAAATCATGTTCTTTGCAGCAATATGAATGCAGCTGGGAGCCATTAATCCTAAGTGAACTAATGCAGGAACAGAAAACCAAATACAACATGTTCTCACTTACAAGTGGAAGCTAAAAATTGAGCACACATGGATGTAAACCTGGGAATAATAGACACTGGAAACTGCTAGAGAGGGGAGAGAGGGAGGCGGCAATGGGTACTATGCTCACTATTTGGGTGATGGGATCCATATCCTAAACCTAAGCATCATGAAATATACCCATGCAGTCAGCCTGCACACTGTACTCCCTGAATCAAAAGCAAAAGTTGAAATTTTTTAAAAGATACCCGTCTTTTAAGTTAAACCAAAGCTATAAGCTTTAAATCATGAAAAGATTAATGGTCTTACTGAGATAATCACATTCATATGGAGTAGATTGAAAAGCGAGTTAAAATAATAGGTTGGAGGCTAAGCTTCCCCAGCTATCCCTTTTTGCCACAATGATAGATACCTTCTTTCAAAATAGGAGCAGAAATATAAAAGTTTTACAATGAATAGAGGAGGCAATATTGTCTGCATAAGGACAAAATGTAAATGGAGAGCATGTATGTTAACTTTTAAAGGATAGTTCACATAAAGCTTGTGAACAGTTTGATATTAACAGATTTTGTTGATTGTCTAGTCTGCTTTAAGCTTTTATTTTTTTGTTTAAAATACTCAATATGATACTATTTTTGACATGGTATGCATGCCCAGAAATTAATTGGAAAAAAAGATACATGGATTTGGAAAAAGAGAAAACTGATTTCTAATTTTTGCTGTTAAGATTAAATGTTTTTAGAAAATGATCCAGTCTCCTTACACTGAACATAGCATTTATTTCCTGATGCATGTAGACATAAACATTCAAAGATATATGTAGCTCCCACACTTCTTAGACATTCTTTTTAGTCTTTAACATTAGTTATTAATTCTGCTTGGCACCCTCTCCCCTACATCTTTTAGTCACAAGGTTTCAAAATAGCTTTTAAAAATTAAATGCCAAGCTCTTTTATTTGTCCTTGTTCTTCTTTTCTAATGCCTTCAGTCTACTGCAGAGCATGATCTGAAGGCTTATATACTATTTTGTTGTTTAACTATTCTATATAACAATGTATGTTGCCAAGTAGACAGGCTCATACATCCTATATCAAACACAAGTCTTACTTCATTAGAATTATACGAGATAGTGAATTATCCCTATGCAGGTAAAATTTATGTATTCCTCTTGGTAGATCTTAATGTTTCTAACCAAATTTATAACATTCTTCAAATTTCAGAGTTAATATGGCAAGACCAGCATCACTAAATCTAAGAAGAGAGAGAAAATGTTGGAGTGCCACATCATAATTCCTGGATAATGATTTGAAAGACCATTAATATAAATAGCATGCATATATCTCTGCATTAGCTTGAGCTGTTCATTTATGCAGTAGTATGTATGGAGTATCATGTAATTTGACCGTGTTGTATGATAAACCTTTAGGATGAATTATAGATTTAAAATGACTATCCATTCTATAATGGGTGAAACAAGTGATGTAAGAATGAATCCATTGTGACCATTTAAATTGGAATTCAAGAAAAAGAACACTTTATTTGCTTCATAAAAACCTGTGAGGCATTGCTATTGAATAACGTAAGCAGAATGCAGCCATATAAATCTTCTTAATTTACATCTAGGGTTTCATTATGCATATTTGATAGCACTCTGCAGAACTTTAATTTACAGACTTTTGGAACTTTACCAATCCCAAAAGAAGTGCTAAACATGCCTGTTGGAACATTTAACTGAAGTAAGTCACTGGAGATTTTCTTAATGAGTGCAGAATTATCAGTTATTTGCATTCCTTGTAGATTTAAAGCAGTAGAACCTATTAACAAGATAAAGGCAAATGCATTTTGAATGCAGGTTTTTCTCAAACCATTCACTATCAAGCACAACTCAGTATATAAATTTCCAGGTATGCACTGAATTTGAGTTACCATTTGATTACCTCATCTAGATTACATGATACAAATGGTCACATATAGAATAGTACACCAATAAATCAACTTAAAGGAACCCCTCAGATTGACAAGTGACTAAATCTTGAGTGTGAGCCGATCTTATCACATAGCACATTAATAACTGATTAGAGTTTACAAAGTAAAATGGTAAAATGGTAATTATTCCTATAAAAGCTGTGTTCAGAAACTCAAACAACTCCAATCTTCAATGACCAGTGATAACCATTTTTCATCTTTTTAGGAAGCTTTCCCTTCAGAAAGTTTGGCATTAAATGTATGCACTGCACTTTCTAAAAACATAAGTGTTGTGGTCTATCCTTTTATCAACGCTAAATTATGATTCATAATTGGGAGAGAAGCTGATTATGTAAAATTATAAAACTGACATTTGGTGAAAGAGAAACATTTATCTGTGATTATTTTGTATTGGCTTTAGCTTCTAACAGCTTAAATAATCTGCCTACCCATGTGTGTAGTGGAATGATGATTTTAATTTTAGACCACACATAATTGGGTAATTGATTTCCATTATGAAGCATATAATACATTTGCCACAGTAAAATAGCGGCAACTAAATAAACCACTAAAATTAGGATGCATTAGATGCAACCATGCACCATGCCAAATATACAGTAGTTTCAATTTTGTCATGTAGATATGCTTTTATTTAATAACATAGATGACATGTGAGTCTCGAGTCTGAGGCATGGCCATGCCCTTTCTATAGAGTATTATCTTCATAAAAAGAACAGTGGTCAACATTATGTCTGTCCATATCTCTCAGAGGAGGTTACTGTAACACATTAAAAGGCTCTCCTTTCACCCGTCTTTTCAGTATGATGAAAAAAAATTCTCTGGAAGGTTTTCTTTCTTTCAGTTTTTGAAAATGCCAAAATGAAAACCTGTAGGCAAAGGAGAGAAATCGTTAAGCTATGATTATTGATGCACAGGTCCATTTTAGTTGTGTGGATGTTGATCTCATCTCTAATTCAGGTTTTCCTGAATTCATAAAATGAGGTAAATATATTGCTACATAAATGTAAGTGTAAGTGTAAGGAGTGAGCTAACAAGATCAATTGTTCATATTCACTTGTGTCACTATGATATTATGGAAGAATTAATTACTCCAGTCTCAGGGTGACTCAAGTAAACAGTAAAGGGTTATCTTCTCTGTGTCTGATGTATTGAATGGCTTGCACAGTTCTGAACTAGCAGACTTGGGTTTAGTTTTAGCTAAATAGTATATAACTCAGCAACTTCATTTTCCTAGTATGTAAAAAGACAAGCCTGTTTCCTCCTCTGTTACCATCATGTAAGATTATTTTAAGTATTAAGAAGCTATGTATTATATAAGTGAATCTGAAGTGGAAGCTCTGAGAGCTATGATCATTTTTATTGAATTATGTTTATTATCATTGATACTATTTTCATTTTTGCTTGGGCTCCATTTTTAAATTCCCAAATTCCTGCTTGACTCCCCCAGAGGCATAATCCCTCAGTACTTCAGTATCAACATCTGTGAAATGGATATTATGAAGCTGGTAAGAGATTTCTTCTACCAGCAAAAGATGCCTTCACCAAGTAAGCATTAGAAATGAGGAAAGTAAGATGAGGGCTTGACTCTACAGTTTAACACATAATGAAAAAAAAAGAATAAAGACCCATTTTGAATATGAATAACTGTGTCGGTATACATTGTAGTATATATATGTAATATATGTACTTTATAGAATATGTATGCAATCATACAATGGCACAAATGTTGAGTCACTGTTATTGGTATTACTCAGCAAATGAAGCATGGATGAGTTATCTGTAACACATACTGGCATCACTCATTTCAAGACTCTCAATGAGAGAGGCTTCCTGTCAGATTAAATGCAAACATATTAGCTTCCTGGTAGGCAAATCTTTATTGTGGAGAGGGACTTGTTAGGCCAGCAGAGCCTGGTGGATTTTTAGCTCATGTGTCACATAATTAAATCAATTTACACCATTTTCATGCTCATTAAGAAAACTTCCAATTGTAATTTGGCTTCCTGTGAAATCTGTTTGTGTGAGAGAGTGATGCTGAAGCTGATCAGATTCTAATAAATATATTTCTCATTATCAGAAAATAAATTGAAATTGCAGCCGATGTATCCTTTTCTTGTAAGTTTTTTTATTATGAATTATAATTCTTAAATGTGATCACTGTGGGGAGAGAGATAGTATCAAATTTCTGTGCCTTAAAGATTGAGGGTTAAAATTGCAACTGGCCAATTCACAGGGAATAAAGCCCCGTAACGAAGGCCTCTTTGGGAGACCTGCTGGTTTCCCTGAGGTAACGTGCCTCTCATAATTATGTTGCAGAATGTTCCATTTTGAATTGTATTCTCTAAGGCATGGTAACATATTCCTTGTACTGTTTTGCAAATATCAGTTGAATGGATTGTGATCTCTCTAATAAACTCATCTAATAAAACATACGGGCTGACTTCAAATCTTGCTCTACCTCTTACTATCTGGAAAACTTAAAGCAAAGTATTTGACTGTTCTTTGCCTCAGTTTCTTTACAAGTATAATAAATAATAACGGTACATTCCTATTATGGTTTATGACAATTAATTGGCCGAATATTTGTAAGATGAAAGAACAATGCCTGCCATTTAATAAACTTTTACACAAACTTATGTTAGTGAAATAAACTACCCTTTGACTATTTCTATACATAAACTATATTACCGAATTCTATTCATCCTGTCATTATAATGTCTCTTAAATTAGTTCCTGTTTCTTGAAATTTATCTCTACTGCTGATGCAATTTTTAAACTCACATGTAAACTATTTTAATACATTCCACAATTGTCAGCCTGCATATTTTCCTATTCTGATTTCATACTGTCTCAGAGCTATCTGAAGACATGCATCTGATCACTACACTTCCTCTCCTCATATTTAACACTCACTGAGTATTGCTTATAGAATGAATTCTAAACTCTGCAGTAAGACATCCCAGGCCATCCACAATCTGTTCTAATCTCACTCTTCAGCCTCATTTCACATTATGCCCTTCAAACTCATTGCAAGTTAATTACACTCTTCTGCTGGTCCCCAAACCCATCAACCAAGTTTTCAAGTGGGAATCATTGCCACATTGTTGTTAGGAGCCTGACAGCTGAAGTTTCCTCAGATTCCATCCCCCATGTAATAATTATTTGTTGGTGACCTTCGGCAAATCATCTAATCTCTTTATATTTTTATTTGCTAAGTTTTAACTTCCTAGGAAAATAATACCAGCCTGACAGAACTAATAGTGAGAATATGTAGCTTTTAGCATTCCATTTGACTCTCATTATGTGATTGGTAAAATGTACTTGTCTCTTTTTAGGTTGCCTCAGTTGTGTCTTCAGACTGAAAGACCTATTTTCCATAAGAAATTTTCCATTATGGAAGAGCCATATCAAGTGCAAATATGTCAAATATTTCCTGTCCCCCTAAAAGCAGCATAAGATATTCCCGCTTCAAAACCCCTACATCATATTAATTTTACTTATATTTAGAATTCAGACTTCTTTGTTTTCTTTCTTTTACTAGACAGTGAATTCATTAAAGAAAGAGACTGTGCTTATTAATCTTTCTATTCCCTACAGCCTATTGCCATCAGGAATACTGCCTTAAAATATAAGGTCCTCTAAGAATAAGTTCTCTTTCCTTAAATCAAATTGAGAGAGAAAGACAAGTTAGGACTCCATGTCTTATATTCTGATGTATTTTTCACTTCCAGTTACCCATTGCTCTTTGTACATGGGTAGTGAGCTATGTGACTTTGGGAAAATAGAGCTCATCTAAGACTCAGTTTCTTCATCTGTACTATGCTCATATGGAATGTATCTATTTTAAAAGGCTGTCATGAGACTTAAGTAAGTTGATTCACATAGTACAGTGATTGTTCCTGTAGTAAATGCTCGGTCATGATTATAAACTATTATCATTATTATTTTTAGCTGAATTGTTATTTGGGGTGAGAGTGAAATGAAGGTAGACAACATAACAATTCTGCATTTCCATGTCAAGTTTATAAAAAAAAATAGTGCTTTATGGTTTTCTCACTAAAATCTCAGAGAGTAGGATAATCGAGAAGTTGTCTGAGATTTGGCAATACACAATATGAGTGCCCAAAATATCAAATGCAAATGTGTTTGCCCCCAAACAACCAAGGCAACTTAGAAAAAAATACATTTACTTGTTATTTATGCTTGGTTCTGGAAATGTGTCAGCAAAAATAAAACTGGTCCAAAATAATTCCTCTAACAATATAACATACATCTGATGTTTCAGTATATAGGTAAGATGGTATGTCATTTCCTTTGCTATTGCTATTACATTATCTTATGATACGTATTATTATATAGTGAGATTCAGATTTATAGTTATCTCTTGAATGTTTTTATAATGATTTATGAAGGCAATGGACATAGGACTGAAGGACCAAAATTAAGATCTTCATTAATCTTCTTCATTCCATTTCCATGATGAATTTATTTCACCCTCTAATGTAAACCTAATAACAATTCATGCTCATGTATGTAAGGGAAAAACAACTAACTTATTATTTTAAATTTTGCTTTCTTTTTTCCTGACATATTACAATGATTAGTAGAGATTCTGAAAGTCAAATCTAATCTTTACATGGTGTGCTCAGAAACAAATGCAGAAATTTGGTTCCATTGAGGCCCGATAGTCAACATTTCTAGGAGGGAGAGGCTTGAAATCCAAACTGTAGCAGTCTCCCCAATTGGTTTCTATGTACATTAGCAAGTGAGAATCAGTGAATTAAATTAATTGCAATTCAAAAAATATATATTTAGAATACTCTTGAATTTCAAACAGATTTACATGGGAGAAAAATGAATCCATTGTGAGAGATATTTCCCTTATGGCTTGCCATGGTCATCACAGTTCTCAGAAGTTTAGTATTGTTTCCAAGCCAGTTTGCATTAACAATCAATCCGGTACTATTTCATTCCATAAAGTGTTGTTCAGTTTTATACGGCATTTGCAAAGCTGTCTCAGCAGTTTTAACCACTCTACAAAGCAATTATAGATTTCTCTGTTTGCAGAGTGCCCTTCGAAAACTAAAGCATTTCACTATAATCAGAGGTTTCTGTTACAAGTACCTTTCTAAATGCACTCAATTCCTTTGTAAGTCTGGCCTTTAGGTTTTTCTGTTGCCAGCATATGTAACAGGCACTATGTTTTACTCATCCTTAACAAGAGCAGGAAATAGTTCATTCATTTACTTTTCTCTTGCTTTATTCTTTTCTTATATTGTTTTCCTTTTTCTTTCTTTTATTTTTGAAGGCTGAGATTTGACTTTTTGTCTTAAGACATGATTCTATTCCACATTCAAATCTCCAAATAAGCTCATCAGGCCAGAGACTCATCCAATACCTGAAAAAATATCATTTGTTCATCTAACTATGTTTAATAGGTTGAAAGTTTAATTATTATTTAGTTAATCAGGTCAATGGAAGCAGTCAATTTCTTCCAATTGCTTCTAACACACATACAAAACACCATACCTATAACCAACAGCTCAGCGGTGTTTGTACCTCCAGAAATTTAAATTAAAAATAGCATATTTTAAAATTTAATCTAATTATTGGTTATGTATTCTTAGGAATGCAAATGAACTAAAGAAAAATTTGAATTTAAATAATTTTCATATTCTGTATCCTGTTATTCCAATAAATATACTGTGATCCATGTATTTTAGGTCTTTTTGTTCAGCCTTATATTTTCGATTTTTTTCTTTTGTCTATAATTGAATATTTGGCCAGTTAATTTCATGATTAGTTGGCTTTATTAGCTTTGTCTGTTGGTATGATAAAATCTGAAAACACAAGAAGATTGAATAATGCAACCTACATTTGGAAACCTATGGTTGACACTGGCGTATAAATTCATGATTTATATCTATGAGAGAAATGAGGAAATTAATATATCGATAATTTGGGCTTGTTCTTTCCACATTTTAAACTCAAGTATCAAGACCAATGACCATTATATGATAAAAATAAGAAAGAGCAACACTCTGCAAGAAAAAAGAAAGATGAAGATGACAAAAATACTCAGTAAACAAATAGGTGTGTGTGGGTAGTTATTTCTTTGGCCACATACTAGCAGTTGATTAACACATATGCTTTGGGCAGATCCTTCAGAGAATGTGGGGCTCATGGTCTACACGCATCAAGATCCAGAAATAGAATAGAAACTACTGTTAGGGCCAACTTTGGAAATTTTAGTAAGTGTGAAACTCAGTGCAGTGAGGACACCTAATAAAGAGATACTCGTTACTCTACTCTCTCCTCTAAGATTACTCTATAATATTAAATCAGAAGACTTGATGAGTGCACATCATTAGGGAATCTAACAAAGGTGGAAATCTTGGCCAGCAACACGAGGTAAACCTACTGAGTTGACAGTTACCCAACTTATCCATCTTGCCATCTTTTTGCGAGCCCGTGTTGGCAGGGAGTGGGGGAGGGTAGAAAAGTCAAGGTACAGTGTCTAATTTTCACTAGTGGATGCTTGTCATAGTTTTCTGTTCAGTTCTCTGGCAAGACTTGTGTTACTCATGATTCAGTCTTTGAAAATACCTGTAATCCAACTTCAATTTTGCACTTAGAGAAATCTGAAAAAAATGATATCATTCAGATGAAACTGAAATATTACTATGCACCTATTAGAATAGGCAAAGTCTAGAACAGTGTAACACCAAGTGCTGCTGAGGATGTGGAGCAAAAGAAACTCTCACTTGCTGGTGGAAACGCAAAAAGTTATAGTCACTTTGGAAGACAGTTTGGGGATTTCTTACAAAACTAAACATATTCTTACCATAAGATCCAGCAATCATGGTCCTTGGTGTTTACCCAAAGGAGCTGAAAATGTATGTCTGCATGAAAACCTACATACGGATGTTGATAATTCATGTGAATTTATTCATAATCACCAAAATTTGGAAGAAACCAAGATGTCCTTCAGTAGGTGAGTGGATAAACAAACTGTTGTAAGGCATGAGAAGACACAAAAGAAACTTCAGTGCATATTATTAAAAGAAAGAAGCTAATCTGGAAAGGCTATATACTCTACAATTCCAACTATATAGTATACTGGAAAAGGCAAACCTATAGAGAAAATAAAACAGGTTAGCCAGCAGTTAATGGGGAAGGAGTGACAGGTGGATGGAGTGCAGAAGATTTTTAGGGCATTAAATCTACTCTGTATGATGCTATAATGGTTTATACAAGACATTATACATTTGTCTAATGATGTAGAATATGCAGTTACAACAGTGAAACCTAATGCAGACTGTGGACTTTGGGTATTTATGGTGTGTCAAGTTGGGTTCGATGTGGAGCAACAGGAACTCACACTTGCTGTTGCTGGAAATGCAAAAAGTTATAGTCATTTGTAAGGACTATTTGTAATAAATGTAGCACTCTCGTGGGGATGTTAAAAATGGAGAGGTTATGCATGAGTGGAGCAGTAATTTATATGGAAATCTCTGTACCTTCTACTCAATATTTGCTGTTAATCTAAAACTGTTCTATAACATAGTCTATTAAAGCAAATATAGATTTTCTGCTTTGTTTTGTTTATTTCTGTGGTTTATTCACAAGGTGTTTTAGTAAATAATAATTAATATATTTGGCAATACAGAGGTGAAAATCACTTATTTTATTAAAAGCAATCTTAGAGACTTCCAAATTTTAACAATTTAAAAATATAACCTTTATACAAAGATGTTTTTCACTGTATTCTAAAATATTGATAATACTAATCATTATAGAAAATTGCCATAATTCTATAGATTTTTATCTGATAATCAAGTGTACACAAAAATAATAGTTTGTTGTTTAAATTACTTTTATGTATTATTTTGATTTAGAAGTTTCCATCTGGTTTGCAGATATAATAATAAATGATTGAATTTTCCAATGGCTAATAATTCCTTTCTGCTCTTAAACACTCTCCTCATCTTTTACAATTATCTAAAAATTTTCAAAGTAATTTCTCAATCAGTTTTGTAAATATTACTACAAAAAGGCATTAAATTAAGACAACGTTCCAAGCATGTATCCAAGTTTTTGATACATGATGTTTACATTTTCCTTTTTTCCTTAAAGTCTTAGATGGTTTATAAAATCTAAATCTTTTAATAAACACGAACGTACATAAATAATGCTTGTACACATGCATATGCATGTAGAAATTAGCAATAAATTAAGAATATAAATAATTAGGATGAAATTTAGGACAAGGTTAAAATCTCATAAATTGGAATTATATGCTTAGAGGACCAGTAGAATTGTCACCCTGGAATGTGAATGACAATGTTCAGCAATGCAGCACTGCCCAAAAAGAAACGTGAGAAAAAAATAAACCCAGGGCTTGTGTCTACATATCAGCCTCTGTATGAGAAAGAGGTCTCAGAAATCCTTTAGATATCTATGTTCACTGGATAAAAATGTCTATGTGACCCAATGTATTAGGAATTTGTTTGAAAATGATCCACTAAATTCATATATAAATTTGATAAAGACCATTTATATCTGCTTCCATTTTCAAAATTCACTCTTTTGGCACTATGTGAGCACAAAACAGTCTAGGAGACTTGACTAAAAAGCAAGATTTAGTTATAATTTGAGAGATACTGAATTGTTTTTTAAAAGAACTTAAATTAGGAAAAAAAAAAAATCTAAGCTTCTTTTACGGGCCAGTTGGGTTAAAGTAGATTTTGGGACAGGAATAAATAGTGCCAACTCTCAATCAGTGGCTTCATTCACATGCACTACCATATACATATATGTGAATGTCCGCATGTATACACTCAATTAATGGTCACCACTGCAGCAGTTCTAGATACCTTTTAGCGTAATTGTTCTTTCTCATACGGCTCAATAACCCAGGCTGCTTTCCTCTAATGTCTTATTCATCTCAGCGTGAGGACTTCTTTGTCAGCACAGCAGAAGAGATAAAAGAGAGTTCTGTCAATCTACCTACCGATCATTTTTATTTCCTTTCTTTCTTTTTCCTTCTCTTCTCTCTCTCTCTCCCTCTCTGTCTCTCTCGCTCTGTCTTCATTGTCATAACTTCCAACATAAAGTAGGGAATACTGGAAATGACAATAATTTCCTATTAAATATTACTGAGCATAATTTTCTTTACTACCTAGAAAATATTAAAGTGGATCTGTTTCTCATGATTGACTAAGAACACTATAGCTATTGTTTTTTTCTATTTTAGTTTATATATAAAAGGCTCACAAAATGATTGGCACAAATTTTATCACTAATCATTTACCATGGAAAACCTGTACATACTTCGCTAAAAGTGTTAGTTTACTATCTCTCAATTGTGTCTTATGAAATGCCTGAGTTAGTGAAGAACTGAAGGCTTTTTCTTTAGCTCTAGAACACAACATACACGTTGCTCTAAGACATGATGTTTGGATGAGTATTTCTCTTTTAGGTGCTATTTTTTTTTTTTTTTATTTCAACATTTATTTTAGGTTGAGAAAGTACAAGGGCGGATTTGTTACATGGTTATACTTTGTGATGTTGAGGTTTTGAGTGTGATTGATCCACTCACCCAGGTAGTGAGGATCGCACTCATGGGTAGTTTTTCAACCCTTGCCCCCTCCCTTTCTTTCCCCTCTAGTAGCCACAAGTATCTATGGTTCCCATTTTTATGTCCATGTGTACTCAATGTTTAGCTCTTATTTATGAGTGAGAACATGAGGTGTTTGTTTTCAACAAATATGTATTGACTGTTGACTATGTGCATGAACTAAAATAAATATTTTCATAGGTTGGTAGAGCAACATTCCATGGCATTAGAATCTGGAGACACATGATGGATCAGTTAATGACACTGGGATTTTAGAAATGATTATATTATATAGAATATATTATTTTTTCTTTTGCTAATTTTCCAGTGACTTACACTATGCCTAAAAATTCATTAATCACTTGAAGGCCATCAAACACCATTTAAAACATAGATATACTACCAAATAATTAGTAGTATAAAACTTGAAAGTTTTTATATCACTACAAAAATTGAGTGTAATCCATGTTTGAGACAGTTATACAGTGATTTTAACCCCTTTATTGTGGGTATCTCAACAAAAAAACACTTAATTTTTGTTCCTGGCAATATACACTATTCCTTTTTTCAACTGCAGTTTTTCCCTTCTGTTTTGTAGAGCATTTAAAAAATATGTGATTTGTTTCACCACTAACAGCACTTCTTATGTACTTACTTAAATTATTTTGTTTTTATTTTTAGTGAAATACATGTAACATAAAATATGTCATTTTAGCTATTTTTACATGTACAATTCAGTGGCATTAATTACATTCAAAGTGTTGTAAAACCATCATCTCTATCTCAAAACTTTCCCAGAACCCAAGCAGAAACTCTGTACCCATTAGGCAATAATTCCCCATTTACCCTTTACTCTAGCCCATTGTCACATTTAATCAACTGTATCTATAATTTTGCCTACTCCAGATATTTCATACAAGTATAATTATATAATGCTTATCAATTTGTGTATGGCTTATTTTACTTAACATAATGTTTTCAAGGATATATTTAATATTCTTTTTTATTTTCTAACAACACTAAAAAAACGTTAAAACAAAATGAGGAAATATTTCTCTTTCTGTTGGTCAAGCGTTTTAAGGAGTAGGGCATCCAAAAATGTATCTCAGCACAATCAGAAGAAAAACGAAATAATAAAAATTTTAATGAAGAAGAAGTGTTATTCATGGGCAGAGACAATATTAAATGTTATTCTAATGCAACATCCTATTTAGTAGCCATTTAATCTGGTAATATCTTCTCCTTGAAATAACATATTAAATAAGTGATTATTTGACCACGGCATTGAAATTTCTGAACCGCGAATGTCTTAACAAAGATAAATGCATCTACTGTGATACCTAGGTTTCCCGTAGTGCTTTCTGAGGAGATAGTTTTTCTTTTACTTTTGTAGTGATTCAATTTTTCTACGAAGCATGAAATATAATTACATGAGATTAGACAACATTACCTTCATGTGTGATAATTACCAACAAAATTAGCAATTTTCTTCCAAAAGTATCTACAGTGTTTAATATTAGCTTTCCTTTTTGCAGAACGGAAAAGAGTTAAGGTTTGTCGTTCAGATTAAATGATGAAAAACAATTTTAAAATCTCATTTTATTGCTCTTTAGTTTTACTTTTTTACTAAAAAAAAAATTACCTGTTAGATGCTGTTTGTTTTAACTTGTAATAATTAAAATCCAGTTTAAAATACCTAGCGGAAGCTCTGCTAAAATG
Organism: Rhinopithecus roxellana; assembly: GCF_007565055.1. Lineage (NCBI taxonomy): Eukaryota > Metazoa > Chordata > Mammalia > Primates > Cercopithecidae > Rhinopithecus > Rhinopithecus roxellana. Next base: position 138,201,054 of record NC_044550.1, read on the forward strand.
TTGTCTGTCCTAATGAATATGTACAAAATAAATTACAGGATTATTTTGAGATAGTACTTTTTTTTCTTTTTTTTGAGACAGAGCCCCGCTCACCCAGGTTGGAGTGCAGTTGCGTGATCTCGGCTCCCTGTAAGCTCCGACTCCCAGGTTCATGTCATTCTCCTGCCTCAGTCTCCGGAGTAGCTGGGACTACAGCCGCCCGCCACCACGCTTGGATAATTTTTTATATTTTTAGTAGAAACAGGATTTCACCATGTTAATCAGGATGGTCTCGATCTCCTTACCTCGTGATCCGCCCACCTCAGCCTCCCAAAGTGCTGGGATTACAGGCGTGAGCCTGGGCTTTTTTGAAAATGAATACTCTTTCACAGTTGTCTACATTGTCAAATTCAGTGTGCATAGTGGCAAACTGTATATTTTAATGAGTAAATCCATAGGGTGAATGGCTGTTGTGGACAGCAAATACATTGGAAAGTTTTAGGAAACAAAGAGCAATTTAGTGATTAACTGTCAATTGTCTTTATATTCTTCACAATTAAATACTTTACTGTACGTATTAGAATTCTAATAACAAACTGCTTCTATGTGGATCCTTGCTTCACCACCTATGTGAAAAAGAGTGGAAAAAATTATCTTTATTCTCACCTTGACTACAAGCCTTTAACACTTGACAACTGGGTCATGGTAATCATTTGCTAAACACCCTTTTTCTCTATGTTATCTCCAGTTTATCCATTCTGTTTATATCTTTGATCATGTGACATTATTGATTAAAATGCATCATTAGAAACGGGTTCCTGAAGTTCTCTTTACCATGCCAGATAATTACAGAGCAGGCACCTTCCACAAGCAAGTGAAGATTGCTGACTGGAATCAAATAGCTAAGTAGAGGGCTGGGCTGCTGTACTCAGAATAAAGAATTTAAGTCATACTTACATGGTGAACATTCACCCTTCTTTCCTCATTTAAGTCTGGGGTTGGGTTGATGGTGGTGGCTCATACCTTTAATCTCAGTGTGTCTGGAATTGGTGGGATCTTGGTTGTCTCCCTGACTTGAAGAATGAAGCTGCGGACGCTCGCAGTGAGCCTTACAGTTCTTAAAGAAGGTGTGTCCGGAGTCTTGTTCCTTAAAATCTTCAAATGTGTCTGCAGTTTCTTTCTTCTGGTGTGTTCACTATCTGGCTGGCTTCAGGAGTGAAGCTACATACCTTCCAGATGAGTGTTACAGCTCATAAAGGCACTGGCACCCAAAGAATGAGCAGCAACAAGATTTATTGCAAAGGGCAAAAGCACAGGACTTCCACTTCGTAGAATGTGACCCCAGCAAGTTGCCACTGATGGCTCTGGCAGCCTGCTTTTATTCACTTATCTGACCCCACCCATATCCTGCTGATTGGTTCATTTTACAGAGAGCTGATTGGTCCATTTTTATAGAGTGCTGATTGGTGCGATTATAATCCTTTAGCTAGACACAGAGTGCTAGATAGAAAAGTTCTCTAAGTCCCCACTAGGTTAGCTAGATACAGAGTACTGATTGGTGTATTTACAAACCTTGAACTAGACACAGAGTACTGATTGGTGCATCCACAATCCTGTAGCCAGATATAAAGGTTCTCCAAGTCCCCACTAGACCCAGGAGCCCAGCTGGCTTCACCCAGTGGATCCTGCACCAGGGCCGCAGGGGGAGCTGCTCGCCAGTCCCTCCGTGGGCCCGCACTCCTCAGCCCTTGGGCAGTCGATGGGACCCGGCGCCGCGGAGCAGGGAGCGGCGCTTGTCAGGGAGACTTGGGCCCTGCAGAAGGCCACGGTGGGGTCAGGGGGAAGGGAGCAGGGGTCCTGAGCTCTCACCCGCGGAGGCAGCTGAGGCCCTGCGAGAATTCCAACGCAACGCCGGCGGGCCTGCACTGCTGGGGGACTCAGCGAATCCTCTGCAGCTGCAGGCCCCAGTGCTAAGCCCTTCCCTGCCCTGGCCCGCGGCGCCGGTAGGCGGCTTGGAGTGCAGGGCCCGCCGAGTCCACGCCGAGCCCACGCCCACCCGGAACTCGCGCTGGCCCTCGAGGGCCGCGCAGCCCCAGTTCCCGCCCGCGCCTCTGCCTCCACACGTCCCCACTAGCAGAGCAAGCCGGCTCAGGCCTGGGCCAAGCAAGAGAGGAGCTCCCACAGTGTAGCGGCGGGCTGAAGGGCTCCTTAAGCTGGCCAGAGAGGAACCCCAGGCCGGAGAGCCAGCGAGGGCCACCAGCACGTTGTCACCTCTCACCAGCACTTTGAGAGGCCAAGGTGAGAGGATTGCTTGAGACCGGGAGTTTGAGACCAGCCTGGGCAACAGGGTGAAACCCCATTTCTACCAAAAAAAAAAAAAAAAAAAAAAAAAAAAAGGCGTGGTGGTGTCCATCTGTAGACCCAGCTACTCGGGAGGCTGAGGCAGGAGGATTCCTTGAGCCAGGGAGGTCAAGGCTGCAGTGAGCCATGATTATTCCACTGTACTTCAGCCTGGATGGCAGATCAGGACTCTGTCTCATTTTAAAAAATACAAATACTAAACAAATAAATAAATAAAATCTGAGACCAGGCACAGTGGTTCAGCCTATAATCTCAGCACTTTGAGAGACCAAGGCAGGCGGATCGCTTGAGCTCAGGAGTTAAAGACTAGCCTGGACAACACAGCAAGACCCTATTTAAATAAAATAAAATAAAATAAAAATCTGAGGTGATGTTTATATCTGCTAGTCTATAAATCACATTATTCCTTTTAGAGAAGTTGAGGAGCACAAAAAGAAGAGCAAAAATCTACTATTTCCGGTAGTTGTAGTTTCCCTCCAAAGCTCACACAGGAAATAATCATACATTGGAGTTCACCATTTCAAAAGTTATTTTCCCCATTAGAGTTATGGATTATAATTGGCTTTTCTTTGTCCTACACTTAAATATGAGTAAGCAACATAGTTTAGTTTAACTTAATAGCTGAGAACATGGAAAACTGAGACTGAAACAGTAAGAATAAAATGGAAGTTGGAGGATAGAATGATAGTCCATGAAAAAAGATTTTGAAAACGTATTATTCACATACTCAGTCTTCCCAGTTAAATGAAGCTGTTATATTTATGATAATGCATAATGCTATGAAACAAGACATCTTGAGAACAGCATTACACTCTTTAGTAGAAACTGTTGTTTACACTTTCTCCTGGGCAACAGAACTCAATTTACACTGCAATTAGAATTAAAAGAACGTTTTCCAGTGTTATGTAGACAAGTGTGCCCATGTGAATAAAGAGAAGCCATTCACTAAGACAATTAAATAGAAATACGAAATATGGCACTCAGGTCCTTGATGTCATAATGAAACTTCCATATCCGTCCTGGGCTCCCTAACTTCTTAGCTAAATTTTGTTAGAATTACATAAATTCTGTTTTGCTTAAGCCACATGTATTCTGGAACATTAGATTACATACAGCAACATCTATATTTACCAATATATAGAATAAATAGAAGATAAAGTTTGAGAAACTTCATGAATAGAAAAGTGAAAAAAATAACAGTTGAAAAATACAAGAGAAAAAAATATAGAGCTAAGATCAGAAAAAAATATATGATTAAATAATTACACAAAAGTAAAGAAACAAAAAGGGAATATTATCAAAGATTAATTTTTTTAAATTCCCAGAAATAGAGATGGTTAGATTGCAATGCACTACTAAATGCCATGTGAATGCATAACATATGACCACAGCAAAGAGGATAATCATGAAATTTCAGAATATGGAAATAACAAAGAAGATTCTAAAAGTTTTCTGAAAATGGGAGTTGGAGGAGTAGAGACAGTATGAGAAAGACACATGTGTAAAGAAATTCACCCTGAAATAATTGAAAATCACTATAGCATCTACTGATTCAGCATCCAGAAACTAGGAGACAGTCTGATCGTATCTGCAAAAAAGAAATGATTTCCAACAAAATGTTCATACACAAAATATAAATGCCCATATGCCGTGCATGACCTCTGTTCTTCTGACTCTCATTCTATGTTTCTTATAATTTTCGTAGAGGATTTACTTCCCTAAACAAGAGAATAAAACAAAAATGGTAAAACATGAGATGTGTAACTGGGCGAGCAGTATGTGTGAGTCTATGCCATGGGAGAAAGAAGCTTTAGAATAAATTGTCCTCCAAAGGAAACACATAAGGATAAATAATGAATAACTGATATTTTAAAATTTATTGAGGAGAGACATGACCTTGTGACAGTGACTTAGGAATGAATTTGTAAGATAGAAAATTTAGGATTTCACAACAACAAAGACAATACATTTTTCAAAGAAAAACAAAGTGTTAAATATAAGAAAATATAAAGATAGTATGTCTTCTAGGGTATCTGTGAAGAGTGGTGATGTAAGTACAGTATTTGACCAATAAATGGTGTTCCAATAAAAACAATAAAATAAAGCTGACCCGGGAATACCGCCGGAAGCCAGGAGTTGAGACCAGCTGGGTCAATACAATAAGACCCTGTATCTATAGAAAAATATAGTGTTGATAGTCCCAGTGACTTGGGAGGCTGAGGTGAGAGGATCACTTGAATCTAGAAGTTAGAGGCTACAGTGAGCTATGGTTAAACCACTGCACTCCAGCCTGGGTGACAGTATGAGACTCTAAATGTGTATGTGTATATATACAAACACACACATGTGTGTGACTAACGAACATTCTTGAGTTTGCAAGATAACAGATAATATATAAACAACTGGATGAAACACTGATTTTTTCTCCTTTGGTGAGATTAAGAAAACTGGCTGAAATGGGTTGGAACTAATTGGGCCAAGCAGAGTTTGCACAGGACAAGCTTGCTGATGCCACAACTCAAATTTCCCCTACGTTTCATCTTAATTATCCCTGAATTTTCACATGTGACGGTGACGGTGGCCTGTCTGGTTCAGTCACTGTGAGGATGCCAGCTGCAGCTGGGAGGCACAGCTGGGACTGCATGCTTCGTGGAACCAAAGGAACCAGGAACAGGTAATCCCAGCGGGAGGCCCGTGTCCTACTGAGTTGATGGGATTGGAGCCTGTGCTCCTAGGTACAGCTGCAGTCATCCAGCCACGGCTCCAGAACTGGGCATCCCTGTGCTATTGGGGCATGTGCTCCCAGGAGCCCCCCTAGCCCTGCAGGCTAAGAAATGCCTGCCCCCTGGCTTCTCCTCACTCCCAGTGTCTGCTCCAGTGCAGAGCAAAGTTGTGGCTGAATCCGGGAGCTGTTGCAAACTGGCTGGGTGTGCTTGCACTTGGGGCAATGCTGACATGCCAGCCCCCTGCTGCCTTGGTTCCCCTCCAGACTTTGGGCAGTGACAAGCATGGGAAGGAGGCCAGGGGGCTGAGGGTGACTTGATGCAAGACTGCAGGCACCGTTTGATGTGGATAGCCTGGCTGCCGTAGAAGGGATGTTGATAGTAGCAGGAGGCAGATAGGTTCCTGAGTGGGAAGGAGTGGGTCCCCAGTGAAATGCCACCTTCAAGTCAGGGAGAGCCTAAGCCTGGGGGCTGGGCTCCCATTTGTGGGTAGAGTTGGCAACCCAGAGTCAGAACTTTCTTAATGCCTTTTGGCCAACTGGATGGTGATTTTTCCAGGCCCTTCCATAGTCTCCCATGAACCAATCAACATGTGCTTTCTCCCTTCTGAGCCCATACAAACCCCAGACTCAGCCAGACTCAGAGACTCCTTGGGATGACCTGCCTGCAGATAGGAGGTACCCACTTTGAGTCTCCTTTCCACTGAGAACTGTTGTGTCACCCTATAAAGCTCCTCTCCACCTTGCTTACCCTTCAGTTATCTACATAACCTCATTCTTCCTGGACATAGAACAAGAACTTGGGACCCACTAATGGCAGAAGCAAAAGGAGCTGTAACATTCCCGACTGGCTCACAGAGCTGCAGGTGGTGACAGCTCCTGTACTGTGGGAGTGAAGAATGGTGACCCTTCTGGGGACCCAGACCTTGGGATTCCCGAGCCAGAGCTGCTATAATGCTATAGCCCTCCTGCCCTCTGCTGGCACCAGGCAACTACCACACAGGATGGGAAGCAGTAGTGGGGCTGGGTCAACCCAGGAGTTGTGGGCTGGAGCGGGGCAGTGGGACTGAAAGAACTGTTAACACAAACGGGCTGAAACACGCCCTCTGAAACAAGTGGGTAACAAGAAGGAGAAAAAACTGTGGCCCTTCTGGAAGCCCAGACATGGGGGATCCCCAAGCCAGGGCTGTGACACCCTCGTTGGGGCTCTGGGTTCCTGGCATCTCCAAGCCTTCAAGCTCCACCGCACTTCCCTCGTCCAGAAGCTGATGCCTGCAGCAGATGCCACTTGCGGTACGTTTGGTCCAGCTGTAGCTTTGCATGGAGCCAGCACCTGTGCCGACACCTGGAGCTGCCCACCCCACCACAGCAGCTGGTGTTCTTGGCTGTGCAGTGGCCAGACCCTGAACTTGCTGACTCACATACCCCTCACTGTTCTGTGCCTGACTTATCCTTGGCCGGCATGGGGTCTGAGCTGGTAGTGTGAGCTGAGAGCAGCCTGGTGGACCAAGTGGGCAGAACAAGCCCAGTGGGCATGAGCAAAACTCAAGCAGACGTGCCGCCGGCCACAGAGGTTTCTGGCTGGCAAAGCGACACCCGAGGGATCCTGACACTTGCAATCCATGAGATAGTACGAAGAGATAACTGCACACGCTGGATGACTTTGCAGACCACCCATCTTGGTGGTCTTGATTCCACCAATCACCTAGCAATCCCAGAAGTCATCCTCTAAATATATTCTGATAAAATTACTGCCTTAACACCAGCCCAGGGAGACAGATTTAAGCTGTACCCCTGTCACCCCAAGTCTTGCAATAAAAATCTCTTCTTCTCCTGGCGTTATAGTATTTGCCTCTAGTACATCAGCAGGCGAGCCCCTGTTGCTTGGTAACAATAGTATATCTTCTTGTTTCTCTGTGGAAAATGATCATGTAAGTAGAGGACTTGAGCACTAACTGGTGTTCCAACCAAAACAACAACATATATAATTTGATTGAAGGTTATGGAGTTAAAGGAAGCATGTGTATTTATTTTGCATGGAGATGTAAAAGTGAATGGTAAAAATAAGTGACATTATTTTTTAAAGATTTTATTGACTGTATACATATACTTGTTTTCTAATACGTGAAATTTAAAAAAAAATAAAAAATATAAATATTCGAAAAGAATAAATCCTAAGTGTTAGGGGATAATATAATAGGCTCCATTATTATCTGAAGGTTTCCGGAAAAATTTTCCCTAAGCAAAACATATTCATGAATTGAATCCATGAAAAGAGAAAATGTCTAACGATAGAGATTTTTGTGAAAAGGCCAAGGGATGAGACTGAAAAGAATATGGCAGAGCATAAAGTTAGGAGAAATTTCACAAAAAAGCAGGAGAAAAGTGGAGGGGTGGAGTCGGGGAGGGTGGGTGGAAAGAAAAGATATTTGCTAAACTAATAAGAAAGCCAAAGAGGCATCAACTATAAGAATCAGAAACTATATGTAAATATATACTTATATCAGTGTAGCGGGCTTATTCTTTTTTATTTCCAAGTTGAGACAAATATTTCCCAGAATTGGCCTTTTAACTGAGTTAGGTAATGTGGCCCAGTTTGCTTGGGAAAGTTTCAGTTTATGTATGGTATCCCAGCATAATGGTTATTCATGAGCATTGTCAGTTTCAGAATGTCACAATTTGGATAAGTTAGATTCCACCTACTTTGAGTCCTCAGACACTGGGAAGCCTTAAAAGGAGAATAGATCTCATTTTATTCTACTATATATGTTCAGAAAGCTCAGTCTTCAGATTTCCCAGCTAGATCTCATTGCCTCCCCAAATATGCTTTTAATACATTTGAACACATGTAAAAAGAATGTGCTGTGTGGATATATATGGTATAAGTTTTAAGTTACAACAACAACTACAGTTAGAAGAATATACTAAGAAAAAGTAAGTCATTGAGCATAGGAGGGATCAATTGAATACAGAGTCCACCTTCTGTGGACTCTGAGAAGTTTTATATTCTTTAGAGCGCTATTGAGCTGTTTTTGATTATGCAAATACAAAGGTATGTGTTAAATACAAATGAACTGGTATTGCTTTCCTATATTTTGATCTTTTCTTTGACAACCCAAGGGAAGTCAAGGAAGTCCCAACTTCCTGACGTGGCATTATGAATAGTGAAACATTCTGTATGAAACAGCTAAATACACTCTAATTTTGTTCTAGATGACAACAACATCAGAAAGGTAAAGAATGAAACTGGTTATTACAGATATTACACCAGAATGCTAAAAATATTTATAAAAATATCCTATTATCTTCCTTTGTACCATGTAGTTTAATAGAACAAATAAATGCAGTAATGTATTAGTTATTTTGACATACTGATTTCAAGTAACTCTACCAATAGATTTTTCACTCTACAATAAATAAGTATTTTGACATATTTTAACACAAGTCTATGAGCTGTTTAAAATTTTCTATTACCTCTGTTCAGAATAGGAATGCCAAAGAAATAACAGTGAAATAACTCGTTTTGGAGCCCTTAAGTAGACTTACTAAATATTTAACAAACACAGTAGTTTGCAAAGCAAAGCGCTTCTCAGGCCCAGGCACTTGAGTGAATGAAAGTCTTATATTTGGAATTTTTTAAATGTGGCTTTGCATGTAAAAGATCAAAACTAGAGCATTTATAGCATATACACCTTATCCTATGTCATAGATGGCAGATCAATTTGCAAGAATTTAAGAAATCAAGAATCTGTAGTTTTGCTCTATAAGGGAAGAATACAAAATTAGACCAGCTTGGATAAATGAAATTTCAAACAGGTATGTCAAAGTTTTGATACAGGTAAAATTCTGAGAAGGGGCCCAACACAGCATATTTGATTCAAATCTGGGTGAGGGTTGGTTTCCTAATTGCTTTGTCTGAAGTGAATCTTGGACAGCTATGATCTTTGTAGGGAATCTCTGTATTCCTCCCGGTACCCATGTAGCTGGTGCTAAAGGAGGTATCTATGGTATTACACCAAAAGGAACCTTCACAGAGGTCTGTTCCCTAATCTGCCACAAGGAAAGTAGCCAGGGTTATTGAAGCCTACTTGAGAGGGTTTCAGAAGTGGCTGAGAGAAGAAAAGCTGGAAGAGAACTAGCTTGAGCTTGGAGCAGACTGACCACAGGGTATACAGACTGACACCTGAGAGAGGAACAGGGCCACCAGTATAACAGATAAGAAAGCATCAGAGACCATTGTCCAGCTCTGTGTAGTAGAAGCAGCACCTCAACAGAGGCCAGCAAAAATAGATAGCAGCATGTGTAGGAAAGCAAAGGAGAAGGCAAACCTGCCAGGAAAATAGATTATTCTACAGGAAATTTCTTATCTATACCACCCACAAAGAGTGAGTTTTAACTTGAAGTGATTGAATTGCTTCTAAATAGTGACATTGACTTTTCTGCCATCAATGATGTGTTTGGTTATATCAGGAGTGAGGATTGTTAAATGTATGCAAGTTTGTTAAAACCATATTTTCTCTAGATGCTAAATTATTTATGTATCATAATGGAGGAAAAATGATTTTTTTGTGCAATTTTTTCAGATCTCTTGAAGTTGTCAGCAAATGCAATATATTCATGCCACTGGTACTTACTAACTTATTATATACATTTTTCATCATCTTTTCTGATGTCTAATTCTAATACATACAGAGTATTTTTTTTGTTAGATGTCTTTCTGATATTTATTTCAATCAAGATGACGAATGAATTCCAAGGTTTTCCTTTGCCTTGTAGAAAAAAAAAATCCCCCTGAAAAATACAAGTTATTTTGTCCTGCTGGGAGACCACAATCAATGCCATTTAAAAAATATTAAAATACAATTGTCTCAAAAATATAAAAGCATATCTTTAAAAACTTTTTTGAGACAATTGTAAAATAATAAAATGGTCAAAAACATTACTAGGAGCCATTTCTATGAAATGCTGTACATCATCAAGTAGGTCCTTAGGGTATGTCTGATGCTGTAGGAGCTTGTGTGTTTTATATTGGTTTGCTCTACTTTGGAACTCTGTAGAGATAAAACTTAACTTGCAGGGAAAAAAAAATGGTGAGGCATTTTTTATTGTTGTTGAAGTAATACAAATGGTTTCTGCCATACTGAATTATCTTTAAACTGGTTTTAACATCTTACTGGCATCATCAGTTAATTAGTTAAACAGTGTCTTCAACATATGTTCATTTTATATTGTCTGAAAATAATGTTTTAACTTGTTTTAAAATTATACTTTAATGCATTGGAATACTATCAGGTAAAAAAAAAGACACTGCTTTTCTTGGGAGCAAGTAGGACCCAAAATAAATAAAATTAATTGGCACTATTAGGTATCTATTTACCATGGGGGAAGCCTAGGTTTGCAATCATCCTAACTTTTAAATCGAAGACATGAGCCTAGTTAAAGTTCAGTCCACACAATTTTTTTTTTTTTTTTTTTTTTTTTTTAGGTAGTAACAAAAGTTAATAAGCAAAAAAATAAAACTCTTCACAGTAAAGAGGGGTTCTGTAAGGGTTTCTGACTATAAGGTTGGATCTTTTTTTTTTTTTTTTCTTTAAATGATACTTTACGTTCTGGGGTACATGTGCAGAATGTGCAGATTTGTTACATAGGTATACACATGCCATGGTGGTTTGCTGCACCCATCAACCCGTCATCTACATTAGGTGTTTCTCCTAATGCTATCCCTCCCCTGGCCCCTACCGTCCCCAACAAGCCCCAGTGTGTGATGTTCTCCTCCTTGCATCCATGTGTTCTCATTGTTCAACTTCCACTTATGAGTGAGAACATGCGGTGTTTGGTTTTTTGTTCTTGTATTAGTTTGCTGACAATGATAGTTTCTAGCTTCATCCGTTTTGGTCTAAATGTTGTATCACTAAGAACTTGTTTTTAGTTCTAGGGTGTTCTTTTTTGGCCTCAATATCACCATTAAAATAAATGGTTTGACAGTTTACATATTATGCTTGTAACAGTATGAATAGATAAATCCTGCCCTTACTTCCAAAATAATGAGTTGGAATATGTACAAAAACATAAAACTGAATTGAACAGGGTTTATTTTTCTATTGTTAGAAATATTAAAGATTTCATTAATAGTTCAAAAAACTTTAAAATTACTTTAATTCAAAATTTAAAACTGTAATTACTGTATATATAAAATATATATGTATACATGCATATATAATGTACATATATTTACATTATGTATATATACATATGTATGGTTTTTATATATATATGGCTTTTAACAAAAGAAGAGAAATTTAGTTTATAAAATACTCACCAATTCATCAATTGTTACAATTGTATTCATAGGCAGTAGGGAGAAGGAAATAACTTTAAAAATGTATTTAACTTTGGTCTTAATAAAATATATAATGGCATAAAATAAGCTAATTCTTCAGCTTTATATCTGAACTATTCGTAATTTTTGAAATCATGTTCTTTCCTCTGATTTTATGTATGCTGTAATATATTTCCTCATTCCCATTTTTCCAATTGAAATGTACATTCGTATTTGAATTAGAAATCACTTTTCATTTGATTCTCCCAAATAACTCTAACAAAGTTAGTCACTTCCTTGTTAATGATAATTCAGTCTTATATACATGTTTAATGCTTTGTCTTTTCATACAATACTGCATTCTTGCTTTTACCAACTGAAATATGAATTCCTTGAGGGCAGGAATTATCTTACTTATATTTATTGCTTACACATTGCCAGGTAAATAGTCTAGAGTAATTAATGTTTACCATGAACTTCTCCTGAAGATTAATACTAATACTCTTGAGGGATTTGTTTTTTCCTTGCTTTTTTTTTTTCATTTTTACTTTCTTCTGTTTTTACTTTCATGCTTTTTTTAATACCATCTTTTTTACCTAGTAAGTAAATAAGTAATTTTTAAATGATAATATTTAGATTTCCATAGAGAAATAATGAGTATTTGGAAATGCTCTGCTCCAGAAATCAAAAAGCAAGCTGGAAAATCAGAGTTCAGTTAGCCTTAGTTTGGTGCATTTATTATTAATGTGGATGGTCAGGAAAGATTTGAGGCATCTGAGGGTATTGACATTGAATGGTGGTGTCTGAAAAGAATTAGGCGATGAGAAGAGAGCTTTAAACAGTAAGATTTCTGGCAAGGCTAAAGCTAAGACATTATTTAAAAAAGCAACAGGAATTTGAGAAATATCAGCAGACAAGACAGGCTTTCGTATAGATTCAAGAGAGAGGAAACTAACCTCATCAGATAACTTTAGTCAAGGTTTGAATATTCATCTAAGACTGAGGGAAGAGAAAGTCTGGAGTCAATAATTTAAGAACAGTAAGAAAATTCCTAAGTTTATAAATTTTTCAGCAATTATTTAATTGATAATTGTTGCTTTAATTTAGTTCCTTATCTGCCCTATTGTTTTAATATGGTTTATTCCATCAAAATTTAAGTGAAGAGTTGGTTCTCATTTTGGCAATGTTGGGAGTTTGTGTTTCTGAGGTGATTAGGTTGGTAAGAGAGATTAATGCCTGCTTTTCTTATGGGAGTAAATTCTCACTCTCGAGGGATTGATTTAGTTACTAGGAGAGACATTATTTTTAATAAATTGAGGCTGCCTCTCTCTTTTATTTATTTATTTATTTATTTATTTATTTATTTATTTATTTATTTTTTGTTTTCCTACATTCCCAGGTTCCCTTCTGTTTCTGTACCTTGTTTTAAGGCAGCATGAGGCCTTCACCAGCAGTTCTCAGATTCGGACACTCCATCTTGAACTTCCCAGCCTGCAGAATGGTAAGCTCAATAAACTTGTTTTCTTTATCAATTACCCAGTCTCAAGTATTCTGGTACAGCAACAAAATATGGACCAAGATACTTAGTCAGCTTGTCCCTGAGGCAGCTTTGAGAGCTTAAGTCAGTTCTTAAGTCGTTGAAAACCATACAGCAGCTAAGCACTGTTTGTTGTAGGCATGTGGTTTGCGGGATGGTCTCTCTATAGTGTCAATGAATATTGAATATTCTGTGTAATTGAAAGGGTCTTATTAATATGGTAAGCATGCTACAAAAGATAAACAAAACAACTTTAGGTACAGTGCATAGTCTGTCAAGATCCTGGCTCTGCAACTCATCCTCTCGGTAGTAATGTGAAAGGGAACCTCAACTTTAGTTTTTTCACTGGTTTAGCGAGCAACACAATATATTCTATCTCACAGGAGTTTTATAATATTAAATAAGCTGACGTATGAAAATTCCATAGACATAGCAGTTATTTCAAAACTGGTAATTATTCTCTAAATTTACATGGTGTACATATGTGCTTGACTTTTTGCTGCCCCTTATTATATTAATTATATTTTTAATAACAGCAGAGATAACTAGCAATATAAGCTGTTGTGGAAGATTTTGAAGCAATGATTTTTAATTAGAAATTTATCATGTAATTTGCTTTGGCCAATGGGCAACAGCAAACATGGAACAAGAATAGACTTGTTAAAGTGCTTGCACATTGGAACTTGGCTTCTCTTGTTGCTCTGTGAACTCTGAAAGTGCCCTGGGAACTAGCCTAGGCTAGCATGATGAATGAAAACAAAGAAGTGGACCAGTAATTTTCATCTTCCAGGATGACGGGTGTCCAGCAACCAGGCATATGAGGTGAGGTCACCTGGGACCAGCAAACCTCCAGCCAACCTGGCAACTGACTGTATAAACATAAATAATCCCAGCTGAGCCTAACCCAGATGAAAAGAATCAGTAATGTGAGTCCAGACCAGTGCTGACCTGCAAAATTATGAGGCAGATGGATTATTCTTCCTTTGAGCCACTAAATTTGGTTGACTTGTTACACAGGAACAGATAACTGATGTATCTCTCAACATTTAAAAAAAAATTACGTTTGTTCATGTCCTTTGTAGGGACAGGGATGAAGCTGGAAACCATAACTCTGAGCAAACTATCTCAAGGACAGAAAATCAAACACCGCATGTTCTCACTCATAGGTGGGAATTGAACAATGAGATCACTTGGACACAGGGTGGGGAACATTACACACTGGGGCCTGTCGTGGGGTTGGGGGGAGGAGAGGAGGGATAGCATTAGGATATATACCTAATGTAAATGATGAGTTAACGGGTGCAGCACACCAGCATGACACATGTAAATATATGTAACAAATCTGCATGTTGTGCACATGTACCCTAGATCTTAAAGTATAATAATAATAAAGAAATTCGTGTATTGACTGGCTGAAGACAAAAATGTATAGAAAATAAAGAAAAAATGAGAATAGGGGTTAAGGAAAGACTGTGAGGGAGGGAGAAAAAGATGAATGAGAAGAAAGATTTATCTCCTGATTTCTCAATATTTTCTTAAGAATAATCAGAAGAACACATATTTGCTATCACTTTCAACTTGCTCACTGGATAAATTAGCATTCCAGTACAGAAATGCCAAATGCATTAATTTAGGGGAATAGAGATGATAGCTAGGGGAGAGAAAACTCTCAAAGAGCACCTTAGAAAGGACTTGTGTTAAATACATCAGGAATGTGATTTAACATTTAAGAGCATTTTACTATCATTCATTAGCGTAGATAACCTACCTCATTCATCTAGGAACTCATTGGCAAAATTGAATGTCATGGTAATAATAGAAAGAGCAGTATGCCAATTGGTGCAACATTAATCTGGAAGAGAGCAGGGAAATTTAAATAGGAAAGATGATCTGTACTGCCACACTAGCATATACATATTTCCGGATTAATATGAGATATATTTCAACCTTCCCTAGGGTAACTTGGCATTATAGAAGGACAAAAAAGGAAACTCATATGGCTTCACTGTATGTTTTGTAAGCAATTGATTATCCAGTCTCCACACTGAAAAAAATGCGCTTTCTGGCTTTAAAATATAATCTTGTACTTGATGCAATGTGCCTTGGCAGACTAAAAGAGAGGCTGAGAATGACATTTAGTTTGCAGGAAAATGAAATATTTTAAACACAGAAATTGTACATTTCAATGGTGGCTTTTCTCTTGGAATAATGAGAAATTATGAATGAAGATCAGTCACAATTGCTGCACGTGGCTGTTGTCTCTCACTGTCCCAGTCTCGTTTTTAAAAATAATTAAAAAGTTCAAAATTTTAGAAATGTGAGCATATGTTGAACAAATTATGACAAACTAATACATAACTTTTAAACAAATATGAGGGAATTTATATTACTAAAATTGTATCAATTTTTAAAATGATTACTTCAAAAGACTACATATTTTAATCATGTTGCTGTTATTTATAGAATATATTGTCTAGAATTGCTTTTAGAACCCCAAGTTCAAGTTCTGCATTGTTTGCCAGTTATTTATAAAAATAAAGCTTCTATGCTACACACTGTCATATAAATAAACATGTACCATCTTATTGGTTGAACTAATGGTCAAAACAACTTTGCAAGTACCTCCTACCGTGCATTAAAGAAGCTCTTCAGTTAATGACAATACCTCAAAGTTTGCTCTTTAGGATTTTTTTTTTTTTTTCTGTAGTAAGAAGTAACAGTAACACTGCATATCCATGATCACTATTCATCAATGTCCAATTCCCCCAATAAAAAGCACTGATAGTGGTAACCATTCTCCAGCAACAAGCTGTCACCTAGATTCCCCAGTTTCAACTTGGATCCTTTGTCTTTTGACCACAAATTCTCATGATGGCTTTCCTTCTATTTGACACATTTGCTGCACTTTACCAACTTCACAAAATACACAGGGGAGGAGGTGAAAATAAATTTCCTGCCACCACTTTTGGAGATGAAGCATGATTTTCAAAGTCAAACAAACTTACATTCAAATCCTATGTTAGCCACCTTCTTCACCATCTCATACCTGCTTCGAAATGCTGGTGTGAGGGTTATAAGTAGTGTCTTTAATTTGCATGAAAATTTGTGACCAAGTGACTTCATAACTTTCTAATCTCCAACAAAAAGAAACAAAGATGATAAGCAAAATAAGCATTAAAATGCATGATATAGAAAAGAATGATCCACAAATCATAATGGACAAACAAATATTGATATTTTTAACAATTTTACCTTATTTACTGGCTTCAAGCAAGTGGCTAGTACTCTAGAAGAATGAAGAGTAGAAGTCAGGGAAAAAAAAAAGTATTACTTCTACTCCATTCTTTCTGCTTTAAGGTGGCATCTCTGGCAATGGCTGCATCTCCTCCAGTGTTCTAGCTACATCCAGGCCAAATAGCTCCTGCCTTGATAGCTACAGGACTCCGAAAACACTAACACTTCTGTGTCTCTGTCTAGTCCTAGAGGAGGTAGAACCTTTCTGCTGTTGCTGGTTCTGGGTTGCCTCACCATCCCACTTGCTCTTTATATTCTTTCTCCTTATAAATAGCTCTCATATTATATTCCCTCCATTGAACTCTGGCGTGGGTTCTGCTTTCTTGATCAAACTCTGGATAGCACAATTACAACGCAGTGTTATTGGCAAAGGAATAGACAGTTTGGCAGAAAAAGACCACATATACATAAACATTTGTGACAGAGTCAGCATTGTAAGTCAGTCATAAAAATCTCAACTGTATAATAAATTCCTTTGGGAATAATTAATTTATCACATTCAGAAAGTATGAAATTAGTTTTTTATCTCACAGTATGCATTGAGATTTTCTAAAATATAAAAGACAGAAAAGTGAAATACAATGTCAATATATTAAATGAAAAATATAGGAATAGACATGTATACACTATATATAGAAAGGAATTTATTCAGTAAGTGAAAAAATAGAAGATTGATAAAATTCTAATACTAACATTTTATTATGACAAAATACACAAAAGAAGTTTTAAAATAAAAGAAAATAAATAATAGAAATACTTTAGCATCAATAATATATAAAGAATATCCAAAATTTATTCATATAAAATGAATTTAAAATGTAAAGAAATTATGAACAATCAATTCACAAAATATTGATTCAAATGCCAGATAAAATGTGAAATGATGTTTCACTCTACCCACAATCTAGGGCATATAACTTCAAAGAAAAACAGGCTGGGCATGGTGGCTCACGCCTGTAATCCCAGCACTTTGGGAGGCCGAGGCGGGCGGATCACGAGGTCAGGAGATAGAGACCATCCTGGCTAATGCGGTGAAATCCTGTCTCTCTACTAAAAATACAAAAAGCCGGGTGTGGTGGCGGGCGCCTGTACACCCAGCTACTCAGGAGACTGTGGCAGGAGAGTGGCGTGAACCTGTGAGGCCGAGCTTGCATGAGGGCAGATCATGCCACCGCACTCCAGCCTGGGTGACTGAGTGAGACTCCGTCTCAAAAAAGAAAAAAAAAAAAAGAAAAGAAAAAGAAAAAAATATATTTTTTCAAGTTTTGGAAAATTGTATATTTTAACACTTTTGTAGTATATACTGTGAGCAAGAAAAGAATATGGGGAATAGGGAACTTGTATTTTTGCTGGTGAAATACAATTTGTTACAATCACTTTAGAAAGATGTTCAGCAATAGTTAACAAAATTAAAGATATACATATCCTGGGACCTGGTGATTCTACTAGAGGCATACAATTTTTAAAATATTGCGTTTGCATAAGAAAATTCACACAATTTCACTGTACGGTGGTTGCAATGGAGAAGAATTGGAAACATCTTGCATTTACACAAAAATAAAAATGGAAATACATTGTGCATGTATGGGTTTTATATAGCAGTAAGAATGAATAATTAAACATTTATAAACCTAGATTAATATTCTAAACATATAAATTTAACAAAAAGAGTGAAGTATAAAAAAGACATATTTAGATGTTAGCATTAGGGTATATTTTGAGAAGACAGTATATTTTTAAAATATAAATTTGTAAAAAATGTATAATAGTAATGTTAGTAAAGTGTACACATTAAATTAAAAGAATTATTGACTGTTGGATTGCAAGGAGAGGAAATGAGGCCAGATTAAAGGTCTTCAATTGTGTGTTGATCCTCATATATCTGTCTAAAAACACATAAAAATATGGAAATTTTAATATTTTAATATCTGTATATTTTACATGCAATAAAATTAACTTAACAGTATGAACTATATCTTATATTAATATGATATACTAATTAGTATAAGTAAGTTTATATTAATATATTAATATAACAAATGTTATAGAAACAAAAAAATTTAAATGTTTTGAGGGTTTAAAAAAAGTCTCTGAGTAAAAGTATTATGAGTCCATATTAATTTTCTAGTATGCTTTTCTCTATTTTATAATATGTTAAAAATAATATCTTTTTTGCAATAAGTTACAACTCATTTCACAAAAATGTTAATGATCTCGAAGGCCATTAATAGATATTTAATACGATTTTACAGTAAATAATACTAACCATTTATTTTCTATGCATTTTAATGTAGCCTTAAATTATGTCTCTAGCTGAAATTGTACATATAATTTACAAGTAGAAAGCTGTAGAAATCAGTTGGTAGAGCACGTCTTTCTTGATTGTTTCCTATAAATGAATAGATTTGTTTATAGACTGTTTTTTTGTAATAATGAAGGATAGCAAAGATGGTCAAATACAATAGCACACTGCAGTTACATCATTAATTTACCCTCTCCAAATACATTATGACTTCTAATTTTACATATGTATTTCATAATAACACTGCTATCAGTTTTAATAATGCTTGGTAGATCTTTAGCTAATTAGATTTTTTTTTTTTTTTTTTTGCTATTTCCTGATTAGAAAAACCCTTTCTAAATAAAAGTTGCATTTGTAGGAATAATAAAAAAAAATGTGATTTATTCTGCTGGGGATTATGACAAAAAAATCTGTGCTTGTCTAAATTATTTGGTGTCTCTCTTCCCCTAGGTTTTAAGAAATTCTCTTTATTAAAATAGAATTTATTTTCACATCTTATAGCATTTAAAAAATAAATCTATTTGGGAGTTATTTCTAAATTAATTTAAATAGATTTTGTGCTAAAGAAATTTTTCCACACTGAAATGAGTTGCATCAAATGAAAATATTTTATAATGCTGCCCTCTCTAATTATAGTATTTTCCTCTAGAATTTTAGCTCAACAAGATCTCATGCTGGGCTTATAAGGGATTGCCTAAATTATAGTTATATTGTTTTCTCTTAGTAATGTTTAAAAAGTTTCTTTTGTGATTTTCTTTCATTGTTTGGAGCTAAATATTTAAAAAAAATCATCAAAATGTATATATGTTTTTGCCTGTTAAAGCTGAAACCTTGATATTCACTTGACCAGTTACACAGTTTTGAGCCACTGGTTTCCAGTTGTTATATTTGATAAACAGACAAGAAACACAAAGCAAAATAAAAATTAGACTATATTTCCTTGACAGTAATGTTAAAATGCTTTATCTTATCATCAGAAATTCATTTGGGACTTAGTAATACATTAGATACTATGCTAAATATTGTGGAGTCAAAGATAAATATTCAGGTAGGTTCCTGCCCTGTTTCTAGCTGACACGGTGGGTTTTGAAATATATTAAAAAAAATATTTTTAAAAAAGTTTTATTCCTGTCATATAAATGGAATTCACAACTTTAGTTATGAGGTAGTCATTTGAAATAATTGATGCACTTAATTGAAATCAGAGTTGCTATGTTAAAATCAACTCTTCAATCAACCGCCTCCCAAGTTCATGCCATTCTTCAAATATTTCTCAAAAATAATTTGCAAATTAGTTTTCCCATATTGACTGTGCCAAAATTAGGTTTTGTGCTTACCCTAGAGTAGGTACTCACCAAATTTAATCTTCCTTATAATTCTTAAACTTTTCTAGGTTTATATGATCATCACCATCACCATTGGAATTACAAAGTTGGTGATCATGGCTCTTGCTCTTATAAGATTTTATGTATTTTTAATTTTAAATGGATTGTGGGTTATACTTGAGATGAGGCTTCATGTAAATACATAATTTTAATTGATAGTGTGAAGTATAGGTCGAGTGACAATATGAATGAATGCAAGCATAAAACAAATTATGCATGAAAATATTAGAAAATTAGTTTTCTTGCCTTAGGCAATAGCTAGGATAAAATGAAAACTGTGTAAAATAAATCTGCACAAAGTGTTTTCTAGTGGAAAATTGAGGAGTATGGCATTGGCTTCACATAATCAGTAATGATTCTTGAGCTAGGTAGCAATGTGATAAAGATGTCAGTATAACAAGAACAATCTGGAACCAAAGTACTTAAAATTGGTGCAGCCTTTCAAGCAATTGATATGTGAAAATTTTGGTATTCGGCATGACTTTTGCTTCAGTAATTCCACTTCAAACAACTTATTTTTCAGAAACAATCAGCTCAAATTTTAAGCTATTAGATAACAGTCAGAGCATTGCTTCTATTGCTGAATTATTTAAATCACTGAATAACGGCAGATTTACTAAATGCATTATAGTAAGTCATCTAAGTAGTCTGACTTGTAGCCATTAAATAGCTGAGGGAGGGTGCTTAATGATATTGGAAAAAAATTGTGAATGAAAGGAGGGAATTACGAAGTATTGACTGTAGGGTTTACAGTTTCTATAAAATGTACGTATCCTAATCTGTTCATAGCACAGATGTTCATAGGAGAGTTTGGAAAGTTTCATACACACATGTTGAAAAAGTAGTTATTTGTGTTTATCTATATTTTATAGAGTTTTGGTTGGAATGTGCTTTATTTTAATGATAATTTAAAAAGCAGTCATCTTTAAAGGAAATATCAGGCAGGAGTATGTGGAATGCAGTCTAGTAAGGTGAAAACTGAGCTACATGCTGGAATAAAGTGAAGAACAGTACACTAAAAATTGTGGCTATGATAGAAAGTGGTGAGTCCTAGTGATCCACTAGTGTGTTACTAAGTTGAGGCACATGATGAATTTATGGAATACAGGGAATAGCTTTGTTGTTGTTCTTATTGTTGTTCTTGTTGTTTGTGTTGTTTTAGTTAAATTTTCTTGATGTATACAGTTTAAAGAAAAAATATATATTTCAACTAACAGGTAAATATTGACTTAAGCCCTATACATGGGGCAAAAATATTTCTTATCTGTATAAATTAACACATGGTTACTTGGGTTTTTAGAACATAATCCAAACAACCTACTTTCTTTTTTATCTTACTTGTGTACATTGGTGGTTCGGGAATACTTAAGGATGAGTAGAGACATATGACATATAACATAATAATATAAATTGAAATTAGAAAAGACTAACAAAAGTAAGGTAGGGCCTTATAATACCACTAAAAGTGAGGGTACTGCAAGAAAACAAAAACTCATACAGTTTACCCTTGAATAACGTGGTTGTGAGAGGCACCAAGCTCCTTACACACTCAAAAATTCTCATATAACTTTTGACTTCCCAAAGCCTTAACTACTAATAACCTCACTGCTCCCTGGAAGCCTTATCTATAATGAAAACAGTCAACTAACAATTATTTTGTGTGTCATACATATTATATACTGTATTATTGCAATGAAGAAAGCAAGAAAAGACATACATACAGCCCACAATCATGTGAAAAAAAGCTCAATATCACTGATCATTAGAGAAATGCAAATCAAAACCAAAATAAGATAATATATCACACCAGTCAGAATGACGATTACTTAAAAGTCAAAAAATAACAGATGCTGGTGAGAATGTGGAGTAAAAGGAATGTTTATACACTGTTGGTCAGAGTGTAAATTAGTTCAACCGTTGTGGGAGACAGTGTGGCGATTCCTCAAAGACCTAAAGACAGAAATGTGATTCAACCCAGTAATTCCATTACAGAGTATATACCCAAAGGAATATAAATCACTCTGTTATATAGACATATGCACATGTATGCTCATTGCTGCACTATTCACAATAGCAAAGACATGAAATCCACCTAAATGCCCATCCATGATAGACTGCATAAAGAAAATGTAGCACATACATACATCACTCTGGAATACTATTCAGCTATAAAGAAGAATAAGGTTATATTTTCTGTAGAGACGTGAGTGGTGCTGGAGGCCTTTATCCATAGCAAACTAACGCAGGAACAGAAAACCAAATATGGCATGTTCTAACTTATAAGTGGAAACTAAATGATGAAAAACAGATGGATTCATAGAGGTGAGAAATGCATACTAGGGCCTCTTACAGGGTAGAAGGTGGGAAGAGAGAGAGGACCAGGAAAAAATAACTAATGGATACTAGGCTTAATATTTGAATTATGAAATAATCTGTATAACAAACCCCCATGACACAAGTTTACCTATAAAACAAACTTGCCCACCCTGCACATGTACCCTTGAAATTAAAATAAAAATTAAAAGAAGAATATCATAAGGAAGAGAGAATATTTACTTACCAGTATCATAATTTTATGTCATCTCTTTACAAGATAAACCATCTGCCTAAAATGGGGGCAACCACAGCTGCAGACCTGAATCTGTGGTACATATCAAGCCATTCAGTTTTTTCTTTGAATGTCAACACTTTTCTCCGATTTTTAGGAACGTTACCAGCATCATTACCTGCATGTTACAGGGCTCTTATGTGTTATTTAAGCTTTACGGTATTGCGCTAACAATGGAAAATACTTGAGAACTGCAAGAGAGGACATCTTACTGCAATAGCAATTTACTAGAATAGCTGACCGCTCACGTGGATATGATTAGCATAACACAGCATATTAGTGGATACTCCCAATGCCTGACTGAGCTCACTTCAATAGCAACAGAAGATGGCTATGAAATTAGTACAATTAGACAGTGTGTATTACTGTTCATTTTATTGTTTACACTCTCTCTATTGCAAAGGGCACCATGTATGCTCTGTGTTTGTGTAAGTTTTGATAAATGGTAATTTTTTTTTTTTTTGAAATGAAGTCTTGCTCAGTCACCCAGGCTGGAGTGCGGTGGTGCGATCTTGGCTCACTGCAAGCTCCGCCTCCCGGGTTCACGCCATTCTCCTGCCTCAGCCTCCCCAGTAGCTGGGACTACAGGCGCCCGCCACAACGTCTGGCTAATTTTTTTGTATTTTTAGTAGAGACGGGATTTCACCGTATTAGCCAGGATGATCTCGATCTCCTGACCTCGTGATCCGCCGTCTCGGCCTCCCAAAGTGCTGGGATAAATGGTAATTTTTTATAATAAATTTGTGTATATTTTATGGTAGTAAATGATAAAATATACTAGTATACATGTGTGTTTTATACATTCATGATATACCTAACATTGTCTTAATTTTTTAACTATTTCTAGGCCTTAGAGTTTGTCTTAGTTTTGTGAAATTATTGAAAATCTCCAAAAGATTTTCTAACATATTTATTGAAAAATATCCACATATAAGTCGACTCACACAGTTCAAACCTGTGCTGGTCAAGTCAACTGTATACGTGTGATGATTAGAATACAAATTTTGTCTTTACAAACCCATGAGTTCTATTAGTAAAGAGGAAATCGATGATGATCGCAAAGTATCTAATACCTATAATATCAAAAGGTTTGCTATTCTAGAGAGACAATATTAGGCTTTATTTTACTTATGAGTAATCATATAAATCAAATTATATAATATAATTAGCATTATCCTCAACAATATTTCATATAATATCACAAGGATTTGCAAGTCTGTTTTTGACAGCACCACTTGAGAGGAACATATGCCTGCAGACTGGTTCAGTTCAGTAGCTGGAGGTCCTTGTATGTGCATTGAAGGAGTTGTGGTGACAGAAAAAATAAAAGAAAGATTATTAAAAGATCTAGATATAAATTTCCTGCTTTAAAGGATTAAATTGTTAATTTTAGAGAATGGAGTGGAATAACTTTCCCCATATATTATTTCTTAAATTATAACTATTTTGCATTGCTCATTAAAAAAAAACCAAAATACTTTTTTTGCTAATGAATAAAACATAAAAAATTTAGCATGCTGCCTATAATAGAGTGAGAGGAATCTATTACAAAATAACTAATTTATTTCTCACCTCCCCCTGTTAATGATAACTTGACCATTTCAATTCCCTGCTTCATGATTTTTGTCATTCATTATTGAGTTAGAGATTTTGTGTTCGGGCAATTAATCCTTAATATGGAAGAAAAATTGTCTAAATATTTCAAAAAATATTATCTATTTTAGAGATGATAAGATGGAAATAATACATATAAGAGCTTAAATAATTATTTATATAAAATTCAGTCCTACACTTAAAAATTTTATGAGTATATGTATTTAAATAATTAGATGTGTATGTATTATTGTTTATTTTAGTTTATACTCTTGCCCAGATATGAACATTAATATTTGAATGACTGTCCTCTAGATTACATAGATGACAATCTGAAGCCGATTATTTTAGTTTCAAGAAGCAACATGTTTAACAGGAAAGGGTTTTGAGTTTGATTCTCATATGCTTTAGTTTCATTACACATTACACCATTTGCCATGGCCATATGCCTTATGAATGGACTCCTTATTTCTGAGAGACATCAATAGAGGGAGGAGATAAATTAATGTAGACAAATAGCCCAATTATTCAAAGATGATGCCATTTTCTAAAAGTTATTAGTAAGTAAATGAGGAAAAAATATCCAAGGA
This sequence comes from Rhinopithecus roxellana, assembly GCF_007565055.1. NCBI lineage: Eukaryota > Metazoa > Chordata > Mammalia > Primates > Cercopithecidae > Rhinopithecus > Rhinopithecus roxellana. The sequence goes on from NC_044550.1 coordinate 138,225,744, forward strand.
TATCTAAAATAAAGTGTTGCAGAATATGAAAAATGCAAATACTGAGAGAAGTTGGAATAGCATAACATTAAAATGTTTACATACTTTCTGGATACTGCATTAGCCTTCCAAAGTGGTTTCTGTCCTTGCTAGCTAAGGAAGTGATAGCCCACAGTTTATGGAAAATTTATCCTCCTTTTCTCTGGTATGGATTTGTTCTTAGGAACAAGTTATTCAATTTTGTATTGTTTCCCAGCACTCTTGTTTCTTTCTAGGTTCTCTGGTGGAAAATGAGCTCTGAGTTGAGCCACAAATGGAAAAAGCTGTGATCCTAAATCACTATACCAAGAAAAAACATCTTTTTTTTTATTGTTATCCAAACCATTTATTACCTTTATTACTTATTTATTGCCTTTATGCTTTTCAGATGGGATAAACTTTCCCCCCAGGAGATGTTAATAATGTTTTTGGTTTTCACTTTTTGTTTTCTCCCTTTCATAGGGAAGGGAATTCTAGTATCTACTGGGTTGATCCAGGGTTTCTGTTAACATGCTGTAGTACTCAGGACATGTTCCCATCACATCAAATAATTATTTGGCTCTAAATATCAGTAATGCTGACACTGAGAGACTCTGCTTTATAATTTAATTTTTAATTTGCATATATTCTATCTTTTCATAAGTGTCTAGGATGTATGAAAACAGGTTTTTCTTGTATCCTTAGTTCCTAGAACAGTGCCTGGCCTACAACAGAGGGTCATAAGCTAGTATCTATGAGTTTGTAGATAAATGAAAAAATGAGAAACTGTAAAAATCACATATAAATATTCCTAGATAATTTCACTTTTGCTCACAGACTGATAGTTTCAGTGGTATTGCAAATAAATCTAGACAAAATGTTACATGTAGAAAATCCCTCAAGAATATTTAAATACTATTACTTTTATACTTTTTCAAAGGAAATAGCTTTAAAAATTATATTTATGAAAAAATGCAAATGAGCAAAAAAGCTATATTCATGACAAGACACCACAGCATAAGTTTTGTTTCGGATATTCCTGTGCTTCACTGAAGTTTTATCCCTTCTCTGAAGGCTTGTCCAAGTGACTTTTTCTCTTTCTTCTGTGACCTCTTCTAATACTTGACAACTGTGTCCTATGTTATTTGTTAGTAGTATTGAGATATTCCCATTTATAAAGAACAGCAGCAGTTTTGTTGTTGTTGTTGTTGTATTTTAGCACAGATACACCTTGTCAGACTAGTGACAGAAATTTTCAATTGAATACACTGAAGACAAAACATTATATCAACAACTTAGTAATATCAGGTCTCAGTTTAATTTTTCATAAACTCCATATACTTTAAATTTAGTCATCCCTTAGAATTATACTTTGGTTTGCAAACTTTATGTGAACATTCTATTTCAACTGCATTCAATATTTTTAATTCACAAGTAATTGATTTTCATATTCATTTGAAATAAAGCATCAGAGAAAATAGATGTATTGTCACGAAACCAAATAAGTGTATGAAAACATGTTGAAAAGCTTGATTAAAATTAAAATAAAGGCTGGGCGCAGTGGCTCACACCTGTAATCCCAGCACTTCGGGATGCCAAGGCGGGCGGATCAGTAGGTCAGGAGATTGAGGCCATCCTGGCTAACACGGTGAAATCCCGTCTCTACTAAAAATACAAGAAGAAAATTAGCCAGGCGTGGTGGCGGGCGCCTGTAGTCCCAGCTACTCGGGAGGCTGAGGCAGGAGAATGGCGTGAACTCCGGAGGCCGTGCTTGCAGTGAGCCGAGATTGTGCCACTGCAATCCAGTCTGGGCCACAGAGTGAGAATCCATATCCAAAAAGTTAAAATAAAAACTTTGAAACATTAGTAACTGCTTTCACTGTGAAACATACAATTTAAATTCTATTGTTTGACTTTTATCTACGGGTCCATTTCTAAACTTGGTTTTGTTTTTCTCATGGTATTTTATGTATTACACTGTAGGTATTATTTTATATATTTGTTTACTTAACAATGAGTTATTATTTATTTTTTTTTATTTTATTTTATTTTATTTTATTTTATTTTATTTTATTTTATTTTATTTTTCAGAGACAGAGTCCCGCTCTTTTGCCCAGGCTGGAGTGCAGTGGCACAATCTCAGCTCACTGCAACCTCTGCCTCTTGGGTTCAAGCAATTCTCCTGCCTCAGCCTCTCAAGTAGCCAGGACAACAGGCACACACCACCACATGTGCTGATTTTTGTATTTTTAGTAGAGTGGGGTTTCACCATGTTGCCCAGGCTGGTCTTGAACTCCTGGGCTCCAGCGTCTGACCACCTTGGCCTCCCAAAGTGCTGAGATTACAGGCATGAGCCACCACACCCAGCTGAGTTATTTTAAAATTGTTTTATCACATCCCTGTGATAAACTATTGGCAGAGGTGACAGGATTCAACAAAAGAAATGACACGAGCTCTCTGTGAACAGGAGCTTTGTTGAAAATAGAAAAGCAAACACATATGGTAATATAGGACAGAATGTGAAATTTTGGGTAAGTACATATTCACTATGAAGCCTGCTCTTAAAAATAAATTCTTATCATTAATTAGCATTTTCTATTAACAGAAAGTTAACTGAATTAACTAGTGGTCTTTCTGAATGGTTTCATCCTAATTCCTATGGTTTATGTGTCTTAGAATTGCTCAACAAATACAGTTTAACTTTAATTTCTGGTCCTGGCTTAAGATCTGAATTGAAGTACACCTCTTTTAGACTTATACCTGTTGTCAATCCCAATTTTCATTGACTGATTCCTGTATCTGCTTTTGCATTGGAACTTTCAGGTCTTTTTTAGATTATATAATCTTAATAAAAAAATTTTAAAACAGAAAAAAAGTAATATTCTTGAGTCAAGCGAGAAAAGAATAGTTAAATATGTAAGAATGAATGTATAACTACTTGGGAATATTAAGTTATCAAACAAGTTTTTGAGAAATGTAATTACTACTGTAATTAAAATTTATGTGAGAAAAACCAATATACAGCAGCTTAGCTCAATGAGAAGGAAATGTAAAAGAAAATGTGTGAAAGACAATTTATAGTCTTCAAATTAAAAGTCATTTAATATTTTAAAATACCCCTTTAAAATTGTATGAAAAGCCTAGATGTACTATATATATGTTTATATATAATATATAAACATATATAAATATTTTTATATGTGTTTATATATGTTTATATAGTATATCTAAAATATACAGTTATATGTGTATGTATACACAATTGATGAAATTTAGAGTAATAGATAAAATAATGTAAATAGAAATATGAATAAAATTCAAAATTAGGTTATGTCTCATAGTCAGATAACTGCTCAATTGCGTATCAGGAGAGAAGCTGTAGCATGTCGAAGAGATAGAAAAAATTCTAAAAAATCATTTTTTCATTTATGTAACACCAAAAGGTCATAGAGGGAAATTTTGTTATCCCAATATTATGAAAGAATATACAGATACCAGAAAACTTCAATATGTTTTATTATTTTCTAGCTTTGCAATTATTTCTATTTCTATTAGATATCCTCAGTGAATACTAACCAGAGAATTAGAAAGAAGAATGCATTAAATTTACTACTAATCCATACCTCAGTTCTGACCTGTTTTATTTAATTCAATATTCTTAGTTCTTAAAATTTTGCAAATTACCTTAGGCATCATTTTCCAACTTTGACTTTTTTTTTTTTTTCATAATTTCAACTTTTATTTTACATTCAACATGTTCACGAGGCCGGTTTGTTACATGGGTATATTACGTGATACTGAGGTTCGGGGTATGACTGATCCCATCACCCAGGTAGTGAGCATAGTACCCAACAGTTTTTCAACCCTTGTCCCTCTCCCTTCCCTTCTAGTACTCCCCAGCATCCACTGTTGATATTTTCATGTCTGTGAATACCCAATACTTATCTCCTACATGTAGTATTTGGTTTTCTATTCCTGCATTGCTTTGCTTAAGATAATGGCCTCCAGCTGCATCCATGTTGCTGCAAAGGACATGATCTCATTGTTTTTTTAGGACTGTGCATCTCTGACCTTTCTAATACCACGTTTATTGGACTATTTTAATATCAATTAGGTTATTAAAATCTATGTTCCCAGAATCCCATTCTAGAAGAGAGTTGGTCAAAAGTGAAAGTATGCAAAATTTTGGAGGCAGCAGTAAAGAAGCAATCATTTTTCTCTAAAAGTTTTGTCGGTTAGAGAAAATGAAAGGCTGATAAAGATGGCCTAGTTGAAACTACTTTGCCTCTGCTCTTTCCTGCACTTCTACTTGCTCTTTTCTAGGTGCTCGTCCTGCTGATACAGCATTCACCATTAGCTCAAAGACCCATCTATTTGCAAATTCAGGAAAGCAGTAGTCACAAAGAATGAACATTCTACCACATACTTTAATACCATGCTACTGTCAGAATTCTTTTACAGCAGGTAGAGAATACAGCTTCTAGGGTCCCTGAAAACCCCAATTTTATCACCCATACCAGGGCTAGTTACTGACCTCTGTCTAATCTTTCTAACCCCCTTTCCAGACCTTTACCTTTCTAGCTCTTCCATAATTTTGTAATGTATAAATCTGTATTCCATAATATCTGTGGTGATCCGTGCTTTGATAATTGAACTCTGACTGACCCAGTAATTAAATGTAAAATTCTGTTAAGTTCTATTGTTTACAGCTTCTTATATTATGAGAATTACTTTTTGCCTTCTTTATTGTCTTAATTTAGTTGTACTACTAAAATAACTTTCTCTATTTGGCCTAAACCGAGTTGGGAAAAGTAAAACCATCAAGCATGTCTCGGATTTCCCAATCAGGCTACTTATTAGGACATCTGGGGAACTTCCTAAAAAGTATAGATACTTGGACTCCATTCCAGACCCTTAAAATTGGAATCATTTCATGTAGATTACAGTATATATTTTGAAAATTTAGCAGTAAATCTAAAAGATCAGCCATGTTTACAAACCAGGATGGTATGGATTGATGAACTGATGTTCCATGATAGTAATATGGATTTGAATCCTAGTTTGTCTAATATGCAACTTGAGATTGTTTCCTAATCTTTCTAAATTTTAGTTTTCTCATGCTAAAATAGAAAGAATAATAATATCTATTACAGTAGTAATGGAGCAGATTACAAAGTAACAGTTGCTTTGCCTACCAGAGTAGTGTTACAGTTAACTAAAGACTATTAAAAACCCAATAACAATTATCAGCCATACTGCTATAATAGTGTCAGTCTGAAACAACATGTGAGCAGTTAGCTCTACAACTTGAATACCTCCAATTTATCCCACTGTTGCCACTGACTAAAAAAAAAAAAAAAAAGAAAAGAAAAAAAACACAGAAAACAAAAAACAAATAAATGTTATATTTTTCATGTATCTTCCCACAAAAGTATTAGTTATTCTAGTAATCCTATGATACCCATGCTAGAAAATTTGAAACTGTCTTTAAATTCTTTCTCACTATTCTAATTATTTGTTTTCAGTGCCAGGGTATATCAGTGACAAAATGACAAACATACATGCTCATATGGAACTTACATTTTAGGAGGGAAAGAAGAAAAATAAAATACTTGAGAAAAATACAATATATTAGAAAGCGATCATTGCAAAGGGGTAAAATAAAACAAGAAGTATAGAAGAAATGCTGGCTTTGCGGAAACACAGATAAAAAAAAATGGCTTCATATTGTATCTAGGCAACAGGATCATGAAAAATATTAGAAGTTTTTATAATTGTCATATGCAATGGAGTTCATATTACCAGTTTATTACATTATAGTGCTGTTTTTAAGAAAAATGTTATTAAAATACTAAAATTGAACTAAGCATACATTTTTTAATATAAAATATTATTTTGCAAGAAATTCTGTATATAGTTATACAAATAAAACAATAACAGACACTAACGATGACAACTAAACTCATTGCTTCCTTCTTAAATTGTAAAACCAACAACACTATAATAATGTTCATACATATTACTTATTATATTGTTGCCAATCTGGTAAATAAAATGAAATGTGGTAATTTATGGAAGGAAAGAAGATAAAAAAATGACAATTACATTCATGCAGTCTGAAAATTCTGCTCCAGATTATGGATGTGATTATTTTTCAGCACTGAATTAGGATTCAAAAAGTGTATTGTTAAAACAACTACATTTTAACACTCTATATCTGACTAACCACTTTCTATAAATGAAAAAGACAGAGACAGTAAAACGAGTACTATTAAGCAAGAATAAAACTTAACCACTGTTCCTAACATTATAAAAAGACTTATCAAACTAGGAATAGAAAGGGCTTTGTCTGATTTGATAATGGATGTCAACAACAACAACAACAAATACAGAAAATGACATACTTAATGGTGATGTGCCAGACAGAACTTACATTTTATGATGGGAAATTAGATAAGAAGGCTTATTTATCACCTCTTCTATTCAGTGATGTACTTGAAGTTCCATTCATGTAAAGGAAAAAGATATTTTAGGAAGTGAAAAGAATAAATAAAACAATACTCTCCAATGGCATAACATCGAAAGCAGAACATCTAGAAATACAAATAAATTATTGGTATCGTTATGTTAGTAAATTTAGTAGGATTGCCAGGTATAAGGTCAACATATAAAAATGTGCATATTATGCACTCTAAAAATAAATAGAAATAAATTAGGAAAATACAACCATTTAAAATAACATCTAAAAGCATCATTTACATAGGAAAAACTGTATTCAGAAAAACATAAAGTATAACTAAGCAATGTTAATGGCCTTAATAAATGTAAAGATGCACCAAATTTATGGGTTGATCAGCTCAATATTATAAAGACGTCATTATTTAAAAAAAAAAAATTAAAAGAGTGTAATCCCAAACAAAACCTCATTGTTTGTGCGTGGGTTTTTCATTTGCTTGTTTGTTTGTCTATTACCAAGCTCTTTTAATTTATTTGGGGATTTAAAGAATAGCTAAAACAATCTTGAAAATAAATAGTGGGGCAAGGGGAGTTTACTTTCTTAATTGTAAAGACTTATTATTGAACCATATTAAGTTACTGTGTTATGGGTACCAGAACTGAAGAGTAGATCAGTGGCAAAGAATAAAGAGCTTAAAAACAGACACCCATATATAAGACAATGGATTTTTGACAAAAGTAGCATAGTATTGAAGAAAGGTTAGTCATCTAATAAATTTCAGTAAATGTTATATGAAAAACAAATGGCATTTGACACTTACTCCACACCACACACAAATCAATTCCCAGTCCAATATATATGTAAATTTGGAAACTAAACCAATAAAGCTTATAGAAGGTGTTAGAGGAAATACAGTCATTTATTGGGGTAAGCAAACATTTCTTGAACAATACACAAACACATGCATATGTAAACACCTGTAAATCATGTATATGTAAACACCTGATAAATTAGACTACATTAAAATGAAATTCTTTTTATCAGAGCAGTGAAAAAAAAGTAATAGAAGGAAGGGAGAATAACTACAACTCACAGATAAAAGGTCCCATATCCATAAAATAAGAAGGTCTTTTATTAATCTATAGTTTTAAATACGGAAAAATTATCCATAAAAATACATAAGGGACATGTATTGATGTATTGTCATTTTACAAAAGACAATATCCAAATAACCCATACGTATGAAACGGTTCTAACTTTTTTTTTTTTTTTTTGTGAGACGGAGTCTCGCTGTCTCCCAGGCTGGAGGGCAGTGGCGCGATCTCGGCTCACTGCAAGCTCCGCCTCCCGGGTTCACGCCATTCTTCCACCTCAGCCTCCCGAGTAGCTGGGACTACAGGTAGCGCCCACCACCATGCCCGGCTAAATTTTTGTGTGTGTGTGTTTTTTTTTTTTTTTTTTTTTTTTTTTTTTTTTTTTTTTTTTTTTTTTTTTAGCAGAGACGGGCTTCCCGGTGTTAACTAGGATGGTCTAGATCTCCTGACGTCGTGATCTACCTGTCTTGGCTTCCTAAAGTGCTGGGATTACAGGAGTGAGCCACCGCGCCGGACCAATTCTAAGCCTTTTTATCATTAATATTAAAGCTATATTTAATATTAAGAACCTAAAATAGCAATGCAATTCTCTCATCAGAATGGTAGCCATTAAAATGATAGGTAATACCTAGTCTTGATGAGTCTGTGAAGTTACTGAAACTTTCTAGTGTATGGGTGAACAAGTACTTCGGAATATAGATTGTCATTCTCCTAAATTTGAATAGAGTCTGGAAGACAGTAGGTGTTGAATGGATGGATGAAAGTCACATCACATTTCACAATTTAAGTGCCTAATGCAGTGGTTCCCAACCAACCTTATTGGCACCACCAGGTACCGGTTTCATGGCAGAACATTTTTCCATTGATGGGGCGATGAGGCAATCTTTTTTTTTTTTTTTTTTGCACTCCCAGACTGGAGTGCAATGGTGTGATCTCCACTCACTACAAGCTCCACCTCCCGGGTTCAGGCCATTCTCTTGCCTCAGCCTCCCGAGTAGCTGGGACTACAGGCTCCCGCCACCACCCTTGGCTAATTTTTTGTATTTTTAGTAGAGACGGGTTTTCACTGTGTTAACCAGGATGGTCTCGATCTCCTGACCTCGTGATCCGCCAGTCTCGGCCTCCCAAAGTGCTGGGATTACAGGCGTGAGCCATGGCGCCCGGCCAAGGCAATCGTTTTGAGATGAAACTATTTCACTTCAGATCATCAGCCATTAGATTCTCATAAGGAGCACACAACCTAGATTTCTGGCCTGTGCAGTTCACAATAGGGTTTGCACTCCCCTGAGAATCTAAAGCGGCTGCTGATCTTACAGGAGGTGGAGCTCAGGCAGTAATGTTGGTTTTGCTGACCACTCAGCACTCATCTCCTGCTGTGTGTTCCATTTCCAAGGAGGGTTAGGAACACCTGCTCTACATCATTAGTCATCAGGAAAATCCAAGCAAATACCAATATAGAAATCACTAAGAAAGTGTTTTTTGTTGTTGTTGTCATTGTTTTGATACAGAGTCTTGCTTTGCCATGCAAGCTGGAGTGCAGTGGTATGATCTCTGCTCACTGCAACCTCCACCTCTCGGGTTCAAGTGATTCTCATATCTCAGCCTCCTGAGTAGCTGGAATCACAAGCATGTGCCACCATGCACCAATTTTATTTTTTAAATAAAACAATTATATAAAAATATAAATTTTTGTATTTTCAGTAGAGATGAGATTTCACCATGTTGGCCAGGCTGGTCTCGAACTTCTGACGTCAAGTGATCCACCTGCCTCAGCCTCCCAAAGTGCTGGGATTACAGGCATGAGCCACCAAGCCTGACCAGCAAGTGCTTTTATTTCCTGTAGACATAGAATCTAAACAACAACAGCAAAACATAGCAAAACAAAGAACCCCTAATGAATAGGGTGGGAGGAGAAGAGGAGTAATATAGATAACTTGTTTTACTTAAGAAATGTTATCTTGTTGGCCACAATAAATATTGCTTTTTTCCCACCATTTTTTAGTAGTATTAGTTTTGCTAATTTCAAAAAAGAAATGAGCAGAACTGTATATGATGTTGACAGTGGAAAATGAAATAAACTGCTTAGATTTCATGTTTTTAAATAATATAGAGGGAAGGAATGATAATTGTGGTAAGAAGCATTATACAGAAAGTGATTTGGAAAATTCTTCCAGATTTATGTTAATATTGCTGTCTATGTACTCTCCTAGAGGAAAATGAAAATTAACTAAATGCTTTCATGCAGAGAGCAGTAAAAATGTTATTGGCTATTCTATCTTTTAACAATATTCATGGCTTTCTATCCAGACTTCACGAAGCAAGAGCTTCCTCAGTGTTTCTGTAAAGTCATTGGCAAATCACTCCCAGGAAGAGACAGGGAACATTGTTTATTAAAAACCAATTGCTTTTTGCAAAGTCTTGCATCTTTATCTTTGTTAATCTTCTCACCAATCTTGCAAGATAGATTTGTTACCTCCGTTTTGTAAATAGACAGGGTATATTCTTTGCCAAAGTTGAAATGGAAAATGAATGGCAGAGCCTATAGGTTAACCCAAGCTTATATGATTCTATTTCAAAAGTTCTTTCTGCTCTGCCACACAGTCAGATAAATAACATGTAGAAATAAATGGTGTCAAGTATAGGAGAGGGAGAGCAGGAGGAACTTATAGATAATGTAACCTCCGAGGAATAATGGGATGGCCTTGAAGGAAAGGTTAATTTTAAACTTGATTTGGAAGGAAAAGATTATTAAAAATGGAGCATTAAAATATTCTCTAGGGCATTCACCCTTCTACATTATGCACTCAACTTGTGATGTAATTTTTATAGCATAATTGATAGGTATGTTCAAGTTAGGGAAAGTTACTCTTACAGAAAAATACATTGCTTAGCTCCTAATTGGACTTTGAGAACCTCAAGTTTATGGTTAAGATTTTTGTTAAAATTTAACCCCAAAAAAGTAGTTTAAAGGGAAATTTGAGGGAAAGTCACGGCAACTGCATCAATTTGTGTTTACACAGCCATATTCATTGTTAGACACCAGATAATTACATTCCTTATGTTTATAGATGTAGAGAGACATATTATCTCTCAAGCAAAATGTTTAATGTAATTCAATAATAAAAACGTTCAAATAAAATCAAATCTGGAATTAGAGAGAATTTATGAGAAAGGATTATTGTGATATTGAGAAAAGGACTCTTCTAATAGGGGAAAGGAGACTATTATAACAGGGAGGTGGACAAGAATCTCAAAGGCCAGGAACAAAAGGGATTTTCTATTATAGGAAGGGACAAACCAAGCTAGAAAGAATGGGATTTAGGAAGAGGACGGCATGACTCAGGGACAGTTCATCAGTGAATGTCATAGTTTTTCTCTGTTTCTTTTGTTTCATAAAAAGTTAACAGATGGAACAGATAGGTATACAATTTAAGGCTGATGCTCTTTATAGCTCACTTAAAAAAGAGGTAGTCACTGTTGAAGTTTTTCAGATGTTAAACTACAAACTTAAATATATTACCTCAAACATATGTTCACATTCCAAAGAAACCTATTGCATCCTATAGCTCATAAAATTAATTTAGCCAAAGCCAACTCTTTTGAATCATTTTGTGACGCTTATGCTGAGAAGAAATGCTTTTCTTTATTTTTTCTTTTTAAATAGTTGTATTACAATATTTACTGGGAATTGTAGATTCCACATGTAATACAAAACAATGTCTAATGAGCTCCTGAAATAATACCTTTTTCATTCAGATCTCTGAAGCAAGTTGCTATTTAAATATCATGTGATGTGTAATTCTGTAATTCTGAGACTGTGAAAAGGAAGCAAGTACAGAAAAATTTTGAATTTATAAGAGAAATTAAGCTGTACGTGTTATTACAAATTGAAAAAGAAACTCACATCTTGAAATGTTAAAGTTCCAGGATCCAGTTCATCTAATTCCTATTTTAATATTCTTGCCAACACATTCTATTCCTGTGTGGAATCAAACTTAAAGCAAACTGCAACACGAAAGTGTGTTAAATGTCAATAGGTGATAGCTATCAAATAATTGTACTTATAATAACATTCTAACAAGTTAATATAAGGTAGATTGTTATTGCTTCTTGCCCTCCAAGGCAGTTATAACTTACTCTAAAAAGATCTGGAGAAATATGCAAAGAAAATGAAATAAAGAGAAGATACAATAGAAATGCATCTAATAATATGTATTTCTTCTCTCTATATTTATCTTATCTCTATATATTTGTGTGTATATACATATATGTGTACATATTTGTAAAGATATATATGAAATATATATATATAAATATATATATATGTATGTATATAATCACTCCTTATTTCACATTTGAATAAGTTTTGGTCCAAGTGTTGAGTTATATAAAATAAATGTCGTAACATTTATGGAAGAAAAAGTAATGCAACTGACCTTAGGGATTTGATTGTTGCATTAACAGAGACTCCAGAATAACATAAATTTTCTACAGTGTGTCAAAGTGTAAGTAATCTTCTTGTAAAAATAAGCTTAATTTTCTTGTTGATTACTTTTATACAGAGGACTAATCAAGTAATAACACATGATGATTTTGTATGAAATCAAAAGAGGTGTCAAGAAATACTCTTTTCTCCCAGAAGCAAATAATTAAAATGAGGCTGGATTGTTGGGGAGATTGGCTGAGGCAAAAATGCAAAGGCTATGTGACTAAAATAAGAAACCATCCATAGGAATTGGAGGACTAAGAATAAATGAATAGACTGGTCCAGTTATTGAATAGACTGGTCCAGTTCATTACCTAAATATGTCTTACCTTCTGGTTTTTACTTTCTGCCAATCATTTAATGAACTACTCGTTTCAATATTGCAACAATATTTGTTACAAGTACTCTCTTAATTTTTCTCTTTAAACAACAAATTATACAAAAACGTTATTTGCAATTTATATCTATCATGCAATTCATTATTATATAACTTTAGTATGAATGTTGACTTTTGATTTGCTATCTTAATGTATATACACTAGGGATCATTACATTACTTTGCTCTAAGACTGAAACGTAAAGTGTGGGAAAATTTATATGAAGAGTAAAATGATAATATTTTGGCATTGAGTTTGTGAAAATCTAAAAATTTTTAAATTTAAAATGTATTTGTACTTAAGCCAACTATATTTTACAACAATAACTTATAATCTCACACCAGATTTTAAAATCTAGGGAACTAATAAAAATTGGTAATTACACTGTTGACGTTACACCATTTCAGGGGCAGTTACCATTGCTTTTTCTCACTTTTAAGTTTATAATAATTTTATTTAACAGATTTAAAAAAATGAAGTCCTAGAGAGGTCATGAAGCCAATAAAAAGCATATAACAAAAGAAGAAGTTAAGATTTAAATCAAAAATTTAAATACAAATTAGGCTTTTATTAATTATTTAATAAAAAAATTTAAAAAATGAAAATTAGGCTTTTATTAATTAAACTTAAGTTCTACATTCGTTAATACTAATTTTCTCCTATTCTAGAAGATCAACAAAAATAATTTTCTCCTATTCTAGAAGATCAACAAAAGTAGATTTTTAGTAATAAAATTCTATCAAAACAGGTTTTTTCCAGTTTTTATTTAAAATTCAGTGGGTAAACGTGCAGGTTTGTAACCTCGGTATATTGCCTGATGCTGATGTATGAGATATGAATGATCCCATCACCCGGGTACTAAGCATAGTACCCAACAGTTAGCTTCTCAGCCCTTGCACCATTCCCTCTCTCCCACTTCTAGGAGCACCTAGTGCAGCAACATGGATGCAGCTGGAGACCATTATCCTAGGCAAATTAATGCAAGAACAGAAAACTAAATACAGCATGTTCTCATTTGTAAGTGGGAGCTAAATATTGAGTACTCATGGACATAAAAATGGCAACAAAGTAGGTTTTAATTTATCCTCATAATCACCAAAATATTACTTTCTCATTGTATGGATAAGTTTACAAGATTGAAATAACAGGGGCTTATTCAACTTTCCAATTTGTAAAGCATTAAGTGACAACCCTAGATAGAAGCTTATGACACCTAATTAAGCACTAATACCACAGTGTTAATTTAAAATTGGACTTGCCTTAGGCATGGCTCACCTGGATTCTCAAAGATTATTTTACAAAAAGAATATTTTGTAGATACATTATTTCTCATTCTTCAGCAAGCATTTAATATATGGAGATTTTAAAAAATTGATTAACTTAACAAATAATCAATAACCAATTATGTGTAAAATACTTCATATTATTTTTAACATGTAACCAAAAGTAGTTCTAAAAGCAAGTAATAGTGTATCCAATATATCACAGAGCACTGAGGATCAGAGACACTAAGCAAAATATCCATTACCCTGAATTAAGAGTTATTAAATTTATTATTATTAGTAGTAGTAGTAGTAAAGGTATGGGATATGATGACCAGGCTGGTCTTGAACTCCTGGGCTCAAGTAATTCTCCCATTTTGGCCTTCCAAAGTGCTGGAATTACAGGTGTGAGTCGCCACACTTGGCATATTGAGTACATGTTTAACCCATTTCTTCTACGTGTTAAAGCAAAATCTCTTATATCAGACTGTATTCTAGAAAAGTTTGCAGGCAGGAATACCAGTCAGGAAGTTGTGTGGTAGTCCAAGTGAGAGGGAATAGTATTCTGATCATGCACCTTCGTCATGGCTAATAAAGAGAATGAGTAATATTTAGGACATAAAAGCACAAAAACTTGTAAAACAGATGTGATGATTAAGAGGCAGACAGCAGTAAAGGATTTGCTAGAAGTGAAATTGAGTGGATAGTGGTGCTGACAAATTAGAAAAAGCATGAAACAAAATGTATAAGGAAAACATCAAACATCAGTTCAGGTTTTTTATTTTATTTATTTATTTATTTATTTATTTATTTATTTATTTATTTAATTTATTTAGAGACAGATTCTTGCTTGTCGCCCAGGCTGGAGTGCAGTGGAGCAATCTCGGCTCACTGCTAGCTCCGCTCCCTGGGTTCACGCCATTCTCCGGCATCAGCCTCCGGAATAGCTGGGACTACAGGTGCCCACCACCATGCCTGGCTATTTTTTTTCTGTTTTTAGTAGAGACCGGGTTCCACCGTGTTAGCCAGGATGGTGTTTATCTTCTGACCTTGTGATCCACCCACCTCAGCTTCCCAAAGTGCTGGGATTACAGGCGTGAGCTGCCGCGCCTGGCCTTTTCTTAGTTTTTTTGAGACGGAGTCTCAAGTCTGTCGCCCAGGCTGGGGTGCAGTGGCGTGATCTCGGCCCACTGCAACCTTTGCCTCCCGGGTTCAAGCAGTTCTGCCTCAGCCTCCAGAGTAGCAGGGGTTATGGGCGCCTGCCACTGCGCCCGGCTAATTTTTGTAGAGGCAGGATTTCACCATCTTGGCCAGGATGGTCTTGAACTCCTGACCTCGTGATCCACCCGCCTTGGCCTACCAAAGTGCTCGGATTGCAGGTGTGAGCCACCATGCCCGGCCCATGAGTTCAGGATTTTACATATTACAAGTTTGGGGAGGTTTCCATGCCTCTGATTATCATGGAAGTGAACTGGAGGGATACACATACACACACACACACACACACACACACACACACATAAAATATGTAAATATATAATATCAAAGCCAAATATACTAATATATATATTATATACTGTGTATATATATATATGTATATATATATATATATAACAAATAGATAAATATTTGAGAAATCTTACCATATAGTTAGATTATGGCATAGATTCAATTGATGTCTTCCAGGGAGATGGTAGAATGAAAAATTATTTGACTTTGGATGGAATTCTATACAAGAAAAACTTAAGCAGTGGGTCAAAATACAGTGCATGTAGTAGACAGAGAAATATTGGTCAGAAAAAAAAAATGCAATGTATTAACAGCAGGGAGTGTAATGGGTCTGAAAAAGAAGAAGTGGTCCAAAGTCAAATGAAGCCAAAAATAGGCTTAAAATATCTTTGAGATTTCACTTTCACTCTTTTGGTAAATACATACTCTTCAGTATATATTCTACTAGTAGTACCCAATAGTAAACGTAACAGATATAAATTTTTGATAATGTAGATTCCAATCTAGTGGGGAAGAAAATCATAAAAGAAAAAAATTAAATTATAATGAGTAGTGATTAGAAAAGTAACAGTGGAAACCAAGAGTAACAGATGTTTTCTCATTGATATTTGAAAGTTAAGATAGGAACATCTGAGTAAATGGCATTTGAATTGAGATCTAAAAGGTGGCATCTTAAAAGTGATTCTAGGGAGTATATGTTCAAGGAGACATGAGTATCAAATTCAGACTCCAGTGAGTTGAAAAATTAATGTTACATGAAGAATTCAATTCAGTTCAAAGACCATTGAAAACAGAAAAAAGCAAAACTTGATAAAGGTGATTTGGAATATCAGTGGGGATTGATTTGACCTTACCATCATTGAGAAATTGAGATTAGATAAAAAATGTAAACAAAGTAAGGGACTTAGCTTAGGGGAAACATTTAAAGAATCCTCTAAAAAATGGAAATATCATCAGCCTAAGCTCTTAATAAGAAGCATGTGTTGGAAATACAGTACAGAAGGAGAAAAGTGAAAGGAGATAAGGTCAAAGAGCCAATGAGGTGAGAAGGAGTTTAGAAATAAGACGGGGCCTTATAAGTTATTGTTAGGACTTTGATTTTTACTTTGGGGGAATGAGTAACCTTTGCAGATTTTCAACATGAGTGGCACAATCTTATTTACATTTGAAGGATCATCTTGACGGCTATTTTGGGGATATACAGTAGACATGTAAAGGACAAGGGTAGAATAAGGAGACCTCTTAGGAAGTTATTACCTCTGGATAAGAGATGATAAAGCTTATTTCGCAAAAATAGCAGTAGAGACAGTTAAGAAATAATCGGATTCTGTTCATATATTCAAGGCAACACCAACAACATTTTCTGATGTAGACAATATAAAGGATTTAAGAAAGATAATTATTAAAAGTAATTCTAAAATTTTAGACTCATACAATGAGAAGGATATCATTCCCATTAAGTTAAACATAGATAGAGAAATTAGAATTCAGATGTAAACAGGTTGGACTTAAGATATCTGTTAAACAAAAACATTTAATATACAAAATTGGAGTTTTGGAGAGAAGTTTAGGTTGGAAAAATAAAGTTGGATGTGCTAAACAGAGAGTTGTCACTTAAAGGCATAAAACAAGATGAAATCATCTAGGGAGAATAAGTGGCTAAAAAAGAGATGAAAAAAAGAAAGGATGGAAATTTGAAGTATTCCCAAGCCTCAGAGACTGTCAATGTCGACTGAGAATAAGCAACCATTGATGTCACAGGAAAAACAACAGAAACTCAAACGAAAATATACTCCGGGAGAGAAGATTTCACTTTGCCAAATGCTGCTTATACATCTAGTGAGATAATGATCAAAAATTAAACTTTCAATTATGCCCCAAGGAAGTCACTAGTGATCTCTATGGGAGAAATTTTAGTGTAGTGATGGAAGAAAAATCTTGACTGAAGTGGATTTAAAAGAAAATGGAATAAAATTAACTGGAGACAGTGAGTTCAGAAAAAAATGTTTCAAGGTTATCAAATAACAGGACGATAACCATCAGAGGATGTTAAGTCATCAATATTTATGTTTATTTCTAAAGATGGTAGAAATGATAGTGCTATGTTGACACCAATGATCCAACAGGTATTAGAAAACTGAAGTTGTGCAAACAGAAAAGGAGAATTATTAGATGCATTTCTATGATAAAGGCAGAGGCAGTAATCTAGTGATCAAGTGGAGGGTCTGGCTTTTAAAAAGACCGTAAACAGTTTATTTAGTTTACATAATCAAAATAGTTTAAATGGTATGAAAGCTGAGTAAAGTATGATGATGTATACGCCGGTAGGAAATAAAGTCAGTGAGTATATAGAAAAAAGATCAACAACCTACTGTCCATATGCCAAAACCATCCTACCACCAACTTTTGTAAATAAACTATTATTGGAACAAAGTCAAGACTGTCCATTTCCACATTGTCTATGGCTGCTGCTTTCATTATTACAACAGGAGACTTGAGTAGTTGGAATGGATACTGTATGGGCTTCAAAGCCAAAATTAGTTGCATTTTCTGGCGCTTTACTAAAAAAAAGATGACCTCTGAAATAGATGTTTCTTTTCAGAAGTTGGACTTCTAGTGGTTATAGAAATTTGATAATTAGTAGGAATGATATGAGATCAAGAGACTCTTTTACTTTTGTTTGATTGCATTTAGAGAAAAATGTACCAACTTTATGGGTTGAAAAGAAAAGGAAGTGAATAAAGAAATCTAGATGATACCAATAACATATAACAGATGGAAAAGAAAATTCTGTAAGAATCTAGAGATTGGGGTTTTAAGGGGAGATCGCAGAAGCACACAGACTTTATCAAAACGACAAATGAGAGGAAACCTATGCATCCCTCATTTGGGATACAGACATTCCCTCACGTCTCATAGGATCATTTTCATTTTAAATACCCAGCAGATTTTTGTTATTGATTTATTTGTTGTTTTAAAGCTGAACATTGTGGTTTATTAGGAAAGTTTTAAGAAGTTGTGTTTATTTATCCCTTTGTGTACATACTTAAAATGATCTTCAGTTTTCAGCCTCATTTTTAAAGGAAATTATTTTAATATGTTATAATCTTTAAATAGCTTCTTCTAAATTTTTATGTTCATGGGTACATGTGCATGTTTGTCACATAGGTAAACTGTGTGTTATGGGGGCTTGGTGTACAGATTATTTCATCATCCAGATAATAAGCATAGTACCTGATAGCTAGTTTTTTGACCCTGTCTTACCCCCACTCTTACCCACAGGTAGGCCCTAGTGTCTGCTTTTCCTCTTTCTGTGTTCACATGTGCTCAATGTTTAGTTCCACTTATAAGTGAAAACATGTGGTATTTGGTTTTCTGTTCCTATGCTAGATGGCTTAGAATAACTCCATCCATGTTGCTGGAAAGGACATGATCTTGTTAATTTTTATGGCTGTGTAGTATTCCAGGATATATGTTTACCACATTTTCTTCATCCTGTCTACTATTAATGGACATTTAGGTTGATGTGTTTGCTATTATGAATAGTGTTGTGATGAATACACACTTGCACGTGTCTTTATGGTAGAATAATTTACATTCCTTTGGGCATAAACCCAATAATAAGATTGGTGGGTCAAATGGTAATTCTGTTTTAAGTTCTTTAGGGAATCACCACACTGCTTTCCATGATGGCTGAAATAATTTCCATTCCCACCAGCAGTGTATGAGTGTTCTTGCCAGCATCTGTTATTTTTTGACTTCTTAGGAAGAGTCAATATGACTGGTATGAAATGGTATCTCATTATGGTTTTTAATTGCATTCTTGTAATGATTAGTGATGCTGAGCATTTTTTTCATATGCTTGTTGGCCATATGTATATCTTCTTTTAAAAAATGTCTGTTTATGTCATATGCCAACTTTTTAATGACATAGTTGTTTTTTTGCTTGTGAGTTTGTTTCACTTCCATATATATTCTCGACATTGGACCTTTGTTGGATGCATAGTTTGAAAATACTTTCTCTGTCGGGTCAGGGGCTCATGCCTGTGATCCCAGCACTTTGGGAGGCTGAGGCGGGTGAATCACGAGGTCAGGAGATCGAGACCATCTTGGCTAACACAGTGAAACCCCGTCTCTACTAACAATACAAAAAAATTAACCAGGCGTGTTGGCAGGACACCTATAGTCCCAGCTACTTGGGAGGTTGAGGCAGGAGAATGGCGTGAACGTGGGAGGCGGAGCTTGCAGTGAGCCGAGATCACGCCACTGCACTCCAGCCTGGGCAACAGAGTGAGACTCTGTCTCAAAAAAAAAAAATAATAATAAATAAATACATAAAAAGGAAAAGAAAATACTTTCTCCCATTCTGTATGTTGTTTTGTTGCACAGAAGCCCTTTAGTCACTGGCTTTCCATCAACTATGTGGACTCTCCTCTGACCTCTTATCTATGTAGTGTTAGTAGTTTGACATTACTCTTCACCTTGCAGTTTATCATTTCCTTTATCTTAGACCCTGGCTGACATTACATTTGTACATGTACTAGCAGAGGATAAAGGTCACAGTATATAATCTATCAACTAAGGACATCTGATTAAATAATAATAATAATACCTGTGCAATAATCTGAGCAGAATGGAAAAATATTTAACTGAGGATGTGACACTGTTACACTAAAAAAACACAGGGTTTGGAGTATCAATAACAGAGCAACAGGCAGTGAGAGAAAAAGAACAGAGTGATTTATGCAAATAGAAGTTGCAAAAGCTTATTTGTCATATTCTTTTTTCTTCTTGGCAGTCACTTGCATACATTTAGTAATCCGTTTCTATCAAGTCTTCTTTTGTGACATTTCATTCTAATCCATGCTTTCCCAGTCTCCATCTGCTTTATTATGGAGTTCCCTAAGACCGAATGTTCTAAGCTTGATCTACTTTTTTCATTCCATTTCTAATCACAGCCAGTATATTAAACTCCAACAAAGGTGCCCAAATTATGTCACTTTACCAAAAGCTGAAAGATACTCAAAGTTCCTTTGAATACTATATGGCAATTGTACTTTATTTTGATTATAGGCTTCATAATTAAGTTTGAACGCTGTTACTAACCACCTTAGAAAAGATTGCTTAATTATTTCATTGTCTAGATTGTATATTTTTAGAGAAAATTTTAGGGTTATCTTACAAGTGTACATTAATTTTGGTATAAGAACATTTTTGCCATATGCATTTTCTTTGACTCCGAGTAGGGTGGGTTTTGGTTTGTGGTTTTTATTATGATTATATTTAAGTATTAGCTTACTTTTCTATCATATTGCTGCAGATTTCTGATTCCTCTTAAAAAATATTCATTCATTATTATATGGCTTACATTCCTTATGGAAACAATAAGCTAAGGCAAGAGTGACTTCCCACTTTAGATTCCCTGTGTTCTATAGAATTCCCAGCACTGTTATTCTTCCAGTCAAAACCTCATTTATATTTTCTCTCTGGACCTCATATACTCTTGACAAAAAAGCATCTTTACTGAAAAGTTCCTAGAGCACAAATGATGTTTGAGTAACAATAGCAATATATATACAGACATTTGAAACTTTTGATTATATTTAATAAATAAATGTTTTACCTGGACCCCTATAAATTGATTGTTAATTAAATTTCATTTCAAAATGCCACCGTTTTTATTGAATTGGATGTCTTCTTAATTACATGGTCTCTATTATCTAACACATGAGAATCTAAAGTTATTTTATGTAAATAAGAACCTATCACAACTCATGTAATTATCATTTTAAAAATTATCGTTTTTATGTTACTGCCTCCTGTGTGTATTATTATAATTATTTTGCTTTTTTTTATGGGGGAGAGAGGGTCTTGCTCTGTTACCAGGCTGGAGTGCAGTGGCCTGATCTCGGCTCACTGCAATATCTGCATCCCGAGTTCTAGTAATTCTCTTGCCTCAGCCTCCTGAGCAGCTGGGATTACAGGTGTGCGCCACCACACTCGGCTAATTTTTCTATTTTTAGTAGAGATGGAGTTTCACAATATTCGCCAGGCTGGTCTTGAACTCCTGACCTAAAGTGATTAGCCTGCCTTGGCCTCCCACAGTGCTGGGATTACAAGTGTGAGCCACTGCGCTTGGCTGTGTATTATTACCATAAAAGATAACAAAGAAGTTTTTGAAGTTCACTGATATTTGAGTGTAAAATTGTGACTGACAGTAGAATGTCTTCATTTTTATTTGTTATATGTTTAAGTGAATGGGAACATCAGTTCTCTATGACTCAATGAAACAAAATTGGTAAAAATATATAAATCGACACATATTCAAATTCAAAATTATTGCATCCCCTAATCCTTTTAATGTGAACTCACAAATATCTTATGAATAGGCTTATAGTAATTTATACTTGGAATTTACAGCTCCTCCACTTCAACATTTTTCTTTATCAAATGAGTACTTAAATTCAGAAATATTACATAATTTTCTAAGGTCACATGGCTGAAAGAGTCAGAAGTTCTGATTCTTAGTCCATCAGAAGACATTATTTTTTATCCTTAAAAGTATGAGGGAGACTGGGAGTGGTGATTTATGCCTATAATCCCAGCACATTGGGAATATGAGGTGCTTGGATAGCTTAAGCCCAGGAGTTGGAGACCAGCCTGGGCAACATGGCAAAACTCCCATCTCTACAAAAACGAATAAACAAACAAAACAAAAAGAACACAACAAAAATTAGCCAGCCATGGTGGCATGTGGCATGTGCCTGAGGTCCCAGCTACTTGGGAGGCATAGGTTGGAGGATTGCTTGAGCTCAAGAGATTGAGGCTGCAGTGAGTCATGATTGTGCTACTACACCCCAGCCTGGGCAACAGAGCAAGACCCTGTCTCAAAAAAACCATGAATGAATTACTGTTTCTTAATTTATTTCAAATATAATAACCAATACATAAATAGACTAATAACCCAAAAGCTTTTTTATTTTTCAAAGAGCTTTAAAAGTGTTATAAATAAATTTGGAAAAAAACAATAAAAATATCCTGATATTGTAGATAGCATCATTTCTTATTAAATTATCCATAGTTGATGTGATATTGACTATGAATCAACAATTATTATTGTGGGTCATTGAATAATAAGAGCCAGTTGTATTTATTAATTCAGGTTATAATTTTAAGGATAGACAGTTTCATAGAAAAAAAAAGTTTTAATTAAGCAGATGTTTTCTAAGGCTTTTTGCTATGCATGAACAAAGTGTTTTGATGATTTGCGAGAATTCTCAGGATAAAGATTCTCAGGAACATATCCATATGGGTGCATAAGTACTGCCATTAGTCAATGCAATTCTTTATTCTGTTTCATAATACAAATTATTTGTTAGTTGTAATTTTCATTAGTTAACAAAAAAATGTAAATCATCAGAAATTGAATGGGTATGCTGATTGTTGTGTCTTCTTTTATTCTTGCCATTTAAGTATGATCCTCCTTTCATCAGTGTTATAAAGCTGTTGTTTATTTTATTTTTATTTTATTATGTTTTCCTTAACACCAACCACACCAATTTAAACCTGTTTCAAACTAGAAATAAATGTATTTAAAAATTACATCTAGTAAGTTGAGTTATGATTTAACCTCCAGTTTTCTCTACACATATAAGAGTCATTGTGTCTTACTATGTGTACTGCCCGGGAAGATTAATACAGTGACTTGGACACGTTGGGTACTCAATAAATATCCATTGAATTGCTCAGACAGCAACAGGAACATGAGCTGCACTTCAGCAATAACATATTAACTATCCTAGTTGATGGTTCCTGAGGTGTGAATACAGAAGTTGTACTCCTTCATAGAGGCTATAAATTTAATTCTGCAATTAAGGAGAGTTTACTTCAACAGCTTCTTCATTATTTTAAATTATGCTGGCGTAAGTAGCTCAACTTCTCAGGCTTAGCCAAAAGCCCTAAAATGTATTATGAAAGAGTTTCTAGAGTAATCTAAGGCTATATCCAATTATAAATATATCTGGAGATTTATGAGGAAGAATTTAAATCTGTACATTAGAACATACTTAAATAAGAGTAAATCATTGAACACTGGTTTAATTTTTCTTCATAAACATTTTAGAATTAAAATGTAATACAGAAAAATTCATAATCATAAATGTTTATGTTGATGAATTACTAAAAAATGAACACAATAATCATGAATCATCACCCACACCTGGAAATCAGCATTTCCAATATCTTATAAGCCACTCTGTTGCCTTTTCCCAATCACTGTCTTCTCCTCCTCAGAATCTTTATCCTGATTTAAAAATATCTACATTAGTTGTATCTCTTTTCGAACCTGTATAAATTCAATCTTTTCTGTCTAGCTTCTTTCTTTCAATGTTATGTTTATGAGATTGATTATGCCATTACATTATAGCTGTATTTCATTCATTTTCATTCTGTACATTATTTCATGTGCCAGAAGTTAATTTTAATCATGCTGTTGTCAGATATTTGGGTTGTTTATGTGTTTGAGGACATTGGCAATACAAGTGCCCCTCTATGTGTAATGGGGTTATATCTTAATAAACCTATCATAATACATTTTTGACTTCTGATATTTTCACCTAACAATGGGTTTATATACATGTCTGAGGAGGTATCAAATGCCTATCTCTTTTGCACTATTATGAAGTCAATTATAAGTCAATGACTGTTGTAATGCTGCTATAAGCATTCTTGAAAGTGTTATTTGGCAGATATCTACACATTCTTATTGGGTTTATACCTAGGAGTATAATTTCTGGAACATATACTATGCATAGGGTCAACTTTAATATCCACTGCCCATGAATTCTCCCAAGCAGTGGTTTCAACTATCACTCCCACTAGAATTGTATAAAACTTCTAATTGCTCCACATCCTCAGCAGCACATGGTATTATCACTTTTTAAACCGGAGTCATTTGTGTGGTCTGCATAAGGGTATGTTATTATACAAGCAGTGGTGTTTTTATCAGAATAGTCAGCACATTTCTACCTCTCTTCAGGTGCAAGAGAAGCTCTGTTCATGTAGTTTAATCCATTCTTATAGTGTATGGATTAGAGACCATTTCTTATTTTTAAGAGCATACTAAAACACTTGCTAAGAAAATTTGGAGAGTGTGTAGAACAAGGTATCAGAATTAATATTTCAAAAGCATTTCCCACTTAAAAGAAGTAAAGAATACCTATCAGTGTCAGTGAGTTTTTTTTTTGTTTGTTTGTTTTTCTTTTTTCCACGGAGTCTCACTCACTCTGTCACCCAGGCTGGAGTGCTGTGGCATGATCTCAGCTCACTGCAACCTCCACCTCTTGACCTCAAGAGATTCTCCTGCCTCAGGCTGCTGAGTAGCTGGGAATACAAAGCACATGCCGCCACACCAGCCTAAGTTTTTGTATTTTTAGTAGAGATGGGATTTCACCATATTGGCCAGGCTGGCCTCAAACTCCTGACCTCAGGTGATCCACCCACCTTGGCCTCCCAAAGTGCTGGGATTACAGGTGTGAGCCACCACACCCGGCCATATCCTTAAGTCTACTTTGAAGACTTGAATGGTAATGGTCCAGCAAGGCAAAACTAACACCAGGGATTGACTGGAAAGAAACAATCAAAGTTACCGAAATTCATGCAAATTAGAGCCAAAAAAAAAAAAAAAAAAGAGAGAGAGAGAGAGAATCCATCTAAGGATTAAAGACATGATCAGAAAAAAGTATGTGTAAGTAAATAAGGGTTTATTTGAGAAATAAGGCAGAAAGGACTAAGAATACTGAGAAACTAAAGACTTAGAACCCAAGACAGGACTGTGGTATCCAAGAGTCAGAGTAATAAAATATATATATATTTTTAATTTGACCCTTAACTAACTACCATTAAAATGGTTTCATCTTTAAGTATGAGGGTGAAAATTTTAACAAGTATCTTCATCTTACTAAAGTTGAGGGAGCTAAGGAATGAGTTTGGCAAACTTTGACAATAGCTATTTTAAGTCACTAAGCAAAATGGAAAGAATAGCCATGTCATGGTGACATACTTATTTAGAAATAAGCAGTGATTTCATCATCAAGGCTAGAATTCCACTGCTTTTACAATTTTATAGAATCCTAATTTTCCAGCCAAGCTCATTACTATTCTCTATCAAATGAATGAGATAATTAGAAGGTTTAACTTTGCAGAAAGCCAAAGTCTCAGCAAAGCTCCATTTTAAGTATATTGACGTGCCCTTGGAAGTTTTCTAGTAACATAGAAATGCTGTCTCATTCACAGGAATTATAGCAGTGAATGATTTTTAATAGGCAATAACAAAGTAAACAGTAGCAGGTAAGAAAGTGTTTTATTCCACATTCACTAACATGTCCACTGGAGTAAATTAGAAATTCTTTTATAGCAAGATTTCTGCTTCAGAATATAGAACAAAACTGAATGCTTATGTTTCAAAAGATTTCTACAGCTTCTCCCCTGTCAGTTCTTAAAAACCCCTTTCAGAAACTGAAGAATTTAAAAGTCTAGTAGATTTACATCTATATTTTTATTTTAATCTTTTGAATATTATGTCTGCACAAAGAAAATGACAAAACCAGAGCATTTTTATGCTCTGGATATAAAAGCCTATCCTTATGTCTAAAGAAAAAAATTTCATTTATGGCCAGCAATCACATTTATGCAATAGTTTAAAATATTAAAATGATAACATAGATTAAAAATATATTTCCTTAAAGTTTTATAGTATCCTATAGTCATATTATAGCAAAACTTATATTTCATCTTTATATCTTATATTTAGAGCATCAATGATTTGAAAATTTTGCAGTTATCTATATAATTTCTATTTTAAGTAATAACATTATGTATAAATACACATGTATGTGTTTATGTATATATTTCACATATATCTTTTTAAAAATGATAAAAATGATGGCTAATTTAGGTATTGCAAATAGTTGTTTTGTATTTCCCCCATACATAGGTATATTTTGTTTACACCATGACAGAAAAACCAATATAGGTGTTTACTTTTCTTCTATGTAAAAGCCTGAGTGAATAGTTCAGAGCCAACGTGTTGCTCTACATTGTCAGGGGCTCAAGTTTTTTCGGTGTCATACCTCCCTTGTGTGCAGTCTCCATCCCCAGGTGGCCTGAAATGGCTTCTCTAGCTCCAGTTACTAAAATTCCTATTGATGTTGACAGGAACACAAAACAGGAGAAAGTATGCTCTTGCCTTTAAAGACACTTCCTAGAGTTTGCACTCACAGCTTCCATGGACATTTCTTTTGTCACAATTTAAACATATGATCATGTCCTGAAAAACAAGCTAGGAAATAGTCTTTATTTGGAGTGGCTGTATGTTCAGGTAAGTGTGCTACTACTATGAAAGAGACGATTATGAAGATTGTGGTTATTGAGAAATGTTTTGCAGTCTATGTTACAACCTACTTTAAATAGGAGTGAATCTCTCTCTCCCTCTACACACACACACACACACACACACACACACACACACATATAATATTGTACTAGAAGCATGCATGTATATAAATAAATAGAGGCTGGGTTAATCAGCTCACACTTGAAATCCCAACACTTTGGGAGGCTGAGGTGAGAAGACCACTTGAGATTTGAGACTAGCCTGGTCAACATAGCAAAGCCCTGTCTCTACAAAAATTTAGAAATTATCCAGATGTGCTGGAGCATGTGCATAGTTCCAACAAGTCTGGAGACTAAGGGAGGAAGATCCCTTTAGCCCAGGAGTTTGAGGTTGCAGTGAGCTATGATCACGTCACTATATTTCAGCCTGGGTGACTGAGACTCATTCTCTAATAAATAAATAAATAAATAAATAAATAAATAAACAAACAAACAAATAACTTAAAAATATAGTAATTAGATAGAAAGTGTTTTCAATATAAATAATTTACACTCACAATTTTGAAGTACTAAAAAGTATTGTTATACACATTAAATATTGTCAAGTTATAATATAGCATAAAATCATAGGCTAAAGAGAAAAATAAATATTGTTCTATTGTTAAGTTATTGAAGTTACTAAATTATGATGCTTAAGTTGATTTTGTTATAAAACTTGCTTTTGTACATGCACTTGGGGCAAAAGCAACACTAGATTTTTTTTTAAGCACTATTCTTTCAAGTCAATGTTTAGAAAATACAAGCCTAGTGACATTTAAATGGCACTCTGGAGTCTACAACTGTTTCAATGTCATTTTCAATGTTGAAATCAGCTTCAGATGAAGATGTAACTTTTAAGAGTCATTTGGGTATTATAATGACAAAAAGACAATTAAGTAAAGCTGTATAAAATCCTCTAAACAAAACACGGAAGAGGAATGGAAGAAGAGGAGAGACTATTATTGTTTTTCAACATAAAATTTGATATCAAAGCCAAACATAATTTTCTTGCAAAATTTGATCCAGAATTTACAGTTGTCTGAATTTAAGCACAAAGATAGTTACCAGGATGCTCTTTATCGCACTGTTTCAATAGTAAAACATTTACAGCAATACAAATGATTACTAACAAGAAATTGGTTTAATAAATTATAGCACTCTTGAAAATGAATTCTTAATCATAAAAATAAAGCTGTTAATATACATTTGATGGTATAAAAATATATTTAGGCTATAATACTATGTGAGTTAAAAAATATAAAATACTATATGCAATACAACCTAAATTTTGCTATACATTTACGTTTCATATATATCCTATGGATATGTTAAAGTTTATACAACAAAGTATTAACATATCCATAAGTATATACATCAAATGTTAACAGTGATTATCTCTTATGGTAAAATTTTGAGAATCAAGATATTCCATTCTTTCAACATTGAATGAGGATTTCCACATGAATGTGTATTATCCAAAAATTGTTACAAAGATCACGTTATATTTTATTTTATTTTATTTTATTTTATTTTTTTTTATTTTTTATTTTTTTTTTATTTTATTATACTTTAAGTTCTAGGGTACATGTGCATAACGTGCAGGTTTGTTACATATGTATACTTATGCCATGTTGGTGTGCTGCACCCATCAACTCGTCAGCACCCATCAATTCATCATTTATATCATGTATAACTCCCCAATGCAATCCCTCCCTCCTCCCCCCTCCCCCCTCCCCATGATAGGCCCCAGTGTGTGATGTTCCCCTTCCCGAGTCCAAGTGATCTCATTGTTCAGTTCCCACCTATGAGTGAGAACATGCGGTGTTTGGTTTTCTCTTCTTGTGATAGTTTGCTAAGAATGATGGTTTCCAGCTGCATCCATGTCCCTACAAAGGACGCAAACTCATCCTTTTTTATGGCTGCATAGTATTCCATGGTGTATATGTGCCACATTTTCTTAATCCAGTCTGTCACAGATGGACATTTGGGTTGATTCCAAGTCTTTGCTATTGTGAATAGTGCCGCAATAAACATACATGTACATGTGTCTTTGTAGTAGAATAATTTATAATCCTTTGGGTATATACCCAGTAGTGGGATGGCTGGGTCATATGGTACATCTAGTTCTAGATCCTTGAGGAATTGCCATACTGTTTTCCATAATGGTTGAACTAGTTTACAATCCCACCAACAGTGTAAAAGTGTTCCTATTTCTCCACATCCTCTCCAACACCTGTTGTTTCCTGACTTCTTAATGATTGCCATTCTAACTGGTGTGAGATGGTATCTCATTGTGGTTTTGATTTGCATTTCTCTGATGGCCAGTGATGATGAGCATTTTTTCATGTGTCTGTTGGCTGTATGAATATCTTCTTTTGAGAAATGTCTGTTCATATCCTTTCCCCACTTTTTGATGGGGTTGTTTGTTTTTTTTCTTGTATATTTGTTTGAGTTCTTCGTAGATTCTGGATATTAGCCCTTTGTCAGATGAGTAGGTTGCAAAAATTTTCTCCCATTCTGTAGGTTGCCTGTTCACTCTGATGGTAGTTTCTTTTGCTGTGCAAAAGCTCCTTAGTTTAATTAGATCCCATTTGTCAATTTTGGCTTTTGCTGCCGTTGCTTTTGGTGTTTTAGACATGAAGTCCTTGCCCATGCCTATGTCCTGAATGGTACTACCTAGATATTCTTCTAGGGTTTTTATGGTATTAGGTCTAACATTTAAGTCTCTAATCCATCTTGAATTAATCTTTGTATAAGGGGTAAGGAAAGGATCCAGTTTCAGCTTTCTACTTATGGCTAGCCAATTTTCCCAGCACCATTTATTAAATAGGGAATCCTTTCCCCATTTCTTGTTTCTCTCAGGTTTGTCAAAGATCAGATGGCTGTAGATGTGCGGTATTATTTCTGAGGACTCTGTTCTGTTCCATTGGTCTATATCTCTGTTTTGGTACCAGTACCATGCTGTTTTGCTTACTGTAGCCTTGTAGTATAGTTTGAAGTCAGGTAGCGTGACGCCTCCAGCTTTATCCTTTTGACTTAGGATTGTCTTGGCAATGCGGGCTCTTTTTTGGTTCCATATGAACTTTAAAGCAGTTTTTTTCCAATTCTGTGAAGAAACTCATTGGTAGCTTGATGGGGATGGCATTGAATCTATAAATAACCTTGGGCAGTATGGCCATTTTCACGATATTGATTCTTCCTATCCATGAGCATGGTATGTTCTTCCATTTGTTTGTGTCCTCTTTGACTTCACTGAGCAGTGGTTTGTAGTTCTCCTTGAAGAGGTCCTTTACATCCCTTGTAAGCTGGATTCCTAGGTATTTTATTCTCTTTGAAGCAATTGTGAATGGAAGTTCATTCCTGATTTGGCTCTCTTCTTGTCTGTTACTGGTGTATAAGAATGCTTGTGATTTTTGCACATTAATTTTGTATCCTGAGACTTTGCTGAAGTTGCTTATCAGCTTAAGGAGATTTCAGGCTGAGACAATGGGGTTTTCTAAATATACAATCATGTCATCTGCAAACAGGGACAATTTCACTTCTTCTTTTCCTAACTGGATACCCTTGATTTCTTTCTCTTGCCTGATTGCCCTAGACAGAACTTCCAACACTATGTTGAATAGGAGTGGTGAGAGAGGGCATCCCTGTCTTGTGCCAGTTTTCAAAGGGAATTTTTCCAGTTTTTGCCCATTCAGTATGATATTAGCTGTGGGTTTGTCAGAAATAGCTCTTATTATTTTGAGGTACGTTCCATCAATACCGAATTTATTGAGCCTTTTTAGCATGAAGGGCTGTTGAATTTTGTCAAAAGCCTTTTCTGCATCTATTGAGACAATCATGTGGTTCTTGTCTTTGGTTCTGTTTATATGCTGGATTACGTTTATTGATTTGCGAATGTTGAACCAGCCTTGCATCCCAGGGATGAAGCCCACTTGATCATGGTGGATAAGCTTTTTGATGTGCTGCTGAATCCGGTTTGCCAGTATTTTATTGAGAATTTTTGCATCAATGTTCATCAGGGATATTGGTCTAAAATTCTCTTTTTTTGTTGTGTCTCTGCCAGGCTTTGGTATCAGGATGATGTTGGCCTCATAAAATGAGTTAGGGAGGATTCCCTCTTTTTCTATTGATTGGAATAGTTTCAGAAGGAATGGTACCAGCTCCTCCTTGTACCTCTGGTAGAATTCAGCTGTGAATCCCTCTGGTCCTGGACTTTTTTTGGTGGGTAGGCTATTAATTGTTGCCTCAATTTCAGAGCCTGCTATTGGTCTATTCAGGGATTCAACTTCTTCCTGGTTTAGCCTTGGGAGAGTGTAAGTGTCCAGGAAATTATCCATTTCTTCTAGATTTTCTAGTTGATTTGCGTAGAGGCGTTTATAATGTTCTCTGATGGTAGTTTGTATTTCTGTGGGGTCAGTGGTGATATCCCCTTTATCATTTTTTATTGCATCTATTTGATTCCTCTCTCTTTTCTTCTTTATTAGCCTTGCTAGCGGTCTGTCAATTTTGTTGATCTTTTCAAAAAACCAACTCCTGGATTCATTGATTTTTTGGAGGGTGTTTTGTGTCTCTATCTCCTTCAGTTCGGCTGTGATCTTAATTATTTCTTGCCTTCTGCTAGCTTTTGAATGTGTTTGCTCTTGCCTCTCTAATTCTTTTAATTGTGATGTTAGAGTGTCAATTTTAGATCTTTCCTGCTTTCTCTTGTGGGCATTTAGAGCTATAAATTTCCCTCTACACACTGCTTTAAATGTGTCCCAGAGATTCTGGTATGTTGTATCTTTGTTCTCATTGGTTTCAAAGAACATCTTTTTTCCGCTTTCATTTCGTTATGTACCCAGTAGTCATTCAGGAGCAGGTTGTTCAGTTTCCATGTAGTTGAGCGGTTTTGATTGAGTTTCTTAGTCCTGAGTTCTAGTTTGATTGCACTGTGGTCTGAGAGACAGTTTGTTATAATTTCTGTTCTTGTACATTTGCTGAGGAGTGCTTTACTTCCAATTATGTGGTCAATTTTGGAATAAGTGCGATGTGGTGCTGAGAAGAATGTATATTCTGTTGATTTGGGGTGGAGAGTTCTATAGATGTCTATTAGGTCCGCTTGGTGCAGAGATGAGTTCAATTCCTGGATATCCTTGTTAACTTTCTGTCTCGTTGATCTGTCTAATGTTGACAGCGGAGTGTTGAAGTCTCCCATTATTATTGTATGGGAGTCTAAGTCTCTTTGTAAGTCTCTAAGGACTTGCTTTATGAATCTGGGTGCTCCTGTATTGGGTGCATATATATTTAGGAGAGTTAGCTCTTCCTGTTGAATTGATCCCTTTACCATTATGTAATGGCCTTCTTTGTCTCTTTTGATCTTTGATGGTTTAAAGTCTGTTTTATCAGAGACAAGGATTGCAACCCCTGCTTTTTTTTGTTCTCCATTTGCTTGGTAGATCTTCCTCCATCCCTTTATTTTGAGCCTATGTATGTCTCTGCATGTGAGATGGGTCTCCTGAATACAGCAGACTGATGGGTCTTGACTCTTTATCCAGTTTGCCAGTCTGTGTCTTTTAATTGGAGCATTTAGTCCATTAACATTTAAGGTTAATATTGTTATGTGTGAACTTGATCCTGCCATTATGATATTAACTGGTTATTTTGCTCGTTAGTTGATGCAGTTTCTTCCTAGCCTCGATGGTCTTTACATTTTGGCATGTTTTTGCGATGGCTGGTACCGGTTGTTCCTTTCCATGTTTAGGGCTTCCTTCAGGGTCTCTTGTAAGGCAGGCCTGGTGGTGACAAAATCTCTAAGCATTTGCTTATCTGTAAAGGATTTTATTTCTCCTTCACTTATGAAACTTAGTTTGGCTGGATATGAAATTCTGGGTTTAAAATTCTTTTCTTTAAGAATGTTGAATATTGGCTCCCACTCTCTTCTGGCTTGTAGAGTTTCTGCCGAGAGATCTGCTGTTAGTCTGATGGGCTTTCCTTTGTGGGTAACCCGACCTTTCTCTCTGGCTGCCCTTAAGATTTTTTCCTTCATTTCAACTTCGGTGAATCTGGCAATTATGTGTCTTGGAGTTGCTCTTCTGGAGGAGTATCTTTGTGGCGTTCTCTGTATTTCCTGAATTTGAATGTTGGCCTGCCCTACTAGGTTGGGGAAGTTCTCCTGGATGATATCCTGAAGAGTGTTTTCCCACTTGGTTCCATTTTCCCCCTCACTTTCAGGCACCCCAATCAGACGTAGATTTGGTCTTTTTACGTAATCCCATACTTCTTGCAGGCTTTGCTCATTTCTTTTTCTTCTTTTTTCTTTTGGTTTCTCTTCTTGCTTCATTTCATTCATTTGATCTTCAATCGCTGATACTCTTTCTTCTAGTTGATCGAGTCGGTTACTGAAGCTTGTGCATTTGTCACGTATTTCTCGTGTCATGGTTTTCATCTCTGTCATTTCGTTTATGATCTTCTCTGCATTAATTAGTCTAGCTGTCAATTCTTCCACTCTTTTTTCAAGATTTTTAGTTTCTTTGCACTGGGTACGTAATTCCTCCTTTAGCTCTGATAAGTTTGATGGACTGAAGCCTTCTTCTCTCCTCTCATCAAAGTCATTCTCTGACCAGCTTTGATCCGTTGCTGGCAATGGGCTGCGCTCCTTTGCAGGGGGAGATGCGCTCTTATTTTTTGAATTTCCAGCTTTTCTGCCCTGCTTCTTCCCCATCTTTGTGGTTTTATCTGTCTCTGGTCTTTGATGGTGGTGACGTACTGATGGGGTTTTGGTATAGGTGTCCTTCCTGTTTGATAGTTTTCCTTCTGACAGTCAGAAGGACTGTCTGTTGGTCTGTTGGAGATTGCTTGAGGTCCACTCCAGACCCTGTTTGCCTGGGTATCAGCAGCAGAGGTTGCCGAAGATAGTATATTGCTGAACAGCGAATGTACCTGTCTGATTCTTCCTTTGGAAGTTTCCTCTCAGGGCTGTACTCCACCCTGTGAGGTGTGGGGTGTCAGACTGCCCCGAGTGGGGGATTTCTCCCAGCTAGGCTACTCAGGGGTCAGGGACACACCTGAGCAGGCAGTCTGTCCGTTCTCAGATCTCAACCTCCGCGTTGGGAGATCCACAGCTCTCCCCAAAGCTCAGACAGAGTCGTTCGCGTCTGCACCGGCCCCCGCTGTTTCCCCTGTTGGTCTTCAGCTGTGCGCTGTCACCAGAGGTGGAGTCTACAGAGACAGGCAGGCTTCCTTGAGCTGCTGTGAGCTCCACCCAGTTCGAGCTTCCCAGCGGCTTTGTTTACCTACTTAAGCCTCAGCAATGGCGGGCGCCCCTCCCCCAGCCTGGCTGCTGCCTTGCGGATAGATCGCCGCAGACTGCTGTGTTAGCAGTGAGGGAGGCTCCGTGGGCGTGGGACCCTCCCGGCCAGGCGTGGGATATATTCTCCTGGTGTGCCTCTTTGCTTAAATCGCCGTATTGGGGTGGGAGTTACCCAATTTTCCAGGTGTTGTGTGTCTCAGTTCCCCTGGCTAGGAAAACGGATTCCCTTCCCCCTTGCACTTCCAGGTGAGGCGATGCCTCGCCCTGCTTCAGCTCTCGCTGGTCAGGCTGCAGCAGCTGACCAGCACCGATTGTCCGGCACTCCCTAGTGAGATGACCCCAGTACCTCAGTTGAAAATGCAGAAATCACCGGTCTTCTGTGTTGCTCGCGCTGGGAGTTGGAGACTGGAGCTGTTCCTATTCGGCCATCTTGCTCCGCCCCCGAGTTGTTTTCAAAGATCACGTTATAAAGTAATACAAAAAGGTAGCTTGGTGAAGTAGGCACTACTTAATATATGTAATTAAGTAAAAGGGAAGTATATACCAATATACATGTATGAAGTCTTGTAGGTAAAAATAATGAAATATGCATTATAATACAATCTGAAATATATACATCAAATATTATCAGTGGTTAATTTTGATAGTAATGACTTTGTATGATGTTTCTAATAAACGAAAAGCTGT
The DNA here is from genome assembly GCF_007565055.1 of Rhinopithecus roxellana. Lineage (NCBI taxonomy): Eukaryota > Metazoa > Chordata > Mammalia > Primates > Cercopithecidae > Rhinopithecus > Rhinopithecus roxellana. Next base: position 138,260,331 of record NC_044550.1, read on the forward strand.
ATTTTGAAAACTGTAGTCAAATTGTTAAGCATTACTTTATGAACTTCAAGTTGTATGACCTCTACAGAGTTTCTGCTAAAATAAAAAGTAGACACTTTTCATGCCCTTTCTTGTTCTTAACATTTGCTCTCATATTTGATCACAGGGGCCTAAGAAGCTATTTGTATCCACAAAATTCTCTAACTGATGACAGAAAAAAGTCTATGTAACTTACATTCTATATACTTGAATTTAAGAATTTTATTAGACCATTCTTGCATTACTATAAAAAATACCTGAGACTGGGTAATATATAAGAAAAGAGGTTTAATTGGCTCATAGTTCTGCAGGCTGAAGAGGAAGTCTAGCACCAGCGTCTGTTTCTGGGGAGGTCTCAGGAGGCTTATAATTTCAGCAGAAGTTGAAAGAGGAGCAGGAATTTCCTCACATAACAGGAGTGAGAAAAAGAGAGAGATTGCATTGGTAAGTTCCACACACTTTTAAATAACCAGATCTCATGACAGTGCACTCTACGCTCTCCACCAGGCCCCATCACCAACATTGGGTATTACAATTTAATACGAGATTTGGGCATTTAGGCAGGGACAAATATCCAAACTATATCATTTTGCCCTGGGCCCTCCTAATCTCATGTCCTTTTCACATTGCAAAATACAGTCATGTCTTCCCAATAATTCCCTGAAGTTTTAACTTGTTTTTTTTTTTTTTTTTTTTTTTTTTTTTGAGACAGAGTCTTGCTCTGTCGCCCACGCTGGAGTGCAGTGGCCGGATCTCAGCTCACTGCAAGCTCCACCCCCCCGGGGTTACGCCATTCTCCTGCCTCAGCCTTCCGAGTAGCTGGGACTACAGGCGCCCGCCACCACGCCCAGCTAGTTTTTTGTATTTTTTTAGTAGAGACGGGGTTTCACCATATTAGCCAGGATGGTCTCGATCTCCTGACCTCGTGATCTGCCCATCTCGGCCTCCCAAAGTGCTGGGATTACAGGCTTGAGCCACCGCGCCCGGCCAGTTTTAACTTGTTGCAGCATTAATTCAAAAGTCCAAAGTCCAAAGTCTTACCTGAGACAAGGCACACACCTTCCACCTGTGAGCCTGTAAGGTCAAAAACAAGTTATTTACTTACAAGATAAAATGAGGTGTAGGCATTGGGTAAACATTGCCACTCTGAAAGGGAGAAACTGGCTAAAATAAAGGGGCTACAGACCCTGTGCAAATTCAAAACCTAGCAGGGCAGCCATTAAATCTTAAAGCTCCAAAATAATCTCCTTTGACTCTAACCCCTACATCCCAAGACACTGCTGCAAGGGGTGAGTTGTCAAAGTAATAGTAAGTTCCACCTCTGTGGGTTTAGGGCTGTTCTCACAGGTTGGAATTGAATGCCTGCAGCTCTTCCAGGCACAGGTTGCAAGCTGCTGGTGGGTCTACCATTCTGGGGTCTAGAGGATGGTGGCACTTTTCTCACAGCTCCACTAGACAGTGCCCCATTGTGGACTCTGTGGGATCTCCAACCCCACATTTTCCCATGGTGCTGCCCTAAGAGATCCTCTTGGGTGGCATAAGTCTGGACTATAATTTGTTGGCAGTCATCCTCAATTGGTTCCCCATCCTCTGGGAGAAAAGTGGCAGTGTTGAGGGCCACACACATACGAATTTGAAACACTGCTCCCTCAAAGAGTAGCTCATGGTATCTAAGTAGGCAGTTGTCTGATAGCCATAAACTCCTTTGGCACCCAGTATACCATTCACATTATGAGTAGTCCAGACAGTGAGACCCTTTCCTTGTATTATCTTGATAGCCTCTGACACTAAGATAAACAGTGAGGCCAGCCTTTTGCTACTACATCAGTTTCCTTACTTAGGTATGCCACTGGTCGTGGGGTTGTCCCACAGGTCTGAGTAAGGACTCCAAGAGCTATCCCTGCTCTCTCTGTGATGTACAAATAGACGTTTTGTCCTGGGCGAGGGCTTAAAGCTGGAGCTTGTACTAGGGCCTGCTTTAAGGTTTTGAAGGCTGTTTCTGTCTCTGGTTCCCATTCTACTAAATGAGTATTTGCTCTCTGGGTCTCCTTGATTAGTGTATAGAGGGGCCTGGCTATCTCACTGTATCCAGGGATCCATAGTCAGCAAAAGTCGGTGATTCCAAGGAACCCCCACAACTGTTTTAATGTCTTAGGGTGAGGATAAGCCAGTATAGGCTGTATTCGTTCCTTGCTGAGTGCCCTGGTCCCTCTGGCTAAGATTAGGCCTAGATATTTGACCTGCTGTAAGCAAAGCTGGGCCTTCAACCTAGACACCTTGTACCTTTGATTAGCTGGAAAGGTCAGGAGATCTAGAGTAGCCTGTTGGCACGAGGCTTCTGAACTGGTAGCCAAAAGTAAATCATCCACGTACTGAATGACCAGAGTGCCTGGACTTGAGAAGTGGCCTAGATCTTGGGCCAGTGCCTGACCAAACAGGTGAGGGCTGTCCATAAACCCTTGGAACAAGACCGTCCATGTAATTTGGGATGTGTGGTCTGTAGGATCCTCAAAGGCAAAGAGAAACTGGGAATCGGAGTGCAGAGGAATACAGAAGAAGGCATCCTTGAGGTCCAGAACAGTGAACCATTCTGCTTCCTCTGGTATTTGAGAGAGCAGGGCATAGGGGTTGGGTACAACTGGATTTAGAGGAATTACTGCCTCATTGATGCGTCTAAGATCTTGCACTAGTTTCCTCTGTTTGGTTTTTGACACCCTAGAATTGAGGTGTTGCAGGGACTGCTGCATTTCTTTACTAAGCCATGAGCTTTTAAATGTTTAACAATATCCTGTAATCCTTTATGAGCTTCAGGCCTTAAGGGATATTGCCTTTGGTAAGGAAAAGTGGTGAGATCTTTTTGCCTGGTTTGGACGGGGTGAGCATTTTTTTGTCTTTCCAAATTGTCCCTCCAATGCCCAGACTTCAGGGTTGATTCCCTCTTCAAGTAGGGGACAATAAATTGGTAACTTGTTCCCCATATTCATGTAGATAATAGCTCCAGCTTTGGCTAAAATATCCCTCACTAATAAGGGTGTGGGACTTTCAGGCATAACAAGAAAGGCATGTGAAAAGAGCAAAGTCTCCCAATTACAACTGAAGAGGTGGGAGAAATACCTGGTTACAGGCTGTCCCAGGATTCCTCAGATAGTAATGGACCTTGAGGACAGCCATCTGGGACAGGAGATTAACACTGAGAAGGGTGCACCAGTGTCCAGGAGGAAGTCAATTTCCTGGCTCTCAATGGTTAAGCGTACCTGGGGCTCAGTGAGGGTGATGTCATGAGCTGGTGCTTGCCCTGGGCACCCTCAGTCCTGTTGTTGGATCATCTGGTTGGGGGCTTCTGACCCAGAGAACCTTTGTCCTCTGGGGCATTGCATCTTCCAGTGATTGCCTCAGCATAGTGAACATGGACGAAGGGGGGGCTTGTTTCTCATTGGACAATCTTTTTTTAAGTGTCCTTGTAAACTACACTGATAACAAGCCCTACTAGGTGATTGGCCTGCTCTGTTTTCTGTCCTCTGAACCACCAAGGTTTGTTTGTCTGGGGGCCATGACTAAGGCTGTGGCCTTTCTCTGATCTCATTTTTCCTTTTGGGCCTGTTCCTCTTGGTCCTTATTATAGAGCACCGAGGTTGCCAGGCTTAATAATGCCTCCAAATTTTTGTTCAGGGCCCAGGGCTTGCTTTTGGAGTTTCTCCTGATATCTGCAGCTGATTGGGTAATAAACTTATCTTTTAGAATCAATTGACCCTCAAGTGATTTCAGGTGACAGGGGAGTATATTTTCTTAAGGCCTCCCATAGTTGTTTGAGGAAGGCAGAAGGATTTTCTTCCTTTCCCTGATTTATGGTGGACATCATTGAATAATTCATGGGCTTTTTCCTAATTCGCCTTAGTCCTTCTAGAACACAGGTCAACAGATGTTTACAACTCCAGTCTCCATTATCTGAGTCAAGGTCCCAGTGGGGATCCATACCGGGGACGGCTTACTGACCAGTAGGAAATTTGTGCCTTTCTTTGGCTGTCATTCTGTCATTTACTTGACTAAGATATCAAGTATCTCCAAACTCCTGGGCTGCAGCTAAGGCTGCATTCTTCTCATTAAAGGCCAGGGTTTGATCTAACAATAACATGACATCTCTCCAAGCGAGGTGGAAGGTTTGCCCTAGACCCTGTAGGACATCTATGTACCTATCAGGATCATCTGAAAACTTCCCCAGGTCTGCCTTGATCTGCTTTAAATCAGAGAGGGAGAAGGAGACATGTACCTGGGTTGGGCCAAATTCCCCTCCCCCTACAGCTTGAAGGGGACATAACCGATAGGGGTTTGTGGTCCAGGAGTTTGTGGTCCTTTGGAGATTTCTTTGCTTATTTCCTTCTGGGCAGGGGAGATTAGAGGAGGATTATCATTAATAGGAAGGGGAGCTATAGGGAGGCTAGCATATAAGGGTAAGCTGAGAGGTCCTCCTGTGGAATGTAAATTGCAAGCTTTGTATAGTTGTGTAGTCTCCTTCAATGAAAAGAAAGCTTGAACATAAGGTATTTCACTTCATTTGCCTTCCCTCTTACAGAAAAAGTCAAGCTGCAGGATAGCATTATAATTTGTACTTCCCTCAGGTGGCCATTTTTCCACATCAGAGAGAGAATATTGGGGCCAATCCATAGTGCAGAAAAAAAAAATGAGCTACCTCTTTTTCAGAGTTTGCAGGTCAAATTGGTCCTAATGACTTAGGATGCATTTCAAGGATGAACCTGTTGATTGCTGAGTGTTTCCCATCTGAAAGACAAAACTGCCCACGGTTTTGGTTTGTTTTGTTTCTCCCCCTGCCCAAGAACCTGTAATGGTCCCTGGACCCTACTGATTGGAACAGTTGTGCTCACCGATGCAGCAGCAGAAACAACCCCTTCCCAAGAACTGACGATAGTCCCTGAACCCTGCTGATCGGAATAGTTGCACTTACCGACACAGCAGCAGAAACACTAGTTTTCCTCCCAGACCACAAAGAGGACCAAGAAAGGTCGGATTTAGTGACCCTTACTGATTCATTCTCAAAAACCTGTTGGAGTCCTAATCATTCTCCTGTTAGTATTGGGACCGTACTCATGTCGTATAAAGATGTTATGCACCAAAAATGAAGTAGAGGGTCTTACTCTGAGGGAAGGAAGGGATCTCCAGTGTTGGAAAAGTTACACCTTTTGTCCTCACTTATATGAATAGGAAGAATACAATTTTGGGGCTCCCTGTATCCTAGCTTCAGGAATAGCTTTTGTTAGGCCTGCTAGTCTGAGAAGGGATCCTAAAATTACAGATAGTCCCCCCTACAATGGGGCTTTGGGCAAAAATTATGTCTTTCTGATTGGTGAGCCCAGGTGCCAAACAAAAGAAGATAACAGAGTCCTGGAGTTTATACCAGAAATAATTCTTCTAGGAGAAACTAGAAAAGCACCAGAGACAGGGAGTGGTTTTTAGAAGCGGGGCTAGCTTTGAAGAAGAGAGGCGAGAAGAAGTTTGTCTGGCAGGCATTAGGACTCAAGGGGAAGGGTCAGGATAGATAGGATAGATAGGCAAGTCTCGCTTGGGTGACATGCCTTTGAGAGTTCTGCTCATGTCATCAGGGTCAACCAACTCATTGTCAAGACCCCGGAGCTGAAGGGCTTTACTTTCTGTCGACTCTTCCTCGGTTCAGTCAAGAAATGCAGGAAAAGCAGAAGCTGGTTCCAGGCAAACCAACGCTTCCAACTTCAAAGCGTTGGGGGTTGTTAGAGAGCCCTTTCCCAGAAAGCCTGACACCCATGTCTTTAGTCTGGCAGCTGCGCTAGTTGCTTTTCACTGGCTGACAGGTGCCCCATATTTAGTCCCCAAATTCTAAGGAAAAATAGGACAGAATAGCAAGCGAAAGGGGTCCAATGGTACTCACTGCTTGGCAATAGGCGATAGTCTCACCACTTGGCAATAGGAGATGGTCTCACCACTTGGTGATAGTCTCACCGCTTGACAATAGGCAATAGTCCCTTTGTGGTCACCAAAATGTTTCCGGAATTGGTGGGTTCTTGGTCTCACTGACTTCAAGAATGAAGCCATGGACCCTCTCAGTGAGTGTTACAGTTCTTAAAGATGGTGTGTCCGGAGTTTGTTCCTTCGGATGTTCAGATGCGTCTGGAGTTTCTTCCCCCTGGTGGGTTCGTGGTCTTGCTGACTTGAGGAATGAAGCAGACCTCATGGTGAGTGTTACAATTCATAAAGGTGGCATGCCCGGAGTCATTTGTTCCTCCCGTCCAGAGTTGTTCATCTCTCCCAGTGGGTTCATGGTCTTGCTAGCTTCAGGAGTGAAGCTGCAGACCTTCGCGGTGAGTATTACAGCTCATAAAGGCGTCATGAACCCAAAGAGTGAGCGGCAGCAAGATTTATTAACAGCAAAAGAACAAAGCTTCCACAGCATGGAAGGGGACCCAATTGGGTTCCCGCTGGTGCCTGGGCCAGACTGCTTTTATTCCCTTATCTGAACCCATCCATATCCTGCTGATTGGTCCATTTTACAGAGAGTTGATTGGTCCATTTTGATATAGTGCTGATTGGTGCTTTACAAACCTTTAGCTAGACACAGAGCGTTGATTGGTGCATTTACAATCCTTTAGCTGGACACAAAAGTTGGCCAAGTCCTCACCTGATTGGCTAGACATGGAGCACTGATTGGTGCATTTACAAACCTTTAGCTAGACACAGAGTGGTGATTGGTGCATTTATAATCCTTTAGCAAGACAGAAAAGTTCTCCAAGTCTCCACCCATCCCAGAAGCCCAGCCAGCTTCACCTCTCACTGGCACTCCCTGCAGGACTTTGTGGCACCTAGCCTGGGTGCTCTGGCAACCCAGAGGGATCTCGTCCCCTGATAAAGCCCAGCAGGGGCCAGCTGGCTGTGCTGAGTTTGGGCCCACTGAGCCCATGCCCACTTGGAACCAGCACCGGCCTGCGAGCGCTGTGTGCAGCCCCGGATCCTACCCATGCCTCTTCTTCCACACCTCCCCACAAGCAGAGGGAGCCAGCTCCGGCCTTGGCCAGCCCCAGAGAGGGCCTCCACAGCACAGCAGCGGGCTGAAGGGCTCCTCGAGTGTGGCCAGAGCGGATGCCAAGGCTGAGGAGGTGCGAGAGCGAGCGAGGGTTGTTAGCATGTTGTCACCTCTCACTTACTCCCCTGACTACTCATCTTGCCCTGAGCTTTTTGCCTTTAAAATGTCTAACTCGCCAACTTTCCCTTCAAGGTTCAGTTGCGTTTTGCACTGAAGACTGTCTCTCGCAATCTGCAGATTGCTTATAGAAAATAAAGTTCTCCTTTTGACTCATTGATTAATAAAGGAAATCTTCTCAGACTTTTATTTGATGAAACCTTCCTCATATGTGCTGTCAATCTTCATCTGCTTGTATCTTCCCTGACACTAGACTCTCAGCCCCATGAGAGCAAACCCTATGTCTATTTTTACTATTATAATCAGTCTAGTCTGCTGCATCATAATAGAAGCTCAACAAATATTTTTGACGAACAAATGAATTTGTCTAGTTGATATCACTTTCTCAGATTTAATCCTAACACTGTAATTACAGAAAAGTAACATTATGATTAGTTTATCTTAAATCCTATGCCTGCTTATTTGGTCAAGTACATTGGATCTGTTACCAAAAGAAGAGTAAAGGCATTTACCAGTGAAAACTACTATACTTTCATTTTGTATCCTGTCTTCTAACTTGCCAGCATTAAGACAACTCTCTTAGGGTAATATAAGGCCAACAGAACTAAAAAAGTAAAAGCTAAAGTTGGCTCACCAGTAATTATAGGCTAGAAATTACAGCAGCTTTATTTGAGTTTTGTGGAAAATTATTAGAGATTCTTCTGGGAGGGAGATACAGGTAGGAAGAGTACTTGGTAGTTTTTATATACTATTCATTTGAATATTCAAAACTATACTGTCTGTGGAAACTGAGCTTTGGAGTTTCAGTGTTGACTATCCCAGGCAGAACATGAAATTATAGGCAGAAAGAAAGATATGTCTTCTAGTCTTTGGAGAGTGCAATTCATTTTAAATCCAAGCACTAGTATTCTAAAAACTATTAATAAGACAAAGAAAGGACCACACTCCTATGAGAGTACCGATAAAACAGAAAAATCATTCAGTAAAGTTCCTAATTAAAAGCTGTAGCATTTCAGGTAGGCTATAAATCACACACACACACACACACACACACACACACCCCTACATACACACATGTTTTTTTTCAAATTTCTAAATAAATTTGTAATGGTTACTGTTGTGTGTCATCTTGCCTGGGCCATGGGACATCCCTATGTTGGGTTAGACAATATTCTGGGTGTGTCTGTCAAGGAGTTCCTGGAGATTCACATTTGAATTTGTAGACTGAGGGAGCAGGTTGCCTTCCCCAATGTGTGTGGGTCTCATTCAATCTGTTGAAGACCTGAATAAAATAAAAAGGCTTAGCAAGAGAGAATATGCTGTGTCTGCTTGATTCTCTTTAAGCTGGGACATAATCTTCTCCTCCTTTTGGACTCAAACTGGAACTTAAGCTATGAGCACTTTAGGTTCTCAGACTTTCAAAGTGCAGATCTTCGGAGTTTGCATCCATAATTGCATAAGCCAGTTCCTTATAGTAAATCTGTTTGTACTGTTTCTTAGAAAAACTCTGACTAATAAAAAATTAGTTTAAAAAATATATTGAAAGCAAGATCGAAAATATGTTATGCTATATCTGAGAAAAACAGCAAATTATTAGTATACTACAGGCCTTTTTTTACTAAGAGCCAGATAGAGATTCACTATTAAGCTAAAGAAGCTAATTGTCAGTATCAGGGCCTATACATTTTCACATTGTCGTAGAATAACCCTAGCAATGTGCTTAGAGTTATACTTTTGAGTAAAATGGAAAAATCAAGATTGCTTTTAGGGCAATTAATTAGAACAACAATGTTTATACCACTATTAGATTATACTGCACACACTAACTGACTTTCATAAAATAATAAAACTTTGTGAGACTGAGGCGGGTGGATCATGAGGTCAGGAGTTCAAGAGCTGCCTGGCTCATATAGTGAAACCCTGTGTTTACTAAAAATACAAAAATTGGTCAAGCATGGTGGCATGCTCCTGCAGTCCCAGCTACTCAAGAGGCTGAGGCAGGAGAATTGCTTGAACCTGGGAGGTGGAGGTCATCATAAGCAGAGATCATGCTACTGCACTGTAGCCTGGACAACAGAGTAAGACTCTGTCTCAAAAAAAAAAAAAAAAAAAAAAAGAATAAAACTATACTTGTCTATTTAAGTGCAAATTGAATTGAATATCATAGTGAGTGCACATGCATTAAACATATTTGCAACTGAATAATCTTAGACATTAGAGAAGCACTGGTTTAAGGTAAATAATAATTCATTTTTAATAGGAAGGAACATTAGAGAATGTTAAGACAGCCTTAGCCATCAAAGTGCCAGAAAAAAAAAAAAAAAAAAAAAAAAAAGGAACATACTCTATTGGTTGAATGCATTAAATTTACTCAGCTGTGAGGAGCTAATAGAGGAGAGAGGATAAACAAGGTATGGGATTCCAGAAGGTTGTCAAACTGGTATGAGAATTCAAGTTTCTTAATTTCTGGGCTAATACATATAGATGGGATAGAGATAGGAATAGGAAGGGGTATATGGAGGGAAATAGGAAACTGCGGAGGGGATAGGGAGAGGAATGTGGAGAGAGACAGAAACAGGGAGAGACAGAGACATACAGACTGCTTTTAGAAAATAATGTTCTCCTTTTGACTCATTGATCTTTGGTTAATAATGGAAACTTTCACAGACTATATAATATAGACAGATCTATATTATATTATATCTCATATTATAACTCTCTACTGAGATATCGCTGAGATTTGCTTCTTGAAAAAGCATAAATGGGGAGGAAAAAACAGCTAAAAAATACACTAAAGAAGGTGAATTTGAGCTAGGACTTTAGATTTATCTTGTAAAGACTAAATATAAAGTTCCAGGCATATAAAGAACCAAAAGTTCAGAAATATTTTACAGTACAGTGATGTAATTAAATTAAAAGTTTTAGAGAATTTATTTGAAAACAAGTTGCATAGGTAAGTTCAGGTTTTGAAAAGCAGGGCCAAGTGTTAGCATGTCCACTCTTAAAATCCAAAGCTTAGCTTTCACCGAAGCTTGTATTTGTGTTTCATAAGTTCTAAGCTTAATTGTGAAAGAAGCTGTTTATAGTCACCTTTTAAATATATGACTTCTAGAGTAGTAGTTTACTTAGTTACTTTCTCATTCTGTGTTTATTTGTGTCAACAGTATTCCAAATAGCATGGCCTATATTTAGAAATGTTCTTTGAAAGATGTTACATCTTGTTATGTAGCTTCTTATGTATAAGTAGAGAGAGGGTCCAAACAGAGAGGTTGGAGTGAAAAGTACAAGTGAGATAAATATTTAAGGGAACTGATGTTTTCTTATTCTGAAGTTCAAGAACATTAAGATCATCTGAAAATAATGCATTTTTATTGACTGCTTAATTTAATTTTATGTCATTTTGTGTTCATCAATATGTGAATGATGATTACAGATGTACGGTTCTTTTATGCCTACATAGGAATAGCTTGATGTTTCTCAAAGTTTACTTCTTAGATCAATGACACTAAAATATTCACATTCAAACTCCCTGGATTTACTTTAAGAGTATAGATGAGACATTCTTGAGGTGAGACTTAGAAATCAACGCTAACAGTTATAATCCTTCAGAATGAGGTCATAATACTAAACATAAATTGTTACTATCGAGCAATAGCTAAAATTACCAAAGGCATGTTAGTATAATATTACATGTAATGTCAAAAAGACAAAATTCCAAATTGGAATTCAGTTTTTATACATGAGAGCATTCTTTATATAAATGACTATTTTGCATGATATTTTTAGTGAAAGTTTTCATTATGTAAAAAATTTAAAAAAGAAGCAATGAAAATAAAATGAAAGATCGGTATACTCCTAATTAAAGAATTTGCTTATATTAATTTAAATTTTGACCAAGTTTTTAAAAAGGGGTTTGAAGCAATTATTTTAAATGAGAAATGTTTGGCTAAGTTAAATTTATGAGGGAAAGACAAAGATGTAGCAAAATATGATGGCAAAAACTGACATTAGGCCTCTTATGAATCTATACAGCAAACATGATTGATTGTCTCCGTGAAATATAGATTATAATTCTTAGGGCCAAGGGATAAGTTAGTGTATTAGTCTGCACACTGCTGATAATGACATAGCCGAGACTGGGCAATTTACAAAAGAAAGAGGTTTAATTGGACTTACAGTTCCACATGGCTGGGGAGGTCTCACAATCATGGTGGAAGACAAGGAAGAGCAAGTCACATCTTATGTGGATGGTGGCAAGCAAAGAGAGAGCTTGTGCAGGGAGACTCCCATTTTTCAAAACCATCAGATCTCCTGAAACTTATTTACTATCATGAGAACAGCACAGGAAAGACCTACCCCCATGATTCGATTACCTTCCACTGGGTCCCTCCCATAACTCATGGGAATTCAAGATGAGATTTGGGTGAGGACAAAACCAAATCATATCAGTTAATAATGGCCTACCTTTACATTACATTTGTAATATTTTTTACTTTATGAATTTGTAAATTTGATATTTTGTACTGGTTTAAATAAATATTTCAATGCATCCATCTTAGATTAAATAAACAAACTTAGGCAATCTTATCTGAAACACAGTATCTCTCATATCCCATATAAATTATTGTCACAGTTAGTCATAAACTGCCATACATAGGGTAGATAAATCTGATGAATGGATAGATGGATAAGCAGAAACATCACTGGTTTGGGTAGTTTTAAGAATGAATACAACATCTGGCTTTGCTTCTCAGGCACCTCGAGAAGTTAGTACAATGTTCTTGTACAATGTTAGTACAATGTTCTTAATATATTAAATTAAAATGTGATTATTGAACATTATTCCACCACTCTAACTCTGTTATATTTGCTTGAAGAAAACAAAAGGACATGGAGTATAAAGTGAACAAAGCACGGTGAATGATGATATATGTTTTAGTTTAAGTGAAGTTTATGCATTTCAGCCCAAATCCCCTTGGTGAAATCCATTTTCAGAAGTAAACTTTAGGATATGCTGCTTCAAAACTGCTGTATTTAGCTGATGGTTCATAAATTCTCTGTTGGAGATATTATGGTCTACAGTGGATTCTAGTTAATTGGCACATCTCAGTGGAAATTGAAATATGCCAGTTAGACAATGATTGTATCATTTAAATACATAATTGTTCTTATGAACTATCAGACACATTTGAAATTAGAAAAGATTTTTGAAATGCAAAACATTGACCAAATTGTATATGTACATAATTAAGACAAATTAGAAATGCAGATGTTAAGCGTGATAAAAAACATTATCGTCAAGGCATATTCCTATTTTTCTGTTCAGCAATTTAATGAGTATTATAACACATCTGGTCAACACGAACCCAAAATATGCCTAATAACCAAAATTAAATGTTAAGTCCTTTATCATTAATACCACTCTGTACTAATATTATTTTAGAAATCCACCAAGGCCGAAAATGGTACAAATTTGCTGCTTTTTATACTTAAATGTTATAAATGAAGGCATCAATTTAGAGTAAATTAATTTCTCATAGAAAAGACAAAATACTCAAGCCTGTAATCCCAGCACTTTGGGAGGCCGAGATGGGCGGATCACGAGGTCAGGAGACTGAGACCATCCTGGCTAACACGATGAAACCCCATCTCTACTAAAAAATACAAAAATCTAGCCGGGTGAGGTGGCGGGCGCCTGTAGTCCCAGCTACTCCGGAGGCTAAGGCAGGAGAATGGCATAAACCCGGGAGGCGGAGCTTGCAGTGAGCTGAGATCCGGCCACGGCACTCCAGTCCAGGTGACAGAGCGAGACTCCGTCTCAAAAAAAAAAAAAAGAAAAGAAAAGAAAAGACAAAATAATTTTTTAAATTTCAAAAAATTGTATATTTGAGTACTAATGAATATGGTGTTTCTCCAATATGCTACTAAGATGATTATTATGAACAAATATATATCATGTAAAGGTCTATTTGCTATAAGAATTATTTATAATGGAGGACATCAAGGAATTCACAAAAGATGAAATACTAAGAGCTTTCTCTGTTTCTAAGGTATTAATAATGCTTTACCAAGAATTTTGTTCTTAATTCACCCCAAAAGTTAAAATTTATATTTTTGGCAATTTATATAATCATAGAATGTCTGAAGGGTTACAAATGTGAAAGGTCAATGTCTTGGTGTTTTCCAGTGAAAATAATTTCTAAGTATTAATAAATTATATAGTTTTTGCAGTTATTTAGAAATATAATGAGTGTGTGGATACATATATGAAATGGAAAAATAAATTTTATTTTGTGCAATTACAGCTAAGCTCTCTTATTAACATAGCATAAACCAGTAATAATTATAACATTAAAATGTTTAAGTCTAGAAATAATAAAAAAGATTTAAATAATCATTATTAGAACCAAATAGAAGATCCATTCACTGATATTTTCCTTTGCATAATTAATAGCCACATTGTTTAAACACTTTCTTTTTTAGTTAGCATTATCCAATACTTAAAGTAATTAAAAAATTTCATTTGCTGTATTGTATCAAAAATCTATATAAACAATCACATATCCTTGAACACTTTAAAAAAAATCTTAATTAGCATTTCACAAAGTACTTTATGGAGCACCCTATGAGATTAATTCAGAAAAAAGTCTTAAAATATAAAAATAATTTATCAAATTATATTTAAATTTAATAATTTACATATACATTTACAGAAACACTTTAAAATAACGATTTATGATCTCAGAAAACATGAATGAATATTCCTGTTTTTCTACTCCCTGGTAATTGTAGTAGGCAAATTCTAGAGTTACCAGAGTAATCCTGCCCCCTGGCGCATAATTCTTGTCTAGCCCGGGCACCTGAGCACCAATATAAACTATGGACATGATGGGGTAGTGACTCCCTTGATCAGGTTATGCTGTGTGACAAATGGTGATGGAATAGTCCCTCCTGTGATTGCATTATGTTATAGAAGTCTCTGTTATAACTCACCTGAGGGAAAGAAGAAATCAGAGGGAAGAGGTCCTGCTGGCACGGAAAAAAGCAAATAGCCATGTTGTGAATTGCCCACGGGGGCACATGACAAGGAACTGAGGGCAGCCGCTGGGAGATGAACGTGGTCCCCAACTGACAGCTAACTTGAACACAGAAACCTTAGTCCTACAGCTGCAAGAAAATAAACTTTTTTTTTTTTTTTTTAATTATACTTTAAGTTCTAGGGTACATGTGCATAACGTGCAGGTTTGTTACAAATCTATATTTGTGCCATGTTGGTGTGCTGCACCCATCAACTCATCAGCACCCATCAATTCATCATTTATATCATGTATAACTCCCCAATGCAATCCCTCCCCCCTACCCCCTCCCCATGATAGGCCCCGGTGTGTGATGTTCCCCTTCCCGAGTCCAAGTGATCTCATTGTTCAGTTCCCACCTATGAGTGAGAACATGCGGTGTTTGGTTTTCTGTTCTTGTGATAGTTTGCTAAGAATGATGGTTTCCAGCTGCATCCATGTCCCTACAAAGGACGCAAACTCATCCTTTTTTATGGCTGCATAGTATTCCATGGTGTATATGTGCCGCATTTTCTTAATCCAGTCTGTCACAGATGGACATTTGGGTTGATTCCAAGTCTTTGCTATTGTGAATAGTGCCACAATAAACATACTGTGTGCATGTGTCTTTGTAGTAGAATAATTTATAATCCTTTGGGTATATACCCAGTAGTGGGATGGCTGGGTCATATGGTACATCTAGTTCTAGATCCTTGAGGAATTGCCATACTGTTTTCCATAATGGTTGAACTAGTTTACAATCCCACCAACAGTGTAAAAGTGTTCCTATTTCTCCACATCCTCTCCAACAACTGTTGTTTCCTGATTTTTTAATGATTGCCATTCTAGCTGGTGTGAGATGGTATCTCATTGTGGTTTTGATTTGCATTTCTCTGATGGTGAGTGATGATGAGCATTTTTTCATGTGTCTGTTGGCTGTATGAATGTCTTCTTTTGAGAAATGTCTGTTCATATCCTTTCCCCACTTTTTGATGGGGTTGTTTGTTTTTTTCTTGTATATTTGTTTGAATTCTTTGTAGATTCTGGATATTAGCCCTTTGTCAGATGAGTAGATTGCAAAAATTTTCTCCCATTCTGTAGGTTGCCTGTTCACTCTGATGGTAGTTTCTTTTGCTGTGCAGAAGCTCTTTAGTTTAATTAGATCCCATTTGTCAATTTTGGCTTTTGCTGCCGTTGCTTTTGGTGTTTTAGACATGAAGTCCTTGCCCATGCCTATGTCCTGAATGGTACTACCTAGAATAAAATACCTAGGAATCCAACTTACAAGGGATGTAAAGGACCTCTTCAAGGAGAACTACAAACCACTGCTCAGTGAAATCAAAGAGGACACAAACAAATGGAAGAACATACCATGCTCATGGATAGGAAGAATCAATATCGTGAAAATGGCCATACTGCCCAAGGTTATTTATAGATTCAATGCCATCCCCATCAAGCTACCAATGAGTTTCTTCACAGAATTGGAAAAAACTGCTTTAAAGTTCATATGAAACCAAAAAAGAGCCCGCATTGCCAAGACAATCCTAAGTCAAAAGGACAAAGCTGGAGGCATCATGCTACCTGACTTCAAACTATACTACAAGGCTACAGTAAGCAAAACAGCATGGTACTGGTACCAAAACAGAGATATAGACCAATGGAACAGAACAGAGTCCTCAGAAATAATACCGCACATCTACAGCCATCTGATCTTTGACAAACCTGAGAGAAACAAGAAATGGGGAAACGATTCCCTATTTAATAAATGGTGCTGGGAAAATTGGCTAGCCATAAGTAGAAAGCTGAAACTGGATCCTTTCCTTACTCCTTATACGAAGATTAATTCCAGATGGATTAGAGACTTAAATGTTAGACCTAATACCATAAAAACCCTAGAAGAACATCTAGGTAGTACCATTCAGGACATAGAAAATAAACTCTTACAAAAATCGCATGAGGAATACAGGCAGGCCAGCCAGCTCCTTCAGTTCAGTTTTTTTGAGACCCGAAGCAGAAACCTCCAAGTAGAGAACACCAGACCTGGAGTCCAGACTCATAGAAACTTTGAAATAATAAATTTTGTTGTTTTATGCTGCTATGTTTGTGGAAATGTTTTATGCAACAATAGATAACAAATATAATTATTATGTATTGTCATTTTAAAATTACTATCAAATAAATAAAATTATTTTAGTTTAATTTTTAATTCTTTGAATTCTTATGGCTTTAATACTTCATATTTTGGGGAGTAAGAATTTTTTCTTAGCCCACTCAGCTTACTTTCATTATTGAGTAATTTTTTTTCTTTTGGAATATATTAAAATCATCTTTATGCTTCTCAGATAAATAGCAAATCTTTTTCCTAAGTCCTTTTAAAATTTTTCCTTTTCAATGTGTTTATGGAGAGTTTGATATAAAGCTTTTATTTTGAACTTTACAGTTCCACATTCTGATTTATTTTCCTTTGCTTTGATGTTATGAAAGCCCTCTCAATTTGAAGGTATATTTGCATTGGTTTGCTAGTAGATCACTGATATTTCATTATTGAAGGTCACATTACTCAGTTGAATCTGAACAACTCAAGAGCATATTTTTCAACCACAGCATTTTCAGATTTAAATTCATCGTTTCTCATATTTCTACTTTCTTCTTTTTACTGTCAAAATGAATATTCTTTTATTACATATCCTGAAAGGACCATATTATTATTATTATTATTATTATTATTATTATTATTATTTTTCTCTTCTACTTTCCCTTGTAAACTCAGTCACGGTGTTTTATTAAACCCTTGTTTCATGATATAGAAATTCCCTACATGCTCCACCTTTTGGTCATTTTGCTTTTTTAGAAATCCGGCTGGCTTTTGATGACACAGAATCTAAAACGACCTCCATGAAATAAGCGTTCATTATTTTTTTGCTTCCCCAGGAACTCAGGGTTTCTTTCTCTACAAGAAATCTTCCAGAGAAGTACTTGATCACATTCTCAGAAAAACTGCTGCTCCTTTGAGCCTAATGTCAATCTTCCTTATTGTCATCACTATTATTCATCTATCTCCTAGTCTCTTGTGCATAGTTGTTTGAAGTACTTTAATACCAGGCTCTATTTCTTGCTTCTCATAATGCCGTGTCACTCTTGGGTCCTTTGGACATAGATGTGGATGGCTCATCCAATAACCTAGGCCATATGTTTTCAGTGCTGTGTATGTAATGAACTTCTCTTTCAATCTCTTCTAATTACTGGTGCACTTTTATTCAGGTCAACACTGACTGCAGAAATTTATTGCATTAAAATATCACCATTTTTACTACATTATCCTCATTATGTGTATTCAAGTAACTGTTCTTCAACTTTATTTTGATGAAAAGTACAACAATCCCTGTAACTATATATTGTGAGCAATTTTGCTTTCATTTTTCTTTTTATTCTACTAAAATTACAACTTTAGTCGTTTAATAACATTATAAATGTTATTTTTACTTTCTTTGACTATATAACAACCATACACTTATGGGCCTGAAAAGAAAATTGTTAAATCCTTATGTAACAAACCAGGAAACCAGGAATAGTTTACCTAGCTCCTCTGCTTATCTGTCACAAAGAGGCAGTTAAAATATTCATCACTTCTCTGATCTCATTTGAAGTTCAGGGTCCTCTCCCAAGCTCATGCTATTACTTGCAGAATTCACTCCTTGTACCTATGGAATTCATAGTAGTGTGTATTTCCAAGAAGAACAGGAAAGCATCCTTGAATTTGGAAAGGTCCAAGACCTTTTACAAGGATCAATAGAGTAGACAAGACCTATTCAGGTTAGTCTACTGTTAACTCTTTCTAACGGATTAAAGCTTTAATCACAACTGAACATCCCCTTAATTATAGTCATAGGAGGGAACTTAATCACAGATATACCAACAGTGGGAGTCTTAAGGATCATCTTAGAATATTACCCAACATAAATGCCATATATTTCTTTGACCCTCTATCCTTTCAATGTCACCTCCTTAGGAAAACAAAACAAAACAATAAAAAACAAGTAAACTGAAACATCTGCCTTCTTCAGCTGGAAGCACAGTACTCCGTTAAGTACATGACCAAATAATATTATGCATCTTGAACCCCGACTTCTCTTTTGTGTCATTTATGCAACTGCCTTTTCATACAATTCTTAAACATGTCAATGACCCTTTATATTCAACATGCATACACCTTATTCCTGTTCACTCCTCTAGAACCTTATCCAACTCACTTCGTAAAGGGCATTGCTAGAAATCCAGGTTGTAAGCCAGAAATCTGTTAGTCAATTCTGAAAACTCATAGTCTCTAAGCCCGGTATTTCAATCATTAATGTCTAATAATATATGTTAAACCCATATGTCCTGCCTTGGCACCCCTATACTGGGCTATTGTGTGAGAAAGAGGTAAACTTTTGATGTGTCAAGCATAGAAATCTGGAGCTGTTTTTACAGCAGTTAGCATACTATGGGGAATGCCAATACATGTCTTTGAAGTAGGATTCTACAATAATAGAAAAATTGAGTTGTATGACATTGGCTTACTGAGCAAGTGGTAGTTTGGCAAAGCTAACGTAGGAAGTAGTGAATTGGTTGTCTATAATAACTTCAAAGGCAGAAGGCATGCTTATAGAGCCTGGGGCTCCAGAAGAAGAGATTCAAAAAGAAAATCACAGAAGTGTGTCTTTGGTCGTTACTGCATATATTTAATAAGGTATCAGAAAAAATATGAGTTCAGGAAAGGAGTATATAATTTGGAAACAGAAAGAAAAGAGTGGTAGTATATCAATACAGAAGGTTGGAGATTTGGAAAAAACAAACAAACTGATGCTTCTATGTTTCAAATAATAAAAAAAGAATTAAAAATCTTTTGAGAACAAAGACTCATTTTGCTGGCAGAGATGACATTAAGCTTGTAGCTTCTCTACTCAAGCAATATCATTAAACTGAGAGAGGGAGATATTGGGCTAGCAAAGAATAATAATCGGTATTGAGAATTATATTTAGCTATGAGTTTGGTATGATAATTCATATATTAGAGTCAAATGGATCAGAAACACTCATGTGTAGATTCCCTAACCTCAAAAAAGTGGAGCATAACTCTCCACTTGTTAAGTGTGAGATGCTCATAGTAATTTTCTTCCAAAGCATACAATATATATGAAAGAGGAGTGAGAGAAAGGCAACTTTACAATGGTGAGACCTGACAAACACTAACTCAGCAGTCATGTGATCAAGGCAAACATCAACGAGGCTAAGTCATGTTGATTGCATGTTTCTGCTCTGGATACATTGTGGTGAAAATGGCATTTAACCTTTGTGGTCTTTCTCCTAAAGATCAATAAACTCAGTTCAATGATGAGAAAACACATCAGTCAAATCAAAACACCTGACCAGAAATCCTCAAAACAGTCGAGATCATCATAAGCAAAGAAAGTCTGAAAGACTGTCAGAACTAAGGGAAGACAAATGCAACATAAAAACTAAATGTAATGTGTTATCCTGGACAGGATCCTGGAACAAAAAAAGAAAAGGTTAAAACTAAGGTAATGTGGGTGAAGTATGGGCTTTGATTAGTAATAATGTATCAATATGGCTCATTAACTGCAAAAAATATACCATACGGATGTAAGATGTTAATAATTGAGGAAATTGAGTGAGAAGTATGTAGAAACTATCTGTTCTATATTCACAGATTTCCTTTCCATATAAAATTGATGTAAAATAATAACATTTTCTTAAAGGAGTAGCAAAGGAAATCCTTGGGGTTATGAAACTCATCTGTATCTTGTTGTAGTAATGATTATACCAATTTATGTATGTGATAAAATCTCATAGCACTAAACACCAACACCCCCTGCGCGCACACACACACACACACACACACACCCCAAAATGTGTCAACTCATGTAACTAAGTCAAAAATTAGCATAAGATTGGTGATTTTCATCAATGCCAACATATTGTTTGTGAGATTTACTAGAATTATGCAAGATGTTAACACTGGTGGAGGTTTGGTAAAGAGTATATGGGATATATCTATGTTATTTCTTGCAACTTTATGCAAATTTGCAAGTATCTCAAAATGAGATAGCTTAATTAAATAAATTATTTGGAAGCACAGAGCTCACAAGATAGCCAAAACAATTTTGATAAAGAAGGATAAAGTAATATGATGTGTCCTCTCTGATATCAATGCTTACTGTAAAACAAGACACTCGAATATTTGCATAAGAAGAAATATATATTAATTAGAATAGAGTGTCCCAAAATAGATCCACACGTACATGGTAATTTGATTTTGGCTAAAGTTATTTAGGTAGTTCAGTGGTAGACATAGTCTTTCCAAAAAAATGTTGGAAAAAAATTGATATTCTTATGAAAAAAATAGAAAAAGAGGGAGACAGAGAGAAAGAATGAAGGGCAAGAAAGTGCATCAAACCTTACCTTATATAAAGCTAGACTTGAGATAGATCATAGATCTAAAAGTAAGACCAAAAATCATAAAACATCTAGATGCCAATATAGCTTAAAATTAAATATAGATTCATTTCATAGGACACATTAAGCACAAAACACCAACAAGTAAGTTAATAAATTAAACTTCATCAAAATTTTAAAAATTATTTTCAAATGTTCCATTCAGAAAATAAAAACACAAGCCATAGACTGCGTTTGCAAGTTTCATTCCCGATAAAGGACTGCTAAATCAGAATTCAGTAATAAAAGACAAATAACCCAATAACAAAATTGACAAAAGATATAAGCAGACATTTCACTAATTAACATGTCCATAATAAATACATGAAAGATGAAAATCTCTTTCACTAACCTTGAGTCACTAATGAGGAACCCTCATTAGTCATGGGTGAAATGTAAATTAAAATCATAATGTAGTACCACTGCACACATATTAAAATGACTAAAATCATCAACACTGACAATACCAAGTGTAGATGAGCATCTGGAACACTCCTGTCACAGGGAACGCAAAATAGAGCAGCCAGTTTAGAAAACAGTTCTGAAGTTCCTATAAAGTTAAGCAACATTTACATATCCTAACAATACCATTACTTGGTATTTACCTGAAAGAAGTAAAAGCATGTATCCATTTATTACCTTTCATTAAAGGTGTGTTCATAATTACCAGAAACCACAAATATTCCTTGTGTCCATCAACTGGTAAATTGATAAACTGTTACACCAGTACAATAGAATGATACTTAAAAAAAGAAATAAACTACTGATAGATGCAAGACCAGGGTGAATCTCAAAAGTAGTGTAAAAACTGAAAGAAGACAAACACAAAACAATAATTACTCAATTGTTCTATTCATTGGACATTTTGCAAAAAAAATATCACACAGGCAGAAAGTATACCAATGGCTGTCATGGTCTGGGGGTGAGGGGAATGGGTTTACTACAAAGAAATACAGGTGAAAAAGACAGGTATGGTCTATCAATAGGTCACCAAATGATAATGCCTTGAGCCCATTTCTCTAAGTTTCTAATTCCCTATGAAACATAACTTTTTTTTTTTTCCTTTCAAATACTGATATCTGTGGATGTGAGATGATTTTTGCAGATATGATAATACTGGAGAAAATTGCCATGTTTTTCCATTATGTAGAGCTTATCACTAACTTTGGTAAGCTGTGGGTTTCTTTTTTATATTTCCTAATATCTGCTGTGTCTTTAATTCAGGTAGCTCAGTTCTTCTATAAAATAAAGTTTCTCACAAATATAAATGGTATGGTATGGTTTTGTGTCCCCATCTAAATCTCGAATTGTAATCCAAATTGTTATCCCCACGTTAGAAGGACCTTGTCAGAGGTGATTAAATCA
The DNA here is from genome assembly GCF_007565055.1 of Rhinopithecus roxellana. Classification (NCBI taxonomy): domain Eukaryota; kingdom Metazoa; phylum Chordata; class Mammalia; order Primates; family Cercopithecidae; genus Rhinopithecus; species Rhinopithecus roxellana. Next base: position 138,282,447 of record NC_044550.1, read on the forward strand.
TGTGGGTGGTTCGCCTATGTTGTTGTGGTGATAGTGAGTGAGTTCTCATGAGATATGATGGTTTTATAAGGGGCATTTCTCTCCTTTGCTCTGCACTTCTTCCGGCATGTGAAGGTTGTCTTTGCTTCCCTTTCCACCACAGTTGTAAGTTTCCTGAGGCCTCCTCAGCCATGCAGAACTGTGAGTCAATTAAATCTCTTTCCTTTATAAACTACCCAGTCATGGGTATGTCTTTACTGCAGCGTGAAAACAGAATAACACAATAAACATGTTAAAATATTTGTTTTTTTGTCCCTGAATTTTCTTTACAAATGGAGTTCCAACAAGATGTCTCCGGTAGATTCATTCCCATGATCTGACTAACTTGTATTTTCCAAAAAGTCACTGACATATCTAATGAATCCAGGCCTTCCATTTTATGAGAGTCAACAATGTCCCACTATTGTATAGACTCAAATGAATTATGTTTTCAGTTACTTCCCACTGAAATAGTCCTAACTGACATACAAATGTGTTAGAACAGGTTCTCCACAGAAAGAGAATGAATAGGATGTATACAGATAAATGGAAATATTTATTATGATGAATTGGTTCAAATTATTATGAATCTGAAAAGTCCCATAATCTGATATCTGAGAGCTGAAGGCCCAGGAAAGTCTGTGGTATAGTTCCAGTTCCATATATACTTGGTAGGCTACGTGGTAGGCTGAGGCAGGAGGTTCATTTGAGCCCAGGGGTTGAAATCTAGCTCGGACAACATAGTGAGACCCTATCTCCAAACAAACAAACACACAAAGAAACACACAAACAAACAAACAAAAACTGTAAGTACTAAAGGTAGACAATGATGTAAGTCCCAGTCTGAGTCCAAAAACCACATAACCAGGAGCTCTGATACCTGAGGGCAGCAAATGAGTGTTCCAGTTCAAGTAGAGAACAAATTTAAGCTTTCTCCACCTTTTCATTTTATGCGGGCCTTGACTATTTGTCTAAGAAAAATATATAAATATAATTATAAGATTGTAAAAATGTGTATGTATGTATATATGGATTATATATAAATTAATCAGAATAAAATGTCTAGAAATAGATCCATATATACATGGTAATTTGGTTTTGGCTAAAGTTTGTCTAGGGAGTTCAATGAGAAATTGTCTTTTCCAGTAAAGGTCAGAAAAATTGGATATTATTATGTAAAGTATTAGAAAAAGAGGGAGACACAAAAAGAACAAATAGGATGGTATTCACCTACATTGATGAGGATGATCTTTACTTAGTGTACCAATTCAAATGCTCATCTCTTCCCCAATCACTCACAGGAACACCTAGAAATAATATTTGACCAGCTCTCTGGACATACCTTAGCCCAGGCACGTTGGCACGTAAAATTAAGCATCATATATTTTGCATCTTCAATTAGGTTTTTCTGGGTGTGTAAAAAAAATGTTATTAAAGTTATTTGATATAATAGGTGTAGTTTCCTAAAATTTAAATTTATAAGGTCATTCGTAACTGTAAAATATGTTGGTGCTTTTCACTCCAAGTACTCTTTTAGAATGAGAAATTTAAAACAAGCTCTCTAGAATAAATTACTATCCTAAAAATGGTAGCTTTTCCCCATTAATCTAATCAGTTGATTGTTAGAATGAAGCAAAGAGAAAAGTGCTTCAAGTCATAGATTTGAAGTTGTATAAATTCAAGTGTTGTCCAATTATAAAACAATACAAAATTTCTTTGTTTTTTTCCCCACTGGAAAATTGTGGATTTGTTTCACTTTTCCCATCTTATAAACTACGTCCAGATCTCTGAGGTTATTTTAAAATTAGCAAAAGTTTATAGAAATAATTTGGTCACATTTACAGAATAGATGAAGCCTTGCCTAAACAATCGTTTACACCCTTAAATTAGATTTTTTAAATGAATCAGGTAGGTGGAAGAATTGGTGCCTTTGTTTTAGCTCCAAAAGTGAAAGCTAATTTGCTGCAGTCCAACTAAGTATGTAATAGAAGTAAAAATTTTTAAAAAGCTTATGAGGTCAAAATAGTCTATTAATGAGATCTGTCAAGTTAAGGTTTACCAAAATTACTAAGTCAAGGACTTATTTAAGACAGTCAAGAATAAATATCGGAAGAATTACAGTCTATTCTACTCTTTGACTCTTAGAAAATTTCTAATTTGATCATAATATAAGGAATAGCTTATCATTATTTGACTTTGTCACTACATATTTTATCTATTAGATTTAGCCATAAGTTAAATTTTAAACTATACTTTAAGATAATCAGAACACTTCATTAGTAATTGGCATTTGTATTTTCTAATCTAGTTGTGCAAGATAAAACATCTGGAATCACTTTTGATACCTGTTTATCTCAATCTTCATGTTCAATACCCAGTTCCTACTGGCTCTTTTCAAAATTTATTTAGAATACAATTATTTCTCTCTGCTTCTAACACTACCACCATGTCACTATCCACTGGCATATAGACTTCAAGATGATAGTTTTGTTTCCAAATTTGTATGTCACAGGCTATTCCCCACAGGAGAGGTAGAGTAATCCTTTTAAAATAAAAGGAAGGTCATATGGATTTTCTGCTCAATGTCTTTCTATCTCACAATCAAAACCAAAAGCCCTACAGTGTCTAAAATTTCCGATGTGATTGGCACCCTTATTATATCTTGGTCTTCATCTCCGTTAATCTCACCTTCCATCATTCCTCTCCAGACATTCAATCTTTTTATGTATCTGAAACATTCCAGGTGTTTTTACTATCTCAATTTTTTTTTAATCTAGCCTGGTTGTTTTTTTCAAACAGATGAACACACAGTTTGCTCCCTGACAACATCCAGGTCATTGCCTTTATGTCATCTTCTCCACAAAACATAATACTCTAGTTAAGATTTAAGCCCCTCTCTGCTAACAAACCAGTAAACCTTATACTTTTGTAACTTATTTGCTTGCCATAGTACTTGTTATCTAAAATACTACATGTTTTACTTATTTACTTATTAACTGTCTTCTCAACTTGTATCTCTTCTTCACAATGGCAGTATTTCATGTGTGTTTTGTTTACTGTATCCCAGCATGTGGAACAATGCCTGCTACATACTAGATGTCTATTTGATATTTTTGAATTTCTTAATAAGCATAAATATAACAAACTGATTACAGTTTTTAATTATAAGTTAACTATAAGATGAAAACAATTTAACATACAATAAATGGTTCTTGGGCTATACCTTTTGTGTATTACCTATAGTGCCTAACTAACCCCCTCCAAAATAATGTAAACTAGAATTCAGAGAAACTGTGCTTTTAAAAGCCATATAAAATAAGGGAATAAAGTGAAAAGAAAAAATTCAGAGCCAAGTAATTATTCCAGTCAATTAATTGGTGTATATCAAATGCATGAATTATCTGCTAATGAAATTCTCTTCATTATACTCATCATTAAAATTTTCTTTAATCCTAAAGGGCACTTGTCCAATACTCTTTTCTATCTGCATTCTTTTACACAATCTCCCCATGTCATGCCTAGAAGGTCACTAAGTAAATTGGCTGTTGAGTACTTAAAGTAGTTAATTCCATCTTATAAGTTATCTGATTTTCAATTTAAAAGTTCTTTGGTCAAGGTTACAAGATTAGCATAACCTCAAATCAAGAACATGTTTCTGGGCATGGCACTGCTTCACTAGTCAGTAGCTCAACGAACCTATCAATATTGATGTAATTGCATGAGACTCCAGCTTCATTTACCCAAACTGAAGAGTATATCATATGCTTTTCCTTATGAATTGTATGTGAAATTTGTAACATTTTCCAAGGGACTATGTCAAGGGAGTGAAGAATAAAAAGTGATGAATAAGTATATAATTATAACAAGTGTGATTTGCTTTTTAGTGCTTAATTTACATTAGTAAATATTCATGTTAAGTAAATAATCTCTGCTTTGTTAATGAAGTGAGCATCTCCATTTTTACCTTCTAAATACAATTTGTTAATACGTTTAATTCACACTCAAATGTGTGAAACCTGTTTTGTTTTACCCTCATTGTACAGATTAGGAGTCCAACATTATTAACTTGCCCAAGATTCTGTGTATTATAACACTTACTATTAGGAAACAGGAATCAAATATTTCTGACCTAGGTTTCCTTAGTCTTTCTTCTACACTGGTTGCAAACTCATACAAGCAGTCAGATAAGAGTAAATCAGTGAGTCATAAAGTGTGTATAAAAATAAAAGACAAAAATTTGGCAAACCAAGAGTGTGTGCCCAGTTCATAAGTACAGACAAACTTAAATTCAGTTAATTGTTGCATTGCAGTGTTGTGGGTTCAGAATTGCAGGATTTTCCATTTTAAGCCAGATCATGGATTTGTAAATACACAAGAACTTTTGTAAATATTGTAGGATATTTCTAAAAATGTGTAGACTGATTATGAACTGCAGTTTTTAATGTTGCACTATACCATGTTCTTCCGATTGATTTAAATGAGTAGCTGATAATATTGTTCTTCAAGCTGCCAGTTTCAAAGGACCATTATCATAATTCATTAAATTGTGTCCTCTAGAGTTGTTTCAGATGAGTGGTTTTCCAAACTGAGCCCCACTCAGCTCTGGGCTTCATAGAAGTCGCTAATGAGTCTCTGCTCTCGGGAATGAAAGGAATGCTGAGTAGTCAGGGTTGTTGACGTCCCACTTTTATTATTATTATTATTATTATTATTATTATTATTTTATTATACTTTAAGTTCTAGGGTACATGTGCATAACGTGCAGGTTTGTTACATATGTATATTTGTGCCATGTTGGTGTGCTGCACCCATCAACTCGTCAGCACCCATCAATTCATCATTTATATCATGTATAACTCCCCAGTGCAATCCCTCCCCCCTCCCCCTTCCCCATGATAGGCCCCGGTGTGTGATGTTCCCCTTCCCGAGTCCAAGTGATCTCATTGTTCAGTTCCCACCTATGAGTGAGAACATGCGGGTAGCTTTTCTTTGTTTTGGGAAATATTGACTCAAAAATATTCTGCTGATAAAGTATTTAAAATTTTGCTCAGTTACGTGATTACCAAAACTCTACAATTACCAAGAAAGGGTTAACTGAAAGTGAAACAAAAATCAATAAAGGAATTGGTGACTTTCAAAGTATTATTTTCTACTTTAAAAATTGTCATATGGCCCCAAAAAGTTTAATAAGAAGCCCATAGACATATTTTCCCTTCTTTTTCTACAACACAATCCAATGGGGTCAGAATGTTTCACATGTCGGGGCTGCTTGATCCTACTTTATTTGGTTGAATTACCCTCCCTGTGAGGCAAGAGTGGAAATTTCCCAGGAAGAAGAATATCCTGTTCATTGGTGTGTGGCTTCTAGTCAGGGTTGCTTCAGAGTAGAATATCTGATCATGTGATAAGGTTTATTATTATCATAATGTTTATATGCTTTCCACAACCAATTTGTGTATTTCTGCTACCCTACCTCGTGCCTTACATTTTAGATTCACAGAAAAATTGTTTTCTGCAAAACGATATGAAGATCTCTTCCCTTGTGTATTTTCCATGGCTAAAGAGTGCATTTTTTTCTTTTAGCATGACAGATTGTAGTTTTCCGTTTTGCTTCATTTATACACTTAATAGGTACCAATAATTTATTTGTAATTTTCTAATTACACAAGAAAATCATTACTAATTTCAATATTTAAATAAATATTGAAGAGTCACATTTTCCATAATTAAGCTATTCTGTAATTTATGGGTTGATGACCAGATGTCACAGTAATGTAATATACAGTCGGGTGAGTAAAACTGAAAGACACATACTAAGGGAAACTTAACACAACCTTTTGACCAGAAATGGCAAAATAAAAAGAGATTTAAAATGTGGCATCACAAAAAATATTCAAGAATGTTTTCAAGAATGGAAACAATCATGTAAGAGTCTTTCTTTTAGTTTCTATTAAAACCATTAAGTAGAAGTAGCTGATTTTGCCCATGTTTTCTCTATTCTTTAAGACAAACCAATATTCCTACTTCATAGCCCCATTGGCCTTAAAATTAATCTAATGCCATACCTAGGAACTTCCTATCCTACATATTCTTTACCTATTCTGTATTTAACTCAACTGTTTCTAGCAAGTAGATTTCTTGATCTTTGCATTTCTTGTTTATACTAACCTTCTTAGTTGTTAAACCTCATCTTTTCTTAACGGATGTCTTATCCAAAAAGGAGACTAGTCTATTAATACATTTTTGGTAGCACTGCACTTTTGCACTGTACTCCTTCTATTATTAAGAGAAAACTTCATCCTCATCTGAACCTTATGGAACTTAAACCTTCACCCTTTACATTTAATCCATATCCCTTTTGAGTCAGCTTCAATTCTTCAGGTGAAGGTTGAATTTGAATAACTTGCTGAAAATCCACTGTTTTTCTGACTGACAATAGAAAAGTCACAACTTTTTATCTCTTGGACCTGGAAATATGACAGATGAAATGAAAACTTGGCTTTCTAAGGGTTGTACACTTTTGAAAGCCAAGGATCCTAGTTGAGGTTTAAGTTAGAATTTTTCTTTGTCATCTCCAGACACAGCCTTTATCTAGTTTCTAAGAAATAATTGAAAATTACATTCTAAAATAGGTGTTTTTTTTTCCAGCTACTACAAACTATTCTGTTTGGGCTGGTAGCAAGACTAAAAGCCCTACTCAGAAAATAGCAGGTTTGTTCAGAGAGGTTAAGATAGACTACCTGATACCTTTTTCTCTCTTGCCTGCTTTATTTTTCCCCAATCCACATATGAACATTTGATATTCTAGGTGATGTTTATATAAATTTAACTCCTTCCCCCAACATGACCACACTTGAATAAAATTTGATGGGAGTAGGATTTTATTTATTTTGTTTACTGGAGTCTCCTCATCACCTAGAATAATTTAGGTGCTAAGAACACTTTTATAAAATGAAGGAACAAACCTCTGGAACCTACAGACATGAAAAAAATCTCTGACTTATATTGATGTAGTAAAATCAACTTTTGGACTTGAGCTGCAATATCACTTTTTTCTAGTTCTCCAGCCCTACAGCTTCCCTGTTTAGAACATTTAGTACATGCCTTTTATGGACTTGCTAGTTTTGACAATCATTTCAGCCAGCTCCATAAAAGCTCAATAGATAGACAGGAAGAGAGAGAAAGAGAGAGGGATACCTAGATAGATAAACAGATAGAGATGGAGATACAGATATATAGACATAGATATACACACACATCCTATTTATTCTGTTTGAAAACCCTGACTAATACAGATTTTGGTATTCAGATGTTCTGACTACATTTTTCTTATTAACCTACATCATAGTGACTAATTGCTCCTTATTGTCTTTGGATAAATGTAATTTCAATTGTGAGAATTCAGTTCGAACACCATCAGAGCCATTACTGAGAACCCCGAAGGTGGCCAATAATGGAGGAACTAATTTGGTCTTATTTTGAACCTAGCTTTGTCCCCTACCTCCACCAAAACACATAAACAAACAAACCACTCACAAAAACCCATCTACAAAAATTAAAAGCAACGAAGGCTACTCTGGAATATACACTGCATTCTCATTGTGATAGAAGTAATCAATGTTTATCTCAATGTTTATGCCATGAATAATTTGTGATTAAATTACTACCTGCATGTATTAACTCGATAAGAGATACAGATATTTAGTGACAAGACAAATATCAGTCAAAACACTTCCCCCTAGTGAAACCATAAATCAAGAATGACTTGAGTCTCTGGTGCTTTCCATCAGCTTCAGGCACAGCATTGAAGTAATTCATGATCTGTTTATATATGCCTTGATGCTGGTGTACTGTAATCCATATACTCCCACCCCCCTACTGCCACCCTAATACAAAGACCGAAAATGTTCACAGGATGACTCTAGGAGATATGAAAATCAATTATCCTATAACTAACTAAGCTTGCTATACACAGTAGAGGTCAGTTACATGGTGGAAACCAGAACCCATGAAGCATTGATCAATAATGTGTTGACTGGACTTTATGAGGCTTAGTGTCTCATTTATTTAACATCTGAAGCCAGAAACTGGTAACAGTATAAGCAAAAAAGAAATGCCACATTTATGAAGTGAATATATATTGTCCCCCAGAGTTTTGCTCTGTCTCTAGTAGTACCAAAATTGAACATGTGTCTTTTCATTAAAGTAGAACATCAAAAAACACTGAGTTCATCACACTTACACATTTGTAGTTTTTCAGCCATAGCAGATGATAAGAGATATCATATACCTAAAATAAAACAATGCTCATACCAGCCCCGGTGAAGATCCAGAATGAGTCATTTAAATTATGCAATCATGATTTAATGATTAAATGTAGTCATGTAAATGTATTTCAACAATTTACTTACAAGAGGTATGTATCCTCTGAGCTAAATGTAATATATTGAAAATATTAAGTATGCTTCACTAGATCTTTTGATGGCTCTGCATATGGAATAGTATGTCAATGTCCTGCTATACATGTGTCCCAGACATAGATAGGCTCAAAAGTTACTGTATCCATTCACATGCTGAGTGACCTATGATGCTGTCACAATGACATTTATAAACAGTATAACACCACTAATGATTTCTGTTAGGATGTGGTCTCTTTAGAAATCTACCTATCCTCTCTTTGGTTTACCTCAGCAAATTTATCTGGTTTTATTAAAGAATTTTTCTACCCCCTAGAACTATTTTGTTATAACTAGTCATTCTAGGTTGTATCATGATATTGATAAATAGTGTTCAAAACTCTATTAGTAGTTGCCTGTCCATTAGCCATTACTCTTAAGTCCATTTGCTATATAGAAATGTCAAGTGGACCTTGGGAAAATGTCTACACCATTACAATTGCATTAAAATGAAATTGAAAACTACCAACCATGCATCTTCTCTGGCGGTCATAATGCTTTACCATAGCAAATCACTGCAAATACTTCTATCCTTTAGAAATCATTAAAAGTAATGACAAAAACTGCAATTACTTTTGCACCAACTTAATAAATTTACCTTCCACCCTGCTACTTACCTGCAACAAGATTGCCATAAAATGGCAATGTTCAATCAGTAGCAGGACAGTATTGAGAGAGAGTAGAACACACAAAAAGCTCAACAGGACACTTGATAATATGTCAAGAGAGTCACCTATTATATGCTAATAGAAATTGAGTTCTCAGAGATAAAATGTGGTTTCTAAATGCCACCTGGCTTTCCATCTGACAGATTCATGCCATCTGCTTCTGATGAAAATTAAAAGATTGCTTGCTAGAGTTGGTCAAAAATTATCATGTCAATCAAATCCACTTTCTCCTATCTTCAGTTTCCTTGGAAATACAAATTTTTCCCACTTCCTTGACTCCATGCTACTCCTAACTCCCCTCGGCCCTAAGCTGCATTCTATTTTCATGTGTCAAGCTATCATATGGACCCAGCAATTTAACCCAGAACTTTAGTCATAAAAACTTACTGAGGTTGAAACCATTTTTTAAGGATGCCCACACCTGCCCTCATAACAACTTGTTGGCCATTTTCTATGTAGTTGAACTAGTTTTAACATGTTTGGCTCGATGACTCTGTTATTATTTTCACACTTAGTCATTTGAATTTCTTTGCACTAGTCCTCACTGGTGTCCAAGTTTTAATTTGGAATAATTGATTGTGACTTTGCTTATGAGTATCTTCTAGTTTTAAAAGAGTAGGATAGATCCATATATATATATATTTCTGAATCTTATTTTGGGGAAACAAGAGATGGAATATTAAGACCGAGACATCCATGGACTACAAAGAAATAAATATATGATACTTAACACTAAGGCCCTGGGAAACACCCTAGAAGTGCTGCTGTACCTTTAGCCATGTGTATAAATTATAGACGAAGAGAAGATTCTGTCTTTTGAATCTCCAGGAATGTGATATTTAATGTCCTTATTCTGAATTGTTTTTATTAAGTTGTATTTTTAACTTGCATAACCGTCTGGTTTTTTTTTTTTTTTTTTTTTTTTTTTTTTTTCCAGCTGGTTACAGAAGTGCTTGAGGGGGAATGGGGATTTGGAAATATGCTAGCAATGCAATTGTCCATGATTGCTTGGGGACCTTTGAAAAAGAGCTTTGATAAAAGTTTTGATATTGAATGTAATCAGTTAGTCTGCTGAGGCAGGTAATTGAAGGGGAATTAAATTCCTATATACAGCCCACTGTACTCTCACAAATGGTGGCTAGACTTGATATTGAAGAGATCAAATTAATTGTAATGTAGTCTTAGTAAAGAGTGTTTATATGCTTTGCAGACCTGAGGATTCATGTTTGTACAGAAACTATGTGACAATTACAGTTTATCTATAGAATAACATATTTGTCTAATGTTACAAAAAATACATTATCAATTTATACTCTCTATATCTATCTGCCCATATTTTTCTAGGAATTCCTGAAACAATTGAATATATATACAAATTTGCAAAATCATATGAAACTATTTTGCTAATTACTCAAACCTCCCAGGAAATGAAAGTAGCCTTATCCTCTCTCATAAGCTTTAGAACTGATTGAATTCAATAGTTCTTAAAGAGTGGCTTTACCTAAATAATTAATGCAATGTTTTCAAAGTGTTTACCTCCAGGTTAGTAACTGCCCTATAAGGGTAGGAATACCTGTGTCTTATTTTGTAGATAAATGTTTAGAGCAGAAATCCATTAAGACTAATGAAACCTGAGGCTTTGTTGCAGCATGTTAATTTACCTGAGCCTATTAATTCTTGTCTGTTTTCAGACCATATTTTACTTAAACAAGGGTCTGGAAATTGAGATAAAACCATTGCAAAATGCATATAAAATGGAAAATATATGTATTCATATATACATATGTATTTAAATATATATCTGAGTTTTAATATGTGTAAAATACAAATCGTTTAAAACCAACTCAAATATGATGTAGATTTACCTCCACACAATTATTCCAAGTTTTTTTTTTTTATGATTTCAGGAATGAATCATCTTTCTTCCAATCTGTTCAATGTACATTTGCTCTAAATGTAAGATAATGGTTTAGCCAGTTTCTTCATATGGTAGTAATGCCAATGCCATCTAAAGACAAAGTGTTCTACATAAGATCTGAAAATTATCTGCAGCATCCATTTGCATAATAAATATTCAATATAGAAGTCAACATTTGTCAGATATATTAAGAGCAAGGATTGGCTTGCACATAATGTTTATGGTCATTTGTTATGCAGCAATACAAAAATACAGTAGATGAAAGTAATTTCCACAAATCATGTAACTCCGTGTTTTGTAGTAAATGAGACTTTACTAGCATGAGAAGGGAAGGCTTATATCCAGGGTAAAACAAGCGGAAGAAAATAATAACACGATTCTTGTTCCTTAACAATAACCCACCACAGCTTAATGTCTGATTTAATGATTCCTTAAACAATACTTCTAATGTGCATTACATATGGTCCATTAATTGTCTTACACAATTCTGCATGGTTTTCAGATAGTTTTCCCAAATGCATCTGTCCTCTTTTAAATCCTTCTAAGCACCATCTTTTAGTGAAGTCCTTGTAAATTCTACCAGGAAACAAATTGGTAACATTTTATGTTTATATACATTTTGTAAATATATGTTATTTAAATAATGTGGGCATAATTCATCATTAATTAATGTTAGAACGTGAAATTTCTTTGGTACTCATTTCCAAGCTATTCCTCCAAAGGTACATCTACCTGATTATGTCAAATATATAAAGCTTGAGGAGAATCAATAATGAGTTCTGCAATGAAAAGTACATAACAAATTCTTCAAAAAGAATCAGCAATCACTTTGAAGATAAATAGCTGAAGAAAGTATGTTGATAAACAGATTGCATGTAAATGTAGTTCCTCATGGAAAAAAATGAGTAAAAGATTTATATTTGTCAAGATCTTCACTTGTATTTTTTAAGAAGATTCTTTGTTCATTTGTTCATTGAACAAATGTATTTTAAATACCTAAGTGTTTAATGCACACTCATCTTGTCAGGGATGGAGGAGGATGTAGAGAAACCTAGTTCTGACCTAGTGGGGCTTCATTAGGAGACATTTAATTATGCTTCCTACTTGTATTAACCTTCTGTATAAGGTAAAGGTAGTTTCAGGATTTTAAGATTTGAAATTTGATTTCATGGATTCAAAGCTATGCTTTTTTACTTGCTATCTTGGACAATTATTTTCCCTTTGTAAACATTAGTTCTTTAACTTAAAAGAAGAGTAATGCTAACAGTAGTTATGTGAGAAAGAGAACAGAGATTCAGAGGTCACAGAGCTTGTAAAGTGTGTAGCGCAGACCTAGCAAAAACATGCAGAAACATGAAGTTAATGTATCATGGCGTATTTTTAAAATTGCAGCCTTTGGTTTGACTGCAAAACAGTGGGAAGGGTTGAAATTGCTTATGATGCATTTAAAAATTTAGATAGAAGCTAAATGATGAAAGGCTTCCTTCTTCTTTCTCATAATGGAATAAAGTGGCATGTGCTGTGTGGCGGAAATACACGCTTCAATGAGGTATGAATAAAAAATGTAACTTTAAAAATTTTATATAATTGATTCAGTAATCCGCACAAGTAACTCTCCATCTCTGTGTTCTGGAAAAACTCAAAATTGCCAATTAACGTGTCAACTCCCTTCATGCATATATGCAGCCAAGGAGTCCCTTTGACTGGCTGCTTCTGTTTCCTCTTGCCTTGCTGAGACTGCCTGGGGAGACTTGTGGTAGATGAAAAACAATTATAAGCAGGTGGTTTTGCCTGCCTACTCTGCACACTCCAGTTCTCACTGGCTCTCTGTTTTTCCAGAGACTGGGCTGTACCTCTCATTGAATCCCTTGACCATGTCACCTCCTTGATCATCTCAACTAAGTACTCACTTTGCCCATATCATGGCAGTCTCTCTGTAAGATGTTATTGATTTATGTCTCTCTAGATAATACTTTTATGAATAATGACACTGGAAAAATATTGAAACTTTTTCTTAACAGTTTATCTTTAAAATCAAATATTTAAACAAATCTACATAGAATAAGAAGAATTCTAATGATGTTTTATAATGCCACATAATACTGTAACACTAGGAGTATGATTTTTCTAATAGGCAAATTTGATTGTGATGTTTCTGTCAATATTTTATTTCAATGGGGTAGAGAGGGAGGAAGATTTCTGTCATTTAGCTTCTACCTAAATCTTTAAATTCATTATAAGCAGTTTTTGACCCTTCCTAATGTGCTTCAGTCAAAATAGAGGGTATGATTTTCAGAATATGATATAATGTACGAACTTTGTTTTTGCATAGAGAAAACATACAGTCTCGAATGCTCTTGCTTACTTTGTGAGTGTTGAATACCTACTAAACGTAAAGCTCCTGTTGAGAACTTCTGACCTATAAAGCTTTTGCTAAAATTTCAGTGAGAGAAAGTTCAGAGTTTCTGTGCCATTTGATATAATTTATGTGACAGTAGTGTAGCACTCATAACAACTATTGTAATTGAGGTGTCATCTGTTTGTCTACACTCCATGACTGAATTCCTAGAGGGTGGATATGACCATATTTTATTCACTTTTGTATATCTCCGTATTAACTCTAACGTATCTTTGGCTTCAGGAAAAATGATTAATGACTCAATAAATAAATAAATTTAAAATGTTGACATTTATTTTAGTAATTCATTTTGTAATATAATCTATTTTTCATCAGAAAGTAACCATATTAAATAAGAATTGGTAAGAAAATCTAAATGTAGCCTAGAAATTATTTTGAAGAGACAATTTTATTAGATTGAATGTACTTAATTTGCAACATTTTTATCTCTTTTCATGTGTGTAGGTGTTTTCTCCCTTAGCAAACACTTAAATATTACATAAATCAGATTGTATTTGACTCATCTTTTTGACAAATTGCTTCTTTTTAGCTTTTGTTTCTGAGTTGGAATTTAGTTTTATATATGAACAGTGAAAGATTTTCATTGCCTGACTGACCTATAGGTTGACAGTGAATAAAAAATGAAAGACAGCAAGGCTTTATTTTTCCCCTTTATCTTCTTTGCCTTTGCTTTTGTACCCTTTTGTGGATTAATCATCAAGGTCAATTGTACAGTCATTACTCCTCCTGGCAAAACTTCTAACTGAGGTCAGTTAATGAATCAGCTGAAAAAGCAGTAGCTTTACTAATTCTTACAGCATTTCATCAAAAGAAAAATCTCCTTTAATTTTATTTAACTTGGCACCAGAATCCAAACAAATGTACTGTTTTCTGGCCAGGAAGTATTTCAGCCAAATAACTATTGACATGATTTAATAAAATAATTAAATCAGGAAAGAATATGAACTAAACATAAACAAAATTGCTTTAGTAGTAATTTTCGTAATTGAGAGAAAGTATCCTTCCTAAATCTGGCTGAAGGCAGGAACTTCTCCTTAGGTCTGTTATATTACAGTCCTTGGGCTAGGTACTTTATATTCTTCCACTTTAAATTTCTCAAACTCTCCCTTAAGGGAAAAACCGAAAATTGTAATGAGGGTTTAAGTAGAGTAGGAAAAAAATCATATGATTAATATACAAAACACATGTTAATGAATTCTTACATTATGAACTAGTAATTATGTAATATGTATTCTAGGAATCTAATATTCAAATAATGCTAATTAAATGACAAGTTAAACGTCATTTCCTCTATATCAGTTATTTAATGATGTAGCAAAGTACATCACCTAGAGGCAGAAATACCATTCGACCCAGTAATGTCGATGCTAGGTATATACCTAAAGAAATATAAGTCATTCTATTACAAAGACACATTCATGTGTATGTTCATTACAGCACTATTCACAATAGTAAAGACATGGAATCAACCCAAACGCCTATCAATGATAGACTGGATAAATAATATGTGGTACATATACACCATGGAAGATTACGCAGCAATGAAAATGAATGAGATCATGTCCTTTGCAGGGACATGGGTAGAGTTGGAAGCCATTATCCTCAGCAAACTAATGCAGGAAGAGAAAACCTAACCCTGCATGGTCTCATTTATAAGTGGGAGCTGAACAATGAGAACACATGCAAGGAGCAGCACATACTGGGCACCTGTGGGAGGTTAGGGGAAGGAAGAACATCAAGAAGAATAGCTAATGAATACTGGGCTTAATACCTGGGTGATGTGATAATCTGTGCGGTAAAAAACTATGGTACATGTCTACCTATGTAACAAACCAGCACATCTTGCATATGTACCTGAACTTATAATAAAAGTTTAAAAAAAAAAAAAAACACAGAAGGAGGACTGTCACTGCACATTGATTTGGTTTCATTTTAGGAGTAAGACTAAAACAACTTTTGAACCTCTGGTGACTGAATAATGTGTAAATGATATAAATGATACAAATTGGAGAAGATCACAACTGATAAAGTAATTTTGAAAGAGAAAGGGTCGAAACAAAAAGGAGTGTAAAAACATGAAACTCTTATTTTTTGTGTTAGATATTAATATATAAATTCAAAATTTTTTAAAAATTGTAAACACAGATGTATTTAAATATAAGCATATATTTAAATATATTGATAATTTAATTGTGTAGTAAATCATTAAAGTTAGGAAACTATTTAAATTAATATAATTAGTAATTGGTTTGTTTAAATTATTAACGTATATGCTTATATTCATGCAGGTATATAATGTTTAAGGTAAACATTACAAATTAATACAACAAAAGATGGTTGAGAAATGAAGGGAAAGAAGTTGTAAGAAGTAATAAACATTAATGAAAGCATAGTCCATTAGTACTTAAGGCCTACGCATCAAGAGAGTCTCAAAGGAACTTTCTCAAATGAATATACATGTGTATTGTTTTGTTTAATTTTAATTGAAAAGTAAAAATATATATTTGTGTTGAATAATATGATGTTTGGGTATATGTATGCATTATAGAACAGTTAAATGAAGATGTTTGGAATACGTATTACCTCACATCCTTATCACTGTTTTGTATTAAGAAGATTTAAAATTTACTCTCATAGTCATTTTCAAGTATACAATATACTGTCATTACCTGTAGTCACCAATTAATGTAGAGAAATACTGATGTGCATATTAATGTATCTTTTATTCTTCCTAACTAAAATTGTGCGTCCTTGAACAACTGTTCAATTCCTTCATCCCCCAGGCTCTAGAGACTACCAGTATACTCCCTGATTCTATGTTCTCAAGATTTTCGGATTCCACATATAAGTAAGGTTATGTGGTATTTGTCTTTCTGTGCCCAGCTTAGTTTACTCCTCCAGGTTTATTCGTGTTGTTACAAATGAAATAATTTCTTCTTTTTTAAAGGTTAAGCACTATTGAATTGTGTGAATATACCAGATTATTCTTTATCCATTCATTTGTTAATGGATACTTAGTTTGTTTCCATATCTTGGCTATGGTGAATAATGCTGCAGTGAACGTAAGAAGGCAGATATCTCTTTGACATACAGATTTTATTTCTTTTGAATATACACTTAGTACTAGGAAGGTTGGGTCATATGACAATTCTATATTTAATTATTTTAGGAATCTCAATATTACTTGCCAAAATGACTTTCCTACTTTACACATCCCCACAAATGTATAAAAGATTTCCCCTTCCTCCACATCCTCACCAACAGGGATCTTTCATCTCCTTGGTAATAATCATTCCAACAGGTAAGAAGTGATATCTCATTGTGGTTTAATTTGCATTTCCCTGATGACTAGTGATGTTGAGCATTTTTTTTGTGTGTGTGAATCTGTTTTCCATTTTGATGTCTTCTTTTGAGAAATGTCTGTTTAGGTTCTTTGCCCATTTTTAATCATGCTATTTATTTTCTTTCTATTAAGTTGAATTATTTATATATTTTGGATATTAGCCCTTTATCAGGTGTATGGTTTGCAAATATTTTCTCTTATTCTGTGAGTTGTCTCTTCACTCTATTGATTGTTTCCTTTGCTGTGCAGAAGCTTTTTAGTTCGATGCAATTCCATTTGTCTATTTTTGTTTTCGGTGCCTATCCAAAAAAAACATTGCCGACACCAATTTCATGAAGTTTTCTCTTATATTTCCTTTTAGTAGTTTTATAGTTTTGATCTAATGTTTAAGTATTTAATTCATTTTCAGTTTATTTTTGTATATGGTGTGAAATAAAGTTCAAATTTCATTCTTCAGCATATGGATGTCCAGTTTGTCCAGCACCATTTATTGTTGATTTTGTACCATGAAACTTTACTGAATTCATTTATTAGTTCTAATAGTTTTTTGGTGGACTCTTTTGGGTTTTCTCTATATAAGATTATATTGTCTGCAAACAGGAAAAATTTAACTTCTTCCTTTCTAACATACCTGTTTTAATAATTGGAATAAATGATAATAAATTTATACAGTTACAAATCATACATAAGTGAAAGAACAGTAAGATAATTCTAATAACAACAAAGTTATAGCAGGATGAAATATATTCAGGTACCCCAAAATAGAAAAAAAATGATATACATAGTAAAGACACATGTAAACTAATTCTTTAATTTTAAAAAGGTAAAGTTAAATAGGTAAACAGTTTAATCAATTGAAAAGAGAGCATCTACAAATACACAAATAAGAATGAGGATCATCATTGATAAGAGAATAAGAGACTAATTTGTTCAGTAAAATTCAGTTCATTTTGATAACCTAGACAATCAGTTATTTTCTCTGAAACTGACTCCCTAAAATATCCAAATCCTAAAGAAGCCAATTTTACATATATTCAAATGTGTAAACTATTCCCCATGCCCCATAACAAAGCATCATGTCTATGGAAAGTCATAAAACATAAAGCAAATTCTAATGCTATTTAAGACAGTCCAGAATATAGAAAAGTGGGAAAAAATTCAAAATGCTTTCATGAGGTTGTTATACAAACCTGACCTGACTTAGATGTCATGAAAAATAACCCTCTGGTCAAATTTCACGTATAACAATTGTTTAAAAATCTCAATGAATAATTAACAATCTGAATGCAATAGCTCATTTAAAGGAATATCCACTTGGATTCATGCCAGGAACAAAAGAACCACAAATTATAATAGGCAAAAATATATAGTTGTAGTTGTAGATATTGAAAATTTTATATTTTTAAAGATAGAAATAAGAGAGAAAATTACTATTATGAGCAGGAAAATAAGATTAAATAACTTACTTGGGTGTAATATCAAACATAGGGTATGAACGACATGCAAGAAATATACAAATTATATTTAAAATACTGCTAACAGACATATTTTTATTTGAATCAATGGCAAGATTTCTTCTATTTCCAAATATACATTGCTATCAAAAATATGTCAACTTTCCATAAATAATTTCTAGCATACTTAATTAAAATAATAGCAGGATTAGTTTATTCAGTATTTGTTGTCTTTAAGAACTAGACATTGGTTAAACAGTTGCTATAAAAAAAAGAGTGGATTCCTGCTCCAAGATGCTGATTAGATGAAGCCAGGAGGAGCATCTCCCACTGGGGGACCAGGACATCAGAAAGAATGGTGCACTTCTGGCAGATTTTCAGAAGGAAGGCATTGACAGTGAATGGAGAGAAGACACAGATGCTAGTCTGAACCACAGAAAAGCTAGGGACAATGCACTGGGCTACTGGGCACCAGAACTTATTCCTGGCCCCTAATGACTCCTGTGGAAGGGGTGAGTTGAACCGGCAAGGAGCAATCCACTCATGCCACAGACCTCTGGTTTCCCAGTAGGAGGAGACCCCTTGAGCATCATGGACACTTGAGTTGCCAAGGAGAGCTGCTTAAGGAAGTGGTGGTGCAGAACTCCAGCCAGTGTGGCACCCAGAGGGTTTGGTGCAGGAGTGTCTGTAGTGGAGGTGCAGAAGCATCTGTAGTGGAGCATAGCCAGAGATGCCCAGCCCCTTAGGCTTGACTTGCTCCTATAGCAGACTTTAGCCCTAGGGGAATTGTTGGACCTGAACTCTACAGGGAGATCTTGCTCATGAGATTGGGCCAGTCTGACCTGAGCACCCCTGGGTCTGCTGGCCTCTCCTGTGTCCCTAGCCTGGCCATTTTTGCTTTAAGTGGAGCACCCAAGTGCCTCCCAGGGGCCTGCATCATAGCTCTTGTGGTGGTGGACTGCACCTGACCAGCAGTGTGCTCCAACAGAGCAACCCCCATGGACACACACCAGCCCTCCTGTGTCCTCCTCCCACTGCAGCCTGTGTAACTTTACCTGCATGTAATCTCCCATGGCCACCCCTCATATCGCTCTGCCTAGTATGTATGTGCAGGCAGACATTGCCCTTTTATCCTTGTCAGAGTGTGTGTGTGCCTGGACCCTGCCATGCCACTGCTGTTGGCATAGGTGCACACCACTTTCACCTCATCGCCTCAGCTGCACTGTCATTGTCATCAGAGTGTTACGGGCACAAAGCTGCCAGCCCCATCCCTGCAGCACCCCACGTCTGTGCTGACACTGCCACTTGTGCAAAACTAGTCACAGAAAACAGCAGACCCACCTATACCCTAAGCATTCACTGCTATCCACATGTACACACATAGAGGGGGCACACAATCCTGCACCCACCAGTGCTCCACCCCCTAACTAACATCACAACCAGTGCAAACATGACACAGTTACTAACAGGGAGCCCCCACGTTTCCAAGCCATGTTGCCATTGCTGTGAACACCTGCACAGAAGCCAGCACCCTGGCACCCATTGGCACACTGCCACAGCCAATGAGCATGCACCCCACCACACTGTCACTGCTGCTGCTGCTGGCATATGCAAATTAGAATAGATCCCACTTATACTGACCTGAAAAGGGCTTTGGCTGGCAACATTCATCAGAGAATTGTGACTAGCAATCCAGGAGCACCTCAACCCCTCGAGTGCAGCAGGTTCCTCACCTGGAGGAGCCAAAAAATCAAAGCTAGGGCCTGATAACCAATCTCAGAGGTAGAACATACAGTCCCAAAGCCCTGAGCTGAGCCTTGGCCCCTAAAATCTTCCAGATACAAATCCAGTCAACTAAACCCACCTTCTCCCACAATCAAACCATCAAGTTCATCAAAGAAAAGAAAAGAAAAAAAAAATACATCCAAAGGACACCAACCTCAAAAACTGAATACACATCACCCCACAAAGATTAGAAAGAACGAGTGCAAGATCTCTGACAGCTCAAAAAGCCAAAATGTTTTCTTTCCTCCAAACGACTGCACTAGATCCCCAGCAAGCTTTCTTAACTGAAATGAAATGGTTGAAATGACAGAAATAGATTTCTGAATATGGATTGAAACAAAGATCATTGAGATTCAAGATAATCTTTAAATGGAATCTTAGGAAGCTGAGAATCACAATAAAATGATACAGGAGCTGCAGACAAAATAGTCAGTGTAGAAAAGAATGTGTCCATACTGCCCAAAGTAATTTATAGATTCAATGTTATTCTCATCAAGCTATCCATTGACTTTTGTCACAGAACCAGAAAAAACTACTTTAAATTTCACATGGAATAATTAAAAAAAAAAGAGCCTGTATAGCCAAGACAATCCTAAGCGAAAATAACAAAGCTGGAGGCATCACACTACTTGACTTCAAACTATGCTACAAATGTACAGTAACCAAAACAGCATGGTACTGGTAACCAAAACAGATATATAGAGCAACAGAACAGAACAGAGGCCTCAGAAATAACACCACACATCTACAACCCTCTGACCTTTGACAAACCTGACAATAACAAGCAATGGGGAAAGGAATCCCTATTTAATAAATGGTGCTGGGAAAACTGGCTAGCCATATGCTGAAAACTGAAAGTGGACTACTTCCTTACACCTTACACAAAAATTAACTCAAGATGGATTAAAGACTTAAATTTAAAACCTAAAACCACAAAAACCCTAGAAGAAAACCGAGGCAATACCATTCAGGACATAGGCATGGGCAAAGATTTCATGACTAAAACACCAAAAGCAATTGCAGCAAAAACCAAAATTGGCAAATGGAATCTAATTAAACTAAAGAGCTTCTGCACAGCAAAAGAAACTATCATCAGAGTAAACAGGAAAAATACAGAATGGGAGAAAATTTTTGCAATCTATCCATCTGACAAAAGTCGAATATCCAGAATCTACAAGGAACTTAAACAAATGTACAAGAAATAAAAAAACAACTCCGTCAAAAAGTGGACAAAAGATATGAACAGACATTTATCAAAAGAAGACATTTATGTGGCTAACACACATATGATAAAAAGCTCATCATCACTGGTCATTAGAGAAATGCAAATCAAAACCACAATGAGATACCATCTCATGCCAGTTAGAATGGTGATCATTAAAAAGTCTGGAAATAACAGATGCTGGTGAAGATGTGGAGAAACATGAACACTTTTCTACTGTTGGTGGGAGTGTAAATTAGTTCAACCATTGTGGAAGACAGTGTGGCAATTCCTCAAGGATCTAGAACTAGAAATACCATTTGACTCAGCAACCCCATTACTAGGTATATACCCAAAGGAACATAAATCATTCTATTATAAAGACATATGCACACTTATGTTTATTGCAGCACTATTTACAATAGCAAAGACTTGGAACCAACCCAAATGCCCATCAATTGTAGACCTGGATAAAGAAAATGTGGCACCTATACACCATGGAATATTATGCAGACATAAAGAAGAATGAGTTAATGTCCTTTGCAGGAACATGGATGAAGCTGGAAATTATCATTCTCAGCAAGCTAATACAGGAAGAGAAAACCAAACATTGCATGTTCTCACTCATAAGTGGGAGTTAAATGATGAGAACACATGGAGACAGGGAGGGGAACATCACACACCTGGGCCTGTAGAGGGGTTGGGGGAAAGCAGAGGGAGAGCATTAGGACAAACACCTAATGCATACAGGGCTTAAAACCTAGATGATGGGTTCATAGGTGCAGCAAACCACCATGGCACATGTATACCTATGTAACAAACCTGCACATTCAGCATATGTATCCTAGAAATTAAAGTGGAAAAAAAAATATAACTGACCAGAGAGAGCTGAAAAATATAATACAAGAATCATATAATGCAATTGTAAGTGTTGACAGCTCAATAGACAAAGCTCAAGAGTCTGAAGGCTGGTTTTCTGAAATAAGACAGAATAGAAAACAAAAGAATGAAAAGGAATGAACAAAGCCTCTCAGAAATACGGGATTATGTAAAGATAATGAATCTGTTACTCATCGGCATCCCTGGAAAAGATGGGCAGAATGCAATAAATTTGGAAAACAGATTTCAGAATATCATCAAGAATAACTTCCCCAACCTAGCTACAGAGGACAACACTTAAATTCAGGAAACACAGAGAACTCCTCCAAAATACTTTACAAAAATGTCATCTCCGAGACACAAAATCATCAGATTCTCCAAGGTCAAAATGAAAGAAAACATGGTAAAGGCAGCAAGAGAGAAAGAACAGGTTACCTAAAAGTGAAGCTCATCAGAATAGTAGCTGACCTGAGCAGAAATCCTATGAGACAGCAGAGATTGAGTGACTATATTCAGCATTCTTAAAGAAAGGAAATTCCAACCAAGAATTTCATATCCTACCAAACTAAGCTTCATAAGTGAAGGACAAATAAGATCCTTTTCACACATGCAAATGCTGGGGGATTTTTTTTTTTTTTTCAGACCTTCATTACAAGAATCACTAAATATAGAAAGGAAAAGTCATTACCAGCCACTACAAAAGCACACTAAAGTACACAGATCAGTGACCTGATAAAGAAGCCACACAGACAAGTTGGCATAATAGGCAACTAACAACATAATGATTATATCAAACCAGCACCTATCAATGTAATATTGATGCAAACAGGCTAAATGTTCAAGACCCAATAGAATGCTGTCTTCAAGAGATCCATCTCATATGCAATATCATCCATAGGCTCAAGATAAAGGGATGAAGAATATCTACCAAACAAATGGAAAACAGAAAAAAGCAAGGATTGTGATCCTAATTTTAGAAAAAAGCAGACTGTAAATCAACAAAGATTAAAAAAGACAAAGAAAGTCATTAAACAATAGTAAAGGGTTCAATTTAACAGGAAGACCTAATTGTCTTAAATACATATTCACAGAACAGAGGAGCACCCAGATTCAAAAAGCAAGTTCTTTGAGACTTTCAAAAAGACTTTGATTTCCACACTATAACACTGAGAAACTTCAACACCTCACTGACCTTATTAGACAGATCATTAAGGCAGAAAATTTACAAAGATATTCAGGATGTTAACTCAGTATTAGACCACATGGACCTGATAGATCTCTACATAACTCTCTACCCCAAAACAACAAAATATACATTCTTCTCATTGCCACATGGCACATACATTAAAATTGATCACACAATCAGACATAAAACTATCCTCAGCAAATACAAAGAACGGAAATTATACCAACCACTTTCTTGGGCCACAGTGCAATAAAAATAAAATTCAAGATTTAGAAAAACACTCAAAATTATACAATTACATGGAAATTAAACAACCTCATTTGGGTAAATAATGAAACTATGGCAAAAATCAAGAAGTTCTTTGAAACGAATGAGAACAAATATACAATATGAAAAAATCTCTGGGATACAGCCAAGGCAGGGTTAAGAGGGAAATTTATAGCACTAAACACCCACATCAAAGAGTTAAAATGCTCTCAAATAAATAACCTGATATCACAACTAAAATAACTAGAGAAACAGGAGCAAACCAATCCTAAAGCTAGCAGAAGACAAAAAATAACCAAAATCAGAGGTGAACTGAAAAGTATTGAGAGAAGAAACCCCACTCAAAAGATCAACAAATTCAGGAGCTGTTTTTTTGAAAAAACAAAAATAAGATAGATCTCTAGCTACACTAATAAAGAAGAAAAGAGAGAAGATCCAAATAAACACAATTAGAAACTGACAAAGAGGATATTACCACTGATGCCACAGAAATACAAATAACCATCAGAGACTACTACGAACGTCTGTATGCACACAGACTAGAAAACTTAGAAGAAATGAATAAATCTCTGGACATATACACACTTCCAAATCTAACTAGAAAGAAATTGATGTCCTGAACGACCAATAATGAGCTCCAAAATTTAATCAGTAATAAGTAGCCTACCAACCAAAGAAAGCTCAGGCCTAGACAGATTCATAGTCAAATTCTACCTCATGTACAAAGAACTGGTACCATTACTACTGAAACTATTCCAGAAAATTGAGGAGGGATTTTATTCTGAGAAGCTAGCATCATCTTGATACCAAAACCTGGCAGTGCACAGCAAAAAAAGAAAACATCAGGTAAATATCCTTGATGAACATTGATGAAGAAATTCTCAACAAGATACTAACAAATTGAATACAGCAGTACATGAAAAAGCTAATTCATCATGCTCAAGTAGCCTTTATCCATAGGATGCAAGGTTGGTTCAACACATGCAAATTACTAAATGTGATTTATCACTTAAACAGAACTAAAGCCAAAAACCACATGATTATCTCAATAAATATAGAAAAAGTTTTCAACAAAATTCAACATCCCTTCATGTGAAAAACACTTAGCAAATTAGGTATTGAAGAAATATAAATCAAAGTAATAAGAGCCATCTATGACAAACCCACAGCCAACATCATACTGAAAAGGCAAAAGCTGGAAGTGTTCCCCTTGAAAACTGGCACAAAAGAAGGATACCCTCTCTCACTCTCTCATTATTCCTATACAACATAGAACTGTAAATCTTGGCTGGAGCAATCTGGCAAGAGAAATAAATAAAGGACATCCAAATAGGAAGAGAGGAAGTCAAACTATCCCTGTTTGCAGACAACATGATCCTGTATCTAGCAAATCCCACAATATTGGCTCAAAAACCCCTTAGGCAGATAAATAACTTCAGCAAAGTTGCAGGATACAAAATCAATGTACTAAAACTGCAAGCATTTCTATATGCCAACAAGAGTCAAGAAGAGAGCCAAATCAAGAAAGCAATCCCATTCACAATTGCCACAAAAAAGAATAAAATACCTAGAAATACAGCTAACCAGGGAGGTGAAAGATCTCTACAAGGAGAATTAGAAAATACTGGTCAAAGAAATCAGAGATGACACAAACAAACGGAAAATCATTCCACACTCATGGATGAAAGAATTATGAAAATGGCCATACTAACCAAAGGAACTTACAGGTTCAATGCTATTTTTATTAAACTACCAATGGCATTCTTCAGAAAACTAGAAAAAAAAAATATTTTCAAAGTCATATGGAACTAAAAAAGAGCCTGCATAGCCAAAGCAATCCTAAATGAACAAACAAATAAACAAACAAACAAACAAACAAAAGCTGGAGGCATCATGACACCTGATTTTAAACTATATACTAGGGGGCTGCAGTAACCAAAACAGCATGGTACTGGTACAAAAATTGACCCGGAGACCTATGCAAAGGAATAGAGAGCACAGAAATAAGGCTGTACACATACAACCATCTGATCTTTGACAAAGCTGACTAAACAAGCAATGGAAAAAGAGGTCCCTATTCAATAAATAGTGCTGGGATAACTGGCTAGTCATATGTAGAAGATTGAAACTGGACCTCTTCCTTACACCATATACAAAAATCAACTGAATACGGATTAAGGACTTAAATATAAAACCCCAAACTATAAAAACCCTGGGAGACATCCTAAGTAATACCATTCTGGACATAGGAACTGGCAAAGATTTCATGACAAAGATACCAAAAGCAATTGGAACAAAAGTAAAAAATGGACAAATGGAATCTAAGGAAACTAAAGAGTTTTTGCACAGCAAAAGAAATTTGAGCAGCATAAATAGGCAACCTACAGAATGGAAGAAAATATTTTTATACTATGCATCTGAGAAAGGTCTAATATCTAGAATCTATAAGGACCTGAAATTTACAAAATAAAGACAAATCACCCCGTTAAGAAATGGGCAAAGGACATTTACAGACACTATTCAAAGAAGACACACATGTGACCCCAAAGCATGTGAAAAAAAGCTCCATATCACTGATTACCAGAGAAATGCAAGTCAAAACCACAATATGATACCATCTCATACCAGTCAGTATGGCTATTACTAAAAAGTCTAAAGATAACAGGTGCTGGCAAGGTTGTGGAGAAATGATCACTTATACCACTTCTGGTGGTAGTGTAAATTAGTGTAAATTAGCTCAAGCATTGTGGGAAGCAGTGTGGCAATTCCTTAAAGAGCTAAAACAGAACTGCCATTCAACCCAGCAATCCCATTACTGGGTATGCACCCAAAGGAATATAAATCCTTCTGTCATAAAGATATATGCATGCATATGTTCATTGCAGCACTATTCACAATAGCAAAGAGAGGGAATCAACCTAAATGCACATCAGTGGTAGACAGGATAAATAAACCATATGACATATACAAAATGGAATACTATGTAGCCATAAAAAAGAATAAGATCATGTCTTTGCAGGAACATGGATAGAGCTGGAGGTCAGTACCCTTAGCAAATTAATGCAAGAACAGAAAAGCACATACCACATATTCTCACTATATGAGAACATGTAGTGGAAATTATATGATGAGAACTCGTGAACACAAAGAGAACAAGAAACGCTGGGTTCTACCTCAGAATGGAGAATAGAATGAGGGAGAGGGGAAGAAAAAATAACTCTTGGGTATTAGGCTTAGTACCTGGGTGACAAAATAATACTTACATTACACACATAAATATGTACATATTTATTCATGTACATTAATAATTAATTATATACATATGTATATATGTACATGTATATAAATACATACAATTACTAGAAAAATACCAGAAACACTACTTAAAAAGGTTTTATAGCAAAAATAAAGACAAAACTAGAAGCAAATTATTTTAGCAGACAGGCTAATTTTCTTAAACCATAAAAACACACATTTGATGAGCATGATGCCTGTAATCCCAGCAGTTTAGAAGGCTATGGCAGGAGGATTGCTTCAGGTCAGGAGTTTGAGACCAGCCTGGATAACATAGTGTGACCCGTCTCTAATAACAATTAAAAAAAAAAAAAAAAAGTCAGTCTTCCTGGTGTGCACCTATAGTCCCAGCTACTCTAGAGGCTAAGGTGACAGTATTGCTTGAGCCCAGGAGGTCAAGGATACAGTGAGCCCTGATAGTGCCACTACACTCCAACCTGGGCAACAGAGTGAGACCGTGTCTTAAAAAACAAACACTCAAACCAACCAATCAAACAGAAAAAGCTACACATTTATATTCTTGCAAAAGCTTGCAAGGAATACATGTAATGTCTCTAATTTCTACTGTATACATATAATATAAAATGATATATAATGCCATCATATATTAATAAATGCTTACACTCCATTTCATATTAAGGAAATCTATATATTTTTTATAAAATACATTTTAAACTTAAATAATGTCTTAATATTTTATAACTGTGAAATATTATTTTGTAACTATTGCATATTATAATTTACCAAATAAATAACTTTAATAACTAGGAAAACATAGACAACGACTCACTGATTTTTAAAAAATGTTTTTCCAATTTCATATTTTCACATAGGAAACAATTTATAAAATGTAAGTCCTTGGGTATTTTTAAATTCCCTTATCATCATATGCATGTATAAAATTATTAAAGCAAATTAATTTGTTTTGATGAGTAAAGTAATATTCTTTATTTTATCAGCCACAGTAGTATTTTATCATCTTTGTACCAGCTTGATAATTTGGCAGTGATACAATATTATGAATTATGAATAGAATTTTCTGATTAACATGCTATCCTGTGAATCTTATTTTGTTGTAATAAACTGAAAATGATGATAGCTCTTTAGGTATTCTAATTAAAGTTTTAAATGATCAATGTACCGAGAAAACAAATTAGGTCAGGTATCTTTTTAGCAAGAAAGAACCACTTAGAATAATTCTTAAATTGTTGTTTTTTTCCTTTGTTGCTTTTACTCCTAATACAAAGATTTTCTTTCAATAGCAAATTCCTTGATCATTAGCCACAACTTCTTTTGTTTATTCATCAGCAAAAAACTATAAATAAACAAATTAAATAAATATACCTTTGCCTAATTCATTTTCAAATCAATTTTGCTATGTGTTAATTGGAAATGTAAATGTAAAATAGCCTCCAAAACCAAAACATAAACTCATCTGATTATATCACTATAAGAAATAATCTGCAGAGTAAAATGTACTCTGGCAAAGTCTTGTAAAATAGGTATCTTTACAAAAGAAAAATCAGTATAATAAGAAGACTTTTAAATTGGATGGAGCTACTCTTCCTAAGATGGCATTGTGAAATACAACATGCTCTTATCCTTAAAAAATAGTATTTTTATGTTGTTAGCATTTGAACTCAAACTTACATTTTTCTATTAGGATAATTAGCTTTTTATACTAAAGACACAATGGTTTTGTGATACTTTTGTGGAATCACAGTTAACTGGTGCAAATCCTGTTTTACCACTGATGAGTTTTGTGACCTTGATTACATGATCTTCTAAAGAGTCACATATGAGATTTTTGTATAACATTTCCCAAATAAATATATTTATAGAGCATGTTTGGACATTTTGTTTTGCCTTAGTTTTTATTTGAGCTATTTTGTTTTATAGTAGTCTTGTTTGTCACCAAAAAATACTTTCAGAAACAGAAAGGGAACTAACAAGAAGCATAGGAAAAAAGAAATAAGGAAAGCAGAAAGAGAATAAAGAAAAAAAGACCTAAGAGAGAAGGGAAGTAATCTGTACATATTTATATCTGTTCAATTTCTAGATTTTCATGCTCATTTGTTATATCCATACACCTTACTATTCACAGTGATAAATACAAATATCAAAATGTAAGAGGTGAAGCTATATCATTTCTTATAGAAAGCTTGTTTTGCATTTCTTATATTTTTAAATGAGAGTGTAGTTTCATGATGATAATTTAAAATCTTGACACAATAAAAAAATTGTTAAATTTGAGTGCATTAATAAATTCGTTGGAAGGTTTTATATGTTGTATATGTATGTGCCTCTTTGCAGATTACATCAAAGGCAAGTGTAATTGTTCTAGTGTACAAAGTGCTCTAAAGTCAATTAGTCATTTAAAAACTATATAGTATAGGGGGCTTCCCAGTGTGGCTGAGTTTAAATAATCCTTTGTCTCTAAAGAACAACAATAGAGCTTGATTAAAATTTCATAAATAACAATTTCTGAACTCTCAAATTTGACCAGCAATAAAGAACTGTTGGGATTCACTCAGGATGATGGCAGAAATATTAAAGGGAAACATTAGGGAAAGTTATAGGGAATAGACACAAACCTTCTTGGAAGGCCGAAAAGTTACATAGCTTCTAATAATTGAACAGGCTGAAGGCAGCCGGTTCTTACCTTAGAGAATTAGGTCATAGGGTAAATAATAGGGACAATAGAGACTTCCTCAGTTAAGTTTGTTTACCCTACCTCCATTGAGTAACCTTTGAGCCAGATGGCCCTCTCTGGGGGAGGTTGACGGAGGATGTTGCCCCCTAATGGTATTTACGTTAAACCCGGGTACCTGAGTTTTAATCATTGGTAGAACTACCCTCTTAACCATGTTAATTATCCTCAAGCGTGTTTACTCAAAGCTTCTGTTGTTAATTGTATATTAAATAAATGCCTGGAGTGCAAGCTGCTCAGGGCAGGCCGAAGTGACAAACCTCTCTTGGTTTGCAGGTGGTCAGACACTCAGCAGGACTGGCAAAACATAATATCTGTGTGTCCGTGTACGTTTTATTCATCTGTCATTTGGGTCTTGTGAGGAGCAATACCTCAAAGAACAAATTGATTTGTTCATGAAAATGAGCTTCAAATGAGAACAGTGCAGCTCATTTTAGTTGGAAAAGAAGGTAAAAAACCTGCATCAGCATCACCCAGTAAAAGTAGTGAAATCAGTGGCAAATGAATATAATAGGACATCAACTCTGCTAACTTGAAGTGGTCCTGATTGAAAAAAAATAAAATAAAATCAATGGATTAACAGGCTAGATAGAAATGTCATGAGGAGATTCTGGAAATAAGATTGACATACAAAAGTTTGATAGCTCTTCAGGTGCTTTTTGTGCACACGTGCACTGGAAACCGAAAGGGTTCCAGGCCATCCACACATCTCTGACTGCCTGAAACACTACACGAATAAGCAGAAAATAAGCAATAAATTCTGATGAAAAGTAAGAGTCAGGAAACATCTGAAAATTGATGAATATTAAATGCATTTTCTAACCCACACACAGAATTGAAGTCTTACTGGCTCAATGTATTTGACCACAAAGTCTGTCCAATTTAAGCTGACCATTGAGATGTATCACACAAAGGTGTCCCCTAGCAAATCAGGCTCAAATATAAAAATAAGTAAATAAACAAAAATAAACACAAAACAAACAGGAAAGGGACCTGAAATAATGCTTACGGTGACAGAGGCATATTCTCTGGGCTTATTTCAGGGAAGTTATTAAGCAAACAGTAATAACTCTGAGGGGAAAAGAATCAGAATCAATAGTTACTACATAATATTCCCTCATCATATATTTTTCAACAAATATTATAAGGTGTACTAAGAAACATAAAAGTGTGACCCTATGCAAAATAGAAGCAGTTAATAGTAATTTTCACTGGGTTGGCCTAGATGTTGAATTTATCAGAAATAAGTACTTCAAAGTAGTTATATAAATATATTCAAAGAACTAAAGTAATGTTAATGAAATAAAGATAACATGGGAAGTGTAGTGTCAACTGAATCAACAATTAGAGAATATCAAAAAGGGATAAAAATTATTTTAAAAGACCACATGAAAATTCTGGAATGAGAAACAAATTTGAGAGTAAAAATAAAATTTCTCGAGGGGCTACGTGGTTCGTTTGGGATAACAGGAAAAAAAAAAAATCCAGTGAACTTGAAGCCAGAGAAATAGGATTTATCTAATCGGAAGAAATTAGAAATAAAGATGAGGACAAATCAACAGAACTTCAGAGACCTGTGTAAACACACAAAATGTGCCTATGCATGTGATGGAAATATGAAAAGGATGGGGGAGAGAAAGGAGCAGAAAAATAATTTGAAAACTTATGCCTAAAATATTCTCAAAACTGATAAAAATACATTAATTTATGTATTCAGTAAGTTCAATGAACTCCTATTAGAATAAAAACAGAGATTAACAGCTAGGCAAAATCAGAGTTTAACTAGTCAAAGTCAAATTATAAAAGAAAATCTTGAAAACAGGAGAAAAACAAGTCATCATGAATAGGAACATGACAATATGATTAACAGTTAAGTTCTTGTCAAGAAAAATGGAGTCCAGAAGACAGTGGAATGACATATTCAGAGTGCTGAAAGAAAAGTGATGTGTTTCTGCATTTCAAAAATAGTTTATTTTAACTAGTATTAGCAATGATTCTTTTTATTATTATTATTATTATTATTATTATACTTTAAGTTCTAGGGTACATGCGCATAACGTGCAGGTTTGTTACATATGTATACTTGTGCCATGTTGGTGTGCTGCACCCATCAACTCATCAGCACCCATCAACTCCTCATTTACATCAGGTATAACTCCCAGTGCAATCCCTCCCCCCTCCCTCCTCCCCATAATAGGCCCCTGGTGTGTGATGTTCCCCTCCCCCTCCCCGAGTCCAAGTTATCTCATTGTTCAGTTCCCACCTATGAGTGAGAACATGCAGTGTTTGGTTTTCTGTTCTTGTGATAGTTTGCTGAGAATGATGGTTTCCAGCTGCATCCATGTCCCTACAAAGGACACAAACTCATCCTTTTTTATGGCTGCATAGTATTCCATGGTGTATATGTGCCACATTTTCTTAATCCAGTCTGTCACAGATGGACATTTGGGTTGATTCTAAGTCTTTGCTATTGTGAATAGTGCCACAGTGAACATACGTGTGCATGTGTCTTTATAGCAGCATGATTTATAATCCTTTGGGTATATACCCAGTAATGGGATGGCTGGGTCGTATGTTACTTCTAGTTCTCGATACTTGAGGAATCGCCATACTGTTTTCTATAATGGTTGAAGTAGTTTACAATCCCACCAACAGTGTAAAAGTGTTCCTATTTCTCCACATCCTCTCCAGCACCTGTTGTTTCCTGACTTTTTTATGATTGCCATTCTAACTGGTGTGAGATGGTATCTCATTGTGGTTTTGATTTACATTTCTCTGATGGCCAGTGATGATGAGCATTTTTTCATGTGTCTGTTGGCTGTATGCTTGTCTTCTTTTGAGAAATGTCTGTTCATATCTTTTGCCCACTTTTTGATGGGGTTGTTTTTTTCTTGTAAATTTGAGTTCTTTGTAGATTCTGGATATTAGCCCTTTGTCAGATGAGTAGATTGCAAAAATTTTCTCCCATTCTGTAGGTTGCCTGTTCACTCTAATGGTAGTTTCTTTTGCTGTGCAGAAGCTCTTTAGTTTAATTAGATCCCATTTGTCAATTTTGGCTTTTGTTGCCGTTGCTTTTGGTGTTTTAGACATGAAGTCCTTGCCCATGCCTATGCCCTGAATGGTATTACCTAGGTTTTCTTCTAGAGTTTTTATGGTATTAGGTCTAACATTTAAGTCTCTAATCCATCTTGAATTAATTTTCAGAGCAATGGTTCTATGTGTTTAGCCCCATGAAGACAAATGTGTGTGTTTGTGTGTGTGTGTGTGTGCGTGTGTGTGTGTGTGTGTGTGAGAGAGAGAGAGAGAGAGAGAGAGAGAGAGAGAGAGATTTCTGTTTTAGTCCATTCTCATACTGATAATAAAAAGACATACCTGAGACTCGGTAATTTACAAAGAAAAGAAGCTTAATGGACTCACAGTTCCACATGGCTGGAGAGGCCTCACAATCATGGCAGAAGATGAAGGAAGAGCAAAGGGACTTCTACATGGTGTCGGGCAAGACAGCATGTGCAGGAGAACTCCCATTTATTCAACCATCGGATCTCCTGAGACGTATTCCCTATAAGGAGAACAGCACAGGAAAAATCCACTCCCATTATTCAGTTATCTCCCACAGGGTCTCTCCCTGGACACGTCGGGGCTGTTACAATTCAAGATGAGATTTGGGTGGGGACACAGCCAAACCATTTGAATTTCATTATTTAAAATGAATGGACAACTACTGGCATTTACCTAAATGACATATCTCTTTAATCTCACAAAAATTACCAGGAAAAATTCTGGGTACTTCCTATTATAGAATTCAGAGTTTCAGCAAGAGAGATGACAGGCTATGAGAGCTTGGAATTATCAATGAGTCTCAACACATAAGTATCTCTGTATCATAAAAATATTTTCACTTATTTTCTTATAAATGTTGTTCCTCTAAAACCTATTTTATTTCTGAAGTGTTTCAGATTTTCAATTTTAAAAATAAACACCTGCAATATATAGTAAATTTATTTATATAAAGGTAATAATGTTTCAACATATGCAATGGAAACCCAACTAGTCAAATTTTGTAGTAATAAAGTGAATTACTCCGTCTTTGTCTTTTCAGCTGTTAAATGACTTTGAGAATATTTTGAAATTAATGTGTGAGAAAATGTTCTTTGTCACATCTCCTTTGCGAGACTTAGGCAAGGTCCAATAAATGTCAACCATCAATTTGGCATGTAGGTAAATGAATGCTAGATGATTTAAGTGGTCTGTTCAATTGTTATTCATTCTTCTAATATTAATTCACTGCCTACTAATATCGAAGTTTTTTTGCTGGATTATGCGGATACAATGATAAGTGGAAGGGAGAAAGGAAAGCTCAAGAAATTTTAAAAGGGCAATAGTTTCCTCTGTTTTTCCCCATACATTTATTGAATTATTCATATCCATTTGGACACATGGATATTTATTTATACTTTGCAAAATAATACAAAACTTCTTTATTTACTTTGTTTTTTTTTTTTTTAAATTGTTCTAATTTTAGCCATTGGGATCCTTTCCACTTTCCTCCTGTATTCCTTTGGGATACCTTATCATTGTGGAAGATTTTGTGTGCATGTTTAACTTCTCTTACTTTCTGTAACTACAAGATACTCCAGGCTTATCTTGTATATTTTTTGCCCCAGTCCTAAAATCAGCCATTTATCCAAGAAGCCATTATTCCTCTTACTGGAGAATGACATTAGAAACCACCATCAGGTACCAAGTGTGCTCATTGGCTCATTGTTACTGGGTATTGTGTCTTATAGGCCCTCTAGTCTAATCAAGCTGGGTGATATACGTATGTAAGCTAACCTGTATCATATACTCATATCTATAAATATTCCTGTATGTAATTATATGTGTCTATCTTAAGTGAAACCTATATTCATATTGATGTTACCAACTCTCTGACCTGAATCATCCTAGCCACTTTCCATGACTTATCTGTAACCTCCTACTTTAAAAGTAAAATCCCTGGTTTCTACCATCTGCCCTCCATTTGCGTAGTTTTTCATTTACAGAATACTAGTACCTTCAAAATTGTCAACCTGTACCCCCATGGGGAACTCATATATCAACTAGAATACAGTGCTTAAGTGCAGTTCTTTTTCCGTTAGTTGTAGGGATATGATTCATGTCCAAAATTACTTAGATCAGTACCCTTTTCTCCCACCTGCTTCAGAGAGGTTGTTTCATACAGTTGTAATACATGTAGCTTCTTTCCTCACATCTTGCATTAATGATCTTGGAATTAACTGACATCCTGATTTACATTTTTTAAAAGCTTTCATACATTAACATTAATTCTGTTTTAAATTTCTGTGGGTTTTGATAAATGCTAAACGTCATGTATTCACCAATTCAGTATCATAGAAAATAGTTTTGTAACCCTCAGTTCTTTACTGTGAGACCCTAGTGGTATTCGTTGGATGTAAAGCTCAAGGATTGAAGCCCACAGTTTCTTACCATCAGGTAGACCACACTTATTCTCCAGCAATTTGTCAAAATTAACATTTAACTATTCCTATAAATCTATGGCTCCAGTGGCTTCTGATCCATGTAAGCAGACCTGGACTGTATCTCTCTGGATTTGCTTGTCGCTGCAGATTTCAGGATGGCAGTTTTCCATTTGCTCTGCAAACTCAGTTCTCAGAGCCAAGAGAAATTGTTGATTGTCAGTTTGTCCAGCTTTTTTCTACCAAGAATTAGAATGATGACTTCTGAGCTTTTTAAATATTGAAGTTAACACAGAAACTTCTGTCATAATGTATTTTAATCTCCAATTTCCTGTATTAAAAATAAAATATTCCATAGATTTAATCTAAAAAATGTACATATTTAAAATTTAAAAATTATAAACTTATGATTAGATTTTTAAACAAGTTCTGACAAAGATTATTCTTATATATACTTGAAACATACACCTGATGTATGTGTATAAATATACATATAACATATTTTTGAAAGATATCCAAAACAGGTGATGAAAATGTCTACTTAGAGTTGAGAGATTTCAGCATTATTATTATGTTTATCTTTCTTTAAGAGAAAAGAAAAAGTGATTAAGAAAGTTGAGAAACTTACATTGACTATATTTAGGCCCATGGTTAGATATGTTTTTATTTAAATATACATTAATTTAGAAATTCATCTAATAATATTTGACAAATATGTTCCAGATTCGTTTCTTAGGTTCTGGGGATGCAAGATAAATTTTTCTTATGTACTTATAGCTTATAATGAATCAATAAAAACTTTGTACCATTGAAAACTGCTGGAGATAGTTTTGATTTCCATGGTATTACAAATTGCATTCCTACAATTAAAATGAAACATTGAGTCAATAGAATTTTAACTATCAATGTGCTTTGCTATCAGATATTAAGGGTAACTAAGCTCCTGCTTCTGATGTAAGATTTTGGAGAAAAATGACTCCTGAGAAGCTGGCTTGCCCTATTGATAATATGTAGTAGTGAAAAGAAAGTACTATAAAGATCTATAAAGATCTCAGCTGTGAAATGTTACTAAACTGTTTGAGTTGTTGGCATAAAGTAGGTTCAGCATTCCATGGCCAGCCTTTGCATAGGTTGAAAGACAATTACACTGCAGTTTTAAAGGGAGATTTATGTAACATATCCTGCCAGCATATTTAGTCCATGTGAAAGAATGTCAGGATCTTGAAAGTTTTCTGCCTGAAGAGCAGGTATTAGAAAATTGGAGTTAATGGTGCTAGTTGTAAACAATTGCCAATTCTTTCTTCATTCACTGTAAGTATCTAGTGTATTTTGGTGTATGATATGAGAAATCTTCATTAATTTGAAACATACTTTTAAGGCTAATGAAAATTTTAATAAGCTAGTCCAAAGTTATTTGGACATTTATATCAAGGGACAGGAAGGTAAAATGACGTTGAACAAAATAAATTCTGCTTTGTAACTGATATTTAGAGAATTAAGTAAGAGGCTACCTGGATAATGAGTGAAGGAAAGCAGATTTTCTCTCCAGGACCTAATAGTAGAAGTAGAAATTCACTTGCGTGATTGAAAATCAGGCAGTACCCCCCTAACTTATGCAACATCCAATGTGAAAGAGGAAAGGACAACTAGTATGAGGCAGGGTGTTTTTAGCTTCTCAATTAGAACATTCACATTAAATGAGATGCTCTTTGTAAGACTTAAAAACAAGCTTTTTTTTTTTCATTTTTCATTTCTCAAAATTAGCAGTTGGTTCACATATTCAATTTAAGAAATTACAATATTGGTGATGAAATTACTCCAAATGTAACAGTTTTAAATGAAGAAACTAATCACTGAACATATTTTGTTATAAAACTCATGGTCAGAAAGCGACATTGCAATTTTCTTATTAAAGAAGAAATTAACTTAAAATTGACAAAATGACTTTTAGAGATTTTAATATATGCTAGATAGTTAAGGTACAAAACTTCAGCTTCAACTCATTATGAATTTATTTCTTGATCAAATATATGGTTTGTTCAAATATAGCTGCTGCCAAAATGAATTGTTTTTAACTTATGAAATGTTTGAAGTAATTGAAAGTTGAAAAGTTTAAGGCTAACACTAAAAGCAAAACTAATTAACAGCTATTTTTTTAGTTTAGAACTTTATGAAAGCATATATATGAAAATGGCTTTGTTATATACTAAAACTTTAAAATTAATTTTATCTGTAATGTTAAGAAAGAAAAAAGGCACAGATTAAGGACTCACTTTGCAATAATCTTTTGTCTTCTTAAATAAGTTCAAATATACAAATTTTTATAATTCTAATTCAGTAATTCATTTTTAGATATGAATTTAATGACTGCTTTTAAAAAAATAGTTTCTTCAGCAACAGCTTATTTGGAAAATAAAAATACCTACTTGGTTTTAATAGGTATTATTTTAAAAGTAGTGACAATTTGAATAAGTGATTATATTGAATCTCTAAAATGATGTCTTTTTAAAAAATATCCTGCTCTTCTTTGCTGATTTTTCCTACACATAGGAAAATTTCTCATTAAGAATGTGAAATTATATGATAAGCACTTTATTTATTTGTATTTGATAATAGTGATTTTGGGTTTTATTGCATCTTAAATAAATGAACAGGCATATAATTCCTTATTCCAAACAATAAATCCATCTTTAAGGAAAGGTATCATAGTTTTGTTGAGTTACAATTAATTTCATGCATTGATTTGTTCTGATACACTGGGGAAGTTATTCATTTGTTTGTTGTTGTTTTCTCAAATATCTCAAATGGCCTCGGTTTTCTTTTGGAAGGAAACTATGTCACCCACGAGCTGCCATTGAGGGAATTGCCTAACAGTGTTTTGTTTTGTTTTGTTTTGTTTTCTGTAATGGATAAATGACTATGTTGCCTGACATGTAAATCATCTCTCTAGACACAGTTGAGTGGAATACAAAATAAATATCAACCAATAAGGGATTAGGAGGAAAGAAAATATCTCCCCAAATAACAGCGGTAATGATTTGGGCCAATCATACTTTTATTGTTGATAAATAAGTCAACACTAAAAGATAAACATACAGAAAAGCAATTCACAAACATCAGTGGCAATGCAAGCCACATATCATCAGAAGCCATGAGTAATCAGCAAACATGAGAAAGTGAAATATAAATAATGAGATTATGTGTAGCCAGGATTAAAGGAACAAAGATGGAGAAAACTGAAGGTATCAAGATGAAAATCTCAGAGCTCCAGCTGCTCAGGTACCAGTAAGATGAACTGCTTGTATATAGCATGTTGGAAATATATAAATGTTAGGAGGGAAGCTTTTATCAGAAACTTAAAGTTGTTTTATAAATGTGCCTTAAAGATTCAAATCTTATGTTATTATGTTAGTGATTCTCCATGGAGCCTGTAGGAACATCATTAGATTAGGAAGCTAGGCAAAGTTTCTAATTAACTAAACACCCAATTAAATTAAATAATTACTAAGTATCTTCTGTAGGCTTGACATTTTATATTTAGGTGAATTTTTCTGAATAGCCATATTGAAAATTAAAGAAGAAAAATTTTTTACATTATTGCTATTTATTTGGATTAAATTAACAGAAACAAATCTCAAAGTTTGGTGTATATCAGAAGACCCAAGGAATTTGTATTTAAAGATGACTAGGTTCTACTCTAGAATCCACTGAACAAAAGTCTAAAGATTTAGACACTGGTAACCAAAACTAAAAGCCATTTCATTAATCTTTCTTTATGATTTAATCAAACTGCTAAAATATATTTGCTGATATTCATGGAAATAATAAATTAGTTTATAAATGTGACATAATGTACATTTTATAGAATACATTTTCTTAATATTAGCATGACACTTTGAGATATTAATTCCTTTGAAGCAGTATTTAAAATCAGAATTCTTACAGCTCTTGTATTAATAAGTTATTCAATACCAAATTAGTAGTTTGTATGTTATAAATTTGTTGGCAAATAATTATGTATGCTTACTTTGTACATAAAAAGAAAAACATATTATGGCTTCTTTTAGACACTCCTTCATTATAAATAAAATAAAATAAACTATTAGTAGTTTGATTTCATGTTCTGTCTGTAGGTCATGGAATCCTGTCCTTACAATATTTGTTGATTGTGGAAAGATCAGCAAATAAGCAATTGAAAATGTTTACCATTTCTTCTAGCCACTATTTTCTTAGAGTTATCCGAATCTTCCATGTTTCTAATTATAGTATATGCTTCTTTTTTGCCAGTTAAGTTTTCAACAGCATTTAATACAGGTTATCACACTCTTATTTTACAAAGACTTTTTCTTTTCTTAATACTTTGTTGATTTTCCTCTTACATAACTGAACATTTGCATTCAAAATTTTCTTTTGTTTGTACTTCTCCTGCTAACACGTTAGAGTCTTACCTATTCTCTATCCATTCCCTCTTCCAGGATGATTTCAATCTGTTTGCTTTAAATGTTGTATATTGTATAAAACATAATGTGTGTGTACATATACGGATATGTATACACATACATATGTATTGCGTGTGTGTGTATATGTGTGTGTGTGTGTGTGTATGTGTATCCTGTTACTGTGTCAAACCAAAACCATAGGAATCACATCCCTAATTCTTGTTCATCTTTCACATTCAGTCTGTTTTCAAACTGCTACATATAACTCCAGGATGTGGCTTAAATTTGCCTATTATTTATTTTTACTCCCATGATTTTTGTCAGAATTTCTCAAACCATGTAAAATGGAATACTCAGTATCCTGTGCTCTGTAGGAAAAAAAAATGTTGTGATTAATAATTTTGAGAAAGGCTTTTCTCACTTGGAGTTACACCAAACTTTTAGTAATTTAATGACCAAACCTTTTTTTACTAAATGTATCTTTATACATTTATTTATTCCTATGATTTTATCACTGTTTTTGACCATGGAACCATTTCATTCTAAAGAATAATAATAATACATTTTAAAATGTTGTCTTTGAAACATTATTTGGGCAATGCTAGTTTACCAAAATCTAAAAGTATTCTTGTAAATTACATGTAGCTATAGTCATTATAGACACCAGGATAGAACTGAAGGATTCTGCCTATATTTCAATCATAAAAGGCATCAATATCAGAAAACTATCAGATAGATCTACATATCATTCATAAATAAATGTATACTTAAATTTTATATTTACTGACCTCTCAGGATTATACATATCAAATGAATTATGTCTTGTCTCTGAAGTTTATTAAACACACAGACACATCAGTTCTGGAGAATTTTAGGCATTGACCTCTTGCAAATGAAAAAACTGCTAAAAATAGCTTACTGAGACTTTAAGTAAGTGTCGGGACCCTTTGGTCACAAATAGGGGGCTTAGGGAACATAGTAGTTAATGGCAAGGATTCGGGAGGTTAGAAAGTTTGCTGTGATTTTCTAGGAATTCAGGTGTCTTAGTCTAATCAGGCTGTTATAAAAATACCATAAACAAAGGGACTTAGAAACAACAGAAATTTACTTCTCACAGTTTTAGAGGCTGGGATGTTCAAGATCAAAGTGTCAGCAGACTGGGTGTCCAGTGAGGGTTCATTTCCTGCTTGATAGATGATGCTGTCTCTCTGTCCTCACATTGTGGAAGGGAGAGTTCTCTGGGTTCTCTTTAATAGGGACACGAATCTCACTTATGAGGGTTCTACCCTTGGGATATAATCAATTCCCAATGGCTCTATCTACCACCATCACATTGATAATTAGGCTTTCAACATACGAAGTTTGGGAGAACACATTTAGACCATACCATTCAATTTCTGGTCTGTTCAGAATTCATGTCCTTCTCACATGCAAAACACATTCATTTCATCCCAATAGCTCCCTAGATCTTAACTCATATCCAGAATTCTCTCAAAAGTCTAAGTCACAGTCTCATCTAATATCATTTAAAGCATTTAAATCATATATGAATGAGACTCAATTCATTCTGAGGCAAAATTCCCTTTATCTGTGAAACTATGAAATCAACCATGTTATGTGCTTCCAAAATATAATAGAGAGACAAGCATAGGACAGACATTCCCATCCCAAAAGCAAGAAGTAGGATAGAAAAGAAGGATGACAGATCCTGGGCAGGTCCAAAACATTAAGGCTTGACTTGATACTTTGCCTTCTGGACATCCTGGGGCAGCTGTTGGCACCCCAAGACTCCGACAAGCCTTACATCCATAGCTTCACTGGGCACAGCTCACACCAAAGATTTCACAGGCTGTGATCAGGTGCCTGTGGTTTCCCCAAGCTTGAGTTGCACATCTGTGTCTCCACCAGTCTGGGGTTTCTGGAATGGCCTGCCTTCTTGGCTTCATTAGACATTTCCCTACTGGAGACCTATTATCTTTCTAATTGGAGATCCTCTGCAGCAGCACCACCCTACTGCAATCCTCTACCGGGGTCTTCTGCCTGTGTCCCTTCATGGTTTTATACTTCAAAATGCAGGTGGAGGTAGCAGAACCCCCATGAGTCTTAATGCTTTGTGAGCCAACAGAGATGGTATTGTTTGAACACTGCCAAGGTTTACCACTTGTACCCTTCACAAGGGTGGTCACTATGCCCCTATGTCACATCTGGGCCTGCTGGAAATGAACCTGAGGCAGCTAGAGAATGCTGCTCTGTAAGTCTTGGAGCAGAGCCATAAGGTGATGCCAGGCAGTGAATGCCAAGGTCTTGTGGGTGTCCTCTCTGGCCCCTCCTTTGAAATTGTTCAGCCCCCCAGTGTCCTTGCTTTCTGGGTGTGATGCTTAATACTGTCAACTTGATTGGATTGATAAATTCAAAGTATTGATACAGGATGTATCTGTGAGTGTGTTGCCAAAAGATATTAACATTTGAGTCCCTGGGCTGGGGAAGGCAGACCCACCCTTAAGCTGGGTGAGCACAATCTAATCAGCTGCCACTGAGAAGAGAAACTGGCCTAGCCTCTTAGAGTACATCTTTCTCTTGTGCTGGATGCTCCTTGCCCTCGAATATTGGATTCCAAGTTCTTCAGTTTTGGAGCTCAAATTTGTTCTCCTTGTTCCTCAGACAGCAGACAGCCTACTAGGGGACCTTGTGATCATGTAAATTAATACTTAATAAACTCCCCTTTATATATATGTGTGTGTGTGTGTGTGTGTGTGTGTGTGTGTATGTATAAAGGGGAGTTTAAGTATTGACTCATATATATACAAACCATTAGTTCTGTTATTCTAGAAAACTTTGAGTAATACAGATTTTGAATAAAGGAGTGGTTCTAGAGGAACAAAATATTAAAGTTGGAGTTTTTTTGTTGGTATTGGGGTTTCTGGGGTTGGCTGCATAATATAATTAGACACCAAAATGCTAAGGACTCTACTTCTAATAGTATGGCAAACACTGATAGTCCTTGGCATAAACTGTTGAGAGAGTCCTTAGCAAAATAATGCATTTCACACTCCTGATTCATCACTTGTGAGAGGCAAGGAATTTAGGGACTCTATACTTAATACCTTTGACCATATGTGGAAAACCAAGGAACATAATAAATCTGGTTTGCTGCTCCTAACTTCAGTTGACAAAGTGATGAAAGAAAATGATGTACTGAGGGATTCTATCTCCCAGTTTCAGAAGCAGATACTGAGCCTGAAATCTGCTAAGATTGCCCTGAGTGACAGTCTTATCTCCTGTAGGGAAAGAGCTGAAATTGTGGAAAAACAGACACAAGCTCTTATCAGGCGAGTGTCTGATCAGCAATGAAAGATACATGTACAGCCTCACCAGGTGTCTACTGTTAAAGTGAGGACATTGATTGGAAAAGAATGGGAGCCTGCAGCTTGGAATGGGGATGTGTGGGAGGACCCTAATGAAGCTGGGGAAACTGAGTTTGTAAACTCTGATGAACATTTTGTTGCCAGAAGAAACAACCTCCCCATCCCCAGTAGTGGCAACATCTGCTTCCCAATCCATGCTGCCATCAACCTTTCCACATTTGTCTGAGGAGATAAACCCTGCACTGCCTGAAGCAACAGTGATGACCTCTCCTAAATTAGTTGTCAGGCAAGGCAATGTCAATTCGACTCAGGAGCCATCCTCAATGCCCCGTTTGCTTCAAGACCTATAACTAGACTAAAGTCCTGACAGACCTCTAGAGGTAAGGTTGAGAGTGTGACCCTTGAGAATGTGTGCTACACCTGAAAAGGACTGCTTGAGTTTTCCAATTTATATTGGAGAACAGGAATAGGAATGGATGTTAAGGGTATGGGATAATGTTCGAAGGAACATAGAGTTGGATCAGGCTGAATTTGTTGATTTGAGCCCACTAAGTAGTGACTCTGCATTTAATGTTGCAGCTCAGGGAATTTAAAAAGGTTCTAATAGTTTATTTGCTTGGTTTGCTGAAATATGGATTAAAAGATGGTGAGTGAGCTGGAAACGCCTGATCTCCCTTGGTTTAATGTAGGGGAAGGGACCCAAAGGCTTAGGGAGATTTGGATGGTGGAGTGGATTAGTGACTTTAGACCTACTCATCCCAGTTGGGAGGGTTCAGAAGATATACTCTTGACCAATGCTTTGAGAAATAGATTTGTTAGGGCAGCACCTGCATCTCTGAAGTGGCCTGTAATTGCTCTTCTCTGTATGTCAGATCTAACAGTGGGAACTGCAGTCACTCAACTACAAAATTTAAATACAACGGGAATAATTGGATCCCGTGGTGGCAGGGGCCAAGTGGTGGCACTCAACTATCAAAAGCAAGGTGAGCATAGCTACTATAGTGGACAGTAGAGGCAAAGTGGGAATCAGAATAGTTTGACTCATATGGAGCTCTTGCACTGGCTTATTAATCATAGTTTCCTAGAAGTGAAATTGATAGGAAGCCTACTGCATTTCTACTTAATTTATATAAGATAAGCAGAAGACTTCTAGGTTGAATGGACTAAAAGCCAATCATAAAATCTGAGTATTATAAACAAATTATATATAACTAATTATATATAAAACTAATTATATATTATATTTATAAATAAATTATATGTAACTAAAGACTGAGTTTTTCTAATTATAAAAACTGAGAATCATGGCCCCTCAATCAATTTCCAGACTTGAGCGAGTTTACAGACCCAGAACCCCTTTTATGACTCCATTACATTACTGAAAATTTATGCAATGAGGCTTTCTCCCATCTTTCCCCAAGGAGACCTCTGGCTTTTTACCAGGATAACTGTGCACTGGGGAAAGAGAAATGATCAGACATTTCATGGACTACTGGACACTGGCTCTGAGCTGACATTGATTCCAGGGAACCCAAAACATCATTCTGGTTGACGTTTCTGGAAGACGTGGTCTTCCAGTTGAAGTAGGGGCTTATGGGGGCCAGGTAATTAATGGAATTTTAGCTCCATTGATTTACAGTGGGTCCAGTGGGTACCTGGACTCATCCTGTGGTCATTTCCCCAGTGCTAGAATGCATTATTGGCATAGACATACTTAGCAGTTGGCAGAACCCCCACATTGGCTCCTGACTGGTAGGATGAGGGTTGTTATGGTGGGAAAGGCCAAATGGAAGCCATTAGAGCTGCCTCTACCTAAAAAACTAGTAAATCAAAAACAGTATTACATCCCTGGAGAGACTGCAAAGATTAGTGCAACCATCAAGGACTTGAAAGACGCAGACGTGGTGATTCCTATCCCATC
Source organism: Rhinopithecus roxellana (assembly GCF_007565055.1). Classification (NCBI taxonomy): domain Eukaryota; kingdom Metazoa; phylum Chordata; class Mammalia; order Primates; family Cercopithecidae; genus Rhinopithecus; species Rhinopithecus roxellana. Next base: position 138,327,247 of record NC_044550.1, read on the forward strand.
TCTGTTTAACTCTCCCATTTGGCCTGTGCAGAAGAAAGACGGATTTTGGAGAATGATAGTGGACTATTGTAAGCTTAACCAAGTGGTGACTCTAATTGCACCTGCTATACCAGATGTGGTTTAATTGCTTGAGAAAATTAACACATTTCCTAGTATCTGGTATGCAGCCATTGACTTGGCAAATGCCTTTTTCTCCATTCCTGTCCATAAGACCCACCAGAAGCAATATGCCTTCTGCTGGTAATGCCAATAGTATACCTTTACTGTCCTATCTCAGTGGTATATCAACTCTCCAGCTTTGTGTCATAATCTTATTCAGAGAGACCTTGATTGCTTTTCGATTCTGCAAGAATATCACACTGTTCTGTTATATTGATGACATTATGCTGATTGGATCCAGTGAGCAAGAAGTAGCAAACACACTGGGCTTATTGATGAGACATTTGTGTGCCAGAGGATGAAAAATAAGTCTGACTAAAATTCAGGTAACTTTGACCTCAGTAAAATTTCTAAGGGTTCAGTGGTGTGGGTCCTGTCAAGATAATCCTTCCAAGATGAAGGATAAGTTGCTGCACTTGGCCCATCCTACAACCAAGAAAGAGGCACAACACCAAGGGGGGCTATTTGGATTTCGGAGGCAACACATTCCTCACTTGGGTGTGTTACTCCAGCCCATTTATCGAGTGACCTGAAAGGCTTCCAGTTTTGAGGGATCCAGAACAGGAGAAGGCTCTACAACAGGTCCAGGTTTCCGTGCAAGCTGCTCTGCCACTTGGGCCATATAACCTAGAAGATCCAGTGGTGCTTGAGGTGTCAGTCACAGATAGAGACACTGTTTGGAGCCTTTGTCAGGCCCCCATAGGTGAATCACAGTGGAAGGCTCTAAAATTTTGGAGCAAGTCCCTGCCATCTTCTGCAGATAACTACTCTCCTTTGAAAGACAGCTCTTGGGCATTTGTAGAAACTGAACGTTTGACTATGGGTCATTAAGTCACCATGCAACCCGAAATGCCTATCATGAGCAGGGTGCTTTCTGACACATCAAGTCATAAGGTGGGTAGTGCACAGCAGCATTCCATTATCAAATGTAAGTGATATATATGTGACCGGACTCAAGCAGGTCCAGAAGGCACAAGTAAGTTACATGACAAAATGGTTCAAATGCCCATGGTCTCCACTCCTATAACCCTGCCTTCTCTCCCCCAGCCTGGATGGATGGTATCATGGGAAGTCTCATCAGTTGACAGAGGAAGTGAAGGCTAGGGCCTGGTTTACAGAGGCTTCTGCAGAATATACAGGCACCACCTGAAAATGGACAGCTGCAGCACTACAACCCTTTTTTAGGACATCCCTGAAGTACAGCCATGAAGGGAAATCTTCCCAGTGGGCAGACCTTCGAGGAGTGCACCTGGTGTGCACTTTGGATGGAGGGAGGAACGGCCAGATGTACGATTATATACTGATTCATGGGCTGTTGCCAATGGTTCATCTGGATGGTCTGGGACTTGGAAGAAGCATGATTGGAAAATTGGTGACAAAGACATTTAGGGAAGAAGTATGTGGATGGAACTTTCTGAGTAGTACAAAACTGTGAATATATTTGTATCCCATGTGAGTGCTCACCAATGGGTGATGTCAGCAGAGGAGGATTTTAATAATCAAGTAGATATGAAGATCCATCTATGGACACCACTCAGTCACTTTCTGCAGCCACCCCAAGTGACCCATAAGCAAAGTGGCCATGGTGGCAGGGATGGAGGTTACACATGGGCTCAGCAGCATGAACTTTCACTCACCAAGGCTGACCTGGCTGTATCCACTGCTGAGTGTCCAATTTGCCAGCAGCAGAGACCAACACCGAGCCTTCAATATGGCACCATTCCTCAGGGTGTTCAGTCAGCTACCTGGTGGCAGGTTAATTATATTGAACCTTTTCCATCATGGAAAGGGGAGAAGTTTGTCCTCACTGGAGGAGACATTTACTCCTGATATGGTTTTGCCTATCCTGCTCACAGTGCTTGTGTCAAGACTCAATCCATGGAGTCACAGAATGTGTTATCCACTGTCATAGTATTTCACACAGCATTGCCTCTGACCAAGACACTCACTTTACTGCTAAAGAAGTGCAACAGTAAGTTCATGCTCATGAAATTCACTGGTCTTACCATGTTCCCTATTATACAGAAGCAGCTGGATTGATAGAATGGTGGAATGGCCTTTTGAAGTCACAGTTACAATGCCAACTGGTGACAATTCTTTGCAGGGCTGGGGCAAAGTTATCCAGAAAGCTGTGTATGCTATAAATCAGCATCCAATATAAGGTACTGTTTCTCCCATAGACAGGATTCACAGGTCCAGGAATCAAAGGGTGGAAGTGGAAGCGGCACCACTCACTACGCTTCTAGTGATTCAAAATTTTTGCTTCCTGTTCCTGAAACATTAAGTTCTGCTGTCCTAGAGATCTTAGTTCCAGAGGGAAGAACACTGACACCAGGAGACACAACAACAATTCCATTTAACTGGAAGTTAAGATTGCCACCTGGACACTTTGGGCTCCTCCTACCTTTAAGTTGACAGGCTAAGAAGGGAGTTACAGTGTTGGCTGGGGTAATTGACCTGGATTATCAAGATGAAATCAGTATACTACTCCACAGTGGAGGTAAGGAAGAGTGTGAATGGAATACAGGAGATCCAATAGGGATCTTCTTAGTATTACCAAGCTCTGTGATTAAGGTCAATGGGAAACTACAACAGCCCAATCCAGGCAGGACTAAAAATGACTCAGACCCTTCAGGAATGAAGGTTTGGGTCACTCCACAAGGGGGGAAAAAAAAAGCATGACCTGCTGAGGTGCTTGCTGAAGCTAAATGGAATACAGTAGAAGGTATGTATGTAAGTAGAAGATATGACTAGTAGAAGGTAGTCATCAATACCAGCTATGACCACATGACCAGTTGCAGAAACAAGGAATGTAATTGTCATGAGTATTTCCTCCTTCTTTTATTAAAAACATGTATGTGGATGTATACACTTGTACTAGAAAGAAACTTCATTTTCTTTTCTTTTTCTTTTATCATGTGACATAAGACTTATTGACTTCATATCAGCATATAAGTATTGTTAACATTATGTAGCAGTATCTGGGTTGAGGATTGGTGGTTTTCCGTCTGTATGAAAGATAGTTTTATTATGTTCGGTGTAATTATGACCTTGTTATTGTCTTTATTCGATGATTATATATGATCTCAGGAGATGTGTATGGGTTCAAGTTGACAAGGGGTGGACTTCTGATGATCAATACTGAGTGTTAACTTAATTGGATTGAAGGATGCAAAGTATTGATCCTGGATGTGTCAGTGAGGGTGTTGCTAAAGAAGATTAACATTTGAGTCAGTGGCCTGGGAAAGAGAACTCACCCTTAAGTTAGGTGGGCACAGTCTAAATCAGCTGCCAGTGAGGCTACAATATAAGAAGACAGAAAACTGTGAAAAGAGAGACTGGCCTAGACTCCCAGCTTATATATTTCTCCCATGCTGGATTCTTTCTTCCCTCAAATATCAGACTCCAAGTCCTTCAGTTTTGGAATTTGGACTGGCTCGCCTTTCTTCTCAGCCCACAGACAACCTATTGTGGGACCTTGTGATCATGTGAGTTTACTCTTGGTAAACTCCCATATATAAAAAATGTAATATATTATATAAATACATAGTATATTTATATTATATATAATACTATATTTATAGTATATATAATATACATAAAATATACTATAAGTAGGAAACACACTGGGCTTATTGGTGAGACATTTGTGTGCCAGAGGATGGGAAGTAAATTCGACCAAAATTCAGGGAATTTCATTCTCAGTAAAATTGTCCACATATATTCCATTACTTTTGTCCTTCTGCAGACCCTGGCTAATACACTGGGACTCTAATGGAAGAGGAAGCAAAGAAAGTCTATGAAATGTCTTTGGGGTCATTTTTCCATCATCTTGATAAATAACACCTTGCAGATCTGTACTTAAATGGTTGCATGGCCATACTCTTGGTGTTCATTATAAAGCACTCTTTCTCATTTTTTCACAATATGAACAGGCAGAATTTTTTTTTAATTTTAAAGTTCTGTTTCCTATTTCTTTCTCTTTTTGAGAAAGAATCTCACCCTGTCTTTCAGGCAGGAGAGCATTGGTACACTCTTGGTTCACTGCAACCTTTACCTCTCAGGTTTAAGTTATTCTTGTGCTTCAGCCTCCCAAGTAGCCGGGATTACAGGCAAGCACCACCACGTCTGGCTAATTTTTGTAATTTAATAAGAGACAGGGTTTCACCATATTGCCCAGGCTGATCTCAAACTCCTGGCCTCAAGTGACTCACCTGCCTTGGCCTCCCAAAGTGTTGGGATTACAGGCATGAGCCATCATGCCTGGCCCTGTTTCCCTTTTGATTAAAAATTATCTTTAAACTAATTCCCTCTTCTCTCTCTCACTTTACTATAAACATTTAAAAGAAGTCAAAGCACACCCCTTTAACACTTTGAGTAGAAATTTCTTCTGCCAAATATCCTATTTCATTGCTCACATGTTCTGCCTTTCCCAAAACATAAAGGATACCAAGTCAATTTAAGTTCAGTTTAAACTTGGTAAGGATACCAAGTCAATTTAAGTTCAATTTAAGATCTTTATAAGAAAGATCACTCTTCCTCCATTTTTCAATAATACATTCTCCATTTCCATCTAAGACCTCATTAGAATAGTCTTTATTGGCCACATTTATATCCACATTCTGTTCATGGCCCCTTGACTATTCTTTAAAAGCATTGCAGCTTTCTCTACAACTCTCATCTTTCTGATCCCTCACCAGAATAGCCCTTAACAGTCTCTTCAAAACAACATAAGACTTTCTAGCACTCATTTCAAAATTCATTTTGGACTTCTCAGCCTCCAGAACTGTGAAGCTGACATTGATTTGCTCCAATTTTAAGAATGTTAAAAGTACAACATAACATCCAGTATAACAAGAGAAAGTAGCCAAGACTTTGTGAAATAAATTTCTTCTGTTATAAGCCACCCAGGTTATGTCATTCGTCATGGTAACTTGTCCATTTCCCAGTTTCAAAATTATTTCCACATTTTTAGGTATTTGCTACACCAGCACTCCCTCTTCTTGGTACCAGTTTTGTCTTCGTTCATTCACGTTACTATGTCCAAAAGATAGATTTGGTGTCTGGTGATGGCTAGTTTCCAGGTATACAGAAGGATCTATTTGTGTCTTCAAATGGTAAAAGGGGAAAGGCAGATCTTTGGGGCCTCTTTTATGAGGTCACTATTCCTATTCATGAAGCCTCCAGCCTCATGATTTAGTCACGTCACAAAAGTTCTACACAATATATCACATTGGTGACTAGGTTTCCAATAGATGAATTTGGAGGGAAGAAAAACATTCAGATCATCGTATCAGGTACGTAACAACTTCTCTGTGACTCAACTGTCTTACTGACCAAATGGGCATTAAAATACTACACTTCCCAGAATTGTGAAAATTAAGTGAGATAATTTGTGAAATATTCTATGAATAGTGTCTGGCATGTAGTAAACATTCAATACATGTTGCAGTATGATAATAATTTAATTTGATAAGGTATATATCACTAGAATTGTCTGGATATAAATATTTGCTTAAAATAAAATTGAGAATTATAATTGCACTTTTATTTTAAAATTTTCACAGTGAACAACATTATTTGCTGTGAATAAACTGACAAATATATTCCAAATAAAGTTCTTAATTACAATTGACGCTTTGGGGTTCACAGTGAGAGCAATAGCCATCTGCTTTAAAATGGCACTAGCCATGTAAGAACTCAGTGAAAGAAACTATAAAGTGGTTGCCAATCTGCTTTAATTCCATTTTAGGTTTAAGAAAATGAGAACTTAAGTTTATACTAGTCCATCTTTCAGTGGAAACGCTATAGTACCGATGTATGTCTTTTAGTATGTCATAATGCCTTCATTGTTAAAAAAAAAAGTTCATGTGGATATCATCTACTATATAAAAATAAATAAAATATTATTCCTTCTTTCAAAAAACATTCTATTTCTTTTAATATTTTGAATACTGAAATTTAGAAAGTTAAATGAGATTTGAATATGCTATCTGGGAGTTTCTAGTTTAACAAAAAGAAGTGTTTAAATTATGACAATTCTGTTTAGAGGCTTCCATTGTTATCTTAGAAGCTTCATAATCAGGATACATAACTCATCATCTTTAGTGGATTTCTTTGAGAGAAATACTGTAGAATATTTTGAAGCTAATCTATAGATCCTGAGGGTATTTTTTTTTAATAACTTGATAGCAAAATCCAAATACTACTATAATTACACTGTGTATAACAACCAGGCTTATCACAATGGTACTCTGGAGAGCATTACCTTGGGACTGGGTAGAGAAATCACTTTTACTACTTGCCAATGAGTAAAATCACTGTGGCTATTAGGCAGGTGTGGAAAACTTTATTGCTTGTTCACTCAAGTATGTTGTTAAGAACTTCTAAAGCATAAGAATGCAATTACTTATAAACAAAATATAATGACTGTTGTAGAGTAAGTTGGATGACATATAAGAGAGGTTTTTGCTTTTGTTAGATTGTTTTCAGTTTGGAAAACAACCATGTTATTGGATAAAACAAGCAAAAGTAAATAGGAATAAATAGAGGTTCATAGATCAGAAGGCATATTTATTTATTTTCCTCCAAACATGCAAATATCCATTATTCTAGCTCATATAGGAGGTGGCTCTTTTAATATCTTGGATATCAAATATTGTTAAACATTGCAAAAGCTTTTGGAATTTTTTACAGATACAGATTTCAGAACAGATTTCAGATTCCTATTCAGTAGGTCTTAACTAGAGTAATCTGACTCCATTAAGAGCAGCATAGGAATTTGGTAATTAACCTGGCAGAGATTTAAATGCAGGTCATTTCCAAAGTAAACAAAAGATACCAAAAACAAGTCTGATTAATTCCAAAAATATCTCAGGAAAAGAAGCCAATACAAGCATTGGTAAATATTTCTTTATATATATATATATATATATATATTATTATTATTATTATTATTATACTTTAAGTTCTAGGGTACATGTGCATAACGTGCAGGTTTGTTACATTTGTATATTTGTGCCATGTTGGTGTGCTGCACCCATCAACTCGTCAGCACACATCAATTCATCATTTATATCATGTATAACTCCCCAATGCAATCCCTCCCCCCTCCCCCCTCCCCATGATAGGCCCCAGTGTGTGATGTTCCCCTTCCCGAGTCCAATTGATCTCATTGTTCAGTTCCCACCTAAGAGTGAGAACATGCGGTGTTTGGTTTCTCTTTTTGTGATAGTTTGCTAAGAATGATGGTTTCCAGCTGCATCCATGTCCCTACAAAGGACACAAACTCATCGTTTTTTATGGCTGCATAGTATTCCATGGTGTATATGTGCCACATTTTCTTAATTCAGTCTGTCACAGATGGACATTTGGGTTGATTCCAAGTCTTTGCTATTGTGAATAGTGCTGCAATAAACATACGTGTGCATGTGTCTTTGTAGTAGAATAATTTATAATCCTTTGGGTATATACCCAGTAGTGGGATGGCTGGGTCATATGGTACATCTAGTTCTAGATCCTTGAGGAATTGCCATACTGTTTTCCATAATGGTTGAACTAGTTTACAATCCCACCAACAGTGTAAAAGTGTTCCTATTTCTCCATATCTTCTCCAACATCTGTTGTTTCCTGATTTTTTAATGATTGCCATTTTAACTGGTGTGAGATAGTATTTCATTGTGGTTTTGATTTGCATTTCTCTGATGGCGAGTGATGATGAGCATTTTTTCATGTGTCTGTTGGCTGTATGAATGTCTTCTTTTGAGAAATGTCTGTTCATATCCTTTGCCCACTTTTTGATGGGGTTGTTTGTTTTTTTCTTGTATATTTGTTTGAGTTCTTTGTAGATTCTGGATATTAGCCCTTTGTCAGATGAGTAGATTGCAAAAATTTTCTCCCATTCTGTAGGTTGCCTGTTCACTCTGATGGTAGTTTCTTTTGCTGTGCAGAAGCTCTTTAGTTTAATTAGATCCCATTTGTCAATTTTGGCTTTTGCTGCCGTTGCTTTTGGTGTTTTAGACATGAAGTCCTTGCCCATGCCTATGTCCTGAATGGTACTACCTAGATTTTCTTCTAGGGTTTACATGGTATTAGGTCTAACATTTAAGTCTCTAATCCATCTTGAATTAATCTTCGTATGCGGAGTAAGAAAAGGATCCAGTTTCAGCTTTCTACTTATGGCTAGCCAATTTTCCCAGCACCATTTATTAAATAGGGAATCCTTTCCCCATTTCTTGTTTCTCTCAGGTTTGTCAAAGATCAGATGGCTGTGGATGTGTGGTATTATTTCTGAGGACTGTGTTCTGTTCCATTGGTCTATATCTCTGTTTTGGTACCAGTACCATGCTGTTTTGGTTACTGTAGTCTTGTAGTATAGTTTGAAGTCAGGTAGCGTGACGCCTCCAGCTTTATCCTTTTGACTTAGGATTGTCTTGGCAATGCGGGCTCTTTTTTGGTTCCATATGAACTTTAAAGCAGTTTTTTCCAATTCTGTGAAGAAACTCATTGGTAGCTTGATGGGGATGGCATTGAATCTATAAATAACCTTGGGCAGTATGGCCATTTTCATGATATTGATTCTTCCTATCCATGAGCATGGTATGATCTTCCATTTGTTAGTGTCCTCTTTGATTTCACTGAGCAGTGGTTTGTAGTTCTCCTTGAAGAGGTCCTTTACATCCCTTGTAAGTTGGATTCCTAGGTATTTTATTCTCTTTGAAGCAATTGTGAATGGAAGTTCATTCCTGATTTGGCTTTCTCCTTGTCTGTTACTGGTGTATAAGAATGCTTGTGATTTTTGCACATTAATTTTGTATCCTGAGACTTTGCTGAAGTTGCTTATCAGCTTAAGGAGATTTTGGGCTGAGACAATGGGGTTTTCTAAATATACAATCATGTCATCTGAAAACAGGGACAATTTGACTTCTTCTTTTCCTAACTGAATACCCTTGATTTCTTTCTCTTGCCTGATTGCCCTAGCCAGAACTTCCAACACTATGTTGAATAGGAGTGGTGAGAGAGGGCATCCCTGTCTTGTGCCAGTTTTCAAAGGGAATTTTTCCAGTTTTTGCCCATTCAGTATGATATTAGCTGTGGGTTTGTCATAAATAGCTCTTATTATTTTGAGGTATGTTCCATCAATACCGAATTTATTGAGCCTTTTTAGCATGAAGGGCTGTTGAATTTTGTCAAAAGCCTTTTCTGCATCTATTGAGATAATCATGTGGTTCTTGATTTTGGTTCTGTTTATATGCTGGATTACGTTTATTGATTTGTGAATGTTGAACCAGCCTTGCATCCCAGGGATGAAGCCCACTTGATCATGGTGGATAAGCTTTTTGATGTGCTGCTGAATCTGGTTTGCCAGTATTTTATTGAGGATTTTTGCATCGATGTTCATCAGGGATATTGGTCTAAAATTCTCTTTTTTTTTTTGTGCCTCTGCCAGGCTTTGGTATCAGGATGATGTTGGCCTCATAAAATGAGTTAGGGAGGATTCCCTCTTTTTCTATTGATTGGAATAGTTTCAGAAGGAATGGTACCAGCTCCTCCTTGTACCTCTGGTAGAATTCAGCTGTGAATCCATCTGGTCCTGGACTTTTTTTTGTGGGTAGGCTATTAATTGTTGCCTCAATTTCAGAGCCTGCTATTGGTCTATTCAGGGATTCAACTTCTTCCTGGTTTAGTCTTGGAAGAGTGTAAGTGTCCAGGAAATTATCCATTTCTTCTAGATTTTCTAGTTGATTTGTGTAGAGGTGTTTATAGTATTCTCTGATGGTAGTTTGTATTTCTGTGGGGTCGGTGGTGATATCCCCTTTATCATTTTTTATTGCGTCTATTTGATTCCTCTCTCTTTCTTCTTTATTAGTCTTGCTAGCGGTCTGTCAATTTTGTTGATCTTTTCAAGAAACCAACTCTGGGATTCATGGATTTTTTGGAGGGTTTTTTGTGTCTCTATCTCCTTCAGTTCTGCTCTGATCTTAGTTATTTCTTGCCTTCTGCTAGCTTTTGAATGTGTTTGCTCTTGCTTCTCCAGTTCTTTTAATTGTGATGTTAGAGTGTCCATTTTAGGTCTTTCCAGCTTTCTCTTGTGGGCATTTAGTGGTATAAATTTCCCTCTACACACTGCTTTAAATGTGTCTCAGAGATTCTGGTATGTTGTATCTTTGTTCTCATTGGTTTCAAAGAACATTTTTATTTCTGCCTTCATTTCTTTATGTGCCCAGTAGTCATTCAGGAGCAGGTTGCTCAGTTTCTTTGTATTTGAGCAGTTTTGAATGAGTTTCTTATCCTGAGTTCTAGTTTGATTGCACTGTGGTCTGAGAGACAGTTTGTTATAATTTCTGTTCTTTTACATTTGCTGAGGAGTGCTTTACTTCCAATTATGTGGTCAATTTTGGAATAAGTGCGATGTGGTGCTGAGAAGAATGCATATTCTGTTGATTTGGGGTGGAGAGTTCTATAGATGTCTATTAAGTCCGCTTGGTGCAGAGATGAGTTCAATTCCTGGATATCCTTGTTAACTTTCTGTCTCGTTGATCTGTCTAATGTTGACAGTGGAGTGTTGAAGTCTCCCATTATTATTATATGGGAGTCTAAGTCCCTTTGTAAGTCTCTAAGGACTTGCTTTATGAATCTGGGTGCTCCTGTATTGGGTGCATATATATTTAGGATAGTTAGCTCTTCCTGTTGAATTGATCCCTTTACCATTATGTAATGGCCTTCTTTGTCTCTTTTGATCTTTGATGGTTTAAAGTCTGTTTTATCAGAGACTAGGATTGCAACCTCTGCTTTTTTTTGTTCTCCATTTGCTTGGTAGATCTTCCTCCATCCCTTTATTTTGAGCCTATGTATGTCTCTGCATGTGAGATGGGTCTCCTGAATACAGCAGACTGATGGGTCTTGACTCTTGATCCAGTTTGCCAGTCTGTGTCTTTTAATTGGAGCATTTAGTCCATTTACATTTAAGGTTAATATTGTTATGTGTGAACTTGATCCTGCCATTATGATATTAACTGGTTATTTTGCTCGTTAGTTGATGCAGTTTCTTCCTAGCCTCGATGGTCTTTACATTTTGGCATGTTTTTGCAATGGCTGGTACTGGTTGTTCCTTTCCATGTTTAGGGCTTCCTTCAGGGTCTCTCGTAAGGCCGGCCTGGTGGTGACAAAATCTCTAAGCATTTGCTTCTCTGTAAAGGATTTTATTTCTCCTTCACTTACGAAACTTAGTTTGGCTGGATATGAAATTCTGGGTTGAAAATTCTTTTCTTTAAGAACGTTGAATATTAGCCCCCACTCTCTTCTGGCTTGTAGAGTTTCTGCCGAGACATCTGCTGTTATTCTGATGGGCTTCCCTTTGTGTGTAACCCAACCTTTCTCTCTGGCTGCCCTTAAGATTTTTTCCTTCATTTCAACTTTGTTGAATCTGGCAATTATGTGTCTTGGAGTTGCTCTTCTGGAGGAGTATCTTTGTGGTGTTCTCTGTATTTCCTGAATTTGAATGTTGGCCTGCCCTACTAGGTTGGGGAAGTTCTCCTGGATGATATCCTGAAGAGTGTTTTCCAACTTGGTTCCATTTTCCCCCTCACTTTCAGGCACCCCAATCAGACGTAGATTTGGTCTTTTTACATAATCCCATACTTCCTGCAGGGTTTGTTCATTTCTTTTTCTTCTTTTTTCTTTTGGTTTCTCTTCTCGCTTCATTTCATTCATTTGATCCTCAATCGCTGATACTCTTTCTTCCAGTTGATCGAGTCGGTTACTGAAGCTTGTGCATTTGTCATGTATTTCTCGTGTCATGGTTTTCATCTCTGTCATTTCGTTTATGACCTTCTCTGCATTAATTAGTCTAGCTGTCAATTCTTCCACTCTTTTTTCAAGATTTTTAGTTTCTTTGCGCTGGGTACGTAATTCCTCCTTTAGCTCTGAGAAGTTTGATGGACTGAAGCCTTCTTCTCTCATCTCGTCAAAGTCATTCTCTGACCAGCTTTGATCCGTTGCTGGCGATGGGCTGCACTCCTTTGCAGGGGGAGATGTGCTCTTATTTTTTGAATTTCCAGCTTTTCTGCCCTGCTTTTTCCCCATCTTTGTGGTTTTATCTGTCTCTGGTCTTTGATGATGGTGACGTACTGATGGGGTTTTGGTATAGGTGTCCTTCCTTTTTGATAGTTTTCCTTCTGACAGTCAGGACCCTCAGCTATAGGTCTGTTGGAGATTGCTTGAGGTCCACTCCAGACCCTGTTTGCCTGGGTATCAGCAGCAGAGTTTGCAGAAGATAGAATATTGCTGAACAGCGAGTGTACCTGTCTGATTCTTACTTTGGAAGCTTCCTCTCAGGGGTGTACTCCACCCTGTGAGGTGTGGGGTGTCAGACTGCCCCTAGTGGGGGATGTCTCCCAGTTAGGCTACTCGGGTCAGGGACCCACTTGATCAGGCAGTGGGTCCGTTCTCAGATCTCATCCTCCGTGTTGGGAGATCCACTGCTCTCTTCAAAGCTGTCAGACAGAGTCGTTCGCGCCTGCTCAGGCCTCTACTGCTTCCCCTGTTGTTATTTTAGCTGCGCCCTGCCCCCAGAGGTGGAGTCTATAGATACAGGCAGGTTTCCTTGAGCTGCCGTGAGCTCACCCAGTTCGAGCTTCCCAGTGGCTTTGTTTACCTACTTAAGCCTCAGCAATGGCGGGCGCCCCTCCCCCAGCCTCGCTGCTGCCTTGCGGTTAGATTGCCACAGACTGCTGTGTTAGCAATGAGGGAGGCTCCGTGGGCGTGGGACCCTCCCGGCCAGGTGAGGGATATATTCTTCTGGTGTGCCCGTTTGCTTAAAGCGCGGTATTGGTGTGGGAGTTACCCGATTTTCCAGGTGTTGTGTGTCTCAGTTCCCCTGGCTAGGAAAAGGGATTCCCTTCCCCCTTGTGCTTCCCAGGTGAGGCGATGCCTTGCCCTGCTTCAGCTCTCGCTGGTCAGGCTGCAGCAGCTGCCCATCACTGATTGTCCAGCACTCCCTAGTGAGAAGACCCCAGTACCTCAGTTGAAAATGCAGAAATTACCAGTCTTCTGTGTCGCTCGCGCTGGGAGTTGGAGACTGGAGCTGTTCCTATTTGGCCATCTTGCTCTGCCCCTGGTAAATATTTCTTATTGAGAAGATGTGTACTGTGGAGTCTTGCTACTCAAAGTGGCATTGGGTCAGAAAACCAGTAACATCTGCTGATCAGAAAGCATGTTGGAAATGCAAAGTTTTAAGCCCCATTGAATCCAAGCCTACATTTAATCAGATCCCCAGGGTACACGTTACATTTTTTTAAGAAACTGCAAAATGAAAGCAACAGAGGAGTTACATTTGCTCTATTCATTTTGCTTTTGATCTGGAAAATATGTTGTCCTATAAGGTTATTTCTACAGAACAATAATCTCTTTCATTATGTATGTGTCAGCTTGGTTTTTGTTTGCTTGTTCATTTAATAGAAACATATTTGCTTCTTGAAACTTTATTTAGTGTGTATTAATGTGAGTAGAACAGAAAATGTTTAATTGTTATCACATTTATCTTTGAGTAAAAAAATAAAATATGCCTTTCAATAATATAGCAGTCTATCAAAATATTTAAGACCTGCAGAAAAACAAGTAAACTACTGCTCTCTTCATGTTATCTTTTCATTTCACAACTTACTGAACTATAGGGTGAAAAGCCACTGATTTTGAATTCATCAAATTTCAATTAGAACTCATGTAGCATTTATGTTTAGATCAGAAAGGTGCTAGACTAACTCCTTTTAGGAAGCAAAGGCTTAGAAATAGTAACTGATTACTCTTTTGGATTTTTTAGGCTGTTAGCCATATATTCCACTCACGGAAAGATTAACTTCCTAGAAAATTCTATCTATGACAAAATGCCATTAACTTCTGATCGTCATAAACACATTAAATAACAACCATTGATGCTGCTTTGACAGCTCTGAAGAATTTGTATGCAGTTTTAATGATGGAGAACCTCACTCATCATAATTTTTGAGTGTCGAATTGATTCTTGGAAGAGAAGCTGATAATTTGATTGTTCTGTAATATGCTAGCACGTAATTTCAGAAAGAGAAATCACTTTATGAAAAAACTAATTACATGCAAATGAGTCTCTTCACAAGATATTAATAAAATTAGAAATACTTTTCAAAAATGAAGAAAAATTACTATAAAGTAAAATGCCTTGAAGAGGTAGATGATTAAAGAATGCTGTAGAGATATTGCCCTGGGAAAGTGCATGAAGGCATCCCTGTCAACGAGAAGAAATGTGTTATTTCATTCTTCACTGTATCCTCTTGTCCTTTATTTAACTTTGTATAACCTAGATGATAATATGAATTATGAAATTCCCAATTATTATTGGAATTAAAGTATTCTTTATGGGAAACATATCACATAAGTTTCTTCAAGTAGAGAAATATTTCATGTCTTAAGAGAAGTCAGTGATAGGTGCATATCCATTTTATAATGCATGTTTTTATCTTGTAAAAAAGAATGATTATAAAAATAACCCGATATATTCTAGTAACTCCTTTAGAGAAGTAAATAAATTTTACCATGACATGATTTAACTCTAGTTAAACAACAATCTTAACTTAATTATCATTGCTCCTCTTTTTCTTTTTTCACTGTCCAACTTACTATGTACTTATTTTGACCAAAGGAATTGAACTGGACTGGATGTACCAGAGCTTGTTTACCCATTCACCTGCTGAAGAACATTTTGGTTGCTCCCAAATTTTGGCAATTATGAGTTAAGCTATATACATCTGTATGCAGGTTTTTATGTGGACATTATTTTCAGCTTCCTTGGATAAACACTAAAGAGCATGATTGATGGATTGTATAGTAAAGTTAGGTTCTATGTCCTTCACAGAAACTAACTCAAAATATATCATGTATCTACATATAAAATGCAAAACTATAAAATTGCTAGAAGATGACATAGGAAAAAACCTAGATGACATTGGGCATGCTTATGACATTTTGGCTGCAACAACACAGACACTGTTCATGGAGGAATTAAGTGATAAGCTGGGCTTCACTAAAATTAAAACGTTTTTCTCTGAGAATGACAAAGTTAAGAGAACGAGGAGATAAGGCAGAGGTTGGGAGAAAATAATTGTAAAACACACATCTGATGAAAGACTGTTCTCCAAATTGTGAAAAGTCTCTTAAAATTCAGCAGTAAGAAAATGAACACCTAATTTAAAAGTAGGCAGAGTTCTTAACAGACATATCACCAAAGACTTACATATATCAAGTAAGCATATGAAACGATGTTCAACATCACACATCATTAGGGATTTGCAAATGAGAACAACCATGATATACCACAGCACACATATTAGAATGGCTAAAACCTGAAACACTGATGCAGCCTAATGCTGGCAAGGATGTGAGGCACAGAAACTTTTATCCAGTGATGATACGAGTGTAAAATGGTAAAGCCACTTTGGAAGACAGTTGGGCAGTCTCTACAAAATTAAATATGCTCTTTAGTGTGGTTTACCAGGGGATAAACTCAAACCAACTTGCTCAGCCAACTTGAACCAGTGTAAATCCAGGTTATGAAGCCTAGATTATGTCTAGTAATGATAAATTTCACAATTACTAGATATGAATGGGAAAAAATGGTATCTGACATGAAAAAGACACTATTTCTAATGTAAAACATCCTACTAAAGAAATATCTCCAATAAAAATATTTAAAATTGAAGTATGCTCTTAGCAAACCAATCGAGAGTGCAGTGATTCAGTATGTTTGAGTTTAAACATAATTATTTTCATACTTTTTTTTTTTTTTTTTTTTTTCTGAGACGGAGTCTCGCTCTGTCACCCAGGCTGGAGTGCAGTGGCACCATCTCAGCTCACTGCAACCTCCTCCTCCCGGGTTCAAGCGATTCTCCTGTCCCAGTCTCTCAAGTAGCTGGGACTACAGGTGTCTGACACCATGCCCAGCTAAACTTTTTTGTGTTTATAGTAGGTAAAGTGTTTCACCGTGTTAGCCAGGATGGTCTCGATCTCCTGACTTCATGATCCACCTGCCTCGGTCTCCCCGAGTGCTGGGATCACAGGTGTGGACCACTGTGCCCAGCCTGAAGTTTAGATTGTATCCAGTAATGATAAATTTAGCAATTACTAGATATGAGTAGGAAATAAATGGTATCTGACATGAAAAAGACACTTTCTAATATAAAATATCATATTAAAGAAATATCTTCAATAAAAAAATTAAAATTGGAGTATGTTCTAAGCAAACCAGTTGAGAGTGCAGTGATTCAGTATGTCTGAACTTAAATAAAATTACTTTCATACGTTTTGTTTGCTTTTTTTTTAAATCTAATGTCCTGGCTAAGCATCCTATTTAGATTTGCTTATACAGCTAACTACCACTGTGCATAACTTCCAGAATGGGAAATTAGCCTGGATAATTTAACCACCAGGATTCTAGTCTAATCCTGTTGATGTATTCCTGATAATTAACAATCTGTGAGCAGCTGCATTGTCCGATATCCAATATACAGCACAAGGAAAATGATCATTTGTACATTGTGGGTTTAGTGGACTAAATGAAAGAGGGTTTTTTTTTTTTTTTATTAATAGCTGCACTTTTCATAAATTTTATGAGTTAATAGGGTTCAATTAATGTTGCCAAGTGGTGTGCTTCATACATATGTCTCTGGGGCTTTGCGGAGTTGAGAAGAATGTGTAATGAATGGTTGAGCAGTTATATTGGTACCCTAGTAATTAGAGAACGGGTAATTAATGTGCATCTGTGTTAGGCTCCTGGGTACTGTCAACGACCCTGTAGCGTGCAAAAAATAGAAATTATGAGTTTGGCAAGGGAATACAGCTTTTCTCTTTTTCTTAAATTTTAGATCTACATCTGTGTTTAATTAGAAGAAGAAATGAATTCCCATTAACACCATTAAGAAGCATGCTATGATTGGTTAAAGCCTACATGGACTGTGAAACTGATCAAGAAAGCTCAGGAGATCATAATGGATTTTTTCATCTTAGAAGGGCTTTTATTAAAAATAAGATATATATATTCGGAATAGTCCCTAACTGATAACTGGTAGTCTGTAGAATATTCTCTCTCTCTCTCTCTCTCCCTCTCTCTCTCTCTCTCTGTCTTTCTCTTGCTGTCCCTTTTTTAAAATTTGGCCACATTCTAAAACTAAACAAAAATCTACTGAACAAATGCGACTCACCACACCCACAATTGAATTTTCTCTCTCAGTGAGATCCAATAATATCACCTTTGTAATAGGCTCAATATACAAAAATGTCACATATATTAATGACAGTGTAAAACCGTTTACTAAAATAAAATAGTCATGAATGTTATAGATAACTAGCTGTGCTGATGCTCTAGTTTTCTGAGAGAATCAAATTAAATTGCTTTTATCATCTGAAGCAGAATAACATTTCATATTCCACATGACAATAAAATGTATCCTTAGGGCAAGCAGTATGTCTGTACTTTTAAAATGAAACAGGCATGATTTAATTAGTATGCAAGAACATAGACCTCAATTTTGAAAGAAAGATGACTCTCCTGAGTGTTCTTGTTCAGTGGCCCACTAAAATTCAGCTTTTAAAAGAGAGCTACTAAGTGGTTGTATTTGTAATTAAACATTGCCTTTACTTAAAGTTTTGGTAATATTCTGCCAACTATTCCATTGAGATAGTAACTTGAAATGAAAATATTCACATTCATATAAAATTGCAGTAGTTTCCCCCTTAATCACAAGTTTACTTTCCATGGTTTTATATATTCATAGTCAACTGTGGTCCAAGAATATCAATGGAAAATTCTAGAAGTAAATAGCTCATAAGTTTTAAATTGTGCACTGTTCTGAGTAACATAATAAAATCTCATGCCATCTGCTCTCTCTCACCTGGGACATGAATCATCCTTTGTCAATTATGTCCCTGCTGTCTGTATATACTATTCATCATTGGTCACTTAGTAGGTGTCTCAGTTTTCTGATAAAAAACACAGTGTGTGTGTGTGTGTGTGTGTGTATGTGTATATATATGTGTGTGTGTATATATATGTGTATATATATGTGTGTGTGTATGTGTGTGTGTGTGTGTGTTTATATATATGTATAATGTATATATGATTCGGCACTATCCATACCCAATTTCAGATATCAGCTGAGGTTTTGGAACATTTCCTCCTTCAATAAAGGGGAACAACTGTATACTACATACTTGGTACGCACTATTATCTATAAAGTTGAAATTTTGGGGAAAACATTTAGTATTGTTCACCAGTAGGCAAATTATATAAGCAGGTGAACGGTAACTTCATCGACAGGAAAGTTCAATACTTGGATTTAGATGTCACGTTTTTGAAAAAACACACACACAAATCATTTGCTATCTATTTGTGTATGCAATATAATCGCATTTTAATTAACATCTATTGCAAATTTGAACAATTTCTTCGAATATAAAAGTAAAATAATGTATAATCAATCTTATTACAAATTATTAAGATAATTTAAAATTCAGTTGACTGTTGAACAACATGGGTATGAACTATACAGTTCCACTTAGATATGGTTTTCTTTTGCCTCTGCTACTCCTGAGAGAGCAAGATCAACCCCTCTTCCTTCTCCTCAGCCTACTCAAAGTGAAGACAGCAAGGATGAAGACATTTATAATGATCCGCTTTCACTTAATAAACAATAAATATACTTTCTCTTCCTTAGATTTTTTAAATTAACATTTTCCTTTCTTAGCTTACATTATTTTAGGAATACACTATATAATACATATAACATACAAAGTATGTGTCAATTGGCAATGCATATTAATATTTAAGTTTCTGGTCAACAGTAGGCTATTAGTAGTTAAGTTTTGGAGGTTAAATTTGAAATTTTTACTGCATGGGAGGTTGACACCCCTAACCTCGGCATTGTTCAGTGGTCAATTTTATATGATCTCTAAATTCTGGGGGAATCAAAAGTTATAGTCAAACTTTTGACTGCATAGGGAGTTGGCATTGCTAACCCCTGCATTGTGCAAGGACCAACTACATACGGTCTCCTCGATTTTCTTCATTCTCTAAGATTAGATGGTTCACTTAAGATTGGAAAGTGGCTCTTGAAAAATTGAAATATTGAAATTGCATTTGTAGTTTACTTTTATTAATTCTCTAGGTATTGTATTTATGAAACTCTATAGCCAATAGTTCCAAGATGAAACTCTGCCTTCTCTGTTTACTAGCAAATTTATCAAGTCATTTAACTTCTATTATTATTATTGTCCTTCCTTAACCATAAAAAGTGAAAATAATATTTATATTGCTAGGATTCTTAGAATATAAAATGAAAATAAATATGCATGATGATGATGATAATGATAAAAGTGAAAGTAACTAGTGTTTGTGTAGGTAATTACTTGGTAGGTTTATCACAAGTGAAAGAGATCAAAAATGGCCTTAAATTCCTGGCTACTCTTTCTGCTGAGAGGTGAAGTCTAATTCACTTCTGCATGCATGGGGACTGGACTTTGCAACCTGTCTGACCAATGAAATACAGCAAAAATAAGGCTCCAGGACTTTGGAAACTGGCTCATCAGAACACTTGCAGCTTCCATCAGGCCTTTTGGAAGGACATTCACCCTCGAGATGCTCCCTCATGAAGTCCATCTTCCATGCCCACATTATGTAAAGAAATTGTATAGTCACTTCATTCAAAAGCCCCCAGAGACGTACAAACAATATTAAGCATCAACGGTCAGCCCTCTGTGTGGTCATTTTGGAAGACCAACCCTAACAAGCCTTCAGATGGCTGCAGCCCTAGCTGATACAGGACTATATTTGCATGAGTGACCATCCAGTCATGCTTATTCAGTATGTGGGACAGCAAGATACAGTACTGACTTGTTGGCTTAAGGTTTATAGAGCAATGGCTATTTGGAACAACAAAAATACCATTAGGTAAGCATTTTAGTATGCCATTTCATTTATTATGAAATAATATAAACTTGATACATGTTAAAAAGTAAAAAGAATATAACAATAATAATAATTTTTATGTATCAGGCACTGTCCCATGAACTATATATATCTTAATTCCTTTAATCACTATATGGTTAGTTTCCTTTCTTAATATTGTCGTTTACCTTATTTTCTAGCTAAGGAAATTAAGATTCAGAAAAGTTAGGTAAGTTGGCCAAGAAATGACAGAAATGGAATGTTGATGTAGGCAAATTGATATAAGATGCTCCCTACACCACTGTATTACCTTTTAAATGGTTGCACTCATATTTGAATCTATGAGTACTTGATTTCAAAGCCCAATAAATGCTGGTTTTCTTATCCCTGAGACACTTTCTAGGATTGTACTTCAAGTTAACTAACCTGGCTGAACCCTGTACAGAGATGACTTAATGGCACTGTATCCAGATCCCTATAACCAAAGCCTCATCTAGGCTACATTTGTTTATTTCCATGTTTCCTGCATTAGGCTGTGAGATCCACAAGCAAAGAGATCATCTCTCATTTGTTCACCTTTGAGTTTCCAATGCCTAACAAACTGCCTGGTACAAACAAAGAAGTCAATAAAAATTTTCAAATGATGGACTACCGGGAGTTCTTGGATATCTTAAAATATGCTGAACATATTAATACTTAGCTGTCCTTGAAAGGTCAATTCTGCAACTAGATCAGCTTTCGTGACACTGCCCCGGCTTTCTCATAAGCCTTAATATGTAATCCTTCTACCAGTCTTTATGATTAAGGATCCATTGTACATGGGCCTGAATAATCAAATTTGGCTTCAGTAAGAAAGCCTCAAGAAAGCAAAACTGTAATTTTATCCTAATAAATAAATCAATTTTCACAATAGTTATGTACAAAGATTTTTCCTTAAAATAATAAGATTTATGAGCATTAAGAGAAGTTTGAATTCCTTTCTGTTTTCGTACTGATAAAATAAATAACAAAATTCAATTGCCACACAGACGGCTTGATGAGGCATGGAGTCATCAGTTTACATACAAGCAATACTGGCACCATGTCTTTCTAAAAATAAATTTTGCTTATATGAATTTTGTACTGCAAACAGGAAAAGGGGTTGCTTTACCACTATACAGCAATTATCCTTTAGCTTTACTCATTCCTTTCCATCTACAGTATCTAAAACTAGGTACATTGAAAGAAGTTGAATTATTAAACTACCCTCTCCAAACAAAACAGAGGTAAAAGTTCTAAGCAAAGGAGAAGTTGTAGTCTGGGTTTGAATTATTGAAGGTAGATCCCCAGCAGGTACTGACTGCCAGTGCATTGTTATTCTCTCTCGTGCCCACGGAAATCACAGTTTTCTTCTTGTCTCATTATACAAAACTAAAAAATGCCCAGGAAAATTGTAATCAAATAATTTGGTGCTTTATATCATGGAATATATAATAATGAAATTCCTATTTCTCCTTGTCACCAAAATAATCAACTGTAAACTTCGAGGTAATGAGGGCCAGCATTATTATGAAATTTGCACTTTTTCAACTATAATTTTGGATGAGAAAAACCATTAAAACCCTTAATCTGCTTTGTTATTGCTCGGGCTAAATAAGTGAATTCAAGGGAAGCAAATTCCTTTGTGCAATGAATCAAGAAAATAAAATAGAGTGAATATTTCTAAGAAAAAATAAATTTTTATGAAGATTCTTATTAACTTTTATTTCTATGTGATTTTAAATGCCTTGCTCAGAATAATATAAGAGCAAAAGTAATTCATGAAGTACATCTTTAAGAAAAGTGTATAACTGGAAGTATAAATAATTTTGTTAATATACTTGCATTTTCATTTTAGAATAACTTAATTATATTTCAAATGTTTGTCTGAAAATAGTTGCATATCTCAGTAATATGTTTTAATACATTTTTAGTCATAAGAGCTTTTGTTTTAAAAAATTTATAATAATATTACAGTACATTATTAGATTTTATGTTCATTAAAGAGAGCACAGGTTTTAAACTATTGAGATAAACCAGCATGAAAAAATTAACCACAAAAGAAATTCTATGCTGGATTTTGCATTTTTATTTAGTACTTGAATATTTGGTCAGATATAATACAGTCAAGAGGAAGTGACACAAATATATCTGATAAAACGGTAGGTCAAGTAAGACTATCTATTGCATTTTCCAAGATTTTTCAAGCAGATCAAGTTCTCTGAGGTACTTAGTTAGGAAAAAGAAATTCCAAATACACTAGCAGCCTCAAGACATTGATTTTCACATGTTGTATTAGTCAGTTCTCATGCTGCTAATAAAGACATACCTGAGATGGGATAATTTATAAGGAAAAAGAGGTTTAATTGACTCACAGTTCCATATGGCTAGGAGGAACTCACAATCATGGCAGAAGGCAAAAGGCATGTCTTAACATGGCAGCAGGCAAGAGAGAATGGAAGCCAAGCGCAAACGGAAACCCTTATAAAACTATCAGATCTCGTGAGACTTATTCACTACCATGAGAACAGTGTGGGGGAAACCACCCCCATGATTCAATTATCTCCCACTGGGTCTCTCCCACAACATGAGGGAATTATGGGGGCTACAATTCAAGATGAAATTTCGGTGGGGACACAGGAAAACCATGTCATATGTCTTACTAAAATGCCATGGTATCTGAAATTCTTTGTTGTATATTCTGCTTCAAACAATTTGGATACATTGCTTTTTTTAACCACATTTTACTCTATTCACCTTCAGTATACTGTTATTATCAAAATAATACTGTTATTATCAAAATAAGAGAGGAATCTTTTATATTACTTTTTGCATTAGTTACATATCTTCATATTGCTCTGTTGAAGCTTTGAGCTATCTAGTCAGTGTCAGAACATTATAAACCCAGTTTAAATAAATACCTTTTTTACTAGAGAAATTCTCAAAATAGTGTAAGCTCGTGTACATGGTGAAAGCAAAATGTAGCCATACCAACCATATTAAAAATCTAGTTCCTCTCCCATCTACTTCTGCTGACCCCACAGATGTTCCAATACCCTTCCTCCCAACTACCTAAAATCCTACACCATCTGCATCCATCTTTTTAAATCTTTTCCTCTTTCATCTTCCCTATCTGGTTTTATATTCCTCTCCCGCATGTCCAGGTTCATCAAGGTAAAAAGAAGCAATCTGGCAGGGTGAGAAGGAGATGAAGAAACTGAACAAGCAAATTCAGAGTCCTAGTTACTGGAAAAGGGAAGGGGCAAGGCTGCATGCCCTCTCAAAAATCTTAATGACCCACGTATTTATCTCTTAGAAGAGTAAGGAGTCTCCTTAAATTACTAGGGAGGTCTAATTAGGTAATTCACATCTATTTTGGTTTATTTAGGTAATTTAGAATCTGAAAAACACCCTAAGACTCAAAGGTCTTGAATTACTATGAAGAACAAAGGCACTTCTAAGGCGTTGTGAAGTTACTGGTCTTTTCCCAAGTAATCTTCTGCCTATTAAAAATGGAAAACAATCCAGGTGTGGTGGCTCATGTCTGTAATTCCAGATTTGGGAAGCCTGAGGTGTAAGGCTTGCTTGATCTCAGGAGTGTGAGTCAACCTGGACATCATAATGAGATCCTGTTGTTACAACTAATAATAATAATAATAATAATAATAATAATAATAATAATTAGCCAGGGGTAGTGGCCTGCACTTGTCCCAGCTATTGAGAGGCTGAAGTGGAAAGATCACTTGAGCCCAAGGGGTCAAGGCTGCATTTGGACACAATCAAGCTACTGCACTCCAGGCTGGGTGACAGAGTTAGACCCTGTCTCAAGGGCAAAAAAAAGAAAAAAAGAAGAAAACAGTAATGAGTGTTTATATGCAAGTTTCTCTAATGTAACCTGATGAACTCCTGCCAGTTGATCTATTATGCATATTTTTTAAATCATTAAAAAAATTAATCCATCAATTTACCCAGATACCAGATCTTTACAAATGTGGCACTAGCTTGTCAATCATTTAAATGTTTTCCCCCAAGGAAATGAGCATAGTTTTCATTTTTGCAATTATCAGTAACTAAAGATAGCAATCACTGAATCAGGATAGCATGTTATTTTTGTTAGGTAAATGGTAAAAACATAGCTAGTACAGTTCTACTTGCTAACTTTTAGAAACATACACATACACACACATACACTATGACTCTACAACTCTTAAGAGTAGAATGAGATAAACATTTGAACCTCTACTTTTCTTTAAATCACATATTTTGCAAAATACATGAGCAAAAGATTAAAAGATTTGTTTGAAGATCTAAAGGTTTTATAGAAATAACTGAATGCAGACATAAAATATTAAAATTATTTGAGACAATCTGTTTACAGCATCATTTACATGCCATCCATTCAGTTGAATCATTAATTCACTAATGCAGTAAGTGTTCACCAAAATCTCTTTAGTTCTTCAAAATCTCTAGTGTGTGTTTGTTTTTGAGATAGGGTATGGTTCTGTTGTCCAGGCTGGAGTGGAGGGGTGAGATCATGCCTCACTGCATCCTCTGCATCTGGGCCCAGGCAATCCTCCCACCTTCCAAGTAGCCGGGGCTACAGGCAGATATCACCACATCTGGCTAATTTTTTGTGGAGATGGGGTTTGACCACATTGCCCAGAATGATCTCAAACTCCTGAACTCAAGCTATCTGTCTCGGGCCTCTCACAATGCTGGCATTACAGGCCTGAACCATGATGTGCCCAGCTCTTCTTTTCCATTATTTGAAGACAATCTAGTGACAAAAGAGGTATAGTCTCTTCTTTCATAGAACTCATTCTACTCAAGAGAATGAGATGATGAATCAGGTTATAAACAAATAGCTCTTTTAGGTATTCATGAGTGTTATGAGAGAAATAGCAGAGATACGACTGTTTAGGTTGAATTATTTAATTGTAGCTATTTGATAGTTTATGACCCTCCAAAATCACACTTTCTTATGTTTCAAATTAATGTTTAAATTGAATATAAAGACAGTCTTTTCTGATGAGGTGACATTTGAGCAAGGACCTATAAAAAAGGAAAGTAATCAGCCAAGATGATATCTACAAGAAGACTGGACCAGACAGGTGGAAAAACAAATGCCAAGACCCTGAGGGAAGAGCATGCCTTAGTTTTTTGAGGTCATAAAGTATGCAATTTTGGTTTGAGATGAGTGATCAAGAGAACCACATAGCATTTGAAGTTAGTGATAGCTTGGAGATAGCTGAGGAGGACCTTGTCAAATATGGAAAGAAATTTATATTTTATTCTAAGTGAAATAAATTATTAGTGGAATTTAATCTAATATATAATATGTTCAAGAGCTACACTTTAACAGGATTCCTCAGACTGCTATGTTGAAAAAGAACTCAGATGTATAAGGAGGGAAACAGGTAGACCAGGCAGAAGCATAATACCACAATTCAGGTATAAAATCATTGTAGCAAAGACACTAGGATATTAGTATTATGATGACAAAAAACCTAGAATCTAAATTCTAAAAGTAGAGCTGAAAGGATTTATTGTCGTTAAACATGGAGTATGTGAGAAAGAGAGAAGTCAAAGACTGAACAAATAAGAGAATGCAGGTGCCATTTATTGAGATGGGACAAGATTATAAGAGGAAACTCAATAATTTAGTTTTAGACATGTCAAATTTGAGAAGTTTAGTAGATCTTCAAGTGGAAGTAGCAAATATTCTGCTTGACGTGATTCTGCACGTGTTGTTAGATGTTGGACTAGGAGCTGAACATGTTCGTCATCTTGATAGTACTATTTAAAACCATAGGGATAAGTTAAATTATCAAAGAACTGAATAAGAAAAGACATCCAAATCCTGATAGTTGGGATCAGATAAAGGAGGAAAAGATGAGAAAATCACACAGACCAGAGTGAGAGTTAGAGGCAGCAAGGGAAGTTAAGAACTAAATTAGAGAGAAATTTGGAAGCTCTGCTTAAAGGAGAAGTAGGAGCAGGTGGGGGAGGTAGAGGAAGCAAGAGAGTAAGAGAGTAACAGGAGGACAAAGAGGAAAGCATATCAAGGACACATCAAATGTTTCTTACACGTTAAATCAGATAAAGGCTGATGATAAATTAATATTGAATTAGTAAAGTGCAAAGTGGAAGTTATCAGTAAGAAGTCTCTGTAAATGAGAAGGCATGAACACCTTTTAGGAGTGAGTTGCTATGAGAAAGGAAAAAAAAAATACTTATAAACAATTACTTAGAGAGTGATCTGAAATGGTCTAGGAAAATATTACTGAGAATGAACTCGTGAGGATCAATAGGCGATATCTATTAGAGAGGCATAACTATAGAAGAATTTCTTGAATAAGAAAAAGGCAATAAAATTGAGGATACGTGTGTGTGTGTGTGTACGTGTGTGTGTGTGTGCACGCGCAGGAGGGTAGAGGGTTAGCCTGAGTTAGAAACAGAGTAAAAGGTGAGCAAGCAGTGTAAGTATGCATATGATGGTTGGAAGATTTGTTTGGTGATAAAAGTCTATGAATGTTCGCTTTATTTTATTTATTTTTTTGACTAGTCTCTTAGCATAAGGAGGAGTTAAACCCTGAGCTGAAAGTGTGGAAAGAGAAAGTGGTGTTTACATTTTGAGGAAAAAGGATAAAGAGTGAGATACTCCTTTAGTTATTAGGAGTGTGAATTGAGCAAGGCCAAGCAGTAAAATTGAAGGACAGTTTTCCTCAGTGCTCTCTGTAGGACAGAACACTTTCTTCTAAGGAACGTTCATTCTATCATGAACATACTTAGCACTTTTATAAAGGTTATTTACTACCCTGTCTCTTCTTCTTGACTATAAACTCTTCAAAAAGTCACTATTTTATATATTCCTAGTATGCACTTTTTTTCATATAAACTATAGTAAAGAACATTAAACAAGTAAAAAAAGAGATCTGTAGTTAAGTGGCAGGAACAGGGACAAGCAAAAACCAGGCCAGAACCATGAATTTTAGCATCGTGAAAATCATAAATACACTGGGAGATAACATCAAGTATCAGAGAACCCATGCATGGATATTAGGCAGCACAGAGCCAGAGATCCTAGCACAATCACAATAACCAAAAATGAAAACTCATAAGAATGTGCACAGAGTACAGCAGGTTTAATGGGTCCTAAATCTGGCTTAGGCTATAAGCAACATAAAAGAGACATTATATCGAGTCCACTGTCTTTTAAAGGATTTTTGTCTCATTTTTATTTAATGTGAGAATTATTTCAGAAGTGTGAGTTGTCTTAAAGTGGAGGTAAATAAGGTCACCTGCATAAAGATGAGACTTTTTGTAAGGTGTTGCTGTATGAAATTGACCACTCAGATAATGTTTTCATTGTTATCTAAAGCAAAATGACAGAGGACCCCAATAAATACTGAAACATTTGCATAATTAATACAAATATCTAAATATAAATGTGATCAGAATAAATAAACATACTGCAACCAGCACAGGCTTTAGGATACGAAATTAAAAGGAAGATAGTGGGAATTTTTGTTGATGAGGATGTGCTGGATCCTGTTTAGGTGCCTCCTTGGATTTATTTGGCAAGGCGTTTCTGCTAGATGCTATTGATTATCTTCTTGACTACTGATGAAACTTCTTATGTGCTACCTATGGAGCTGTATGAACTTCGTCAGCAGTACATGGTAGTGGCCTTATAGTTGTAGCACGTTCTGGCTGTCCCTTGAAGCACTTGACCTTTTTTCTTCGTACCACTGATGGATACAAC
The DNA here is from genome assembly GCF_007565055.1 of Rhinopithecus roxellana. Taxonomy (NCBI): domain Eukaryota; kingdom Metazoa; phylum Chordata; class Mammalia; order Primates; family Cercopithecidae; genus Rhinopithecus; species Rhinopithecus roxellana. Next base: position 138,355,158 of record NC_044550.1, read on the forward strand.
TGGACATCCCTTGGAATGTTCATCCTACCCCTTTTGTCTCTGAAACTGGAGGCCCTAACTTATCCATTCACTGTGTATATGTTTAAGCGGACTTATTGTACACCTGTCCCCCAAGTGGGTGTAGAAGACTAAAAGATGAAGAAGGTTGTGAATGTTGCTAACATAAGTCTCAGACACAGTCACTGCTATCTTGGATCTGGTTTCCCTGGCAACTGCACAAAATAAGTCAAATGCCAAGAAGTGCCTGGAGTGAAACCCTGTGGAGTAAAATGACCAACAGGAGACAGAAGCAAACAGATAATTATTCTTTCTACTCTGAAAATGCTATTTCATGAAACAGTGTGTTATACGAGAAGACATCCTGGAAAACAGAATAATGAGCTGCATTTAAGATCTCAGATCAGCATGCATTCTGATCTTTGCTTCTTTTCTTTCTTTGTCTCACCAAGACTGCACCCTACAATAAAGTGTTACTCTATAAATTCTACTTAGACACCATTTTCTCTGGAACACAGTCTAAGAAAATGAGATTTCCTTGTACATGCATTTAAATAATTCTTAGGATAAGATATATTTGTTAAAGCCTACCCTGGCTGTCTGAGAAATAAAAGCAAATCTTGTTGAAGTTTTTCTTTGTTAGACCAAACTAAATCTTTTAGTAGTGAGGACTGTTATCAAAGTAAAGTGTAGAAAATACTTCATGGGATAAAAACATTAACTTAAAAAAGTGATATTATTCTAATGAGATCCCTAATTTCCAGAGCAGTCAGAAAAAATAAAAAGAAAAAAGAACTTGGTCTCCTGATAATTTCTTGGCTATTTCCATGAAATCAGACAACCAGAGAAAGTACCTCAATTTAATTCAAGCAACATAATCTCATTGCTCCTAGATGATTCTCATGATCATTCATTTATCTGTTTACACATACAACATATATTTTTGAATGACTATTATGTGTAAGGGATTGAACAATTTGCTTGCAAAACACTGGTGACCAAAAGGGAATGGCACTCTTGGAGTCAACATTCTTCTGAGTAGTGTTATGCAATAAACACATTTAAACAGCAAATTATATAGCATTTTACAGGGTAACAAACTCTTTTGGGAGAAGAGTGGAGGAAAGGGGGTAGATCATGACTACAAGCAATATTGGAAACAGGTTGCACTGTTAAGTAGCGTGCTCAAGATAGACCTTGTGGAGAAATTATAATTTGGAGAAAGATTTGAAGGAGGTAAGAGAAATAAACATTGGAAGAAAAATTTCTTCAGCTTAAGAAACCAAATTCTGCCAACAACCATGCGATTTTGGAAGCGAATCTCTACCCAGTAAAGCCTTAGAAGACATGCAGGTCTCTTGGCTGACACTGTGATTGTAGCTCAGTCAAACACCAGAAAGCAGAGGACACAGTTGAACCACATTAAGATATCTGACTCACAGAAATTGTGAGATAATATATGTTGATTGCAGTAAGGCGCTAAGTTTGTGGTAATTTGTTACATAACACTAGAAAACTAATGCATGGTTTTATGAGACTCTCTTCTGCTTCCTTCAGTTGTTTTAGTAAACATAGAGGAAGTCATTAGCTGGAAGTAAGTATAGGGAGGAAGTCTTTGGTGTTTCATGAGAAGAGGAAGTACAAAATAATCATCTAGGTTGCTAGAGAGAGAATGGATTAAGAATATACACTAGGGCTGGGCACAGTGATTGGCACTTGTAATCCCAGCTACTCCAGAGGCTGAGGCAGGAGGATCCCTTTAGGCCAGGAGCTTGAGACCACCCTGTGCCACATAGCAAGATCCCTGTCTCTAAACAAAATAAAATAAAATGAAAACAAAAACTGCACACTATGAGTGTCTTGTGGTGTGAAGAGTCCACTGGAGGCTTTTGACCACTGCATTTTTTATAAGACCATTCATTTTGGCTACGTGTTTCTCTCCAGCCACATTTTCCTGCCACACTCTAGTCTAAGTTTGGAGTGGTGCTGTACTAAAGACAGTACTCTGAAAAGATAGGAGGTGGTAGTAATGACAAGGTCTAGAACATGATCATGACTGTGAGTAGCTGATCTATATGCAAAGCAAAATGAATGGAAAAGAGTACTTCAAGAGACTGAGGCTAGGGTTTTGAGGAAAATTGTCTATGCGAATATCTAAGTAGCTCAAAATAAACACAGAAACAGTATTGGAAATAGTGATGATGACTCAGAAAATAAAAAAGTGTATAATGTGAATGGATTTATGGATTTGATGTAGGGGTTGGCAGATGATGATAATGATGAGATATGGTGAATGGGATAATCGTATGGTATATGATTGAAAGCTAAAGGGGAGTAATGGAGGTGGGAGATAGAATTATCTGAAAAAGACGATATGGAGCAAATGGGACATGTTTCAACTCTAGGCTCAATGATAGAAAAATTGTGAAAGAAAAGTCAGCCAGCATTTGAGAGTGTTGTAGAGGAAGCATTGCTCTCCAGGAAAATTAATATTTTCAATTCAGCTGAAACACAATGGGATGATTCAGAGAAGGTATTGTGGATATAGCAGATGCTGCTTCCAACGGACATGGATGTTCAGATGGCTCTGTCAATGCCCCTCAGCCAAAGATCACTACTACAATTATTTGATATAGTTTCTTAATAATTTCCAACTAGAATATCAGAATAGAGCAAAGTTCAATCTGATTGTTAAAATAATCAGTCACTCAGGTTAGTATAAAATAATGTTTAGTCATTTTGGTATCTTGGGCAATGTTTTTTTATCTGTGTTCAAATGTGACACAAAGTGATGTCTAGCCTTTGTCTTTATCCATCTGGTGACAGAGTGTTCTTGTTTGGTGTTGGTGCTCTGTGAAATTTTTATGTTCAACAAGAGATCGTAATGGCTTAATTGTGAGTTCTGTGCAGTTTCTTGCTTATCAGGGTTGCATTTCTCTTTCCCAGCTAGGTAAATGGTTTTAGAAATTGGCAAGAAGTATGATAAGCAAGAGATTATGATTGACAAGAAGTGTGATAAAGGAGAGAATAATATATGCATCATTTTTGCAGGAATTAGAGTGTAAGATAAGAGGGCTGACACAAGAATCTCAGGCTTCTTGTGGCATCTAAAGTGATTAGGAATGGTGAAGGGGCATGATTTTGTGTGGCATGGTACATTAATTCATTCAATAAAATGCTATGTAATTGTTGATTATGACAATAATAAACATTATCATGATTTTAGAAGCTATTCTTTATTTAGTGCTTGTTGTCAGATAGTTTACCAACTATATTATATATAATTTAATATTAATGATCACAAACGAGTATGAAGTAAATATTGTTATTTTTATTTTTTTAAGAGAAAGTTAAGACTTGAAAGTTAGGAGACAAAGAGCAATATCCTTAATACTGAATTCAAAACCTTTAGTCACTGTTACACTGCCAACTCTACGGATGATATGTTCAATAAAAAAATAGAATGGAAAACTGCAGTTATGCTGCTGAGGTTGTGACAAAACAAAATTCTGACTTACATATGTAAACAAACTGAAAGAAAACAGACAAAAATAGCTAAGTATGTTTGATAGGGCAGAATAACAAGGGATGATTTCTTCTAATTTTGCTTCTAATGTTAATTTAATCATTGTGTAATTAATAATAACAGGTTTACCTACTATTGTTTGCCAGAATGAAGGTTATTTTAAATAAAAATCGTCTACTGAATTTGCTAATTTTCTGATTGATCATAATATTTTGGGCTAAATATACTTTTTATAATATGAATATAATTACATTCAAAGCTTCAAAGACCTTTCTCTAAATTTTTTTTGGCTATTGTGAATCTTTTCAGGTTAAATGAGGGAAGTAATATTTCAAATGACTTATTTAAATTCTAACTATTTATATTAAAAAATTAAGTGACAATGTATTTAGTTGCTTATCAAAGAACTTAATTTGAAGATTAGTATATGCATAGCATATATATTTAAAATTATTGCAATTTATTACTTATTTGGGATTTGAAAGCTAATTGTGTTTTTAGTCATCCTTTTTTTTCTCATGTATATGTTATATTTTTGTCTTAGATAACTGACAGTCAGACATCTACATACAACAATTCAAGTGCAAAGGGCAATTATTTTAATTGGGAATCATTATTTAACATTATATCACAATTAAAATATATTTTAAGGAAAACAGAAAAAAATATTCTGCTCATTCCTGTGTCAAGGATGGCATTACCTAGGTTGTCTTCCAAGGTTTATACAGTGTTGGGTTTTACATTTAAGTTGTTAATCTATATTGATTTGATTTTTGTATATGGTGTCAGGAAAGGGTCCAACTTCAATCTTCTACATATGCCTAGCCAGTTATCCTAGCACCATTTATTGAACAGGGGGTGTTTTCTCCATTGCTTCTTTTTGTCAGCTTTGTCGAAGATCAGCTAGTTGTAGGTGCATGCCCTTATTTCTGGGCTCTCTATTCTGGTGTATGTGCCTATTTTTGTACCACTACCATGCTGTTTTGGTTACTGTATCCCCTGTAGAATAGTTGAAAGTTGGGTAATGTGATGTCTCCAGCTTTGTTATTTTCACTGAGGTTTGTCTTGTCTATTCAGGCACTTTTTGGGTTCCATATGAATTTTAAAATAGTTTTTCCTAGTTCTGTGAATAATGTCATTGGTAGCTCAATAGGGATAGCATTGAATCTGTAAATTGCTTTGGGCTGTATCACCATTTTAATGCTATTGCTTCTTCCTATTCATGAGCATGGGATGTTTTTCCATTTGTTTGTGTTTTCTCCAATTTCTTTGAGCAGTGTTTCTTAATACCCATCATAGAGATTTTTCACCTTCTGATTAGATGTATCCCTAGGTATTTTATTCTTTTTGTGGCAATTGTGAATGGGTTTGCCTTCCTGATTTGTCTCTTAGCTTAGCTATTGAGGTACAGGAAATGCTAGTGATTTTCATACATTGATTTTGTATCCTGAAACATTGCCACAGTTATCAGCTGAAGGAGCTTCTGGGCCTAGAGAATAGCATTTTCTAGATTTAGAATCACATTGTCTGCTAATAGGGATAGTTTGACTTCCTCTCTTCCTGTTTGGATGGTTTACTTCTTTCTCTCGCCTGTTTCTCTGGCAAGAACTTCCAATACTATATTGAATAGGAATGGTGAGAGATGGCGTCCTTGTCTTGTACCAATTGTCAAAGGGACATCCATCAACTGCATCCAGAATTGCCTATTCAGTATGATGTTGGCTATGGATTTATCATAGATGGCTCTTATTATTTTCAGGTATGTTCCTTCAATACCTAGTTTATTAGACTTTTTAACATGAAGGGATGTTAAATTTTGTGGAAAGCCTGCATCTATCTATCAACATAATCATATGGTTTTTGTCTTTTGGTCTTTTTTTTTTTTTTTTTTTTTGTGTGTGTGTGTGATTTCATGACAAAGACGCCAAAACCAACTGCAACGAAAGAAAAAATTAACCAATAGGATCTAGTGAAAATTAAGAGCTTCTGCACAGAGAAAGAAACTATCAATAGAGTAAACAGACAATTTACAAAATGGGAGAAAATTTTTGCACACTATGTCTGACAAAGGTGTAATATCCAGCATCTATAAGGAACTTAAACAAATTTACAAGGGAAAAGCAACTCCATTAAAAAGTCGGTAAGGAAATGAGCAGGCACTTTCCAAAAGAATACATATATGCAGCCAACAAGCATATATACATACACATATGTACATGCACATACATATATATAGTGTGTATATACGTGCATATATGTATATATGTATATATGTGCATATATATGTATATATACATGTATATGTGTATATATAAAACTCAATATCCATGATCATTGGAGAAATGCCAATCAAAATCCCAATTGAAATACTATCTCACACCAGTCAGAATGGCTATTGTTAAAAAGTCAATAACAGGTACTGGCCAGGTTGCAGAAAAATGGAAACACACACTGTTGGGAGTGTAAATGAGCTTAACCACTGTGGAAAGCAATATGGCAAGTCCTCAAACAGCTAAAAACAGAACTACCATTCAACCCAGCAATCTCATTACTGGGTATATCCTCAGAGGAATATAAATAATTTTACTGTAAAGACACATGAACATTAATGTTCATTTTAGCACTATTCACAATAGCAAAAACAGAGATTCAACCTAAATGATGAGGAAAATGTGGTAGCTATACACAGTGGAATACTGTGCAGCCATAAAGAATGAGATCATGTCTTTTGCAGGAGCATGAATGGAGCTGGTATCTATTATCCTTACAAACTAACCCAGGAACATAAAACCAAATACTGCCTGCTCTCACTTGTAAGTGGGAGCTACATGATGAGAACCCAGGAACACAAAGAAGGGAACAACAGACACTGAGTTCTACTTGAGAGTAGAGGTTGGGAGGAGAGGAGCAGAAAAAATAACTACTGGGTACTGAGCTTGATACCTGGGAGGTGAAATAATCTGTATAACAAAACCCTGTGGCATGGGTTTACCTATATAACAAAACTTCCCAGTTCCCTGAACCTAAAATAAAAGTTAAAAAAAAGATAACTCATATACCAAATAGGCATATTTATCTTTTAATTTTTATATGTAATAGTTGTGCATATTTATGGGGTGTACAATATTTTGATACAAAGAAGCAACGTTTAATGATTAAATCCAAGTAATTGGGATACCCATCATTTCAAGCATTTTTCCTTGTTTTTTGTGTTAGGAACATTCCATTTCCATACTTTTAGTTGTTTTGAAATATGCAATAATTTATTAATTATAGTCACCCTATTGTTCTACTGAGGACTAGATCTTATTTATTTTATCTAACTATGTACTCTGGCCATTCTCTTTGTATCACACCTTCCCCACATAGGCATATTTATATAAAATTTATGTATGGATACCATAATAATCAAGCATTTATAATATTATGCCTTAAAATATCAAAATTATATGTTGTGTATTAGTTACATTTAATTGGAAAGGTAGAAGAAGAGGACCAAGATGTTGTGGTAACCCTATGTGATAAATAACCTGGTTTTCTTTACCAAACAACTCACAAGAACAAAAGAAAAACATGAGGAATGCAGGGGAAAACTACATTAAAAGAGCCTATAGAAACTTATCAACAAAGAGCAAAGTATAAATATTATTTGACCCTCATCAAAGTAAGATAAAATCATAAACACTGAAGCAAGATAATATCTGACATTTAGAAGGTAAATGCGTACTTGAGCGAAAAAAAATTTTTTTTTTTTTTTTTTCAGATGGAGTCTCACTCTGTCAGCTAGGCTGGAGTGCAATGGTGTGATCTTGGCTCACTGCAACCTCTGCCTCCCGGGTTCAAGCGATTCTCCTGCTTCAGCCTCCCAGGTAGCTGGGACTACAAGCGGGTGCCACCATGCCTGGAAAATTTTTGTATTTTTAGTAGATAGGGGGTTTCACCATAATGGTCAGGTTGGTCTTGAGCTCCTGACATCATGATCTGCCCGCTTCGACCTCCTAAAGTGCTGAGATTACTGGTGTGAGCCGCCACGCCCGGCCCATACATTTTATAATGTTCAGTAATTATTTTTAATTGTGGCAATGTTGTGGTGCTTTAAGTTCTTAACTTACAGAGATTCTTACTGAGATATTACAAATAAAATGAAATGATTGAAGTATGTAGTGGTTGTGGATATAAATGAAACTACATTGATTGTGACTTAATAATTATTAGATATGGATAATAAGTACTTGGGAGCTTATTATACTATTCCATCTACTTTTATGTATGCTTGAAATTTACTATCCTCAAAAATAAGAAAAACACTAGACTCAATAATCACATATAGACAACCCATAACAGAAACTTGGATGCCCATGAATCAGAGGAATCTTTTTTAAAACAATAAGTTTATAAGTATTTGACTTTTAAAATCAACTATATGGCTTATAATGGCATGTGAAATTTTAATAATTTATTGTATTTGTTTGCATTTCAATATCCAGTCTAAAATTACTTCATTTGTAATTAGTTTGTAAATGCATATGAATCATAATCACATAATTACTCTGCAGTAGAAGATGATAAACATTTTAATATGAAAATATTCTAAAGAAAGAAATATGGGATTAGAAATCTCTTATTAAGCAGCTACTTTACTTTAAGAAAAATTGTCGCGGATTATGTATCTTGTGCCCCCATTAACTAGCATACTCAATCCCTTAACCAGGATATTTGTAAAAGCTCAGTCAATGTGTGTAAATAGGTTGGTGCTTTGGATAACTACATAGTAGAATAGATGGGAAGATTATGTAATAGACAGAAAAATTGAATAATAAACCAAGTGAATGTAGGCAAAATAATTCAAAGTTGATAGATATATAAAAATCACTTTATGTGAGCACTGTGTTTAATTGGCATGTGTATTCTGGAAAACCAAAAACTAAAAAGATATATTTTAATTGTCTTTATATGTTTGAAGCTTTCTGTTTCAGATTTGTGAGCAGACACTTTTTTCTTCAGGTAGCATTTGGAAGCTTCTTGTATGAAATTTATAGAAGCATAGTTTATTTAACATAAGTAGAAATTCATATTTAGAGATGTCTACCAATGAATGTGCTGCTTCTAAACTAGTATGTTATGATACAGATACACTCAATTATTAAAAATAAATTAATGCTGCTAAAAAGTGCTAGAAAGATAAGTTATGTAGTTCCATTGTTAATGCTAATAATGACAGTCTAGATTGTATTCAACTTTATGATCCTCTATTTCAAATTATTACACAGAAAATTTTGAAGCATGAGTATGTATTTATTTATTCAATAAATGATTTAATGTTTCTTAATCTTGAATTTGAGTACTGCTGATTATAAAGCTTGTCCTGGAAAATCAATGACCAAAAAATATAGTAGAAATGATAGGACATTTAAAATTCAATTGCCTTTCAAATGTCATTAAGAAATAGAAATGTTTGGAACTTTAAATATGAGTTTCCATTGCATGAAGTCCAGATTGCTAAATTCATACCACACTTATCAGACTGAATAATTTGGATCACACATATCTGCACACATACACACACACACACACACACACACACACTTGTGCTTTTTATTATTTTATTTCGTTGTATTTTTATTTGAGCAGATATTAGTATATAATTCACGTATCATAAAATTTTCCCATTTAGAATATAATTAAATGGTTTTCAATCTAGGTGCAGAATTATACTTTATCACTACTGTCAATTTTGGAAGAGTTTCATCACCGCAGAAAGAAACTCCACACCCAACAGCAGTCACTCTACCAAACCTCCAATGTCCCAAAGCCCTAGGCACCACTAATGTACTCCCTGTTGAGATAGCCAGGTGGGAAGGGGTCTGTATAGATTTTCTTCACTTGGGCATTGCGTGTAAGTGGAATTATACATTATGTGGTCTTTTGATAATGACTTATTTCACTTAGTATAAGGTTTTCGATGTTCATCCATGTTGCAGTATTTATTGAATAGAAGTGACATATTGTACTCATTTATCAGCTGATGGAGATTTTGGCAGTTTTCATTTTTGCTATGAATAATGATACTATGAACCTTAATATACCAGTAATATCATCATCTTTAAAATCTGAATTTCAAGCATTGCACTCTCTGGTCACCCTCTTCTAACTCACTTGATCTATTATCGTCTCCCATGTCAAAATTTGTCAACACATCCAGAAATCTAGTTCATTTCCTCTTCACTTTTTCCCCATTGGTCCTCTGATAATTATCTCCCATGGAGCTGAGATTCCATTGTTCATCATTACAATAACACTCTCAAATACAATATCACACATCAACTGTCCCTGCTCTACCTCCACACTACTCACATAAATTCCCTGTGTACCACTTCACGTGATTGGAGAAAAATATGCTGCTTGCTTACGGGGCACTAGCCATCGTCAAGAATCCCACTATTATTTCCCAGTTAAATTTGTTAAACCTCACTCTCTCTGAAGTAAGAATTTTACAACTCATCTAAAAATTATCCTTCTTCCTGTTAATCTTGCTTATTGTTTAATGCAGAAGTAAAGCATTTGAACAAGAACTACATAATCTATCCATCACCTAACATATCATCTCTTGTTCTTCACAAGTACTCATATACTCTGGAGTCTTTTCTTTGCTAAGAGTGAACTATCCCTCTTGCTGAGACAATCTCCACACTTCTGTAATATTTCTATAATATATCCTGTCATTTTTCCATGATTCAAGTAATGCAAATAATGCTGCTCCTGTTTATAAAGTAGGATGTTCACTGAAAAATAAACATGCTACAGTATTCTCAATGAAATAAACAAATGCGTGCATACTACATAAAACGTCACTGGAACAGTCTTATTTCCCACCAGCTAACATACCAATTTTTTGTTCTTCACAGGAAAGTCATAAAGTCAAATGAGTTTATCATTATTAGCTTTCTCATCTTTTTCCCCTAAATCATCTCTATAATCCATTGCAATTAGAGTAGGTCTCCTTTCAAGTTTAAAAAAACACTTCTTGTGGCCGGGCGTGGTGGCTCAAGCCTGTAATCCCAGCACTTTGGGAGGCCGAGACGGGCGGATCACGAGGTCCGGAGATCGAGACCATCCTGGCTAACTCGGTGAAACCCCGTCTCTGCTAAAAAAAATACAAAAAAAAAACTAGCCGGGCGAGGTGGTGGGCGCCTGTAGTCCCAGCCCTCTACTCGGGAGGCTGAGGCAGGAAAATGGCATAAACCCGGGAGGCGGAGCTTGCAGTGAGCTGAGATCCGGCCACTGCACTCCAGCCTGGGCGACAGAGCGAGACCCCATCTCAAAAAAAAAACAAAAACAAAAACAAAAACAAAAACAAACAAACAAACAAACAAAAAAAACACTTCTTTTGTGGTTACTTCATCCAGTAATGGTAAAATGTTCATTTCACTCAATCTTTCAGAAGCATTGTTGGAATTCTTTCTTCCATTGGTTTCTGGGTTATCATATTTTGTTGGCTTTCCTCCTACTGCTGCTTTCTCTTTCAGATGCTATTCTTTATTGCTTTCTCTTTCCCCAAAGACCTGTAATTATTGGTGTGCCCTAGGACATAAACCTCAGATTTTTTTTCTTTTTATATCCTGTATCTAAGTCAGTAGTTTTCCAACCAGGGTTACATAATTGTACAACCCAAAGAGCTTTAAAAATAGAAATAACTGACCCGATCCCCATATATTCTAATTTAGTTGTTCCGGTAGAACTTGGATATAAATATACTTTAAAATTATTCAAGTGAATCTAATGAACAGTCAGTGCCAAAAACTTAACTTAGTCACACTTAGTTCCTTTGTTTTAATTTAAACTGATGACTCAAATTGATCTTTGACTCAGCCAAAATATGTATTTTGATCTCCAGATTCATATGCATAATTACCTATGAGCCTTCTCTGAATGAATTCCAGATATGCAGATCAAAATTATGTCCATCTCTAGTCTCCACTTACTCCACTCTGACTGTTTCCTGTCTGAGTTAAGACACCACACTCACTCCATTGTTCAGACGCATACTCAACACCTCTAGATCTTTCATCCACACATGTTTAATTATCTGATAAGAACACAGTACATTGCTTTTAAAACATACTCTGAATACCAGTCATTCTCATTTCTGACACTTCTATTGACCTGCCCCTGTCATCTTTCACCTGCATCATTACAGAAGCTTCTCAACTGGTGTCCTCATTGCCACTCTTGCTCTTTAATCTATTTTAATTATTTTTTAAGATTTGTTAATTTTAATATTTTTAAGCATATATTTTGTATAACTTTTTAAATAAATTAATAAAAATTTTCATGTAAAACAAATTTCACCCATTTTATTTACAAAATTTCAAACCTACAAAAGATTTAAGGCATTTCCTCTGACTGTTTTTTTTTTGTCTTTCATGTGACTGACATTTTGAAGAGTTCTATACACTACTGATAGTGAACAAGGCACTCATTGAACATCTCAGAATTTACATAAGCAAAGGAAAAGAAAAACAGTAAATGCCGTAAGCCCTTTAGCTAGATCGCCAATTTGCACATCTCCATCATCTCCTTCTTTCTGTTTATGTGTATTTCTATATGTATGTGGGATATTTTTAAAATTTTATGTAAAAATGTGGCAGACATCAATATATTTTACCCTTAAACATTTCAGTGAGTGTGTGTTTCCTAAGAAGGATGTGTTCCTAGTGCTCCATACCACCAATATTATATTTAAGAAGTTCATTATTGATAAAATATTAGGAAGCGTGAGACCCACATTGCCCAATCTCTCCATTAAATTCATCAATTTATCTATCTGATGATCTGTAAATAGCTGAAACCCTGTACCTAAACAAGAACAATGAATCTCTAGCCTCTTGTATTTTAGGGCATTCCCTCTGACTGTCTTTCATGTCACTGACATTTTGAAGGATACCATATATTACTGATAGTGACCAAGGCACTCATTTCACTTATAATTTACACTTCTGGGCTCATAGTTTCCCATAGATGTATATAGATACAATAGATTACCATAGATGCCATAGATTACCATAGTGGTTGATATGACTTGGCTGAGTAACCACTGAAATCTCATCTTGAATCTTAACTCCCATAATTCCCATGTGTTGTGGGAAGAACCCAGTGGGAGATAATTGAATCATGGGGGTAGTTTCCCCCACGCTGTTTTCATGGCAGTAAATACATATCACAAGATCTCATGGTTTCCCTCTTCACTTGGCTTTCACTCTCTCTTGTCCACTGCCATGTAAGATGTGCCTTTCACTTTCTGTCATGATTGTGAGGCCTCCCCTGCCATGTGGAACCATGAGTCCATTAAACCTTTTTCTCATTATTAATTACCCAGTCTCAAGCATGTCTTTATCAGCAGTGTGAAAACAGACTAACACAATAGTATATTTAAACAAATACATATTTAATTAAATGAAAATGGTACATTTCCAGCATCAGACAAACACCAGGTTTCAGTTGTAACAGAGTCTAACTCTATTTTGTAATGTTTGACGGCTGATATCTTTTAAGCCTTACTCCCTCTTCTGCTGAATACTTAGGTGAGTTGAAAAGGAAGTCTGGGCTTGCTTTCCTTTGGTGTTCGTAGGCGATTCCAACTACACAAACACCTTCTCACATTCATGAACATTCATCCTAGTTCCTCACCCCCAACTGAATTCAAAACTCCAAACTAGTTCCTGTACATGCTCTCTTTCAAGCTATTTTCGAACCAGGTTTCTCATCTTACCATGATATCATAGAAAGCCTCAAAACATGAGTGATAAACCTTTTTATATCCTCAAGTATATATGACATTGTAAGTCTTGACCTACCCAAGCCTAATTTTGGGTAAAAGTCTATGCTGCTTCGGTGAGGTGGCTAAAACACCCTAAAGATGGAGTTCTGATTCTTCTGTCTTAGAAATACTATTTATAAGCCATCCAACCTCTATGTACTCAGACTATTTTGTAGGTCTCTTTAGGTAGCATTATTGAATCATACTTTTCTACCTACTCTGTTAATCACTGACATTTATTGGAATGTTTAAAATACTAATATCAATGTAATTATGGATATGATTAGATTCAGGTCTACCATTTTATTACTACTTTTGGCCTCCTGTTTTTCTGTTTCTTGGTTTCTCATTTCTCTTTTTTTAGTATTTGAATAGGTTGGTATTTTATCTATTCATTTTTGCTGTCATTTCTTTGTATTATTTTTAGTGATTGCTTTAAGAATTACAAAATACATATCCAAATTTTCACAGCCCACTTAGAATTAGTTCTTTTACTCCTTAAGATAAGGTATAGAAATGCTGTAACCAAATCGCCTCTTTCTTTTACTTTCACTAAAGTTCTGTGAGTTTCTGTATAAGTAATGTTTATATATATTGAAAACAGCAGATAATGTTAAATGTTTAACTTTAGTCATCTATGTTTTAAATTACTTGAGAAGAAAAATGTGTAGAATTCATTAAGTTATTTACCATGTCCACCATTTATGTTGTTGTTCTTTCATTTTTAAAGATCCACGTTTCCCTTTCTACCAATTGTTATTAAAGTATAATTTAAAAATTTAAAATATATGTATTTCAGATATACAGTGTGCTATTTTGATTTATGTATTCATTGTGAAATAATTGCCATAATTAATTAGTTAATGTACTCATCACCTCACATAGCTATCTTTTGTCTGTGCAGTGAGACTGTTTAAGATCAACTCTCCTAACAATTTTTAAGTGTACAGTATATTATTAACTATATTCACCATGCTGTAGATCTCCAGAGCTTATTAATACTGCTTAACTGAAACTTTGTACCTTTTGGCCAACATCTTCCCATTTTGCATTCTCTGCCTCTGGCAATCAACATTTACTCTCTCCTTCTATGAATTTGATTCTTTTAGGTTCATATTACCATATCTGAACCAGAATGATGTTGTTCTTTGCCTATGAATGTATTATTCATTGAGGTATCACTTTTTGATTGTTTGTTTTTTGTTAACAAAATGTACCTGGGGGAGTATCGGGGGGTGACTTTTAGGATCCTTCTTTCTGCTTTCTCCTCAAAGTCTTCTCCTTCCTGAAAGCTTTTTTTTTTTTTTTTTTTTTTTTTTTTTCTTTTTGTTAGTGGTGCAATTTTAACATGTTGAGGAGAGGAGAATGAAAGGAGCTTTCACAAATCTGCCAATCTGCCTTTCCTTGTGATTATTGACTCCATGTCTCAGTCACCATTTTGGGTCACTCAGATGTAATCTGTACTGTGGCTGTGGTAGCATTATTTTTTTCTGTCCTGAAGGGGCTAATGTGAAACAGCTTGCTTAGCAAATCTGTCTCTCACTAAGATTTTAAAAAAGTTAAAAATGTCCAGCTTTATGTATTCCTCAGATCTGGAGACTAACCCTTCTCATCTCTGGATGTCATTTTCTTTCCTACCAGAGTCAAAATGTCTTCTCCTTTCTCAGGTGTTTCTCCATGTTTTGTTTTGTTTTTGTTTTTGTTTTTTCTTACTGTAAATCTTCATAGTTGTACATTTTCTTTCGACCTCTAGAGTATCTCCCATAATTGGATTAGAACCTGTGCTGGGTTTTCAACTTGTCAGTAATAAGCATCTGAAAGCTTACTTTCCTTTATGTAACAAAAATATTGAATAAATTTGTTAAAGTTATAGCTGTAAATTAAAATTAGTCTGTTGGAAAAATATTCAGGTGATCATTATATTTTAGCTTTAATGAGGTACTTGTACTTTTTTTAAAGGCTTCATTGTTTCTGCAGTTAGGAAACACCACAGCACATTACTTTCAGTTAATTACAAAGAATTTATTTTTAGAGATGAATATACAAAAGACACAGTTCATGATTATCATAATAAAATCTCCAGAGAATTTAAATGGAATATATTTTCTAGACAGACTATTTCTCTTTAAATTAAAGTTTAAAACCCAACCTTTAATTCTGAGAGAAATGTCTGACTAGACTTTTATATAAATACTTTAAACATGTTCTTGATAGAACAAAGATAACTATGGGCTGTTAGATTTCTATGCCATTAGCAACAGAATGGAGAGTTAAATTTTGGCAACTCCTGAAATAACTAACCATAATTATAAAGGCTAAGAAAAAAGAAAGAAAAAAGTACAAAAGAGACTGGGTGCAGTGACTCATGCTTGTAATGCCAGCACCTTAGGAGGCTGAGGTGAGTGGATCACTTGAGGTCAGGAGTTAGATACCAGCCTGGCCAACATGGTGAAACCTCGTTTCTACTAAAAATACAAAAATTAGCTGGGCGTGGTGGCATACACCTGTAATCCCAGCTATTTTGGTGGCTAAGGCAGAAGAATCCCTTGAACCTGGGCGGGGTGGAGGTTGCAGCAAGCTGAGATCATGCCACGGCACTCCAGCCTGGGTGATAGAGCGAGACTCTGTCTCAAAAGAAAAAAAGCAACAAAAGAAATAATAATAATATACTTATTTTATCATACAACACATTTTGAGGTAAATATTGATAACTATAATTATATAAAGAGAAGAAATCTAATTGAAATTATGTCTTGTGTAAAAACCTAAATCTTCAAAATCTTTATCAAAATTCATATTTTCCATTTTTATTCAAAGAACGATGGCATTTATTAAAATTCTATAAAATATGGTTATCTGAGAATCCATCAGAGTAAAACTTTATAGCACACACATGTATATATGGTCCCATGTGATTAGATCACATTCACTGTAGAAAATAACTGAATTGTTGAAGAATACTTTTCATCAATATTATACATAAGTCAACTTTAAATCTTTAAAAACAGAATATTTCAAAGGGATATCTTACATTTACAACATCATTTTCTTAATAATCTAATTATTTTCTTGCTTTTTAAATGTATACATTTGACATTTTATTAAGCTATATAGAAATGTAAAACTCCCATATATATGTATGGTGTGTATGTATGTCGTATGCAAGTAAACTATAAAAAAACTTTTCTTAACTCCTCTTTAAGCTTCCCCAATATTCCTCTTTTTTTTCCATTTATCTTCAGCTGTATAGTGGACTTCCAGAATGCCTAACTTGCTTACTGGATTAATTTCAATGCCTAAAATAATTATTAGCATAGCACAGGCATTTAAGCACATTCAGTACATCCCAGGAGGCCTTGATTCAGAGCTTTTTTATTCAGCACTCTCTAAGCAAGCTCTCTGGACAGTTCACCCACAATAAATATGCTTGCACTAAAACATATTTAGCTGCAAATGGAATGTGTTATTTATTTATCTCAACTCCATCACAAATATATACATTTTTATCTAGTAGAGTTGCAAAGAATTTCTCTCCCGTAAAAAGAAAACAACAACAACTAAAAAGCAACTATCAAAGGATATAAATATTCTTGGTGCTGTTATTTTTTGTTTTTCTTTAACTGCCCTATATAACTTCAAGTATTACAAAGATTTGGATAATTGCAAGGGCTCTCAAGATGCCACAGAACATATTCAGGAAAGGCTTTTAATAGAGGCAAAAAATGACAACAAAAGAAAGAGAGTTTAGGTCATTTTTGAAGCTCCAAGAGACATCCAGGTTTATGCTCCACAAGGTCATTCTTACTTGCACAGAGATGTGAATCATCTCTGATTAAAATTTTAAGATTAGTGTAATGAATCTTGGCTTCAGGGAGCTCCTGACAGAC
Source organism: Rhinopithecus roxellana (assembly GCF_007565055.1). Lineage (NCBI taxonomy): Eukaryota > Metazoa > Chordata > Mammalia > Primates > Cercopithecidae > Rhinopithecus > Rhinopithecus roxellana. The sequence goes on from NC_044550.1 coordinate 138,372,385, forward strand.
ATTCCTGGCAATGTATTTTATGTCTTTCTGGTTACTTAGCCAAGCCAGGATATCTAACCTGTTACACCAGGTGAAAGGCATCCATAAACAAATCCTGGGTGCTGCCAATGGAGCTGCAGACTTTAAATAATGCGTCACAAATGATTTGTTAGTTAAGTTAGGCTTTATTTTGGCCAAAAATGAAGCCAACATCCCAATACCCCCAGAGACAAGCATACAACTGTAAAATAATTTTTTCCTGAATAACAATGGTATTATATCCACCCTAGCAATCTTATTTCAATATTATTTATTAATATGTCTATAAATACCAAGAAACTCAAGACATCCTGTGGAAAAGCTTTTAAAAAATGTTATAGGTTCCTCATTAATATGTTGATGAACGTAGACATGCATTATTTTAATATTTGTATGTCATATCTTTAAATTTTCAAAAATTATAATTTACTTTATTCCTGATCCTTCTTTTTCCTTTGACTGTCATTTCTTTTCCTTCTGTGACTGTTTAATGTTTTTTTTCCTTCATTGCTGCTTTGTGTCCTTCGGTTAAGAGAATAAAGTTCCCAGACATCGTGAACTGATCCAGATTTTCAGATTCTCTATGAATAGATTTCCTAATTATTTTTTTTTTTTACATAATGTAATTGCAAAAGACAATTATGGTTATTGTAAATATTTGCTGGTCCTCATGCAGTTGTGTTTCCAAGATATTGAGAATGTTTTTCTACATATTCTAGAAGCAAAATTTCACAGGAATTAAATAAAACAGTAACAGTATCTTTTCGTATTTCTAATTACAGACTTTGCATTTATTTTGTCTCATCTGCTGTGATAATCCATATGCTATTTCAAATGAACAACTTAAGAACCGAGGTAAAAAGTACCCTTTCTTTCTACTTTAGTTCACTGGCAAGCATTGAGATGCATGCAGGACCTCTTAATTTTTTTTTTTTCAAATCAAATTCTCTAAATGAAGCAGGAATATTTATTTATTGTCATTTTCCAATTATTAAGTAGATAGAATACCAAATTTAGACTAAACACTTTAAAGTGGTGTCAAATATAATACTTACTTGTCACAACAGATGAATTTGATTAGAAAATTACACATATAATCTAATTTTTATTCTGTCTTTTAAAATATACTAAAAAATAAAAAAAAAAAAACATAAACAGACCATGACCTAAAGATAACGTATTTTTAATTAAATGTTTTAAGTGGTTCCCTTAAAAAAACTCCCGTTTTGAAGGCTATGTAATATTAATCAAAACACATAAAGACTCTGACCTCAAAGAACTTACTGTCACATATAGTAAACAGAAAATAAGTAGAGAAGTAAATGTTTATTTGAAATGCTGGTAAGGAAAAGTATTGCAGAGTGAGAAGGATAGAATGTGCAAGTTAGAAGGGAAAGTGCTACTCTGTATAAGCTAATTAATGAAGATCTGTCTCAGTAATAAGACATTTGGGCAGAGACATGAAGGGATGGATGGAAGTAGCCTTGGAGTAATCTCAGAGAAGAGCATTTCAAGCTGAGGGAATTACATACACCCTGAATGCCAGAGCATGCTAGGCATAAGCAAAGAACAGCACGGTGTCAGGAATGGCTGAGATAGATTAAGCAAGCGAAAGACTTGGAGGGGATCAGATCAGAGAGGCAACAAGAAAACAAAACATGTAGCATCTCAAAGGCCACTTTGAAAGATGGAAAGTCATTGAGGGCTTTGGAACAGATGTAACCTGATCTTCCTCTAATTTTAAAGTGATTACTTGGGCGAATATGAAGAATGAGAACAACAACAACAACAACAAAATAGTTTGCATGTTATTGAAATCAACCAGGGGAGTAGTACCTGGAAAAAGAACAGTGGTGACTTGGTTGGAAGTGGTTGGAAGAGGAATACATATTTTTACAATAAAGCCAAGAAGATGTGCTGATAATTTAGGTATAGAATATGAGACAGGTGATCAGACTAGCAAGGTTATTTCAGAATTTTGGTTTTGACTAATCTAAAGAATTAATCTGCCATTTACTGAGATTGATGGGGAAAATTTGGAGTGTGGGGGAATCAAAAGTACTCAGATAATCCTCTCATTTGTATATGTTGTAATTTTTAATTTTAATTCTTTTTTCTTTCAGGGGCAGTGAAAGAAAAAGGAAAAAGAGAAAGAGGGACAGAAAGTGAAACAAAGTGAAGAGGTAAGAGAGCCTGATAAAGAGAAAGCCATTGTTTAAAAGCAAACCAGGAATCTCACAATTAAAAATTAAAATTATAAAAGAATACAGGAGATACATAATTACTATCAGAAGGATGCTGATTCAGGCCAACGTTGTTTTTTGAAGTCGATTTTTTTTTTTTTTTTTTTTTTTTTTTTTTTTTTTTTTTTTTTGAGACGGAGTCTGGCTCTGTCGCCCAGGCTGGAGTGCGGTGGCTAGATCTCAGCTCACTGCAAGCTCCGCCTCCCAGGTTACGTCATTCTCCGGCCTCCGCCTCCCAAGTAGCTGGGACTACAGGCGCCCGCCTCGTCGCCCGGCTAGTTTTTTGTATTCTTTAGTAGAGACGGGGTTTCACCGTATTAGCCAGGATGGTCTCGATCTCCTGACCTTGTGATCCGCCCGTCTCGGCCTCCCAAAGTGCTGGGATTACAGGCTTGAGCCACTGCGCCCGGCCGAAGTCGATATTTTGACTTGAATTCTATATTCATGGAAAATCACTTGATTTATTTTATTGATGTATTTTATTTATAGGTTTTCTTTGTAGAACTGAATATATTTTGACAATCTTTGGAGAGTGATTTAGTCAACTTGGGCTGCAATAACGAAGTTCCATAGACTCTGTGGTTTATACAACACTTATTTCTCAGTTATAGTTCTGGAGACTGGAAGTCTAGGATTAGGGTACCAGCATTATATGGTTTTTAGTGAAAGTTCTTCTTTGCAAATGGATGCCTTCTTGCTGTGTTCTCACATAGCAGAGGGAAAGCTCTCTTGTCTCTTCCTCTTCTTATAAGGGCACTAATCCCATTATGGGTCTCGTCCATCCTTCATGACCTCATGTAAACCTAATCATCCCCAAAGCCCCCACCTCCTAAGACCATCATATTGGGAATTAGGGCTTTAACATATGAATTTTGAAAGACATGAACATTCAGGTCTTAGCCAGGTAACAACTCTAGGATCCTTTCTACTGCTCTAATTTACTAAAACATCACATGGATTAAGAACACTGAAAAAATCCATTTAATATTCATAATGGTAACCTGGTTTAATATCATTTTATTTTGTTAGCTCACCTTTGTGTTAAGTATAACTTATTTTCAGGAAAGAAGTGGCGAGTGAGCAAAAATAATACATAAACACTTTCCATTCTTCAAATGTCTTCAGTGCTATTGATGAAAACAGAGCCTGGATATTTAAGGTTGTGTTTTCTGAATTTATTCACCAGGAAACCAATCTTCAATAAATTACATTTTTACTCACATCTCTGAAAAATCACACACACGTACACGTGCACACACACACACTCACATAAAAGATTCCAGCTGCTTTGCTGAAATTTCACACATCAGCTAAGTCAAGCACCCCACTAGTCACAGGTGACAAATAATGCCCGAACATCTGCTTGCTAACAATATAATCTGGCTCATTTACTATCACCAGTTTCCTGGTATTGTGCTCACAGGAGATGTTCAATAAATAGTGAATGAAGTTCTTCTACCTGTTGAGAAGACTAAATAAACCTCTGGGGCGGAGGAGTGCAGATATCACAGCAGCCCTTCTTTCTCTTTTTGAATAAACAGTTGTAGGGCATGTGAAGCTTGTGAAATACACTGGATATGATTGCATTTTGATAGCAGGGTCTGAGTTTTTGATGAAGTCTAGTGTACTTTACCCAGGGAATCTAAAATAGGTTAATTCCCCCTGGGAATATTTCTTGGGTTTAGGAGAATGATAATTTCAATTTCTGCTCAGTTTGCTTTCAGAGCAAGCAGTGATCCAAATGATTAAACTTCTACCACTGGGGATAGTTAGAATTCAATGTTTCAGCTAGCCATGAATGAGTCAACAAATTGCAAGCCGTTTGGCATTTTGCCCATAAGAACAGTTACTTTTAAATGTTCTTATCTAAGGCACAGAAATTCAATAAAATTTTTTTTCAAAGATATAACAAAATAAAGTTTACATTAAAATATGTGATCTTAAAATGTTATCAGTTTATGTTTCAAAGCCTTATTTTATATTATCTAATATAAATATCTATTTTAAATCCACCAAGATAAAATATTTTAATTACTGTTTACTGTTAAATTATAGATATTTATGATGGCAACATACAATGCACTTTCTTTTCCAAATGTGTTTTGTTTTTTTTTTTTTTTGAGGCGGAGTCTGGCTCTGTCGCCTGGACTGGAGTGCAGTGGCCAGATCTCAGCTCACTGCAAGCTCCGCCTCCCGAGTTTATGCCATTCTCCTGCCTCAGCCTCCCAAGTAGCTGGGACTACAGGCGCCCGCCACCTCGCCCGGCTAGTTTTTTGTATTTTTAGTAGAGACGGGGTTTCACCGTGTTAGCCAGGATGGTCTCGATCTCCTGATGTCGTGATCCGCCCGTCTCGGCCTCCCAAAGTGCTGCGATTACAGGCTTGAGCCACCGCGCCCGGCCCCAAATGTGTTTTAGTATGTACCTTGCATATATTAAACTCTCCTAGGTAGTTACTAAATAACTTTTCTTTCTCCAACATGCCACATACATACATTCTTTCTCTAACATGATTATCTTCTTTCTTATATCACTGAAATTATAGAATCGAATAGAAGAGTACTTTCATATTACTTCTAAGGGGTTATGTAGCAACCTGCCTACATATGGACCTATAAATCTTTGTCTTCCTCGTGTCAAATTCTTATTGCTCCTTAGTGCAGTAGCTAACACCTGTCTTTGCCTAATCATTGACTTTGGTTTAGCAATGATCCACTTTCATGCTTTATCAAGTGATCTCAGTAACAGTAAAGGAAGGTTATTAATACCTTCTGTTTTTAAACAGTCCTTCCTAGGTCCCTCCCACTACATACTCTGACTATGACCTCATTGTTTGTTTTTCTTTGGAGAAAAACTCCACTAAAGATCTGTCTATATGGGCTCCTCCATGAAGTTTTTGCTGTGATATTTTGCATTCACAATTATTTTGATATTTGTCTTATCAGGATGACTAATGACCTACATTAGAACATCCAGTTGTTAGTTTGGGGGCCCTTGTTTTATGCAGCTTCTCAACAGAATTTGATATATACTTTTCTTTCCATTTTTTAATATATTACATACTTTGGTTTTGGAAAACAGAAATATCTTAGTTTTCTTCTTCCTAATTTTTGTTTTGATCTTCATATAGATATCAGAATAGAATTTGAAGAAATCCCAATATAGAGGAAATCTTAAGCTTTAGAAAGATGGGATTGTTAGGAATTCTGTGTGCATTAAAAAAGGACTCAGGAAATAAATTTGGCAACAAAATATAATTTACACAATGTAAGGTATGGACTGGAAAATTGCGTTGTATTTTAAATTATAAGCTCCGTTGAGAACTTGGAAAACCCTGATAAAGAATATTGGCGGTTATTGAATTTAGGTACTGACAAAGAAGTTTCAGTCACTAGTCTGATTGGTACTTACAAACTTTAATGAGCTTATGAATTACCACAGAATGTCGTTAAATATTTTGTCAAATATTTATTGAAATAAATATCTTTGATTCTGTAGGTCTGGGTGGAACTTAATAATGCACATTTCTAAAATGTTCCCAGTTGGGATAATAATATTGGGTCTATGGATCACACTACATGCAGCAAGAATCCATATTTGTTTTAAACCAGAGTGGAAACCAGGAGATTGAAACCAGAGTGGAAACCAGGAGATTCTTACAGTCATGAAGTCACATAAAATTACATTTAGAGAGACATGGGTGGCATATATATAACAGGCAACTTAAGATGACTTTTATGAAAATAGGGGAGGTAAATATGCAGGACAGAAGAAGGGTGAGTGTATTAATCAGGTCACCACCAGAGAACCAGAAGGAAAACATATATACATATTTTATTAAAATATATATATATACACACACACAGAGGTAGAGATGACATAGATATATAGATATACACACAAGTATAATTATAACAAAATAAAAAATTATTATAACTATCACAGTCCTTACAGCTGGTATTTAAAACTATTTTGTTCTACTCCCTATTCCAGATTCACTTTGCCTTCAGCAAGCATTTCAGCCATTCATGGTCCTTTGCTTGCAGGAGTGACCCAAACTTTCATTTTTGAAGTGTCTGGACCGTTAGTAATTCTGCCTATATTGGGTTGCTGTAGTTTTCTTTCAACTTCAGTCATAAGATGTGATATTACTAAGAGACTCTTAAAGAGATTTCCTATATTCCAGACATACTCTTCCTTACCTCCATTGTGCAGTGGTAGTGGAAATTCTTCTTTGTAGTCAGGATTAGTCACCCCAGCCAGTACAACTCCCTTCTTTGTTCGTTTATTCAGAGGCATGAGTATCCCAAAGTAGATGGGTGGTCGTCTTAATTTTCAGTGTAATGGAGTGATTGTTGTATGTACTAGTGTTCCTTGGGAATAACACCTATTGACAAGCAGAACATCCAGTCACAGCAACAGGAAGTAAAATATTTGCTAATGGGTCATTATGAGTAATAGAATATGGTGTTACTCCTATTTCCACCCTTGGATTTCTGGACCTGTGGATTGTGACCATGCTAATTTAAAGCATATGCAACCTCCAGGAGGGCATTGCTTCAGACCTGCAAGGCATTGCTACCTAGATGTTCCTGTAACTGAGTCTTCAAAAGGCCATTCTATCATTCTCTCAAGCCAACTGTTTCAGGATAGAGTGAAACTGAAAAGATCAGCAAATTACATGAGCATGGGCCATTGTGACATTTTATTTACTCTGAAGTAAGTTTCTTCCTCAAAGCAGTGCTGTGTTGAATACTGTGATGTGGAAAAGGCAGACGGTAGTTTTGCATGTCGGATAAAGTTAAGTTTATATCCAGAACAAGTGTCTATTCCAGTAAGAAGAAAGTGCTGCCCCTTCAATGATAGAAGTGCTTCAGTGTAATCAACCTAACATCATGTAGTTGACTGATAACCCTGGGGAATGATGCCATATATGGGAATAAATCAACGTGGGTGTCTGCTGCTGGCATATTGGGTCCTTAGCAGTGACTACAGCCAGGTTGCTTTTGGTGAGTAGAAGTTCATGTTGTTGACTCATGTGTAATCCTCATCCCTGAGGGATGCATGCTTTACCAGGAGCCCACTGGACAAAGAGGTTTACTGGTATCCACAGAATGGGATTTTCATATGATTATTAAAATCTTCCTCTAATGAAATCATTCTTTGGTGAGCATTTTCATGGCACCCAAATATCTTCACATTTTTTATCCATGAATAGATGTCTACACACACATCTTTTCGATAGACCTCCTTGTCACCAAATTTTTAACCATATTCCTCGAAGTTCCCTCATATCCAGCCACACCATTGGCCAGAGCTTTCAACTCAATGTACACTCATAACTCTGGTCATTTCTCAAATTCATGGCTATTGATTTCTGTGTTCCTTGTGACATAAATGAAGGTTATCTGCGGAGCATAAACTACATGAAAATGAAGAAGGAACTTAAAGAGAGTGATGGCATGCTTTACAATTACAGGATCTGGGTAGCAGCCCACAATGCAATGGGGCTCTCTCTTTGTTCCCAGGCAGATCGGCAGGTCGAGAAATAATAGATACACATAAGATAGTGAAAGCTGGGTCCAGGGGTGTCACTGCCTTCTGGTCCTGTGATGCTGTTAATGCACTGCATATACCAGCATTTATTATTAAGTTTAGTGAGGGCAGGGGTAGGTTAGTGAGGGATTTAGGGCCATTTGATTATGAGGTGAGATGGTCATATGGGGATGAAGTAATTATTTAACGTAACATCTGTAGGCAGAAGTATAGTATACAGAGATAAGAATTTACAATATAGTGTGTGCATCAGTAATTTCTAATAGAGCCTTAAAATAGGAACACAGTCTTTCCATAACCTATGATTAGCAAGATATTAATCATCAGTAACAGTTGCAGCAAAAGCTGGTTACAAACAATCCATAGAAACAGGACATGAAGCTAGACAACCACTAGACCAGAAATTCTCAGAAGGGAGTATGCCTTTACCCTAAAGAGGCCTAGAAGAGCCGTGGTAAGATGGGGCATTTGTAGCCCTATCTTATCCATGCGAATAGGCACCCCTCATGCATCTGTTTATAGGCTCTCCACAAGGGTCACATTCCATTCCCAGAGCTATGAACATCTGCTTTTTTTGGGATAGGAATCTTGGTGATATGAAACCTCCCTGACTGCACATCCGTTCATAGGCTTTCTGCAGGGGGAAGCACATCATGCGCTGTTGGCTCATTCTGGCAGTCCAACCTGACATTGTCTTTACACAATTCTGCATGCAATTTTGTGTTTACAATTATCAGGAGCATTTCATCTTTTATTACATAGCAATAGTTTCAGAGGGTCTCACTACACTTTACATGTAAAATGTAAATTTTAAAATTAGAATATTTAGCTGGTAAACTCTTCCACAAAGCAATAGAAGCACAGCATGAACTGATTGGAATGTTGCTGGCAGAATACTCTCCTCTTTTTAAATTTCCAAATCTTCCCTTTGTCACACTTTAAGAAAAGTACTTGGGGAATGTTATCTACATTTTGCTCGATATCCTGCAATGATGATTTAATTGTTATAACAGTTTTATCAAAATAAAATTTGGATATTTGGAAGATGTAGTTGAATATTACACCTTTTTCTATACCCTTTGTTATTGTTTTACCTTTCAGAGATGCTCAGAAAAATAGTAGTCTATAATGTCTCACTTAGAACGCTATTACTATCCTAAAGGAACTATTTGTATTCTGAGCTAAAATTTTTCAAATGTTTAAAGATTGACTTATATTTTCTGTATATAACAATATTTGTAACTTATTTGATTGCATTTCTGATATGTCATAACCTGCAAAACAAAACATTTTCACTGGAAAAATATTCAGCATGTATTTAAAATTCTTAGATCAATTAGTTGAACTAGAATTTAGATCGATTTATCGCTTGGCTTGCTAACTAGAATAGCAATTAAAGTATTTTCTTAGTATTTTCTACATGTGAAATTGTTGTTTGATTACTTTGGTTTGAGAATCTTTAAATAATATGTCATTTTCATAGTCAACACCAAATTATTAAAGAATGCACTGAAAAATATTGTGTCAATGTATAGAAAAATACAATTAAATATATTTTTAAGGAATTGACCATATTACAGACTCTAAAATTATTTTTATTATGATATTATATAAGAGAAAACTAAATGTTATGATCTGAATGTATGTGTCTCCCTAAAATTTGTAGGCTGAATCTTAATCTCCAATATGATAGTATTCAGAGGTGTGGCCTTTAGGAAGTGATTGGGTTATGAAGGCTTTGTACTCCTGAATAGGATTAATGCCCTTATAAAAGAGGTCTGAGGGAGCTTGTTAGCCTCTTGCCCCTTCTGCCAGGTAAGGACACATAGAGGATACCATGTATAAAGCAGAGAGCCCTCATGAGACCAAATTGACTGGTACCTTGATCTTGGACTTCCCAGCCTCCAGAATTTAAGCAATAAATTTCTATTCTTTTAAAATTACCCAGTCTAAGTTATTTATTGTAGCAGATTGAATGAACAAAGACATCAAGTAAGAAGTATATTTTCTCATATATTCTTGAATATATATATGCACATATATAATGACTATGATTCCTTTATTTTTTAAATGTATTTATCTATTTTACATTTGTTTTTATATATTCATGGGCTACATGTATAGGTTTATAACAAGGTTATATGATGCCTTTGAAGTCTTAATCATAAATTCTTTACCTAGGTCAATGTCGAAAATACTTTTGCTAGGTTTTCTTCTATAGATTCATTTCTTATCTTTAAGGCTTTAGTCAATCTTGATTTAATTTTTGTGTATGGTGAGAGATGGAGGGTCAGTTTTAATTCTTCTACTTAAAGCTATCCAGTTTATCCATCACCATTTTTGAATAAGATGTCCTTTCCCTATTTTATATTTTTGTCTACTGTGTTAAAAACCAATTGGCTTTAGGTAAGTGGCTTAATTTCTGGTCTTTCCATTCCGTTCCACCGATCTATGTGACTATTGTACCAATACCACAGTGCTTTGAATACTGTAGCCTTGATGTATAATTTGAAGTCAGTTAATGTGATATCCCTAGCTCTATTCTTTTTGCTTAAAATTGCTTTGGCTATTTGGGATATTTTTGTTTTACATAAACTTTAGAAGTGTGTGTGCGTGTGTGTATGTTTGTGTGTGTGTGTGTGTGTGTGTGTGTGTCTATTTGGGCTCTTTTGGTTTACATAAACTTTAGAGGTTTTTTTGTAACTATATGAAAAATGACATTGACAATTTAATGAAAATTGCACTGAATCTATATATTGCTTTGTATATTAGGGTTGTTTTAACAATAATCATTCTTCCAGTCAATGAGTGTGGAATGTTCTTCCCTTTTTTTGTGTGTCACTTATGATTTTTTTCATTAATGTTTATGATTCTCCTTGTGGAGATATTTCACCTCCTTGGTTACGTTTATTTCAAGGTACTTTTCTTGGTGGATATTATGAGTCAAATTGAGTTGTCGGTTTGATTCTCAGCTTGAATGTTATTAGTGTATAGAAATGCTACTAATTTTTGTATGTTGATTTTCCATTCTAAAACCTTATGGCAGGAATTTGTCAAATCTAGGAGTCTTGTGGAAGAGTTAAGGTTTTCTAGGTATAAGATCATGTCATCAGTGAACAAAGATATTTTGATATCCTCTTTTGCATTTTGGATGCCTTTCATTTCTTTTTCTTGCCTGATTGTTTTGGCTAGGACTCCCAATACAATGTTGGTTAGGAGTGGTAAAAGTGAGCATCCTTGTCTTGTTCCAGTTCTTAGGGGGAATGTTTTCAACTTTTCCCCATTTGGTATTACGTTGGCTGCTGCATAGTCTCAGTTGTGTAATCACTTTATAGGATCTGTGAATTTTGTACATTCATGTGCTTTTATAATGGCAAGTATGCCAAATATTGTCCTTTCATTTATATGTCTAGAACTCCTTGGAGCATTTCTTCTGGGCCTTTTCTCGTGGTGATCAATTTTGTTAGTTTACTTCTCTGGGAATGACTTTATTTGTCCTTTATTCATGAAGCTAACTTTGGCAGGATATAAAATTCTTAGTAGACTTTTTTTTTAAGAAGACTATAAATAGGCCCCCAGTCTCTTCTGTTAGTAAGGTTGTTGCTGAGACTTCTGCTATTAGTCTGATGGGATTTCTTCTATAAGTGATTAGAGGCTTCCTTCGTTCTGTTTTTGGATTTTTTTCCCTTTACATTGAGGTTGGATAGTCTGCTGATTACATGCCTTGGGTAATTTAACCTTGCAGTGTATCTTCCAGGAGTTCTCTGAGCTTCTTGTATCTGGATATCTAAATCTCTAGCAGGAACAGAGACGTTTTTCTAAACTATTCCCCTAAATAACTTTTTTATACTTTGTAATTTTTTTCTTTTTCTCTCTGTGTAATACCTATAGCTTATAGGTTTGCACATTTACATAATCCCATCATTCATGATAGCTTTGTTCATTTTTTAAAATTTGTTTTCTCTCTATATTTCTGTGACTGGCTGATATGGTTTGGCTGTGCCCCAAACCAAATCTCAACTTCAATTGTATCTCCCAAAATTCCCACATGTGGGAGGGACCCAGGAGGAGGTAACTGAATCATGGGGACTGGTTTTTCCCATGCTATCCTCATGATAGTGAATAAGTCTCATGAGACCTGATGGGTTTATTAGGGGTTTCCACTTTTGCTTCTTGCTCATTTTTGTCTTGCTGTTGCCATGTAAGTAGCGCCTTTCACCTCCTGCCATATTCTGAGGGTTTCCCAGCAATGTGGAACTGTAAGTCCAATTAAAACTCTTTTTCTTCCAAGTCTTGGGTATGTCTTTATCAGCAGTGTGGAAACAAAATAACACAGTAAAATGGTACCAGTAGAGTGGGGTATTGCTGAAAAGGTACCCAAAAATGTGGAAGCGACTTTGGAACTGGGTAACAGGCAGATGTTGAAACAGTTTCAAGGGCTGAGAAGAAGAAAGGAAAATGTGGGAAAGTTTGGACCTTCCTAGAAACTCGTTTAACGGCTTTGATGAAAATGTTGATAGTGGTATGAACAATAAGGATCAGGCTGAGGTGGTCAGATGGAGATGAGGAACTTGTTGGGAACAAGTTGTCAAAGGTGACCTTTGTTATGTTATAGCAAAGAGACTGCTGGCATTTTTGCCCCTGTCCTAGAGATTTGTGGAATTTTGAACTTGAGAGAGACAATTTAGGGTATCTGGCAGAAAAAATTTCTAAGCAGCAAAGCATTCAAGATGTGACTTGGGTGCTGTTAAAAATATTCAGTTTTAAAACGGAAACAGAGCATAAAAGTTTGGAAAATGTGCAGCCGACAATGTGATAGAAAAGAAAAAAAACATTTTCTGGGGAGAAATTCAAGCCGGCTGCAGAAATTTGCATAAGTAGTAAAGAGCCTAATGTTAATCCCCAAGACCATGGGAAAATGTCTCCAGTCCATGTAAGAGACCTTCACCGTAGCCCCTCGTATCACAGGCTTGGAGACCCAGGAGGAAAAAGTGGTTTCATAGGCCGGTCCCAGTGTCTCCATGCTGTGTGCAGCCTAGGGACTTGGTGTTCTGGGTACCAGCTGCTCCAGCCATGGCTGAAAGGGATCAACATACAAATCAGGATGTGGCTTCAGAGGGTGGCGGCCCCAAGCCTTGGCAGCTTTCATGTGGTGTTGAGTTTGCAGATGCATGGAAGTCAATAATTGAGGTTTGAGAACCTCCACCTACATTTGAGAAGATGCATGGAAATGCCTGGATGCCCAGGCAAATTTTACTGCAGGGGCGGGGCCAGCATTGAGAACCTTTCCCAGGGCAGTGCTGAAGGCAAATGTGGGGTTGCAACCCTCACACAGAGTCCCTACTGAGATACTGCCTAGTGGAGCAGTGAAAAGAGGGACACTGTCCTCCAGACCCCAGAATGGTAGATCCACCTACAGCTTGCATCATGTGCCTGGAAATACCCCGGACACTCAATGCCAACCCATGAAAGCAGCTGGGAGGAAGACTGTACCCTGCAAAGCCACAGGGGTGGAGCTGCCCAAGACCATGAGAACTCACCTCTTGCATCAGCGTGACCTGAATGTAAAACAAAGAGTTAAAGGAATTATTTTGGAGCTTTAAAATTTGACTACCCCACTGGATTTCAGCCTTGCATGGGCCCTGTAACCCCTCTGTTTTGTCCAATTTCTCCCATTTCGAACAGTTGTATTTACCCAATACCTGTACTCCCATAATAGCTAGGAAGTAACTGGCTTGCCTTTGATTTTACAGGCTTATAAGTAGAAGGGACTTGTCTCAGTTGAGACTTTGGGCCATGGATTTTTGAATTAAAGCTAAAATCAGTTAAGACTTTGGGGGACTGTTGGAAAGTCATGATTGGTTTGGAAATGTGAGGGCATGAGATTTAGAGGGGCCAGGGGTAGAATGATATGGTTTGGCTGTTCCCCAAACCAAATCTTAGCTTGAATTGTATCTCCTAGAATTCCCACATGCTGTGGTGGGACCCAGGGGGAGGTACAGGAATCATGGGGCAGGTCTTTCCCATGCTATTCTCACAATACTGAATAAGTCTCACAAGATCTGATGGATTTTTGAGGGGTTTCTGCTTTCGCTTCTTCCTTATTTTTCTCTTGCTGCCACCATATAAGAAGTGCCTTTAGCCTCCCGCCATGATTCTGAGGCCTCCCCAGCCATGTGGAATTGTAAGTCCAATTAAACCTCTTTTTCTTCCCAGTCTCATGGGGGTATATCTTTATCAGCAGCATGAAAACAGAGTAATACACTGGATTAATTTAAAAAACCTGTTTTCCAGCACTGAAATTCTTTCTTCTGCTTGCTTTATCCTACTGTTTAAAACTTTCAGTTGAATTTTGTAATTCCTTCCATATATATATTATTATATATTACTTATATAATATAATATATAATATATATTATTTTCCTGATACATTAGAATTTTCATTTTTATAATAACCCATTGCATTAGAGCTGATGTAATCCCTTGGTGGTTCTCATAATACCATTTGTTACTATTTTCAGAAATTTTACGCTGTTTTTCTCTCATCTGGAGAAACTTTCACTTCTTATTTTTGAATTTACTTTTACTTGGACAGAACATTTTACCCTCCCTTGGGGATATTACTGAAATGTATGTTCTGTGTGGTTGTTTGGCTTCAGTTCTAGGTACTTTCAGGGGGCCAGTTCTTTGGTTATAGATAGCCTTTGTTTGGTGGCTTTCTAAAATGCTGAATATAGTAGCAATGTACTGAGCAGATGAGCAGGCTCACACCCTTCTGTGGGACTGGGATTGTGGAGGTCTCAGGAAGCTTATACTTTTCCCTAACATTGTGCACTTCTGTTAGCAGCTTTGTATTGGGTTGTGCAGTTCAAGCTCCAGGCCACTAAGTTGTACTTTGGGTAAGAACTGGCTGCAGCAGAAGCAGTTGGAAATGTACTTGACCTCTGTATACTGGGAGGTGCTGTATATTATTTCAGATGATGGGCTCGTCTGTGGAATGGTTGGTGCCCTGAGTCCCTGGTTCAGCTCAAATGCTGGAGGGAACAAAGCTGAGCAGAGTACACCCTTGAATATTTCAATGATGAGTGTCTTCATGGAGGTCATGGAAAGAGCTCCTCATTAATTGTGCTGAGGTGCTCTAAGTGGGGGAGGGAGCTGCACCAGCTTGACATCCTAGGCAGTCAGGAATACCATTTATTTCCTTATCACACCGCTGTCTTGGGGCTCGTGACTCCCAATTCATTTTATCTGCAGGCCACAATGTGACTGAGAGCCATAGATAACACTTGTCCCCTGGTTCTTTGTGGAAATGGTTTTGGCAAAGAACCTCTTACTTCAGTTTAAAACAGGCAGGTTTATGACTTGCCTGTTCTCTGGTGCAGGAATGCTGCTGCTTCGCTTAGAGAGCTGTGGAGCTCTGTCTTGCAGTGAGTGTGAGTGAGTGCCATCTGTGGTGGTGTTGGTCGGCTGGGTCAACTTGACCTTAGACTCTTGGAGGAGTGATCAGGTTCCAGCAGGGGTGGACAAGACTTGTCAATTCCATGTTCCCCATCTAGGGCCTCGATGACCACTTGGTTGGCATGCAGTAGTCCTGGAGGGACTAGACTGGGACCAGACCTGAAGACTTGTCATTAGTACCTCAGGGTTGAGGTGCTGGCTATGATAGGGAGGAGCAGGTTGGTCCCCAGACCACCAACGGAATGCTCAGTTGGACGCAGAACAACTGAACTGTGGGCCTGCAATGAGGGAGTGTGGGTAAGTCTCAGCAGGAGCAAAACAGACAGGCACCTGAGTGGTTCATGGCCTTCTTGTGCCTCCATCCCACAGCAGCAGCAGCTTGGCATGAAAAGGTGCCTGGTCTCTCTCTCTCCCTGTCTCTCCCTGGCCCAGTGGTGGCAGTGGCAGTGGCAGCATCCACAGCTCCAGGGCAGAAAGCAGGCCTCCAGGAACTGGGCTTTTAGAATAATGCCAGGATGCAGCTGAAATGCTGAGGTTGTGGCAGAACAGTTGGACTGTGACCCTGACAGTGGCGATGGTGTGGCCCCTCAGCAGGAGCAGTGCAGGCAAGCAATCATGGAGCCACGGGGCATTTTACCTATTTTTAATAAAACCATATTTTAATAAAAAGAATTGCCCATAGTACAAAAATGATTTCAACAAAAAGTTAAACCTAGATTTTCTGAACTTTTGTTCATAAAAATGTAGGGGTTCAATAAAAGTAAGATAATAATACAGATAAAATATATGAACGATTTTAATGTTTGTATAGAAAGGTCATAATCAAATTTTGATGTAATTACCTTCCAAAATGTATTTCTAACTTCAAATTCCATTGTATCTTTTGGTCAAGTTTCACTTCACCCTTAGACTGAATTATGTTTTCCTTCCTCCTTTCTTATATCTATGTCTTTGTGCTGTCCCCTTCCCATCAATTCCCCCATCACAGTATATCTTAGCTATAAACAGTCAGTAACAGTATCTGAAGAAAATAGTTTAATCATCAGGGTCAAGAACAAATAGCAAAATATTAAGTATAAACATTTAGTAAAGCTACAAAATCATTTTAGGTTTATTTATTAATCACTGTATAAAACACGAAACTATAACCCTACTTTTATTTTAAGGGAAAATTAAAGTCACAAAGACAATCGGTATAACAAATACAACTGAAAATAATGATTGCAATTTATGCTTAATGCTCATGACATTCTAGAATAATTTCAGATTTTAAAAAATATATTAACTCTTATCGTCTCTGCAATAACTAATTCAGTAAGCAGTGGGTCTATCCCAAGTATATGGATGAGAACACAGAGACACAAGAGGTTAAAAATAATAATAATAACTAAGCTTCATCCAAATGTATGTGGTCCCTGCAGTTTGGCTGTAGAGTCCTCTTCTGTTGGAATACTAATAAGTACATTAGTTAAATAAAGCCATTATATTTTATTGCTGCTGCTAAGATAAATTAGCAGTATTAACCATGCTGAAGTTTCAGTCATGAGACAGAAAATAAAGACAACATATATGCAGTGAAATTGTGGAAAACAATGTAAATTATAAAATAAAATGAAAAAAGCTGAACAAAAAATGGTGCTTTTGGAAGCCCATATTATGATGAATTGAAAAAGAAAAATATGAGAAAAGTAAAAGGTCAAAATTACAGAGCTCACTGTCTTAAGGGAATTCAATGCTACTGTATTTGGTTAGAATTATATGTAGGGATAAATTATAATTAGATATATTGGTAGAATGATTAAAGCAGCATGCATCCTTTTCCAAATCTATATGGCATATGAAAAAAGTGAAGCAGTATTTGTTGAGCGACTATAATCTGTCAAAACTATGAAATTTACTAAGATAGCAATTCAAATAAGAGCAAGAGTATACGTGTGAATACCCATATGCGTGTATATGACTGTCTATAAAGAGATAAAATATTAAGGGTGAAATCTTTCTTTTCCTGTCCTGATCATTTCTTAACCAATTTTATACTTTACAGATGTCCTCAATTTTAGTCAAAAAATAATTTCCAAATACATTATTATAACTCTAGTAGTAATTTTAATTAGTATCTTCAAATAAATGCAGATTTTACTTGAATGTATATTGACATCTCACAATTATTACATTTATTAATAATTCCTATGAATCCAACAGCATTTCAAAGAATAATGAGCAATGAATGGGTACATTTTAGATATTTTTAAGAGATCTTAAAGAATTTCCATAACTCTCTGAGATAAAAGAGTAAGTAGTAGAGGATTAAAATGTAGAATTGTTCAATAAATTACATTTTGGGTATTCTTATCTCCTGAAAACAATGTATAAAATGGCTTTGGAATTTGAACCAAAATGAACCTCCATACCTCTCCTTTCATCTCACCCGTATTACTGCTGCCCATATACTGTATCTATTGATGCATAACAAATTACCCCAAATTTATCAATTTGAAAAAAATGCCTTTTATCTCATGGTTTCTATAGGTCAGAAGTCCAAGTCACACTGAAATAAGTTCTTTACATTAGAGTTACTTTGAAATTCTGAATGAGGATTTTAAATCCTGAAATAAAAGTGTCATTGGGCCTACCTTTCTTTCTGGAGCTAAGAGCCTATCTTCCAGTTTATGTGGCTGGAGGTAGCATTCAGCTTTTTGCTGCTGCAGAACTGAGGCCCTGTTCTCTGGTTGTCTGTCATACAGGGGCTACTCCAGCCCTTGTGGGTTCACCACATACAAGTCCTTCTCACGTCACCCGTTCCACAGTCCCTTTCACACTACTAAAGTCTGACTTCTTTTACAAATTTTCCTTTAAAAAGGCATATCTGACTAGGTCAGATCTGCTAAAACCATCTTCCTTTTGATTAATTCAAATTGGACTGATGTGCAATCCAATCAAATAAATGATAGTCTATCATGTCCACTACACCAGGAGGTGGAAACTTTGGGAGCAACTTTAGATTTTTGCCTAATACACAGTTCAAGCATCTTTGCTATTTTTTGTTTTGACCTTCATGACTTACCCATTTGTGCCATTATATCCTATAGATTTTAGGTAATGTTAACATTAGCAAGAATTACAGATGGTAAAAAGAATGAAATAATAGTATCTTTAATATCATATGCTTTACCAGCAAATGAATTGAACACATTAAAACATTAATTTATTTTGAAGTGTTGATTTCTATAAATTCTCTTTGAAAACATCATAGGGTAGAAGTCTTTAGAGCAGAGTCCAAACATCCTTTTCTTTATGATTATAGTAAGAAGTCAATAACAAAAAGTTTTTAGCTTTATAACAATGTTTATAAATTTTAGTTTATATTATTTCTTTCTTAAAGGGATATTAAAATCTTAAATTAAGCTGAATATAATTCTTTTGTAAGTCCATAAATAACAAAAAACAATCGTTCTCTTTTTATGGATCTTCATTTTTCTTATAAAGCCAGATGAACAAAATGTTTTAAAAGGTTATGACAGAAAAGAGGTTGGATTTCCTAATTAAATGCTGCTCCATGTTCCTAGAGTTTTATACGTCAAAGCAGATGGCATTTGGCATACAACTGCCTGAAACTTACATGTGTTCACCAGAGGTTCTACTAGAAATATTTCTGTGAGTGCAGAGGGTGAGTCACTTGTTCATGACAGCTATTCCACCGTAAGATCATGTTAGTCAGCAAATCGTACGTGAAAGGGTACTAATGAGGTTAATAAGCAGAATGTCTGTGAGATCCCCCTGAAGAATATATCTATAAGAATATGAATAAGAATAAGAAAGGCACAGTGTACCTAGACTTTCAAAAGACTGCCAAAGGAGAGTTAATTACTATATCCTGAATTATACACAATTACTTTAACACATTTCTACTTTTACTTTTTTCCTCTGAAACCATATGCCTTTTGCTTGTACTCTCTAGAAGTGTCATTTACCTTTTAGCATTTTTGCAAAATCTGTGTTGATATTTCATAAAAATGCTCATACCTTTTTCTTTTTGCTTATGTATAGGTCAGTCAATACATTTTTATTCTTAAAATACAAAATATGCTTATGAGATAAACAGTTCCAACTGCCATCCTCTTTGGAGATTATTTTGATTCTAACTTTTGGTACTAGCACAAAAATGTTATAACACAAACTAGAGAGCAATAATAATGGTATTATGTTTACAATGCTTAATCTACATAGAATACCCCGAAGTATCATTAAAATAATCTCATACAATCCTCTAGGTCTCCTTCAAATACAGAGGTTCAAACAATAGAAATTATAATACAAGTCATAATTTAAATGATTCATGATATTTAGACACATTTTTGATCTCCAAACAAAACTGCACCTGTATTACAAAACACATTCATCAGACCAAATGAATACTACCAGTGATGTTGAAAATATAAGTGAAATTTTTTAAAAAAATCTTAATACTTGATTTTTAATCAATTAAAATTTAATCTTAACAATGTTTAGTCATAAGTGTATATTTTTCATTATTTAAGAGAGATTCCAAAAGTACATTAAATAAAAGGCTTATGTTCCAAGAATATCAACATATTATCTCTATTTATATCTTTGCTTATGCCTATTTATATCATAATCACTACGTATATTTAATTATATGTCAACTATTTCTATATACAATACTTTTATACTCAGATGGTAATTCAAAGAAAAAATTTAAAGATCATACCACTCTTTTTTTGTTTGTTTGTTTGTTTGAGACAGAGTCTGGCTCTGTCGCCCAGGCTGGAGTGCAGTGGCGAGATCTCGGCTCACTGCAAGCTCCGCCCCCCGAGTTCACGCCATTCTCCTGCCTCAGCCTCCCGTGTAGCTGGGACTACAGGCGCCCGCCACCACACCCGGCTAATTTTTTTTTTTTTTTTTTTTTTTTTTTTTGTAGTAGAGACGGGATTTCACCATGTTGGCCAGGATGGTCTCGATCTCCTGACCTCGCGATCCACCCATCTCGGCCTCCCAAAGTGCTGGGATTACAGGCGTGAGCCACCGCGCCTGGCCCATACCACTCTTTTATAAAGTTATCTATAATGTCATGACATAAATACATACTTTGCAATATGTTTAGCAGCAGAGACCAGATATCTGTTAGTCAAGCTCATATAATTTACTGTTATTTTCTGAAAGGATGTTTTTGCTCCTCTTCTTAACACATAACATCTATTTGATTTTATGAGGTTTCCACATGGCAGGCCAAAAGAGATTGTTAAACAAGCACTGGCTTTATCATGCTCTGAACACACAGCATCTGACTTAGACTTCTATTGATTGAATATATCTTGAATGTAAATTCCTTCAAAATGTAGAAAAGTTCTATTTTTTTCCTGGATGAACAACTTTCCCTTTGCTGCTCTGAGCTAACTAGGATTCTGTTATCACATACTATTGCAGATAGAGTATAAAATCACAATTTAAATTCCTTAACAAAACCCTGGAGATTGGACAATCTAAAGCTAAAGACATAATTACTGATTCATTCAAGTCCATTTTATTGGAAATATAAGTAAATATTAGAAAAATAGGTTTATTGTAAATAGAAATACTTTGAAAATGCTCCTGTCATTAATAGCAGGTACCATTTATCTAGTGTTTTATCTACTCTGCCAGTCTCCAGTCCAGGTAACCCATGATCATATATTCTTCACAACAAGTCTACCAAATAAATACTATGATAAGCTCATTTTACAGGTTGGGGCATTGAAACACAGAGATGAAGTAATTAGATAGTTAACAGTTTTGCCGGGTTTTCACTGACATTGGCTCCACAGGCCCCCTGTTGAGTTTCTCTAGCTAACTGTTAGATTATATCATAAGAATCATCATCATCATTGTTATTATTTTGCCCTAAGATAGCCAAAGAAAAAGACTTAAACTTTGCAAGAGGGGTACAAGTTGATTCCAGGCAAACAGATTGAAGGTCAAGGGAAGGTTTGTAGATCCTTGGCTTTACCTGTAGCTATAAGCCAGAGCAGAATCCAGTTTCAGCAATGTTATATATGGAGTTACATATTTTAAAAGTCCAGCAGTGAAATTCCTTTTGGGAACTGTGTAGCTGATTGCATTAGCAGTTTCTTGAGGAACACATAGGCATTTAAACTTATTAGAATGGTTACCAGACACTTTATAAATTTGCTCCAGCTGTATCTCATAGCATTCCTCATGAACTGATCTTCAAGCCCACTAACTGCTCGATAACTTTCTAATATGGAAACATACTCTTTTTCTCCTTCTTACGCTTGTATGAGACAGTGACTGTACTTGGAAAGGCTCTTCCACCATTTCTATATTGGAAAACTCTTCTATGACCTTATAAGGTCATAGAGGTGTCCTTCTCTAACTTTGTGGTGGCATTTATCTTATTGTATTATGATTAACTTAACTGATATCCAATGTGTCATTTCTCTAGTCTGGATGCCAGAGGTAAAGATGAAAAGAAGTAGCTCCTTTTTCTTAAAGGAGCTTAAAATCTCATAGGGTGAATAGGGAAGTAAGTATAGCATTGCAGGTTAAACAGGTTCTCCAGTTAACTTGATATTTATACTATGCATGTGAAAATTGATCCATTAAGCTTTCAAAGATTGATTATTAATGCAGTGACATCATTCAACTATCTCCTTTTACTCTGCTATTGGTTTGTTCTAATTTGATTTTGTTTTCTGATACACATCAATCAATTTCCTAATTAAAACTGGCTGTTTATTTAGTCTTTACTATAGGAATCAAATGTACTGACTTAATAACTACAATTAGGCTAACTTACTCAGCAGGCATGGGTCAAATACAGAGGTAAAATTAAGTCCTTTAAGTGGGGTATTTTCAAAAATAATATTTGCTCCTCAGATGCCATTTCTTTGTGCTATTCTTCAATTTGTTTATAACCTGGATACAGAAGAAAATTAATATTTATTGGGGCTTCTCAAAGACCTCAATACTTAAATAAGAGAGATAAAAATGAGGTGATTGAAGTGATTGTATTCGTTGGTGTTCATGAAAATAAATTTGTGGAAGAAAAAATTGCGAGTTGGTAGTATTTTGGTGAGGTTGAGTATATGACCCCAAAACTCTAATTTTTGTGGGTAAGTGGGGCATTTTCACCTTGGTACAATGTAGAGACCAGGTTATTTGGATTTTGAGGCCTAGGAAATGGGACTTTAAATCCCAGGGCACCTAGTATTTTGACCTTGGCTTTTTCCACAGTTGAGTGGCTGTTTCTACAGAGTAGAGTTTTGTTTTGTTTTGTTTTGTTTTGTTTTGTTTTGTTTGAGACGGAGTCTCACTCTGTCGCCCAGGCTGGAGTGCCGTGGAGCAATCTCCACTCACTGCAAGTTCCGCCTCCCGGGTTTACGCCATCTCCTGCTTCAGCCTCTGGAGTAGCTGGGACTACAGGTGCCCACCACCACGCCCGGCTAATTTTTTGTATTTTTAGTAGAGACAGGGTTTCACCTGTGTTAGCCAGGATGGTCTCCATCTCCTGACCTCGTGGTCTGCCCGCCTCGGCCTCCCAAAGTGCTGGGATTACAGGCGTGAGCCACTGCGCCCGGCCCAGAGTAGAGGTTGTTCAGACAAGCGACATCAGTATCACCTGGAAATTCTCAATTTTAGTTGTGCATTAGGGTTACGTGAAGGTATACCAGACTGTCCACATAAGAACTTTTGAGGGTAGGGAAAAGGCATCAGAAAGTTTCTAAAATTTGTCAGGTCATTCCAATGTGCAGACAAGGTTTCCAGCCAATGCTGTGGAGGAGTAGGTTAGGCTTCAAGCAAAGATGAAGACCTTAGGCAACTTACAGGTGTTGCCAGGCTTAGAAAAGATAAACATCCTTCTTTTTGTGGAGATCAGAAGCAAGAAGCAAAAATGAAGGCCAAAAGAGTGTGTCAGTTACGGGTTGTAGAGTCCTTAGTAATCAGGGACTACTGGGGCATATATTTAATACAGAGAGCATGGCTGGAAGCACTTCAGCTATCTCAGCCTTCACAGTGCAGGGTACTGTAGTTCAATATACAAGAACAGTGTTTCTTTTTCTATTTTTTTTTTTTTTTTTTTTTTTTTGAGATAGTCTCGCTCTGTCACCCAGGCTGGAGTGCAGTGGCACAATCTTGGCTCACTGCAACCTCTGCCTGCCGAGTTCAAGAAATTCTCCTGCTTCAGCCTCGCAAGAAGCTGGGACGACAGGTGCACACTACCATGCCCGGTTAATTTTTGTATTTTTAGTAGAGACAGGGTTTCACCATGTTGGCCAGGCTGGTCTTAAACTCCTGACCTAGTGATCCACCCGATTCAGCGTCCCAAAGTGCTGGAGTTACAGGTGTGAGCCACCGCGCCTGGCCAGTGTTTCTTAAATAATAGATGAGCTTAGGCAATAATTCAATTATAAATTAAAGAGGTCTTCTCTCTCTGGACTTTTAACTGCTCAATTTTGAACTGCAAGGCAGCTTAATTCAGCATTTATTATTCTCTATCTATGTAGCATTGCCAGATTTAGCAAATAAGAATAGAATATGTCATTTACATTAAAATTTTAGGTAAAATTGAATATTATTTTAGTATAAGGATGTCCCAAATATTACATGGGACATACGTATACTAAAACAAGTGATCAGTATTTATCTGATTTCAAATTTAATTTGGTCTCCTGTATTTTATCTAGCAATCTTATATTAGTGTGATTCAAGCCTTAAATTTGTAGGCCTGTGTTGGCAGAATTAGATCAGCTGTTCTGAACTCTCTTCTGCATTAAGAGCCAAGTAATAAATTAAAGGACATTTTTGAGTATCTATATTTTCAAAAATCTGGAGTTGAAAATGCACAATTACTAAGTAAATTCAAGGCAGGCAGGTTTATAGATGCTGCTTGTTCCCTAAGTAAATATATCTAAGAATTTTGCAAATTCAAAAACAGAAAAGAAAGGTATTTTGCCTAGCACATGACTTAAGTATAATTCCTCACTAGACTTTTAGCTTCTGAGGCATCATCAGAGATTTTAAATCAGTAAACTACTTAGAGATATTTTCCAGCTGACATTTACATGGGATGGATAAGCAATGATTTTTAAAAAATAAGAACACTCATACAAGTATAACATAAATAAACATCAAAGATTTAAGTTAACTCAATGAGGGAACAAGTAAGATACTAAAACTGATTCAAAGGGGTTGCAAAGAACACACTTTTACATATATAAGGAGGATGAGATGAATTTGGTAATAGATGCAAAACCAGTTAATAACAAATGGGCATTTAAATGTAATATTTAGATTCATATTTTCTAAAGGGCATAATTCAGTTTTATTTCCTTCAATAAGATTTACTTGCATTTGTATTTATATGGCTATACATTTTCCACAACTTCTATACCTAAAGGTTGTAAATAATCAGTAGACAATCGTAAGTATGCAAACCCGTAAAATGGTATAATCCTCAGAGTGTGCACCTCAGAGGGTATCACTGAAAAGACATCCAGTAATATCTTTAGTCAAGTTCTAAGTCTTTGAAATTTTTTTCCTAACAATGAAATAATAAAGCAAAAATATTCCTCAGGCCAGGACTTTCTATAGAAGGAATGAAGGGAAAGGGCCCTGGAACTTTGCGAATATCTTCTCATACAGGTGAGGATGTTGGTTTCTAGGTAGAGTCCATAGTCAATCCACATTTCTCTAATTTTGTGCTGAAATGATTGAACCTCTTAGTGTTACCATAATTGTTGCCAATTTTTCTGTGCTTCTGACTTCTCTGCTTTCTTCTTGCACTAAGGATTTTTGCTTTTATGTCATTTACTTTTATCTAAATGAATTATAATATTTTCAAGCTACTTTCTGAAGTTTACAATAGATGTAGGTGCCTTTATTTTTCAGACCAGATACTATACTCTATTTTTTTAATCACTTATTACTTCATTTGTCCACTTTCCAGCTCCTACATCTAAATTCTGTTTAAGTGCAGGAAAATGTATGTGTTAGTATGGCTTTGTGGAAACATATTTGAGCTTGATCAGTATCTCCATGGAAATGTACTTTATTTTCCCATTGGACATAGTCGTACACTCACATTGGCATTTATGAGACCTCTATTTTTCCCAAATGGTTCCCAACCAAACGATCCATGCCTTATTTATTAATAGTATCACTTTGCCAATGCTTCAAGCCCTCTCTTTGTTATCCTGGTTTTAGTGTCATATTCATGTCAGATTTAGCCATATAAGTTAATTTCAGTGTCTCCATTACCCTTTTGGGAATGCTAAGTATAAAACAGTTTCTGGGTGGCTTTGGACTGACTCAGTTCTTTTCCCTTTTTTTATTTGCAGTTTTCAGAAACAATTATAGAATGTGCTGAGAATGCAACATCTTGAGATAATAAAGAAACTGACCTGAACAACCCAGGCTCTGTTTCTGTCCCTCTTAGAACAGGAGGCTCTAAAATGCTTTATTGTAGTGATTAATGTATCCCTCACAGCTGTAGTGCAAGTGGGGCATGCACCGATGAGATTCCATCTGCCCTAGGCAGCTTTCTTGAGTCTTGGGGAAATGTTGCCTAATTTTTTAGGAGGAGTTTGATTAATATAATAAAGAAAAATGTGAAGAAACAGAGAGAATGTTCAAAGTCACATTGTCATGACACTCATATCTTACCACAGTCTTTCTGGCTTCCATATTTAAACTCTGTGCTAGACAGTCACCGTTGTTTGCTCTTCGTGTTCATTTTCTGTTGTGATGACAGATTACCACAGAATGGGTAATTTATAAAGAATATGTGTTTATTTGTTTTATGGTTCTGGAGACTGGGAACACCAAGAGCATGGCACTGCATCTGCTGAAGGTCATGCCATGGCAAGAGACATCACATGGTGAAAGTGCACGTGAAACAGAGAGTAAAATGGGGTCAAAGGTAACCTTTTATCAGGAGCCGACTAGAGAACTAATCCATTTCTAGGATAACAGCATTAATCATAACAACATTAGCCACCTGTTAATGGTTCCACCTCTTAGTACACTGTTAAAATGGCAATTAAATTTCTAACACATGAGCTTTTGGAGGAACACATTTAAACCATAGCACTACTTAGTAGTCCTACTCAAAGTCTTCCTTGCCAACAAAAATCCAGTTTATTTCCCACCATATAGGTGAAATTGTCCTTCAGGAAAGGTTGAACTCCTACCTGGTCCCAGAGAGTGAATTTTGACAGGTGTGAACCGCACCTGGTAATCTCATTCTCACTGTTGGTAACTGATTTAGGCACAGCCATGTGATAAAATGCTGGCCAAATAAAAGTGATAAATTATGCAAATGAATTATGAACTGTTTCTCCTTAAATTAAAAACACACATGTACACAGAACCTTAGAAATACACACGCCTGGAATCCACCCTCTAGACTTATTGGAGGAGGACAAGATTCTTGGAACTACCATGTCAATTTTACAACCATGATGGTAAAAGCCAACGCAATTTTACGTAAGCTGAGCAGGTCTCTGATATCATTGAGCCACTAAAACCATCATCACTGGAAATACTATACCCTGGAAAATGTTTAGAAATAAACATGGTTTTCATTATTTAAGCCCACCTTAGTTTGTCATTCTATAACTACAATCAAGAGCATCCTGATATACCATAAAAATGTTAATGGCAATTTGAATCTCTTCTTTCTGAGACTCCTGATTCTCTCCTGTAATCTGAAACACATCTTAATATATCCAGTAAACTTATTTACTTTTGTGACATTATTATTATTATTCAATGTTTAGCAACATTTATTTAACACATATTAAATGCATGTTACACTATTCAATACTGTGGCAAATATAATTGTAAGGTTCTGAAGCATTCCAAAAAAAGGAGATATATTCGTTGTCTAGGGCTGCTGTAACATATTTCTACAAACTGGCTGGCTTACAGTAACATACATTTGTTTCTTACAGTTCTGGAGGCTAGATATCTGCAGTTAAGGTATTGACAGAGCTGTATACCTATAAATCCTCTGAAGACTCTAGGAAAGGACACTTTAGTTTCCTTCCTTCCTTCCTTCCTTCCTTCCTTCCTTCCTTCCTTCCTTCCTTCGGGGGAGAGGGGGAGGGGCGGGAGGTCCGAGGAATACCTCGAACCCCCCCCACTCTCTATTCTTCTTTGGAGGGAGGGAGGGAGGGAGGGATGGTGGTAGTGAGGGGTTCTTTTCTTCTTTTTCGTTCTTCTTTCGGACTTGTTTCCTTCCCCTTGCTTCTTCTTTCTTTCTGGCGTGGATTCGTCCTTCTTCCCTTCTTCTTCACCTTCCTTCCTTCCTTCCTTCCTTCCTTCCTTCCTTCCTTCCTTCCTTCCTTCCTTCCTTCCTTCCTTCCTTCCTTCCTTCCTTCCTTCCTTTCTTCCTCCCTTCTTTCCTTTTCTTTCTTTCTCTCTGAGACAAGGTCTCAGTCTATTACCTAGACTGGAGTTTAGTGATGCAATCATGGCAAACTACAACCTTGAATTACTAGGATCAAACCATCCTCCTGCCTCAGCCTCCTAAGTAGCTAGGACTACAGGTGCACACTACCAAATTTGGCTTTTTTTTTTTTTTTTTTTTTTTTTTTTTTTTTTTTTTTTTTTTTTAATTTTTCTGTAGAGACAAAGTTGGCTTTGTTGCACAGACTACTGTCAAACTCCTGGCCTCAACTGATCCTCCCACCTAGGTCTCCCAAAATATTGGGATTACAGGCATAAGCCACTATGCTCAGTCCTTTTTTGCATCTTCCTAGCTTCTGGTGATAGCTTGCAATCCTTGTTCTTTGTTGAGTTATAGCTGTACCACTCCAGTTTCTGCTTCTGTATTCACTTGGCCCTCTTCTCTCTATGTATGTTCATGTCTCTAAATTTTCCTCTCCTTGTAACAATATCAGTGATTGAATTTGTCTACACCCTAATCCAGCTTGCCCTTATGTTAACTTGATTATATCTGCAAGTGCTTTATTTCCAAATAAAGTTACGTTCGCAGGTCTAGGAAAGCACAAAGTTTCTGGGGACCCTATTCAACACAGTATAAGGAGTAACGTAATTTGATAATATATGAATATTAAAATGATTGCTCTGGCTGCAGAGAGTAACTAACACCTGTCTGGTTCTCTAATATTCTGCTTTTCTAATTTGACATAGGTCTGCGAGATTGACATGTAACAAATAGTAAATTAATTTTATGAGAAATGAAGAGATCCATTCCAATACTCCTGAAGCATTTACACTAGCGAACAAATCTGCCTTTTCTATTTTAGGCTGCTTTGTGACTATTCCATCCTTACTTTTAGATTTTGCCTACTTTCTGGTTAGGTGAAGTTGTTCGTGTATTTTATAGATGAACTGTTACTGATTATATGCAATTCACACATTAAGTATACTAGCTTTCATTCATTATTTCAAAAATTACTTATTTTCTAAGTACAATTGTAGGTTCTGGGTATACACAAGTGAATGACAATAACAACAAAAATAAGAAAATAAAGGTTTTGGCCGAGCACGGTGGCTCACACCTGTAATCTCAGCACTTTGGGAGGCTGAAGCGGTGGATCACCTGAGGTCAGGAGTTCAAGACCAGTCTGGTCAACATGGTGAAACCCTGTCTCTACAAAAAGTACGAAGATCAGCTGGGTGTGGTGGTGGGCACCTGTAATCGCAGCTACTAGGAGGCTGAGCCAAGAGACTCCCTTGAGCCTGGGAAGTGGAGGTTTCAGTGAGCAGAGCAGAGATCAGCTCACTGCACTCCAGCCTGGATGACGGAGTGAGACTCTGTCTCCAAAAAAAAAAAAGAAAGAAAGAAAGAAAGAAAGAAAATAAAGTTTTTACCCATGTGTAGCTCCTATTTTAATTAAAATTGGAGAATTTAGACATTAAGAGAATATATAAAAATATAGATAAATAAAACAATAGTAGGTAATACCAGTGTTGATTAAAAAAAATACAGACCAAATGATACAGTATCGTAGGGTGTTTCATTTTAAATCAGGTGGTCAGGGAAGGCCTCTCTGAGGAAGTAAAATGTGGCAGACATGAATAATGTGAGAGTTAAAAGTCATTAATGACCCCACATTTCCTGCAGGATAAAATCAAAATTTATATAATGGGAAAGGCCTTTTAAGGTCTGTTAATAGATTAATTCCCATCTTCATCTCTTCCACTGGTTAACATAGTTAAGGGAAATATAAAAAGCATTTTTACAGGATGAATATGTTTTCTATTTGCAGTCCCAGAAATGACTTATGTTTACAGAGTTAAAGCATTTTAAAACATAGACATGCACACATGATATTGTTTGTTCAATTTTGTTTTTATGTTTTCCTATGGTCACAACTGCTCAAAAATTTCAAATAGTCTATCCAGGAGCAACTTCTAAGCCTTATATTTAAAACCTATCTATCTATTATCCAAATTTATAATCCTATTTGGTCCTTTTACATATATAATTCATAAATATATGTGCTTAATTATTCCCAGTAATCAAATTCATGTCAACTATTAAATTAGAATTAATATTTTAAAATTCAATGCCTTTTAATTTCTTTTTCACATCTCATGACACAATTATAAACCATGGTTAGTATTTTAACTTTTACCAATTTCAGAACCGAGTTCTAATCCTTTATCCTTCAGTAATAAATGATGATGTAGATTACAATTATCCAAAAAAACCCTCATATAGAGGAGCTGTGAAAATCCTTTCAGTATATTCCAAAAAGAAACTAAATCTCTGTAATAACAAATAGGTGAAATAATTTAATGTTCCCTCCTAGACAAGGATCTTCAA
Organism: Rhinopithecus roxellana; assembly: GCF_007565055.1. Lineage (NCBI taxonomy): Eukaryota > Metazoa > Chordata > Mammalia > Primates > Cercopithecidae > Rhinopithecus > Rhinopithecus roxellana. The sequence goes on from NC_044550.1 coordinate 138,402,473, forward strand.
AATCAATTACACTAAAAAAAATGATTCTGGATAATGAAGTTAACTCTCTTCACCTCTTAAACACGCATGTCTTTAATTATTTGGGATTTAGCAAGGATAAAATTATTGTACTTCGGTCAAACGTGTACTCTACTGACAAAGCAAGTATAAGGCAGGAAATACCAAACATCTTCAATAGCAACATTTTAAATTATACAGTGTATGACAGTAATGGAGCAAATAAGGAGGATAACTTTTAACTACCAGGTGAGTATTCATCCAAGATGGAAAAAAAATAATAAGGAGCCCCAAACACAGGCCAAAGAGAATGTAGTTAATATGAGTCCTACATGATACTTACAGCCACAGGTAAAAGTGTGTATTAAAAGAGTGAATGATAGTACTTGTGTAATAATTGATAAATAGTATAATAGTAATGAAGTAAATGGTAAAATTATTTAATAACATGGGTTCTAACAAAAGTGATTTATCTAGAAACCAGAACAGGTTCTGTAATTATAGTTTGAAAATTATTGCACAGATTTTAATGTGTATGTGTGCTGGGGATGGGGAGTTATGGCTGTAGATATTTCCATTGTTTCTGATGTGAAGAATTGCCTCCAGGATTAAAAAGTATTGGAAGGGAGAGGAAGGCTGTCTCTGGAAACTGAGAAAGGCTTACTGCATATCCCAGTCTCCCCTCCACTCACACATACACACACAAACGCACACACAAAGAAATGCCTAGCCTTGTATGGATTCAGCCCTCCCTAGGAGGTTAGTGGAAGCCCAGGACATCAGAAAGTAGTGTGGAGTGTGTACCTATTTAGTCTTCAGATAAGTCTGGAATTTTTGTTTATTTGAAAACTATTCTCACATAGTAGTTGCCATGGACAAGCAGGGTGATAGAGAGGGCTGTCCAATTTGGCTCCTTGTGATAAGGTTGGAGAGGAGAAAGACTGCTCATTTAATCTCGGTTATCAGGACCACACCTCAACATGTCTTGATGGTGTGACACTGTGACATCTCTTTTCCCCGACTCTCTGCAAGGGCAACAAGTCTTTCCTTCTGCTCACCCCCTCATGTGCCCTGTAACAATTAGTTTCAGTAGGATCCCTGTTCTGTGGCTGTTACTACGTTGGTTTCTTACTTGCATTTATCGATCTTTTCATTTCTGTCCTGTCCTCAAAGTTTCATCCTGGTGTAAGCTCAAGGAAGAGGTCAAGTCTTAATTGAATACCTTTCTGAAATGGGTTGGTCTAGGGTCATCCATTGTTCAAGGACTCCTAGATAATTTATTTTTGTCTGATATAAAGTCTTGTCCTATTTTTTAAAATCATAGTAATCACCATTTAAACTTCCCTTGGTATCGACCTCTTCTTCTTTTCCCCCTTTGTTTTACTCCTAATTGTTAAGTAAGCCTCCATCCGTAACAGCCTCCCTGTGTGTAGCCTCTTATTTACGCATCAGTGTGTGCAAGGTGTTGCCGCCATATCACACTCTCTTGATGGAGTGAGACTGTAAAGAGAGTCAAGCTCCTGGGTCAGGCAACTAGCTCCATATATCCCCACACACCTCACTCCAGTTCTTTCTGATTTCCTCCCTGATTAGTCTCAGTGTGCTTCACCCTCAATTCAGGCATGTGACTCAGGTTCAGATTATAAAATGCTGACTGACAGTGAAGGAAAAATGGTGGTGAGAGAGGAGGGTAAACCTGGAAAGGCTATGATGAGAAGCAATGAAGTCCATGCTCTGAGGCATCGGCCAAATACGATGGCACTAATGACTGTCGTTTCTAGAGGCAGTCTTTGAAAGGTTTAATATGGATTCCTATCATATGAAGGTTCCATATCATACCATGGGCATGATAGCTGAGTCACACCAGGGGTTCACATCAGCAACTTCTATAAATCAATAGAATATTGGAAATATTAGAATAAATCAATGATTAATTTGCTATAACTTGTCACTTCTTAAGCATGTTTTGAAAATAAATATATATAGTGTTTCAGTAACAAGAGGAGCTATATTGTTATTTTATTTATATGTTGGTTTGTTTATATTAAAATACTGACTGAATTATTTTTATTTTAAAATGTACAATGTGTATTGTGGACTATAGTCACCCTGTTGTACTGTCAAATACTGGGTCTTATTCATACTATCCAGCTCTATTTTTATAAATATTTTGAATATTTTGTAAATATTTAAACATTTTTGTAAATATTTTGAATATTTGTGAGTTTAAAAATTGAGTTTGTAACTTGACCCTATGTCTGTTAACAATTTATAAAGTCATGGAGAAAAATGAAATCTTGGAAATATATTGCAACACCTGTGTGTAAATTTGACAATTCTTCCAACAATCTTGAAATAACTAGGTTATGAGTGAATTGTTTTCCATACAATTTTACCATACATTGTGTTTTTATGTAACTAGTTTCTAATTATCTTCTTAATATAATCATGAAATTAATATCTTTGTGAAGTCATAAGTATAAACATTGATGTATTTACTAATATCAACAGAACTAAAAAAATATTTTTCTCAGGACAGATCACAAATTAACAAATCTTAATTTCTTTGGATGATGAGAAAGACATACAAATATAAAAAATGAAAACGATTTGTCCTCACTGTAGCTTTGTTTACTCATTTTGCTTTTATATTATGTCTTTTTTTTCTCTCTTATTTTTGGTTTCAAAACTACTGAAAATCCATTACATAAACCAAAAATAAGAGACAACAAAAAGACACAACATAAAAGCAAAGAAGACAGGAAAATAAATTGATATAACTGTAACCAGGTCTATTATCTAGAGAGTTTCAGAATGGTTTGTTACTTGCATTTATCTATCTTTTCATTTTGGTCTTAACCTCAAAGTTCCATCCTCATGTAGACTCAAGGAAGAGGTCAAGTCTTGATTGAATACCTTTCTGAAATGTGTTGGTCTAGGGTCATCCATTGTTCAAGGATTCCCAGAGAATTTATTCTTGTCTGATATAAAGTCTTGCTCTATTTTTTTATGGTCATAGTCAAGCTATCACATTTTGTCCCACAGCAGGTATAAGTTGGCATTCCTGGACTAATTTCTTACCTACCAGAGGTTGTTTCCTGCCACCCTTACTCTAAGACTAGAATAGGTTATTTGATAAATGCGTATGTAAGAATACTTTGATCCTTTTTTTTTTCCTAGAGCACTTAAATTGTTTAACATGATTAGTTTTTAGTATTTGACCCTGACACCAAGGCCGAGTCAGGTTTTACTATATAAAGTTCTCTGTACTAAGGATTTTTAACTCATATAATGCCATTGTATTAGTCTGTTCTCACACTGCTGTGAAGAAATATCCAAAATTGGGTAATTTATAAAGGAAATAGGTTCAATTGACTCACAGTCTGCAGGGCTGGAGAGGTCTCAGGAAACCTACAATTATGGCAGAAGGTGAAGCAAACATGTCCTTCTTCACATGGTGGCAGCAAGGAGAAGTGCTGATCAAAAGGGGGAAAAGCCCCTTATAAAACCATCAGATCTTGTGAGAAGTCACTCACTATCACGTAAACGGCACGGGGGTAACCGCCCCCATGATTAAATTACCTCTCACCAGGTCCCTCTTATTTCACGTGGAGATTATGGGAACTACAATTTTGGATGAGATTTGGGTGAGGACACAGGCAAACCATATCACCCAACAAGTGGTAATTTTAGCAGATCAGAAAACTGAGGAAATAAAAAGTTAAGTTACCAGCCCAACATCGCGGAACTAAATGATGGACTTGGCTGGCTGAGACAACAACGTTAATCTTCATACTACACTAGCTTGATCCTGAGCACTCAGTTTCAATAGGCAGGATTCTTGTATTTTTGTTTGCATTATATCCCAGTATATATCATGGTGTGTACATTTAACAAGCAGTAAATAAACGTTTTTGTTGAATAAACTAATAAATGATATTGTCACAATTTTCTACATTAAATACAAATATCATTACTTATTATACATTTTGAGTTCCTAAGAAAAACCATGAGGGACAGCCTAGAAAAGCAATTAAGAATGAAAGATTCAGAGATAGACTGCCAGGGATTGTATGTCTCCTCTACCAGTTGCTAATCATGTGATCTTACGCAGTTTGCCTATCTTATGTCTGTCTACATGTCTCATATGTAACTTGGATATGAGGACATAAATATAACTTACCTTATAGCATTGTAGAGGAAATAAATATTCACAGTGTCTGACATAGATTTTGTTCTCAATTGATGTTGAATACTATTTTTGTTGTTAATGACAAACTTGTTTATTTTAAGACCCCCAGAGGATGCCTAAAACCATGGATACCACCAAAACCTATATGTGCCCTGTTTTTTCCTATATATACATACCTATGATAAAGTTTAATTAATTAATCAGGCCTGGTAAGAGATGAACAACAATTAATAATAAATACAATAATTATAACAATTTTCTTTAATAAAAGTTATATGAATGTTCTCTCTCTCTCAGAATATCTTATTGAACCATATTCAGCTATTTTCAGGTAACTAATTCTTGAGAAAGCAAAACCACATGTAAAGGGGTATGACTGTATTTAGACTGTCTTTTGGTAGCATAGCAAAGTTGAATTCTCTACAAAATAATTTATTTGTATATATTTAATGTAATCCTTTATTCATTTTATCTACAAATATTTATCAATCACTAATCATATTTATAGGCATTTTGTTTGTTACTGAGATATCAAAGTGAGAAAAATATCCATTCTGGACCATAGAGTCTAGTGGAATAGCAATGTGAATATGTGTTACAAAATCAATGAGACATAGGACAGCAATTGTGGGGACAGGTACATTATTTATATCGTTAAAATACATTAAAAATTACAATTACTATAATATATTAAAAGTTACAGGAATAATAGACTACCTGTATTTTTCCAGAATACCATATAAGAAAAGCAGTAATATCAATTTAAAAGGAAACTCTATAAGAAGACAGGGCCAGATCACTAGGGTCTTACAATTTATGTAAGCATTCTTGACATTTATTTCAAATGCTCTGAGACATTACCACAGTCAAGGAGGAAACTGAGACCTTAACAACTTCAAGTTTTCCCTGGCTCTTGTGTTAATCTTAGATTATTCTGATTAACAGAGCCAGAAACAAGCCCTTTTTTAAAAAATAAAAATGAAATATATCTATATTCTCTGACTTACCCATTTTATTTTCTTGAAAAGTATAATTTGAATAAAACTGTATGAAAATTATTTGTATGCCTGATGTTCCCTTTTCTTTACATTCTAAATCTATTATCGTATCATCAATAAATGGACCTCAGCCACTTCACATTTTCAACTACTCAGCATTTCAATACCCACTTCCCCAGGCAACATTGCTGACACAAATTTTCCTGACTACATTGCAGATTCAGTTTTCCTCTGTTTTCTGATCTCTCCTCAATTAAGTGTCCAGTGTTTCATTAACTATATTCCTTCTCTTAGATTCTCCCACTGCAAATTCAGTTGTTTACAGAACTAATCATACAGAGCGATTCTACCCTGCTCCCAAATCTCCTTAAAGATGTGCATATTCATAGCTATCACTGCATGTAGCAAAAAACCCTCTCGTGCCCCCTAATAATCTCTTAGAAACTAGTGAAAATTATAGATCATAATTTATTATTACACACATAGAGACATACACACAGGCACACACAATGCAGATTTGATTCTATCATTCAGACAAAATAGTTGTGTTGTATGAAGTATAAAATACAAGATTGTCAATTTCCTTATTAGAATGGCCTCTATTTTTTCATAGTAATTATTTGGGATATTACATTAATATTTACTTTGCATTTTAACTAGAGAATAGTCAAAGGATATTAATATTTTAAACTCTCAGACCACCTTAATGTTTATAAATATTTGTAAAAAAGGGTTTGTTTAAGCTATTATATCAGAAGTGCTAAAAAGTAGCTGCAGGCACTGAACATTGATAACTAGACAGATATTGCTCTGAAATAGCCCTTGGTTACAATCGACTAATTAGTCTGTGACTGATTACACTCCTCTAAATAGTTTATTTAGACATATCTTACAGATTAGATTCTGTTAAAATATTTCAAATAAGACTTGTTTTCCCTAAGTTTCAATAAGTTTTTTTTTTCATTAATAACAACCTTAGAGTAAAAAAAAAGTGCAGGTTTTATCTAAGGAGTAATGAAGGGAATACATAGAATTAACTATAAAGCCGATGCCCCATTAATCCAAATAACTATCATTCCAGATACCCAGAGACACAAAGACAATTATTTTAGGAACATCAAATTTTAATATTTCCTCAATCTACGGTAATGGTAGAAATGAGATAGCAATTTCCCAGAAGAAAACTGAAGTGCAGGTAGAGTGTGATCATGAACTTTTTTATGCTTATCATTAACTGTAATATACAGAACATCTAAAACATACTAAAAGATTCTGAAAGATCTTTCCCTTTGGAAAGTAAACGTGATCATATTTCACCAATCATTGAACAAACAAACAAAAACAAATCTTTATTAAGCCCTTTGACCTTACCTAAAGTTATATCTCTTTCATTTCTTTGACCTTTAAGCTTTGTGCTAGTGTTCCACATTAAAATTCTGTTTTGTTTCTCTTTTCTTTCTCTATCTTCCCATTCACCTCTCAACTCATTACTACTGAAATCTTCTTTCAAAGAATTTCAAGGATGAACATATTATCAAATTCATTAGATAATTTTGGGTTTTTATCGCTTTGAACTTTCTGAGAATTTTGGTAATAATTCGAACCATCCCCCTTGAAACTCTCTTTTCCCTTCCAGCACCACTTTCTTCTGTTCTTCTGATTGTCTTCTATCTCTATATTCTCTTTTTCCTTACAGTATTTTGACTTATTTTTCTTTCTCTTTTCTTTTCTTTTTTTTTTTTTTTTTTTTGCATAACGTTTAAATGATTTTATAAAAACTATTTAATAGTCCTTGGCAAATTGCTGTTGCTTTTACACTCTCTCAAATTAAATGCCTTTACTACTTCTCATTTTTTCCCCAGATCCACTTTGGATGCTGAGATGTAGGACTTTATTCTCAGTGCAACAACATCCATATTCTTTAGAGACCCTCAGCCATTTCACTAAGTTAATTACTACTATTGTACTCACTCCAATCCACCTTCCATCAAGCTGTAAAAGTAAAAGAATTATTTTGTAATGTGAAAATCACCTAGTCAAAATTCAAGAGTTTCACATTTTTCAGGAAAGATTTCAAACTCCTTACCTTTGTATGTACGAAATCCAGCCCCCTTCCACCAGTTCTACATATTTTTTCTATCCATAAAAAGCTCTTTAATAAAATCACATGATTTTTCTTCTTTGTATAACATTATTATATCCAGTCTTAAATTGAGTACCACACGTTTGTCAAGCACTTTTTTCAAACTCTGGGTCAACAAAGAGGAATACAACATAAATTCTTTTTTATTTTATTTTATTTTTTTTTACAAGAGAGCTCTCCATCTTCTAGAGTGAAGATGCCAAGTAAAAAGATAATAGCAATACTGAGTGTTAAGTGTTATAATGATAGAGAGACGTGCATATAATACATAAAAGAGGATAGCTTAATTTAAACTGGCTTGGGCCATGGAAAACTTCTAAGAGAAGAGAAGGATGTCTTAAGTCTTAAATAATTCAAAACTTTAGGTGAAAAACAAGGTGAAAAATGAAGTATTGAATGTCAAGAACCATTTTAAAACATGTTTTCCAACTATCTAGCAATGTATGTTGCTAAATGTTATCTCCAGGCTTAGACTTTCCCTGATCTATGATTTTTGTTTTTAACAGCTTTCTCAGTATCTACACTTGACTGTCTAATATTCATCTAATTGTTTACTATACATCTTCTCCCACTAAAATGTACTTAGGAAGTGACACATATTAGTTACTTAATAAATATTTGGTAATCAGCATCATAAATATAGGATTTCATTTTCAAACCATACAAGTATTTTGTAAATGCCAGTACTATTGAAAATTTGAAAAGTCAAATGTGGTATAAAAGAAGTAAAAAATGCTCTGTAATTTTTTTTCTACTATTCTAAAATAACTAAATAGGTGCTAATACAGTTCTCCCATTAATAGGAGACTTTTTGGATCTTGCGCTATTTTTTCATCGGAATAAAGATTAAATAATCTTTATCTTCATATATTTGTTTTCTTCAAAAACTTTTAACCCGGGACTATGTTAAAATGTTTACATATCATTACATGTAATGTTTGCGACTAACATCTAAGACAAATTCAGTCATTTGACTCAAGATTTAGTGAGATTAAAAAGCATGGCTAAATTGGAAGACAGAGTGAAGATTTGACTCTGAGAAGCCTTACCCCACATCATATGTTTTAAGCTACTCTCCTCTCCATAGTTTGATGGATGTAAAAGAATGTAATAAATAAATAGATCTTTATTCTTTCTTCTAAAATTAAACTAATTTGAATTCTTTCAAAACCTCAATTCTGTGAAAGATAACCAAATAGCCAGACTTGTTTTTTTTTTTAACATAAGTAGATTTGATCTGGTATCAGAAAAAATGTAGACCAGTTTTATATAATAAAATTACATATATAAGTGTATGTGTTATACATATATATCCACACAAATACATACAAACATTATATCTATAAATATTTGTAAGTATTTGGATGAAAAATATTTATCTACAAAGTCACAGTTATTCCTTTTGTTCTCTTTGATAATGTTGTGCAAGTATTTGTTGTTTAATTTTTAAAAGGCACACAATGTATATTTCAGTGCAGGTAGACTAGCTTCTTTCATTTCGTTTTCCTCAGTAATTTATACCTGCTCTTTGCTACCACACTTGTTATTAATTAAAAATGTCCCTAGTCATGTTCGACCTCTAGTTTTAAATAAAGACATTTTAATGGAATGAATTTAAAATTTACTCTATAAAAATATTCAGCCTCTCTTTTTTCCTTCATCTTTGTAATTCGTCTTCTAAAACCCCTTTGATAATCTCTGGTGCTAGAGCGCTATGTAGGTTTATTATTTCTAACTTTGTTTCAAAGAGCTGAACTCATCTCCTCTGGCCCGGATTTAATTAAATACAGGTATAATTTCTAATTTCCCATTAAACTTGTTTAGCAATGTTATATTCCTGAGGGGTAGTTTGATTTCTCCCCCGCCCCCCGCCGCTTTTTGTGGACAGTTTGTGTCAAAAATTAATTCTGATTTCAAACAGAGGAAAGTTTCTCTTATCCAGTTTCCTGAACTATCCCAAGACCTGCAATGGGCAAGATGCAGTTAACTCTTCTTTCTGATGATTCTTGTCTGAAACATTTCAAACAACAAAGATCCCTCCTGAGAAAATTATATTCAGTCACTATAACCTTTAAGAGAAAGGATTTGACTTCAAATGTTCTGGGATCTTTTTTTTTCTTCTTTGTGAACAGTAGATTATTATTCTTTGTACTAAATTAATGTCTGAGCAAAGTGAATGTCAGAAATTTGGCCCATACAATATTCCATTTTCTTGTCAGTATATACCAGGTCTTTTGGCAGAAGCAGAAAGGAATAGCAAGCCACTTTGAATAAAATGTGCTGAAATAATCAAAGGGAAACACCAACACATTAATTTTGCTGCTAAATTGTTAAGTTATAGCCATAGCAAAATATGGACTTAAAACTCTGCTTTATAACAATGTCTTAATAGAACCAGTGCTTTACCGAAATGTTAAACCTCTCATGTTTGTAATTAAGCAGCATACTTATATCAAGTTAGTCTAAATTATTTTTCGTTTATAAGCAATGAAGACTTTTAAGTACTTCTATTGAGTTTCCCCATAGAAAATAACTAAAACATGTACAGGCAGATGGTAAAGCATATTTTGAAGCCAGAATGAGAGAGTATTGAATCTCCCACATTTTCTGATAATTTCAGCATTGTACATGTGTATACAATACATACTAGGGTGTACTGACTTATTGTTGCACTGCAGGCTAGCTCCATTTTTCCCACCTACAGAAAAGTGTTTGGAGTTTATTTGTTAGGTTAATTTTGTATCTTGGCTATTTTGAATAGTGCTGCAACAAACATTTCTTTTCACTTCAATTTATCTCATGGTTAGTTCAGTTTACATAATCTTTTGAGAGTTATAATGCATTGAAAAAAGGTTATCTCTTTAAAGTAGTTCAGATGAATTGAGCAAACCTCGAGGCAACCAGTGTAGGTAGCAATCAATGAAAGGCCCTCAAGACTCATGGATTTACTATAAACCTCAAACATAAGTAATGAGTGATTGCTCACCTGCATGGAGATGAACACACTGCCTAACTTGATTTGTCTTCTATTAAGTCTTTATTGGTTAGCTTTTGACACACATACACACACACTTTCTCTCTCTCTCTCTCTCTCTCTCTCTCTCTCTCTCTCTCTCTCTCTCTCTCTCTCCTCTCTCTCTGTCTCCAAAATTTAGTAGCTTGAAATACAAACCTTTTATTTTATTTTATTTTATATTTTTAGTAATACATAATAATTGTACCTATGTATGGGGGTAAACTTTGATATTTCAGAACATGTGGAGAATGTGTAATGATCAAATCAGGACAACTAACTTACACATTACTTCATTTATTATTTATTATTTATTTGTGTTGGGAGCATTCATAATCCTCTCTTTCAGCAGTTAAAAAATATATGATGAATTATTGTTAACTATAGTCTCCCTACAATCCTATAGAAAACCAGGAGTGGATGCTCCTATCTAGACGTAGTCTTGTATCATCTGTTCATTAACCTCTCCATATCATCCTCTCCCTCCTACCATTTCCATCATCTAATAACCACAATTCTACTCTCTTATTCCATAGCTCAACATTTTCAATTCCCACTTTGATATGGTTTGGCTCTGTGTCTCCATCCAAATCTCATGTTGAATTGTAATCCGCAGTGTTGTAAGTGGGGCCTGATGGAAGGGGATGGGATCATGGGGGTGGTTTCTAAGGATTGATCACTATCCCCCTAATGCTATTTCGTGACAGAGTTCTCACAAGACCCGGCTGTTTAAAACTATGTAGCACTGTCCTCTTTGCTCTCTCTCTCTCTCTCATGCTCTGCCATGTGAAGATGTCCCTGCTTCTCCTACACCTTCTGCCATGATTGTAAATTTTCTGGGGCCTCCAAAGCCATACTTTCTGTACAGCCTGTGGAATTATGAATCAATCAAACCTCTTTTCTTCATAAATTACCCAGTTTCAAGTAATTCTTCATAGCAATGTGAGAACAGACTAATACACACGTATGGGTGAGAATGCACAGTATGTTTTTTTTGTAACTGGCTTATTTCACTTAAGAAAATGAGCTTCAGTTTCATTCATGTTTTCACAAATGAAAGGATTTTATTCTGTTTTATGGCTGAATAATATTGCATTGTGTATATACTATATTTTCTTTACCTATGGATCTGTTGATGAACACTTAGGTTAAATTCATATCTTGGCTATTGTGAATAGTCTGCAGTAAACATGGAAATGCATACATCTCCAGTATACTGATATTTTCTGTGGTAAAAAAAATTCAGTAGTGGATTGTTGGATAATACGGTATTTTCATTTTAGTTTTTTGAGGAACCTGCATACTGTTGTCCATAATGTGTATACTACTTTACATTCCCAGCAACAGTATAATTCCCTTTATCTTTTTATCCTCACCAGCGTCTGTTACTTTTGTCCTTTTGATAATAGCCAGGTAGGTGGTTGAGATGATACCTCATTGTGGTTTGGAGTTGTATTTCCATGATTAGTGATGTTGAACATTTTTCATACATTTGTTGACCAATTATATGTCTTCTGTGGAGAAATGTCTATTCATGTCTTTTGCCCATTTTTTATTTTCAATGTGTTTACTTGCGGGGGGCGGGGGGTTGGTGTTTAATTGTTTGATTTGTTTTTATATTCTGGATATTAATCCCTTCTCAGATGGATAGTTTGCAAATATTTTCTCCCATTCTACAGTTGTCTCTTCACTTGGTTGATTGCTTTCTTTTCTGTGCAGAAGCGTTTATGTTTGAGGTAATATCATTTGTCTATTTTTCCGTTAGTTGCCTGTGCTTTTGAGGTTTCATCAGTAGAATCTTTGGCCAGACCAATGTCTTGAAGCACTTACTCTATGTTTCCTTCTAGTAGTTTTATAATTTCAGGTCTTAAATGTAAGTCCTTAATCTATTTTGTTTAATTTTATAAATGGTGAGAAATAGGGGTGTAGTTTCATTCTTCTGCATATGGTTATTCAGTTTTCCCAGCACCATTTATTGAAGTGGTTATTCTTTCCCCAATGCATATTCTTTACACCTTTGTCAAAAATAAGTTGACTTTAAGTGCACGGATTTATTTTTGGATTTTCCATTGTATTCTATTGGTCTGTGTATTGGTCTGTGTGTCTATTATTATGCCAGTATCAAGCTGTTTTGGTTAATGTATCTTTCGATACAATTTGGAATCAGGTAGCATGATGCTTCCATCTTTGTTCATTTTGTGTAGCATTGCCTTAGCTATTTGGAATTATTTTTGTTGTTCCATAAGAATTTTGAGGTTTTTTCTATTTCTGTGAAAAATGTCATTGGTATTTTGATAGGGATTACACTTAATCTATAGATTGCTTTAAGTAATATAGATATTTAAACAATATTATTTTTTTCTAATTAATGAGCTTGGGATAATTTTTAATTTTTTGTGTCTTCAATTTTTTTCATTGGTGTTTTCTAGTTTTCTTTGCAAAGGTCTGTCACTTCTTTGGTTAAATTTATTTCTAAGTATTGCATTTATTTTACATAACTATGGTAAATGGGATTGATTTCTTGATTTCTTTTTCAGCTATTTTGTTGTTGGTGTGTGGAAACACTAACATTTTTAGAATGTTGATTTTGTATCCTGAGAACTTAAGGTTTTATAAAATATGAGATCGTGTACTTTGCAAACAAAAATAGTTTGACTTCAAGGTGCATATTACCCATTTGATTCTTATCCTATGATACTTTGGATAGTTTTAGGTGTGTTTCTCCTGAAACACTATCTTTTATTGAGAAAGGGTTCATACTTCAGAGCACTTTGTTTATCCAAAGTCGGCCACAAGGCCCTAAACCTGCAGATAGTCAACATGTTTGATGACTATTTATGATTATAATAGTCCATAATCTCAATATTATAGCATATAGAAAGTTATTTACAGTACAGTGTAAGTGAGGAAACAGTGATGAAGGGTAGGACGATAAAGCTGGTAATGTTAATACTTGTTTCAGTATTAGCATCTTCTGATTTTTTTCGTTTTTTCTAGAGGAAGGCAAATAGGCAAATGTTATATTATAGTTTATTCCTTCCATTCCTCCATCTTCCCCTAAATAACTGAGCTATTTGTGGACTAGCAATGTAACACCCTATCTTAGCCCGTCTTACAGGAGAAAAATCAAAGGCATAAAGAAGGAAAGAATACATAATTTGCAAAAGCACTCATTTTTCTTGAGCTTCCCAATTATTTCCAAGCAGCCAAGGATTGCTTACTCTTCCTAATAATTGTTTTGAGCACTATTTTGTATTAATAGTCAAAACTCATAGGTTTGAATAGAAATAGTACTCTTCAATGGAAGAATCAAGTTATGGCAGAAAATTAATCGAATCATGTTCTAAATTAAAGATTTTGGTGCCCTTGATTCTGTCCTCCTTAAGACCTTGGGATGATTCAGCTGACAGTCTGGTTTCTATTTCAAAGCATTAAAAATGAAATCCCAGGGGAGAAATTCTGTGACTTGATTTGTTCTTGAGATTAAAATAAGCATGAAAGGAAACAGAGCAGTATATGCAAAGAAGAGTTTAAATTAACAAATAATTGCAATAATAATAACACAGTGTAAAATAAACACAAAAGTATTACCTGATAATTGTTCTTGATGAAAAGTACAGGTTTCATATCATGAAAACACTTTACATTCCGATGCTGTTTGGAATTAATTGTATATCCTAATCAGAAAAGAATTGCAAAGTAAATACATATTAATTTAATTTGTTAAATGTTAAAAATATATGTTTTAGTAAGTACTAAAGTTATGGGTGCATTAAGCAAATGCAGCTCATTCAGCACAAAGTGTGATTCTATGCAAAAATGCCAGAATAGCTAGTGGGTAAATCTGACCTGTTACTTGAAATAGTTGGTTTGAAAGCTAATACTAGGGCTTGGTAATGCGCCTTCCTCAAAGCACAATGCAGATTTATCATGCTTTTCCTTTGGGGTAGATGAAGTGCTGACATAACAGTTCATTGCAGAAATCAGCCTGTTCAAATCCAAAAGGACAAACTACTTCAGAAACACTTTACCTCTTTAAAGGCAGTTTTTAGAGCTGTTGTACTCTGGAACTTTGTCCGAAGTATTTCCTCGTTTAAGAAACCACCTTAAATAAATATATCTTGTGACCTTCACTTCTCATCCCCTCTGGCATATATAACATGTTATTGAGAGAGAAAAAAAAGTCTCCTCTTTTATTTAAAATTGCATGTATATATACTTATATCTACCTTATTATAATTTCTAACTAACTATCTAAATGTGCTTTACATATGACCTCTTTCAGGAAAACAGAAAAAAAAAACAGAAAACTAAATAACACCAGATTTATCTCTGTATCTTTTGGAGAAAATATTGTTTCAATAGTGTACACCCATGCACCCGTGCATACACGGGCACACACGGACACACACACACACACACACACAGACACACATACTACTTTAAAGTTATTCTCTTTGATATCCCTCCAGGCTACGCCAGCATTCTATTTTCTTAGACTAAAGCAATTGACTTATGCTGATCCTTCTGTCTTCAGCAGTTTAATTACTATTTTGAATTATCTAAACCCACTGTTAAATATTTTCACCAAAATCTTGGTGAAAGCACAAAAGTGTTATTTTTGCACAAATATATAATGCAGTGATATTTGTGTTTAGAAATGTTTGCTCACGTTGTTACAGTTTCTTACCGTTTAACATAGAATTCAAAAGCCTCCAGTTTTCCTGCATGCATCTTCTGAAAGGCAGTGTAACTTCGTTTTTGGAGAGCTCAGGATCTGTAGCCTCACTGTCTGGAACCAAGACACAACACTGATGCTTACTTATGAAAAGTTAGACAAATAATTGTATAGTACTGGGCCTCATCTTCCTTATCTCTAAGATAGGGATAATAATCACATTTTCCCTGTATACTTGTTTTAAGAATTAAATGTGTTAATATAGGTAAAACACATAAATGGTACCTGGAATATAGACAATGCTATTTATTATTTGCTGTAATTAAACACTATATAAATTCAGATAACATTGGTTTATTTGCTCTAATTTTATTATACTCCAGTTTCTCCAAAATTTGAAATTTTTGTAAACCCACATTGCAACCTCCCACACTTTCTTTTGACATCTATAAAATGTTTTGCATGTTTCTAAGTATGTTCTGTACCACATACAGTTGTAAGTGCTTCAACTAAAAAAAGCAGACAGGTGTGCATGAAATATCGTGAAAACCAACCTATCAATTTTTCAGTGGTGACAGTGAGAGTTGACAAGAGGGGAGTGATTATTTTTAATGATGCATCTGGAGCTTCTTTGAAAATTCTAAATGTTAATGAAAATAACATGTTAAAAGTTATGGAAAATGTGTAAATGCCTAAAATTCATAAAACAATAATTCAGAAAGCAACAAAACCCTTGAGAAACTGTAGAAGAGATATCAAGGAAGAAAGACCAAATCAAAGAATAAAACTCTAAAAGCCAAATCTATTAAAATGTTAAAACATGACAAAGGGCCAGGTGCAGTGGCTCACTCCTGTAATTCCAGCACTTTGGGAGGCTGAGGCAGGCAGATCACCTGAGGTCAGGAATTTGACACTAGCTTGGCCAATGTGGTAAAACCCGTCTCTACTAAAAATGCAAAAATCAGCTGGGCATGGTGGTGGGCACCTATAATCCCAGGTACTCGGGAGACTGAGGTAGAAGAATTGCTTGAACCCTGGAGATGGAGGTTGCAGTGAGCCAAGATCATGTCACTGCATTCCAGCCTGGGCAACAGAGTGAGACTTCATCTCAAAAAAAAAAAAAAAAAAAAAATGACAAAGAACAAAAAGAGAATATACAGCAAGTGGGAAGAGAGCCATGCATAGTCATGTAAAATGTACATATGCATAGTCCTGTAAAATGTACATAATTAGCAAGATGTAATCAACTTGGAAAACCACAACTTCAGAAATAGTTATTACACTTTTGACTATTGTAAACCTATATATTGTCAATAAGAGTAAAAAGATAGAGGTAAGTTCTATTGTACTTCATTGGTAAATATTGGTATTTACTAGAATAGTGTATATATCTAGGAATTTATCATTATTGCTTATAGATTTTTATAGAATGCTTTGTAAATATACAGTAAACAAAAATATATTTTTCCACTCTCATTATGCTGTGAATTGTTAAATATTTGCCTTAGCAATTATTCCTGATATGAGGCACTTAAAGATTCTTTGGATTGAACTGAATTCTAGCCTTTTAGTTACAATGTAAAAATTACTACTAAAAGAAGTTGGTAGCACAATCTTCAAGGAGATTTCTGCTCATGAAAATACCTCTGATTAACTGATATACCTTGATACTCTGATAACTCATATACCCTTGACGGCAAAATGGTGGGACAAAATCTGGAGGGGCGTAAAGGAGTGATGAGTGAAACTGCCCTTTACTAATGATATTACATATTTTCTAACACCATAATTTAAAGAGGAAGTCAATTATTTTTAAGATTTCTATTAATTTTAATTACTTTTGGATGTCTTATGAGGAATTTTCTGATTCTTGAATTGTTATGCTGAGTTTTTCATTCATCTCTTTAATTTAGAGCTAGAACATTAAAAAAATAAATATTCGAAAGAAATGCAAATCTCTTTCAACAGGAGAAATCTTTGTACTCAAAACAAGCACTGGTTTAGGAATTTGAGAGTCTCCAATATTTTATTGCTTAAAGGAATTTTTATATATTAAAATATCTGAGCACTTCAGATCCTTGGTATTAATGTAAATCTGAATAGACAAATTATTTTTGAAAATAGATTAAATTTTCCCAGCAATGAGACAAAATTCACTTTTCTTAAAACTTTTCAAGATGGCATGCATGTTAGCAAACTTAATAGAACTTGATTGTAGTAGGACAACCCTTTTCATCTTCTTTGAAGCCACAAAATAATCAAATCTCCCCGGATTAAGATGATATCATTTCATGTGTTGGAGAAAAATACACTTTTTAATAAAATGTTTGACTAGAAAATTTTTCTTCCTCTTTGAAAGTAATTTTTGAACAGAAACTCAAATTCTTGTTCTATGCCCACAGTACTACACATTTTGTAATTATTAGATCAAATTCTCTTTTGTAATTTCTACCTTGATGAACGCGGCCTTCCTTTTATCCGAGTGGAATGTATTGAAGCCTGAGGAATGTTACATTAACTTACAGATATTGTTATATAATATACCATGTCATATTATATCCTATAATACAATATTTATATTATATGATATATTATTTTAATATCTTTATATATTATATTAATGTTATATTTATATATTATTACATAATATATGTTACATAACCTTATAATCTACATGTACTCGTATATATATAAATTTAGGATTCTGACAATTATACATTTGGAAGCAAAATTTCACATGCATGATATGTGTCATTTGCAGTTATCCAGGCTCTTTTTAATTATGTTTAAATAAAATCTATGCATAAACATTATATAACATTAATTTCTTGAGATTATTGGTAAAAATATTTCTGACATTACTTCTCTGAGTCACAATTTTGTTGTCTTATTTCCAGAGTACATAGAAGCTAAATTCTCCTAGGAAGTGCATCTTTTTTTCACCTTGTCTACTTTTCCCTTTTTTGAAAGACAGTACTCCATGGTCAAACTCCAATGGATGTATTATGAAACTGTAATTTTTGATGGATGTTCCAATGTGGGAGCAAAACTTGTCATTGTATTATATAATCTATGCACATTTTCTTTTCCATCATTTCTTCTTTGAGATTCAAAACGTACTTCAGATATTATGATGTTTCCAAACTGTCCTCAGGGATCGCCTTGCTGATTGTCAATTGTTTCTGAAAAGGGAAAAGGAAATTCAAAGTGGAAAAGCTTTGCCAGTTTGTGCTTTTATATTGTCTTCTATGTAGCAGAACATTAAATCTATCATTTCTAAGGCTGTTCTGAGAATCTCATAATTGCAGCACTTAGATTTAAGAGACATAATTCATCACCATTCTGTTTGCAATTGCTGTAGTATTTCAGTCAAATTCAAAAGTACTTTTCTAATTTTGTTTCTGAAGGTTATATTGACCTTTCCTTTTATGTTACATAAATAACCTAAGCCTGTCTTTCATTAGTAAAACTAATTTGTGTTGCAAAGTTAAGTGTTAGCATTTTTTGAATTTCTATATACTAGTATATTTACATGTTTTTGTTGTTGATACAATATTTTCTATTTATTACTCCTTCCAGCATAAATTACAATTCTTCTGGCCTTTTATTTCAATTTATATCATGATAAACATTCTCTTAAAATATTTTCGAGTATAATCAACCTACATTTTTATAAAACTTGTGTTAGTTATACCTATCTAAGTAGATGTTTAGTTACATGTGTGGAATCGGCCTCATATGGCTTTGCACAAGCCGACTTGTAATGCACAGGTTGACAAAAATATTTATGTTTTCACATGTAGTAAACATTGTATTTTCATTGTTGTATTTCTTATAAACTCAGATGTCTTTGAAATTGTTGATGGATTAGTTCCCTTTCAAGCAAAAAAAGAAGTAAATTGTGTAACAATTGTATATTATTTTTATGTATATATATGTACACACACAGGTGTGTGTATGTTACAGCTGTTTTAGATAACAACATGCTTATTAGCACATTTGAATAAAATTTAACCCACTGGATAAAATAAAATAGCATCAGTGTCAATTAATTTCTTCAAACACTTGATTATCTACTTGTATTGTTTATCAAATCCCTTCTTTCATTTTCACTCCAACTTTCATCATCCTTTCTTTCCCACCTACCTTTCTTTCTTTTTTTTTTTTTTTCTTTTTTTTTCTTTTTGAGACGGAGCTTCGCTCTGTCACTAGGCTGGAATGCAGTGGTGCAATCTCGGCTCACTGCAACCTCTATCTCCCAGGTTCAAGTGATTCTCCAGCCTCAGCCTCCTGAGTAGTTGGGACTACAGGTGTGCACCACCACGGCCAGCTAATTTTTTGTATTTTAAGTAGAGACGGAGTTTCACCATGTTGGCCAGGATGGTCTCGATGTCTTGACCTCGTGATCTGTCCGCCTCGGCCACCCAAAGTGCTGGGATTACAGGCGTGAGTCACTGCACATGGCCAGAAGAAACTTTTATCTCTTCATAACATTTAAAAAATTCTTGGCTCTGTATTACTCTATGGATGACACTTTTTGTTGCTCTTCTGGTACCCTAGCTTCATATGTGGATACTTGTAGCTTTTCTAATCTTCCTGGAAAACTCTACCTATGTAATTTAGCTTATGCTACTTTCTTGCATAATAAGGACCAACATTTTTGATCAAATTTTATGGCTGATCTAAAATTTTATTAAGAATTATCTCATCATTTCATTGAATAGTTTATTCTATGATTTTATGTTCTTACTAATGCTTTCCAAGAAGCCAGCTGAAATCAGGTGATATAGAAATAATTACTACATTTATCTAAATAAAAATGTCATTTGTTTATAACTCTTGAATGAAATGAATCTTAAGTTGATGGAAACTTAAAATTACTATTAGTGAAGAGAGAAATGGTTTTCATTACCTGGGTGTGTGAAATATGTAATTGTTTTTCTTGAGAGAATGGTTGGACAATTACAATATTTTAACAAAATTAATGTTCAACATAAGGATCACTTGAGGAAGAAATATGAATCTTTATTTCCTTAAAAATCTTATCTTGACAATTTATGATAATATCAAGAAGTGCCAGAATGAATGTCCAAGAGCTGGAGAAAATCCTAGGACAGGAGAGAAACACTGCATTCAGAAATATAGCACGAACCACAGTCTTCACTTCACAGAGGATGAATATTCGTGGTAGAACATGGGTATAACTGATGTTGATTTTAAAAATTTTAATAGTAGACTTCTGATTGTATATAAATTTTAGGAAATCCACAACAATTTATTTTATGTGCACTTTTCTATTAGGTTGGTGCCAAAGTAATGGCAGTTTTTGCCATTGAACGTAATGGCAAAAGCACCATTACTTTGACACCAACCTAATGTAAATGCATATGTAAGTAGATAAACACTATGCCAGAAACTGTTTTAAACCATTTTATATACTTTAACTTAATCGGTACCATACCTTAACTATAACTTCAAAAGTTTTACAAATATAAATGATGTGAAAAATGCATGGATTAATAAATATGAGGTGTCTAAAACAATGCCTGGCCCATATTGAGTATAAGATTCTATTACTGAATTATTTTAAATTTAGAGATGAGGAATCTGAAACAATGAGGTACTTAAGTAACTCCTTAAACTACAGCTAGCACATAGAAAACCTATAATGAGAGACCAAGAATTGCAGCTCAAGGTCTTATGTTATTAAAGACTATCCTTTACTGCCTTTAAAACTAGTGATTCACATAAATAGTCAATGTTTCCTGTGTAGAGGATGGATAAGTCAACAAACATGTAAAATGAAATATGTAAACTGCAGTGTGCTTCAAGTGTTATGGTATAGAATCTACTGTTACAATGCCAAGAAATATCACCTGTACCAAACTTTAGTAAATAGTCAGTAAGTCTTCCAGTTGGAAGAATTACCTAAGGTGAATTTCAAAACGGAAATAAAGGTTAGATAACGTCTTGGTCATGACAGTATTGGAAGAGGTTTCCCAGCACAGTCATCTTATATCATTCTCTTTCACACTTGATGTTCTCTCTGCCTAGAAGATTCTTCTTCGAGTTATAAAAATTAATGCCTGACCTCCTTCATATTTTTATTTAAATTGTTCATCTGTGAGATCTTCTCTGACTAATGTATAAAATATTACAACCCACAACAATACATTTTATCTTGTCCCTCTTCATTTTTCTCTTTTTTATATAATATCATATGACATAGTTTGGGTATTTGTCCCCACACAAAGCTCCTACTTTTTCCATGTGATGAGCTTCCCCCTCTTCACTTTCTGCCATGATTGTAAGCTTCCTGAGGCCTCCCTAGAAGCCAAGCAGATGTCAGCACCATGCTTCCTGTAAAGCCTGCAGAACTGTGAGCCAATTAAACCTCTTTTCTTTGTAAATTACCCAGTTCCAGGTATTTCTTTATCATAATGCAAGTATGGCCTGACATTATACCATATACCTTATAAATATTATACAATATATTTTACTTACTCATCTTGATTTTTGTTATCCTCCTGCACTAAAGTGTAAAAGAATAAGCACAGAAATTTTTGTCTGTTTTGCTACAGTATTCCCAGTGCAGGATGGAACGCACATGGTTCCATATTGTTTGATAATACAATGCTTATTGAGGACTGACTGTGTGTGTGTGTGTGTGTGTGTGTGTGTCTGTTGGGGGTGGGTGGGGATTATTTTAGGCAGATAAGTAGAGGTTGTGGTATGGTAAGTTGTATCAAAGTGTTTTTGTATTAACATTTTGGCAATGAGAAAAAAGATAAAAGGATTTTCATTATGGAAATGACATATTCCATCTTTAGATTAGAAATGTATCTACTGAAACGATTTAGAAATAAATTAGAGGTGGGGGGGCGGAGCAAGATGGCCGAATAGGAACAGCTTCAGTCTCCAACTCCCAGCGCGAGCGACACTGAAGACCTGTGATTTCTGCATTTTCAACTGAGGTACTGGGGTCATCTCACTAGGGAGTGCCGGACAATCGGACAATCGGTGCTGGTCAGCTGCTGCAGCCTGACCAGCGAGAGCTGAAGCACGGCAAGGCATCACCTCACCTGGAAGCTCAAGGGGGAAGGGAATCCGTTTTCCTAGCCAGGGGAACTGAGACACACAATACCTGGAAAATCGGGTAACTCCCACCCCAATACTGTGCTTTAAGCAAACAGGTACACCAGGAGAATATATCCGACACCTGGCCGGGAGGGTCGCACGCCCACGGAGCCTCCCTCACTGTTAACACAGCAGTCTGCAGCGATCTATCCGCAAGGCATCAGTGAGGCTGGGGGAGGGGCGCCCACCATTGCTGAGGCTTAAGTAGGTAAACAAAGCCGCTGGGAAGCTCAAACTGGGTGGAGCTCACAGCAGCTCAAGGAAGCCTGCCTGTCTCTGTAGTCTCCACCTCTGGGGACAGCGCACAGCTAAAATAACAACAGGGGAAGCAGTAGAGGCAGAAACTCTACAAGCCAGAAGAGAGTGGGGGCCAATATTCAACGTTCTTAAAGAAAAGAATTTTAAACCCAGAATTTCATATCCAGCCAAACTAAGTTTCATAAGTGAAGGAGAAATAAAATCCTTTACAGATAAGCAAATGCTTAGAGATTTTGTCACCACCAGGCCTGCCTTACAAGAGACCCTGAAGGAAGCCCTAAACATGGAAAGGAACAACCGGTACCAGCCATTGCAAAAACATGCCAAAATGTAAAGACCATCGAGGCTAGGAAGAAACTGCATCAACTAACGAGCAAAATAACCAGTTAATATCATAATGGCAGGATCAAGTTCACACATAACAATATTAACCTTAAATGTTAATGGACTAAATGCTCCAATTAAAAGACACAGACTGGCAAACTGGATAAAGAGTCAAGACCCATCAGTCTGCTGTATTCAGGAGACCCATCTCACATGCAGAGACATACATAGGCTCAAAATAAAGGGATGGAGGAAGATCTACCAAGCAAATGGAGAACAAAAAAAAGCAGGGGTTGCAATCCTAGTCTCTGATAAAACAGTCTTTAAACCATCAAAGATCAAAAGAGACAAAGAAGGCCATTACATAATGGTAAAGGGATCAATTCAACAGGAAGAGCTAACTATCCTAAATATATATGCACCCAATACAGGAGCACCCAGATTCATAAAGCAAGTCCTTAGAGACTTACAAAGAGACTTAGACTCCCATACAATAATAATGGCAGACTTCAACACTCCACTGTCAACATTAGACAGATCAACGAGACAGAAAGTTAACAAGGATATCCAGGAATTGAACTCATCTCTGCACCAAGCGGACTTAATAGACATCTATAGAACTCTCCACCCCAAATCAACAGAATATACATTCTTCTCAGCACCACATCACACTTATTCCAAAATTGACCACATAATTGGAAGTAAAGCACTCCTCAGCAAATGTACAAGAACAGAAATTATAACAAACTGTCTCTCAGACCACAGTGCAATCAAACTAGAACTCAGGACTAAGAAACTCAATCAAAACCGCTCAACTACATGGAAACTGAACAACCTGCTCCTGAATGACTACTGGGTACATAACGAAATGAAAGCAGAAATAAAGATGTTCTTTGAAACCAATGAGAACAAAGATACAACATACCAGAATCTCTAGGACACATTGAAAGCAGTAGAGGGAAATTTATAGCACTAAATGCCCACAAGAGAAAGCAGGAAAGATCTAAAATTGACACTCTAACATCACAATTAAAAGAACTAGAGAGGCAAGAGCAAACACATTCAAAAGCTAGCAGAAGGCAAGAAATAACTAAGATCAGAGCAGAACTGAAGGAGATAGAGACACAAAAAACCCTCCAAAAAATCAATGAATCCAGGAGTTGGTTTTTTGAAAAGATCAACAAAATTGACAGACCGCTAGCAAGACTAATAAAGAAGAAAAGAGAGAGGAATCAAATAGATGCAATAAAAATGATAAAGGGGATATCACCACTGACCCCACAGAAATACAAACAACCATCAGAGAATACTATAAACACCTCTACGCAAATCAACTAGAAAATATAGAAGTAATAGATAATTTCCTGGACACTTACACTCTTCCAAGACTAAACCAGGAAGAAGTTGAATCCCTGAATAGACCAAGAGTAGGCTCGGAAATTGAGGCAACAATTAATAGCCTACCAACCAAAAAAAGTCCAAGACCAGATGGATTCACAGCTGAATTCTACCAGAGGTACAAGGAGGAGCTGGTACCATTCCTTCTGAAACTATTCCTATCAATAGAAAAAGAGGGAATCCTCCCTAACTCATTTTATGAGGCCAACATCATCCTGATACCAAAGCCTGGCAGAGTCACAACAAAAAAAGAGAATTTTAGACCAATATCCCTGATGAACATCGATGCAAAAATCCTCAATAAAATACTGGCAAACCGGATTCAGCAGCACATCAAAAAGCTTATCCACCATGATCAAGTGGGCTTCATCCCTGGGATGCAAGGCTGGTTCAACATTCGCAAATCAATAAACGTAATCCAGCATATAAACAGAACCAAAGACAAGAACCACATGATTATCTCAATAGAAGCAGAAAAGGCTTTTGACAAAATTCAACAGCCCTTCATGCTAAAAACGCTCAATAAATTCGGTATTGAGGGAACTTACCTCAAAATAATAAGAGCTATTTATGACAAACCCACAGCTAATATCATGCAGAATGGGCAAAAACTGGAAAAATTCCCTTTGAAAACTGTCACAAGACAGGGATGCCCTCTCTCACCACTCCTATTCAACATAGTGTTGGAAGTTCTGGCTAGGGCAATCAGGCAAGAGAAAGAAATAAAGAGTATCCAGTTAGGAAAAGAAGAAGTCAAATTGTCCCTGTTTGCAGATGACATGATTGTATATTTAGAAAACCCCTTCGTCTCAGCCCTAAATCTCCTTAAGCTGATAAGCAACTTCAGCAAAGTCTCAGGATACAAAATTAATGTGCAAAAATCACAAGCATTCTTATACACCAGTAACAGACAAGCAGAAAGCCAAATCAGGAATGAACTTCCATTCACAATTGCTTCAAAGAGAATAAAATACCTAGGAATCCAGCTTACAAGGGATGTAAAGGACCTCTTCAAGGAGAACTACAAACCACTGCTCAGTGAAATCAAAGAGGACACAAACAAATGGAAGAACATACCATGCTCATGGATAGGAAGAATCAATATCGTGAAAATGGCCATACTGCCCAAGGTTATTTATAGATTCAATGCCATCCCCATCAAGCTACCAATGAGTTTCTTCACAGAATTGGAAAAAACTGCTTTAAAGTTCATATGGAACCAAAAAAGAGCCTGCATTGCCAAGACAATCCTAAGTCAAAAGGACAAAGCTGGAGGCATCACGCTACCTGACTTCAAACTATACTACAAGGCTACAGTAACCAAAACAGCATGGTACTGGTACCAAAACAGAGATATAGACCAATGGAACAGAACAGAGTCCTCAGAAATAATACCACACATCTACAGCCATCTGATCTTTGACAAACCTGAGAGAAACAAGAAATGGGGAAAGGATTCCCTATTTAATCAGTGGTGCTGGGAAAATTGGCTAGCCATAAGTAGAAAGCTGAAACAGGATCCTTTCCTTACCCCTTATACGAATATTAATTCAAGATGGATTAGAGACTTAAATGTTAGACCTAATACCATAAAAACCCTAGAAGAAAATCTAGGTAGTACCATTCAGGACATAGGCATGGGCAGGGAC
The DNA here is from genome assembly GCF_007565055.1 of Rhinopithecus roxellana. Taxonomy (NCBI): domain Eukaryota; kingdom Metazoa; phylum Chordata; class Mammalia; order Primates; family Cercopithecidae; genus Rhinopithecus; species Rhinopithecus roxellana. The sequence goes on from NC_044550.1 coordinate 138,428,260, forward strand.
TTCATGTCTAAAACACCAAAAGCAACGGCAGCAAAAGCCAAAATTGACAAATGGGATCTAATTAAACTAAAGAGCTTTTGCACAGCAAAAGAAACTACCATCAGAGTGAACAGGCAACCTACAGAATGGGAGAAAATTTTTGCAATGTACTCATCTGACAAAGGGCTAATATCCAGAATCTACAAAGAACTCAAACAAATATACAAGAAAAAAACAAACAACCCCATCAAAAAGTGGGGAAAGGATATGAACAGACATTTCTCTAAAGAAGATATTCATACAGCCAACAGACACATGAAAAAATGCTCATCGTCACTTGCCATCAGAGAAATGCAAATCAAAACCACAATGAGATACCATCTCACACCAGTTAGAACGACAATCATTAAAAAATCAGGAAACAACAGGTGTTGGAGAGGATGTGGAGAAATAGGAACACTTTTACACTGTTGGTGGGATTGTAAACTAGTTCAACCATTATGGAAAACAGTATGACAATTCCTCAAGGATCTAGAACTAGATGTACCATATGACCCAGCCATCCCACTACTGGGTATATACCCAAAGGATTATAAATTATTCTACTACAAAGACACATGCACGCGTATGTTTATTGCGGCACTATTCACAATAGCAAAGACTTGGAATCAACCCAAATGTCCATCTGTGACAGACTGGATTAAGAAAATGTGGCACATATACACCATGGAATACTATGCAGCCATAAAAAAGGATGAGTTTGCGTCCTTTGTAGGGACATGGATGCAGCTGGAAACCATCATTCTTAGCAAACTATCACAAGAAGAGAAAACCAAACACCGCATGTTCTCACTCATAGGTGGGAACTGAACAATGACATCACTTGGACTCGGGAAGGGGAACATCACACACCGGGGCCTATCATGGGGAGGGGGGAGGGGGGAGGGATTGCATTGGGGAGTTATACATGATATAAATGATGAATTGATGGGTGCTGACGAGTTGATGGGTGCAGCACACCAACATGGCATAAGTATACATATGTAACAAACCTGCACGTTATGCCCATGTACCCTAGAACTTAAAGTATAATAAAGAAAAAAAAAAAAAAAGAAAGAAATTAGAGGTGTTTTAAGAGAAAGCTTAGACACTAGCTGTTTCTGTTGTCTAGGTTATTAAGATAAAAAGTTAATGAGAACTATTGAATTGAGTGCTCATTAAATACTCTTTACCATACCAGTTAAAGCTGGCTTCTGATGCTGCCCAAGAAAGAGCTACATTAATGGAGAAGATATAAACCTATACATTTTTACCTAATATCCTTCTATGCCCAAATTACCCATCTTATGTTTAAATGACTTGGTTTAAGAATTCTGAGTAACTAAATCATGAATAATAATTTCAAAATTGTATAATATGTACCATCATATTCAACCTTTGACTATTAAGATATTTATTTATTTATTAAAATATTTATCTATATGGTAGTCACATGCTTAATTTTCCATCAGTCTCTCTCACTCAAGCGTTTCCTCATATTGTACATTCTTTTACTAAGTTTTAGCCATTTCTAGAACCACAAGTTTTATCAAATAGAATAAAGTGGCTTTTTCCTAAAAATTAAATATTTCCTGTTTTAGCCTCTTTGTAGCTCTGAACTTTCCAATTTGTTTTGCTTAATGTAATTCACATATAAATGCATTTTCCCCAAAGAGTCTTTTGACGCTTTCTTAACACAGAACATTAATGACTCATGAGATTATTGTGGGCAATAAATTACAAACTAAAATGTAGTTGAGGAAAGAAAATACACTATTTTTTAGAAAATAGTGTATAATATATTTGAGATCACATTTTAATGCTCTGTATTGTTTGCTATTGTCATTGTCATCATGTTTTCCTTAGTAAATTTGAATTTTTATCATAATGTTTTGCTATTGTAGTGCGTGTATACATAATTCAAATCATTTTAAAAACTTTTGAAGAATATATTGTTTAATTTTGTCCACGTAATAGGAGTAATTAAATGATCTACAATGATGGCTTGTGGCATTGACACAGGGTTAGGCAAACAGATCAATGGAAGAAGATACACACCTTTGCATATATATGGAAACTTGGTATTTGACAGAAAATATATTGTAAAATAAATAGATTATTTTTATGAATAGACTATCTGACAAGTGGCTATAGGAGGATTGCCAATTTTGATAAAATAATTTTACTCCATACATGCTACATGTATCATATGTGGTATTTTATAATTTACAAATGTGGCATCTTACTGTATAGTGAGAAAATATTGCTTCAAGACAAAACTGTTGCTAATTGGGCTCCTAGGAATGAAATTGGCCTCCTGCATAGGTGCATGGAAACAAGCTTTTAGCACAGCATTGGACATTGATCCCTGTTTTACTACAGGATTTGGACTACGCCCTTCCCTAGCCCAGTCTCCATTGCGAGAAAAAGGGCAAGGGACAGAACTTTTCCCAACCACAAGCAGAGATCTGGCAAATAATGCCATACCATTCAGCTGCAAACACAAACCTTAGACCCCAGCTCCTGGATTATGCCACTGAAATGATTGACGCTGGTCTGGCAGAATAAGGCCAGAGCCAAAGGTCTTCATGTGATGTTATCATATGCGCACTGTCCTCTGATGACATGAGGTAGGGCTGGTTCATCCCTGATTATGCAGTTTCAAAGTTCCACAGTCAGAAGTTGGGGTTTCTTTAAAAATTCCCCAAGTGTCATGTCTGGTCCTGCTAATAGCTGTGTACTGTTTCAGAGGATGATGAGCAATAGGGGACCTGTCCACCTGCTGCTGATACAGACTCTGAGATTTCCAAAATCCATGCTACTCCAGGCCTCAGACCAGCACTGCTTCGCCACTTGCCCTTGCCAGAATGATATATACTATACATAGGTAATTGAAGGATTCATTATTTATCTTTTAGACATCACATTGGAAAAATAGTTGCAAGGATATTTTTTGAAAAGTCACAGTATAGAAGAATATGTGGTCATATGCAAGGAGATGTTGGCAAATAGAGTTTAATAAAATGGAGAGTTAAGCATCTACCCTTTTCTAAGTAAAAATAAATGTTCAGGTAATAATTCTTTAGCTATTGTAGAAATATATCAATATGACAAGATGTAAGTAAAATTAGACATAATTGATTGAATTGTTAAAAGAGAAAGCATAAATTTTGGGAAACAGATTTAGCCTTGTATTCATGCTACTGAACATTAATCAGGAATCCTGATGTTTAACCTCCAAAAAATATAAAGAAAAATAGATGAGTGAAAATAAGAATGATGGAATCACACAGATGAATCCACCAAGTTTTCCTTATGCTAGTATACAATAGCAAGCTGGGAAGGACATCATTTTGAACCTATAAATTTAGCTTTGCACTGGAACCTATTACATGGGGAATTACACAAGTTTTCATATATTTATTTAGAATGGCAACTATTTGGAAATAGAATGCAATTTAAAATTATGTTCCTCTCCAATCCCACCATATCTGTTATTTTCCACCCCAAACTCACCACATCTGTTTGCCAAGCAAATACTTTCAAGGCCCAGGTGTGCACCTGCAGTCATTAGCATTTGGCAAATGGTACAAAGCCAATGTGAAATGGAAAATGTCACCTTTATAAATTTATTCTCACTTGGGATTCCTTTTTTTTTTTTTTTTTTTTTTTTAGATGGAGTCTCGCTCTGTTGTCCAGGCTGGAGTTCAGTGGCATGGTCTCAGCTCCTTGTAACCTCTGCGTTCCAAGTTCAAGCAATTCTCCTGCCTCAGCCTCCTGAGTAGCAAGGATTACTGGCATGTGCCACCACACCTGGATAATTTTTGTATTTTTGGTAGAGACAGGGTTTCACCATGTTGTTCAAGCTGGTATTGAAATTCTGACCTCGTGATCCACCCGCCGGCGGCTTCCCAAAGTGCTGGGATTACAGGCGTGAGCCACCAGGCCCGGCTTGCACTTGGAAAATGTATGCGCTTTTAGATCCTATCCCAACAGTGCTCATATTAATCCTATAATGCAAAATGTCTAATTAGAACCAATTTGATAAGCAGTTATCTGCATTAAACATATGTGTTACTATTGATTGTACAAGTTAACCTATTATTTCCAAGAAAAATCAGAGTCATTAGATCAGAAAGGCTTACTGAAATAGAACTCTGCTAAGCAAAACTAAGGATTTCTATTTTAGAAGAAAACATACATATTATTTCAAAGTAAATGACACATTAATAGACATAATTAGCACTATAAAGTGTTCAAGAGTCTTGAGAAAATTAATATGAGCATTGAGTTTGAATGTGGTAGATTGCTTCAGAGGCCATCTACATATTCTATTATGAACAGGTTTTAAGCATGTTAATGCTTTAAACAGGCTTACGAGGAAATAGATATTCTTTGAAGCAAGAAACTGGAAAATGAATATAAAGTGAGAATCGAACTCCTCAAATGAACAGAGAATTTTTTTACTAAATAAGCTTCCTCCTTTTTGATCTTTGTGACAAATTAGTGACTTACATTAAGAAAAAAATTTTCATCCAAATTTGAGTTCTATAGTAATACCTGGATGCTTCTCAATTTCCTGTGTGCTCTCTGCTTGTAGTATTGTACAGGAATTCACAGATCTGATGAATAAGATTTCAACAGAATGGTAAGGTTACAAAAGTGACCAGAATTCTTGTGAGATTATTCATAATTCTATTGATAGTTAATGAATACTATTTTAGCATCTACACTGCTTTTTGACATAATTACTTCAAATATGTAGCTATTTATCATTCTCATCAGTCATATAATAACATTCCATTTTGAAACAATCAATTGCTGTCCATAGGATGTTCAGAATAACGTTCAAACTCATTAGATAAGCTAGCACTTAAGTTATTCTACCATCTGTCTTCACTTCCTTTCCTATCTTTTGTTGTAACATTCTATTTCTCAAGCATTCAAGCCCCACTCAATTAAATTTTCCTGAAATGTTTGTAGAACAAGTCATAGGGTTTGCTATCTTGTCCCTTCATCTTCACTTACTTCCTCTCACTAATCCTAAATGATTCAACTCAGCCGTATTTCCCAGTATGTTTCATCAAAATCCTCTGATGTTCATTAAATTCTCTTCTTGTTCCCATTTTACTCTTTGCTTGCTATGTTATGACACCAATCACACCATTGTTAATTTTTCATTTACACATTACTCTCCACCTGTAGATTTGAAAATATTCAAAGACCAAATCGGAGTTTATTTAACTGTTTACTCTCAATATGTAACATTGTTTTTGGTTTGATGTGTGAATGCTGAATTGTTTTTGAAAAAGTGACTCAGTATTATTAAATCAGTTATACAAAAATGCAAATCATATCAGCAAAAAAGATCAAGCCAATAGAATACTCATTTTAATTGTCTTCTTCTAATTTAAAGTAACAAAGTAGTTCAGTTTATACCAATGCCAGGCTTATTGATTGATTTCTTTTTATTCATTCGTTCAATAAATGCTTATTGATCTCCAGTATACCAATGGTATATTAGTAGTGTAAGATTCCCTAGGGAAGAGTGATGGGACTGGTCTCACATTTCTCTACCAGAAATTCCGATTGAATCAGTTACACTGTGTATTATTTTACCATTTTCTTGTAAGCCTCACTTTCCTCTGTTAGAGAGTTGACCTTTCTGAAAATTGGACCATTCTTATTACCAAAGTATCTCTGGACTTCGAATCAAATAATTTTGTTTATTTGTTTTGTTCTTTCTCAAGACCCAATTTCTGATCCAGTGAGGCAGCAAGTCTATATATTTTTCTTAAATAATCTGATACACCCCCATAAGCACTCAGATAAATGCTTTCAATTATGACTGCTAGAAAAATAGCAGCTGACTAAAATGAAGTAAACACTTGTAGGTGATGGTGAATGGACAGGTAATATTATGTAATATTGGGCAAGTCAATCAATGTTTCCAAGCCTGAGTTCCTTCTTCTGTAAAATAGAGGGAAATGCTTCCTAGAATGTTGATAGAATAAGTTAATACATATGAAGTGCTTACAATCATTCCTGGCACATAGAAAATGTTTCATAAAGAGTAACTAGCCGGGCGCGGTGGCTCAAACCTGTAATCCCAGCACTTTAGGAGGCCGAGACGGGCGGATCACGAGGTCAGGAGATCAAGACCATCCTAGCTAACACGGTGAAACCCTGTCTCTACTAAAAAATACAAAAAAAACTAGCCGGGTGAGGCTAGTCCCAGCTACCCCGGAGGCTGAGGCAGGGAATGGCATAAACCCGGGAGGCGGAGCTTGCAGTGAGCTGAGATCCGGCCACTGCACTCCAGCCTGGGCGACAGAGCCAGAGCGAGACTCCGTCTCAAAAAAAAAAAAAAAAAAAAAAAAAAAAAAAAAAAAAAAAAAAAGAGTAACTAATGTCACACACACATATTTATATATAAGAATGGGTAAAGAACAAAGGAAATAAATAGAGAAAGCAAACCTAAGAATATACCTATTTTTTAGTATTCTGGTAAAATATTTTGGGCTCAGCTATATGTTGACTCTTTTGATTGCTTCAAAATTATCACCATACAAAGGTAGAGCCTTTAATAAACAATTTTCTAAATTTAGTGCTAATTTTACTTTCTCGGGTATTCAAGTTTTGAGCAACTAGAGAGGTGAATGATTACTAAAATTTCAAATACGATTTTCAGCAAGTGTACTTATACTGATAAAAATAAGAAAATTAGGATTGTTTTCAATAAGCAACATTCGTCTAGAAATTAATTTCCCAAAGCTTTAATCAACTGTTTAAAATTTTGCTGAGATCAGTGTATTTGGAGAAGAGGTGATAATGACCAGTGCAAAACGTAAGTGTTGGAATGCAAGCAATGATATTAGAAAAGTTTTCACCATGTGCACAGAATAGTATATAGGACATGTTTTCAGTTAATTTCTGAAGTGGTTTCCTTAAAATAAATAAGAAATACGTGTTTTAGTAAATGCTTGTAGTTTTATCTTGCCTTGGCATCATTTTTTAAAAAAAAATTTCCACTTTTAGATTCTAGGGGTACACATGCAGGTTTGCTACTGGGTATAGTATGTGATGCTGAGCTTTGGGGTAGGGCTGCTCCTCTTACCCAGGTAGTGAGCGTGGCACCCAATGCTTCATTTTTCAATCCTTGCCCCCTCTCTACTTCTGCTGTCTAGCAGTCCTCAGTGTCTATTGTTGCCATCGGCATGTCCATGAGTACCCAGTGTTTAGCTTCCAGTTATAAGTGAGAACATCCACATTATTTTTGAATGGAAGTTTGCTTTCTTGTGCCAGAGTCAGGGATCAGTCACCTTTGAGGCAATTTCCAGTTCCGCACCACCCCACATGGCTCAAGTGGTGGCCAGAGATAAGAACTTAGAGACATCTCTCCCACTTAGCACACCGGGCTCCCAGCTTTTCTGCTGCTTCCTTTAGTAAGACCATTCAGGCATTTGGTTCCTTCAGAGGGACCATTCAGGCATGTTGACGCTTCTACTCACTTCAAAATTATCATGATACGGGGCAGAGATTTTAATAAACAGTCTTCTAAATTTAGTGCTAATTGTACTTCTCTTAGGGATTCACTTAAAGTGACCCAAGCCCCAGTCCCTTATCTATACCGCTAGTTGCCGCGCTTTCTTCTCTCTCCATCGACACTCTCTGACCTCTGTGTGTAGCATGCTGTGTACCCCCCAGGGTCTGGAAGTACTAACAACTCTTCAACTTTCACACTGTGGTGTGTCATTGAAGCTGTGCCCGCAATCTGACACCTGACAGCAGGCCCCTGAAGGGACCCACCATGTGGATCCCCTGCTAGTGCTCTTTTGTCTGGCCCTCTGTCAGCAGGGGGATAGTAGCTACCAGCTAGTTGATAGAAAAACTCAAAGAGCTCCATTCAAAACACATATATAGAGCTCATATACTAAAAACTTGCACCATTTTCGTCCTGTTTTATTTTCTAGAGTGTCTGGCTATTACATTATCAAAACCTTTAAAGAAAAATAGAAAGGAATATTCCTATTAAAAAAGTCAAAATTCTCCATTCATTTGGTGAAAAAAGGATGAAACGATTTTTATCAGGGTGGTTAATAAATTCAGATTCTTAACATATTATTATTAATCATTCCCTGCTTACATTCTTCCTAGGATTGGTAAAATTATTTAGTTTGTGTAAATATGCTACTAAATTGTGTGCTAAGTTGGCCCTTATATGCCTTCAAAGTATACTAGAACTCTTTTATGTACCTGCTACGTGTCACAAATTAACAGTAAGACTAGTGATCCACATTTTCAGTGTGAAATATGCCACTCCAAAAATCAGTTATAACAGCCAATAATTGGAATTTGTATTGTCATTTTAGATTTATTACAATGCTTAAATATCAGTAAAGATTTTAACCATCAAAGTTTAATTTTTAAAAAAAGAAACAAATTGCACATTTCTTAGATTGGTAAAACAAATAATTTCTGTGTTGGGACATGCAAAGTTATGTCCTTCAATAAAATTGACTCTTATTTTCTATTATTTGGATAATCTATTATTTTCTAATTTATCTCTAAGAAACATTTTCGGCCGGGCGCAGTGACTCATCCCTGTAATCCCAGCACTTTGGGAGTCCTAGGCGGGCAGATCACGAGGTCAGGAGATCGAGACTATCTTGGCTAACATGGTGAAACTCAGTCTGTACTTAAAATCGCCTGTAGTCCCAGCTACTCGGGAGCTTGAGGCAGGAGAATGGCGTGAACCCGGGAGGTGGAGCTTGCAGTGAGCTTAGATGGTGCCAGTGCACTCCAGTTTGGGCAACAGAGGGAGACTCCGTTAGAAAAAAAGAAAAGGGAGAGAGAGAGAGAGAGAGAGAGAGAGAGAGAGAGAGAGAGAGATTCCTCAGGATAGAGGAAATAATATTATGAAGGAGTTGTTCTTAATGTGATTGAGGATGGAATTGCTATTTAAAAATAAGAAACATCAGTCTGTTGAGGTTTTTATTTACATATTCTTACTTCATTCTCAATTTTTTTTAAAATAATAGACTTTGTTTTTTAGAGCAGTTTCAGGTTCAAAGGAAATTGAGATCTACTCCTTTTTAAATTGTAGATATACATAAAATTATAATTTTATCATTGTAAAAAAACTGCCAGAATTATGAAACTCAAGTTAAGGATGAGTGTCTAAAAACATCATATAAATTTACAGGTAACAAATGATTATGTTTCTAAGTTTCAACTTAGACTGCATATAAACCAACTTATGAAAACACTTCTAAGTCAACCCTATATATTTTGCATATATGGGCCATCTTAAAAGCAGTTATTTTTTTCCAGTTGAATATTAAGAAAAAGAGGTATCAGCTTTTTTGGCCTCTAATGCACAGGAGAAATACCAACTGACAGTTAAAATTTGTAAATTATTCATCAATATTTAACAATTTAATATAGGGCATGAAATCCAAGGAACTTTTTTATTATTATTAAAATGCTTCTGTGGGTATCAGGAAAATCTTTTAGCAAATGCCACTATCTACTTCAAGTGACATTTACAATCAAAATTACCTGATATTTTTCTACCTACACTATTTATTTAAAATGTTGGAAATTATAACCTTGCTATTCAGTCCTCATCTTTCTGTTTCATAAGCTTAGTAATTTCTCACACTTTAGAAAATTGGAATTTTACTTATGACATATGAAGATTGATTTCTGAAGAGCAATTATTAAAATATTTTCCAAAGACATCTTATACATAATCATTAGAACTGGTGAACTTATTTTGTAGTAACAAAGATATCATATCTATTAAAAGGAGTGAAATAATGCCATATTTATTCTGCAAAAACATTTTCTTTAATAATACGACATGGTAATGCTTATCCAAGAAATTGATAGGATTTCTAGTATGGACAAGTTACCTTTTATGATAGTTGCTGCTTCATGAAAATATATAATGTATTTGAATATGCAAATATATTATATATTGTAAAAGGAAAAATATATATGAGGAAGTAGCAGCATTACATTGTAAACATCAGGAAATATTTTTGGAAGAAGTAGAATTAAAAATAAATAGCATTCTCACAATCTGAATTAGTAGAGAGGCCTCGTAAGACAGGACAAAATGCAATAACATTCATGTAAATGTAGAATTGTGAAAATATTTAAGAAACAAAAATATCTTACTGGCTGAAACAGTGTTAATTATTTACATGTTTTTCTCTGTTCTATCTGTTCTATCTTTCCCATAGCAACCAATGTAAACACCCTGTTGTATCAGTATTATTGCCTGCTTTTTAATCAATTTACCCCAATTTTGGGAAAGGAGTGCTGAGAAATGAGAGTCTGGGGAGGTAAGTATGTTTATTTTTGCTGATGGGCAATAGCTGATGAAATAATTTCTCAAATTGACAGGAAATTCAGAATGGATAATTCTCAGGCCCTAGTCGCCCGCCTTGTGATGTTTCCTGTGTTGCATTGATAAGGGAAATAAATGGTAAACAAGACTTACAAACTTCGTGGCTTGGGGATTTTGAAGAATGACTTATGAGCTGAGTCACATTATTGTATCAGCATTTGTTACCTTTCAAGGTCCAAATACTGACCAATGGCAATGATAGCTCGAGATTGCTGAGGTCTCTGAGGAAACCCAGCAAATAGCAAACCTCTTTTCCACCTGGGTTCTATACAAAATAAGAAACAAGGGCCGGGCGTGGTGGCTCACGCCTGTAATCCCAGCAATTTGGGAGGCTGAGGCGGGTGAATCACCTGAGGTCAGGAGTTCGAGACCAGCCTGACCAAAACGGAGAAACCTCATCTCTACTAAAAATACAAAATTAGCTGCACGTGGTGGTGCATTCCTGTAATCCCAGCTACTCAGGAGGCTGAGGCAGGAGACTTTCTTGAACCTGGAAGGCGGAGGTTGTGGTGAGCTGAGATTGCGCCATTGCACTCCAGCCTGGGCAACAAGAGCAAAACTTTGTCTAAAAGTAAAAATAAATAAACAAATAAAAATAAAATAAATAAGGAAAAGTAATAAAGTAAATAGAAAATAAAATACATGTATAGTTTTATTGTGGAAAAGTCTAGGTTAGAGGAGATGGAGTTTATGTTCAGGTAGCAGGTTTCCTAATACTGAATCCCAGACTTATACAGAAAGGCACACACCAAGTCATGCTGGCCTGGGACAAGCCTTTCTACCTGGAAGGGCTGCAGCAGAGGGACAGAGGAAATCTCAACCTGCCTTTAGGTAAATGATTCCAGACAGAGAGGAGGAGGTAGACAGAGCATGCTCTATCTTTTCTTCTCAAATGTTCCAATGACTTAAGGAATACCAAGTCCTCTGGGCAGAAAGACCAAGAGAGTTACACAAATGGAACTCTCTTCACATGAAATAAAATGCAAATGGGGAAAACACATTCCATCCCACAGAGGCATTAAATATTTCAGCACAATTAATGGAGAAGGAGATTAGAGAACTTACTGATCATCTCATTTCCCAGGCTCTGTAGTGAGTGTGTTAAGTATAATTATTTAACTCTATTAAAACATACAAGGTAATTAAAAAAAATTGTCTAATTATAGATGAAGAAGCTGAGAATAAGTGAAACTAAATGAATCCCCCAAAATCACAGTGAATAAATTACCCTCCAGGTAGGATGGACAAGTTTTGTATAGCATGATTCCACCAAATGAATTCATATTTTAGCCTTTCTTAAACAAATTCAAAATCTAGAATAGGAGATCACTCTTATTCTAGGCTTTATTAGTGACATCATTTTAATATTCAGTGATAATCTATCAGTTTTAAAGCAAATTTGAACATTCAGTAATCAACACGGACAAATTCAATAAATAAGAGATGCCTTTTCACATTTTCTTGAGAAATATGTGCTTGGCCATTAAGCAAAAGGATGATTAATGAGCAGAGTCATGTTCTAGAAAAATCTTGGTGATTTTTCATCAGAAATCAAGAAGCTATAGAGAAATTAAGGACAAAGCACATTTTATGCTAGCAATAATTGTCAAAGATAGTGATATGACCTTCTTTTTAATGCCAAGTTTTAAGTACATACTTTTATAAAATCTAAAATTGTCTTATTCTAGTATTGATACAGTTCAGGGACTTATTAGCAGAATTTCAAATTTGTAGTTGTATCAGCGCCTTATTTGAAAGTTTTTTTTCATCTACTCACATTCTGCTGCTCTAATTACAGCTTCTATGCAGAGTACTATGCTTTCTGCCATTGTCACTTGCATTTGCATCTAATTGTAAGTATACATTTTGAAACATATTTATATCTCTTAAAATTAGATAGTAATTATCAAATAAGTGTTCTCACTAGAGTTATTTTATAAACAATGTCTGACTTGGTATCAATGCAGTAAAATTAATATAAAAGATCTTCTTAAACTTTATTTAACTAAATTTAACTAAATAATGGTGTTAACTGAAGTAATCGTCAAATAAAAACATATTCACTTTTATGGTAAATGCATTTTGAAAACATACATTTGAGGAAGGTTGGTAAGGTGGGATATGTGAAATAGGATTGAAAATATGCTTGTTACTAGATTATAGTATATAAAATATAGGCCGGGCGCGGTGGCTCAAGCCTGTAATCCCAACACTTTGGGAGGCCGAGACGGGCGAATCACGAGGTCAGGAGATCGAGACCATCCTGGCTAACACGGTGAAACCCCGCCTCTACTAAAAAATACAAAAAACTAGCCGGGCGAGGTGGCGGGCGCCTGTAGTCCCAGCTACTCGGGAGGCTGAGGCAGGAGAATGGCGTAAACCCGAGAGGCGGAGCTTGCAGTGAGCTGAGATCCAGCCACTGCACTCCAGCCCGGGAGACAGAGCGAGAATCCATCTCAAATAAATAAATAAATAAATAAATAAATAAATAAATAATTTTTTTTTTAAAAAGTAAATAAATAAATAAATAAATAAATAAAATATATGCTTCTGAAAATTTGGGCTTAATCTAACTTCAACATAATATACAAACACATCAGTAATATTTAATAAAGAAAGTTTATTTCTGATCAATATATTTCTATAATATAATTTAAAAGGTAAAATGGAGAAGACTTCCACTTCATCAAATCAAACTGAATTCTCAGTTTTAATTTTACTGGACGTTTGAAGGTTGTATGTAGCTGATCATTTTAAAAGTTATCTGGGAATTGTGGTGTACTCCTGTAGTCCCAGCTATTTACGAGGCTGAAGCAAGGGGATCACTTGAGTCCAGGAGTTCAAGGCTGGAGTGAGCTGTGATTGTGCCACTGCACTCCAGCCTGGGTGACAGAGCCAGACCCCATCTCTAAAAAATAAAAATAAATAGTAAAATTCAATTAAAATAGTTCTGCTTTTAGCATTGTATTTGTTTTGGGGATTTTTTTTGTTTCGTTTATTCACTCCTGTGTTTATTCTACATAAGACTTTATTTATAAAATTAGGTTTTCTTAATTTTAATTTTTTTCTGATTTTTGTGACTTCACTTTTTATTTTTTGTCCAATTCAGATTTATCAGTGTTATAGACTGAATGTTGCTGGCCCTTCCAAATACATAGGCTGAAGCCCTATTTCCCAATGTGATGGACTTCAGAGGTGCACTCTTGGGTTTTAGTTAGGTTTAGATGAGATCATGATGGTGGGGGCCACACGGTGGGATTAATTTTTCTATAAGAGGATGGAAAGAGACTAGAGCGCGCTCTCTCTCTCTCTCTCTCTCTCTCTCTCTCTTTCTGTTATGTGAGGGCACAGTGAGAAGGCAGACATCAACAACCTGGGAAATGGGACCTTACCAAAGTCTGACTATACCGGCACCGTGTTTTCAGACATCCGGTTTCCAACCAAAAAAAAAAAAAAAAAATTCTCCAGCACTTTAGGAGGCTGATGAGGGTGGATTCCCTGAGCTTAGGAGTTCGCGACCAACCTGGGCAACACGGAGAAACCCCGTCTGTACTAAAACACACACAAAAAATGTAGCCAGGCGTGGTGGTGGGCGTCTGTAGTCCCAGCTACTCGGGAGGCTGTGGCAGGAGAATCGCTTGAACCCGAGAGATGGAGGTTGTAGCGAACCTAGATCGCACCACTGCATTCCAGCCTGGAAGACAAAGTGAGACTACTTCTCAAAAAAAAAAAAAAAAAAAAAAAAAAAAAAAAAGATATTCTATTGTTTAAGCTACTCAGTCTATGATATTTTGTTATGGCAGCCCTTGCTAATACAATAATGTTACTTTGTGTCCTTCATTATATTTTCAATATCTTTCAGCTTACTTGAATTAGTACATTACAGTTGTAACCTGAATAATGGGAATGTCTTTCTTATATTCTTTCACCTTTGGTAAGAATATTATTATGATTCTTAAGATTGAATCTTAATACTTTTATATTGCTTTTTTATGAGATTAGTCCAAAAGTCTTTAAAAGGTTTGGTTTAGATGGCTTTTCTAGCTTCACAAATATCCTCTTCTGTTGTTTTCATGTGACATCCATGGTGCTTTGTTTTCTGAGATTTTCATACCTTATTCTCCCCCCATTTTCATTTAGACCCTCTCCTTCCTTTACCTCTACTGTAACTATCTTACTTTACTGTGATTACTACTCCAGAAGTCTCTCCCTGGTGTGAAAAACTGTCTGGGAAGATATATCTAGAAACAAAGTTTATAGGCACTTCCTTAATGCTCAGGAATTTACTGCAATAATAATAATAATAATAATAATAATAATAATAACAACTTGTACTTACCCACTAATGCAGTCTACAGAATTCCTGCCAATTTCACTCATTGCTCTTGAATTTGCTTGCCATGATTACTAGTGCCGCTTACTTGGCTATTTTGAGATTTTCTCTCTCTTTCTCTCTCTTTTAATCTTAGAGTTAGATTCTATTTTGCAGATCTGGTTTCAATTTGCTTTCTTTTTATTTTTTTCTCTTGACTTTTATTTTAGGTTCAGGGGGTATATTTTCAGGTTTCTTGCATAGGTAAGTTGCGTGTCACTGAGGATTGATGTATGAATGATCACATCACCCAGGCAGTAAGCATAGTACCCACAGCATATGTAATGTAATGATACATATATTCGTGCATACATGTATAAGTATATGTTACATATAATATACACTTCATTTTTACATGTAATTGTGATAGAAACCGTATACATTTGGGGAATTGAATCATTGTAACATCTAATTTTGTGAAATTGCTTTGTTTAGAAAATATCCTAGAATTTAAACTATAATAATACAAAAAAAGAAAAATCTTGTCTTCTATTGGTACAGATATCAAAATGCAGTATATATTCTTCTACAGGTTATCACAATGTCAGAGAATTAGAGATCAACAAATAATGCTCTCTATAATATTGTATTTTTTGAATCCTAAAAGTGTTTAATCTTAATAAAATAGGCAGATCGAAGTGAAAGAAGAATTCAAAAAAACATATTTATCATGTTTAAAAATCATTTATATGTAACAAATTAAATATTGATGCCTAAGTCCATCTCAAAAATTGTGCTATCTACTTATATAACCTGCGTCTCTAAACTAATTTTTTAAGTAGACAAACATCAGTATTAATAAAAATAAGGATATTCCTATATTTGTGGCTTCAATAAGATGAGACATTAAGTTCATTCAGAAGTAGATTAATTCATCCAAAGAGAATTAGTCTTTTCCATGAATAATTTACTCAGGCTGCTTTTAAAACCATTCAAGACATAAGTTTGCCTCTCTTGTAATCTACCAAAATGAATGTGTCTTAGGATTTAAAGCAAATATATCTTACTTTTATTAGTCAGAGAAGACACAAAGACATGCCATCTGCTTACTTCTGTGTAGACTAATGAGTTTTATTTCTTAAGTAAGTAATCAATACCACATATTAAATTCTGTTCAGCCTTTCTGATGAAAATCAAGTAGTGCTGTTCAAATTATTTGGTGCTCTTTATCTCAAAAAGTCATTTTCTATAATAGAAAAGACTTTCATTTACACATATTTCTAGTGCTGACTATGAGATTATCATCATGAATGATATAGTATAAGATTTAGATAGAGCCATAACTCAGTGATAGTGTTTTTCTTCTATTTGGCAATTGATGAATTGTAGCCTGATTTTTTTAGGTTAATGGCCAATACATTAGTACTGTAAACATTTCAATGCTATCCCCCTTCATATTTTTAATCTATGAAATTGCCTATTAATAATCATTTATATCTTTCAGCAAAGTAATCAATGCTGGTTAATGTAATGTTAAAGTTGACATTAATCACTTTTTTGGAGACAGCATCTTTCTATCCCAGCTTAGAATTATAATTGTAATGTAATACTTATTTAGTCAGCATATTAATATCAGCTTCTGTATCCATGGCATATCTAATTTTACTTTTCTTCCAAATAAGCTGAGAAGGCAATGTCTATAAATCCAATGTCTAAAAGTCACATCTGTTGAAATTACAAGTTGTTAAAGAAAAGCTTGGCTGATCATGCAGATTAATCATGTATAGAGAAGGTAAAGCACACTGCATATGCACCTGCCAATAATTGCATAGCACTTGCTCATGGTCCACTTGTTATTTATGGACGTTTTCCTGTGCAATTTCAAATAACTTTCAAGCTCACACTACCTTTGTACATCAAAATTTATTGTAGGTGCAGCATTGTAGCCCATTGCAAAAGTTAGAAATAGAGAAAAGAGAAACACTTAGAATGCTGCAGACAGGCTCTCTTTTCCTGACACTGTCAGAATAGCCTATTTTGTGCTTTTCATTAACTTCCAAGAGACATTTTTCTCATGAAGTATAGAACTAATGATGCAGAGAAGCTTAAGTCTTTTTCTTCATTTAAAGGACCATAGATGCAATGAATCAAGATCATTAAAATGACTGGTCTGATTTGTATAATAGAAAGTAGTACATATTCCTGACATTCAGCAGAATTGTCTCAGAAAAAATCACTGAAAAATACGTGTTAAAAGTAATTTAGTTAAAAAGTAGCCAACACATAAGAGAAAGTCAATATATATTTTTTCATAAAACTATTTGATTTTAGGAGGAAAAGTTTGCAAATGTTTAAAGAATTGATAGAATCGAAGTTAGAATATACTTTTATAGATATAGAAGGCCTAATAGGGATTAATAAAAGAACGCTGCAGACAGATAGATTTTAGCCCAGTGTGAACAAGAATTCTTTACTTCTATTGCTGTAAAATAGATTAGCTGCTGTCTTCCTTCATAAAAACAGGTCGGGAGTGGTGGCTCATGCTTGTAATCCCAGCACTTTGAGAGACCAAGGCGGGTGGATTCCAAGGTCAGGAGATCGAGACCATCCTGGCTAACATGGTGAAGCCCTGTCTCTACTAAAAAATACAAAAAATTAGCCGGGTGTGGTGGTGGGAGCCTGTAGTCCCAGCTACTCAGGAGGCTGAGGCAGGAGAATGGCGTGAACGCGGGAGACAGAGCTTGCAGTGAGCCGAGATTGCACCACTGCACTCCAACCTGGGCGACAGAGCGAGACTCCTTCTCAAAATAAATAAATAAATAAATAAATAAATAAATAAATAAATAAATAAATAAATAAATGTAAAAACATAAGTGGCAAGGTAGCCATCAATTGTAAATCATATGTACATGATTCCTGAGTTGGTGGAGGTAGGTGGGATTATTGATCAGATCCAATTTGCTTTCCAGACTCTTTGAGTTTTACATTGTCCATATGGCTGAATCATTATATCCTCATCTGTAAAGTAAGATGCCATCAAAACATTTACTATAACTAGCGTGAGGCATAGTGATGTGAAAGATAAGAACTTAACTTCTGGGGCCTCACTCTTTGATGCCAGTGTGAACTCTACAACTTACTAACTCTGACATTAAACAGATAATTTAATATTTCTAGGTCTCTTAATTTCCCCAACAACAAACTGGATAGGATAGGACCTACTCATTAAATTTGTGAAAACCAGTGAAGTGTTATATGTAAAATATTTAGCACATTCTAAATAGAAAACTAATGTTCCTAATCATTAACATTCAATTTTGAAAAACATTAATTTGGCTCATTGCGTCCCCCCAAAAATCAGCACAATTTTCAATTGAGTCCTGTATTAAATATTCCACTAAATTTATAATCTCTCTGTTTCTTTATTTTTTATTTTAATTTTAGTTTTTTTTTTGGCACAGAGTCTCACTCTATTGCTCAGGCTGGAGTTCAGTGATGAAACCTTGGCTCAATGCAACCTCCATCTCCCAGGTTCAAGCGATTCTCCTGCCTCAGTTTCTCAAATAGCTGGGATCACAGGCATGCGCTATCACGCCCAGCTAATTTTTTTTTTCTTTTTTTAGTAGAGACTGGGTTTCACCAAGTTGACCAGGCTGGTCTCAAATTCCTGACCTCAGGTGATCCACCTGCCTCAACTTCCCAAAGTGCTGGGATTACCGGCGTGAGACACTGTGCCTGGGGTTCTCTGTTTCTTTAATTGGAAAACGTTTTCAAAGACTTATCTGTAGTCTCTCTTTCCATTTCCTGGGTTTTTTTTTTGCTTCTATTCCCACCACACTGCTAAGGTTGCTTTTGTGAAAGTAAGAAGTCACCTCACACATTGGTGAATCCAATGGCCATGTCTTCATTCTTTTCCCACTTGATTTCACAGGAGCATTTCCCAAAGTTGAATACTCAATCTTTCATGACATATTATTTTGGGGGGGGTTCTATTACATCATACTCAGAAGAGTTGCTTATGGTTCTCACTTTTAAGTCTTTACTGGCTCATTCTAATCTTCCCTAAATTTTGAAGTGTCTTGGGGCTGGTTCACCCTTGGACTCTAACTGTGCTTTCTATAAGCTATCTTGTGACGTGGGCTTTAATATTTTCATAATGCCTATGTCTGCATCCCTATTTTTGATTTCTCTCTGAGTTTAAAATGTACATGTGGTTTTGTCATTACCATCTGGCTACCTATAAAGGCATCCTAGACTAATGCAAACAATGAATTATTGATTTTCACAATCAAATCAGATTCCCTACTATTTCCTATCATAAATATTCAATATCTACTCATTTTCTTACCCCAAATTATTAGGCCTATAATTTCTTCTCTTTTACTAGTATCCCATATCTAAACCATCGTAAAGAATTATTGGTCTTACTATGAAATTTTAATAATGCATTAACTTTCTTAATTTTTTAGATATCTACATGAATATAGATTATATTTTCTGAAGATAGCCACAACTATATCTGTCACCTTACATGTTCTGCTTAAAATATGCCTCTGACACCTCTTCCATTGAACAGTAGTACCTACTTTTTGTATTGAAATTTTATATAATGTAATGGCTGCCTCTACCAATAGAGTGCGGCACATGTAGCCCTAAGTAACCTTCAAAACTAGTTCATAAAAATGCTATGCATTATGTTTTGTTCTTTTAAGATATTTGCTTTTAGAATCCAGTCACCATGCTCTGAGGAAGTCCAAGCATCCATACAGACAGCCAGTGTTGTTGCTTTCCAACCAAAAGTCCCAGCTAAGGTCCCAGTCAGCTGCAATCCACACGAATGCAGGAACCTTTAGATGATTCCAGTTCTCAGCATTGACTCATCTTGAGACTTAGAATCATGCTTAACTGAAGTCTCACTGTGGGACAGAGAAAAGCGAAGACCACTATATGTTTTGAGAATTCTTGACCCACAGAGTAAGTGAGCATATTTATAATCATTTTGGTTTTGAGCCACTGAGTATGATGGATTATTACATAGTAATGGAAAATGAAACACTTAGATAAAGTGAACTCATTTCTCACTTAAAATACTGTAATATTTTTTTATCATGTCTGCCTTCCTTTATTTGACTACATACAGTCTGTCCTGGATGAAACAA
Organism: Rhinopithecus roxellana; assembly: GCF_007565055.1. Taxonomy (NCBI): domain Eukaryota; kingdom Metazoa; phylum Chordata; class Mammalia; order Primates; family Cercopithecidae; genus Rhinopithecus; species Rhinopithecus roxellana. Next base: position 138,448,166 of record NC_044550.1, read on the forward strand.
AGGGAGTCATTTCTTAAGACCTCAGCATTATATTATACTATGTCAAATACATGAAAATATGCAGAATTATAAAGTGAATAACCGTATGCACATCACCTGGAGTCTATAATTTATTTATACTTGCTTTATCATTTATCTGTCCATAGATCCATCTGTCAATCTATCTTTTTGTAAAAAAGACATGTATTTCAAAGGACATTGCATATATCAGTATTTTATTTTACAAATACTTCAGCATATCTATAATTATAGTTATATATATATACACACACACATATATAAAATGTACTTATAATGAAGTTCAAGAATCTAATATATACTATGCAGTGAGACTGTATACATACATCTGTTGCTCAAAATCCTAATAAAATACATAATTGTACTATCAACTCTATCTTCCCTTCACAGTACAGATGCTCCTCAGCTTAAAATAAGATTACATCCTAATAAACCCATCATACGTTGAAACTATTGTCAAGTCAAAATTGTACTGAATACATTTAATATATTTAACCTGCCAAACATTACAGCTTAGCCTAGTCTACTTTAGATATGCTCAGAACACTTATATTAGCCTGCAGTTAGGTAAAATCATCCAACACGAAGCCTATTTTATAATAAAGTGTTGATTTCCTCATGTAATTTATTGAATACTGACTGAACGCTTATCACTTTTGCACCATATTAAAGTAAAACAAAAACAAAAACAAACAAAAAAACGTAAATTCTACCGTCCTAAGTAGGAGACCATCTACATATGAACACATTCACTACCTCAGAGGCATCAATATTCTAGTTCATTCCACCACAAAATTCTTTTGTCTATAATTTAAATAAAAGACTGTAGTGTGTACACTGGAAAGTAGACATCTCTCAATGTATTATTGTTATCAATTCCCCATGTTCTTTACTTATAGACGTTTATTTTTGTTGTTGAAAACATTATATTATAGAAATATAGCACAGTTTGTTATTCTCCAATAGCTAGACATCCAACATTTCACCAATAAATATATTAGCGCTCATTTTTTACACATGTCCTTTATTAGATTGAGAAGTATTCTTCTGCTCACTAAGCACTTTTATCCTGTGAGTGAAATTTTGTCCAATGTATTTTCTGTATTTGCTGAAATGACTCTTTGTCCTATTAAAAATAACAACTTATTTTAAGAACGTTAGATCCACCTTTTTCTACCTGGGATAAACCTCACTTGGTCATGGTAAATTATCTTACAGTATTTGGGTGGGTTTTATTTGACGATTTTTTTAATGTTCATAACTTTCTGTGAGAAAAATTGTCCTATAATTTTCTTTGAGTGTGTGGTTCTCTCTCTCTCTCTCTCTTTTTTTTTTTTTTTTTTTTTTTTTGAGACCCAGGCTGGAGTGCAGCAGGGCGATCTCGGCTCCGCCTCCTGGGTTCACGCCATTCTCCTGCCTCCGCCTCCTGAGTAGCTGGGACTAAAGGCCCCCACCACCACGCCCGTCTAACTTTTTGTATTTTAAGTAGAGACAGGGTTTCATCGTGTTAGCCAGGATGGTCTCCAACTCCTGACCTCGTGATCCACCTGCCTCAGCCTCCTATTCCCAAAGTGCTGGGATTACAGGCGTAAGCCACCGCACACGGCCTGATGGTTCTCTTTCTTGTAATGTGTTGGCAATAGAAAGAGGATGGATATATTTTCTCTTCCATTATTTTTAAGACTTTATTTATAATTACGTTAATTCTTCCCAAAAATATAGTAGCAAAAGCAACTGGGAAAATAAATTTTTTAATAAAAAAGAATATATTTTATTTCTTGAATAGATACAGTACTATAAGCACATTTGGTCTTATGTCATGTTTTATAAACAACATCATTCAAGAAATTTCTCCATTTCATCTATAAATACAAAGTTGCTCATTTCAACATTAATATAGTTTAATGTAAACATTTATAGAATCCGTAGCTATAATAATCTCAACATTTATACACTCTGAAATAATATAGTTGCCATTCTTCTTTTATTCCTAGTGTTTGCTATTTATGTCTTATTTTCCAATCAGGTAGTTAGCTCAATATTTTTAAATCTTTTCAAAGCGTAGCCTAAAATATCATTTTCATGTTCTCTAAATTGTATTTATATTTTAGTATATCTTTTTCAGCCTTGTCTTTATTACTTATTTATGTCTTATTTGAATTAATTTCTATTTTCTAGACTATAAAGTAGTTTATTTACTTTTTAAATTTATTTTTACCAATATTAGAATTTAAAGCTTTAATTTTTTATTTAAACACAATTTTATCTCTAATTTTTGACATGTCGAATTTTTATTACAATTCATTTGAATTTTTAGACAATTCAATTCAAATTATTACAATTTACTTCATCTATTTTCTAATTTTGTTTCTGATTTAGCCTTTGACCTCATAACTATTTAGAAGCATATAGTTTAGTTCCCAAACATTTGGGTGGTTTCTGGGCTTCCTCATTTTATTGTCTTCTATCTTCATTGCATTGTGGTGAAAAAAAAAAAATCAGTCTGTAACATTTTATCCTGTATTAATTTATCAAAATTTGTTGCCCAAGCATATGATTTAAATCAGTAAAATTATCACATATTCTAAAAAATGTGTATCTTAGAGTCAATAATAAATCAATAATATGATTTATTCAGGGAAGTTGATAGTTGGTCCATATCTCTTAGGACCTACTAATTTTTGGATCTACTTTTCTAATCAATTACTCTTAATGGTTTACCGTATTTTCTAATTATAAAGTTGTAGCTATTCCATGAATATTAAGCATTATACATTTGTGTATGGTATTTGTTCCTGAAGAATTATCAATTTATTATCATAAAGTTGGGTGTCCACAGCAGCACTTCATTGTGAAAGGAAAGTTGTATATATGAGGTGGGCACAAGTAGACCCTGAAGGCATAAATAAGTTGTATGAAGAAGCGGGTCAAATGCCCATGGTCCCTACTTTTGCCACACTGCCTTTTCTCTCCCAGCCTGCAACTATGACTTCATGGGGAGCTGTTCTATGATCAATACTTGATTGAGGAAAGAACACTTAGATCTGGTTTATAGATGGTTTGACATCAAATTCTGGCACCACCCAGAAATGGACAATTGTGGAAATACACCCCTTTCTGGGAGAACCTTGAAGGACAATGGTGAAGGAAAATTCTCTTAGTGGGCAGAATTTTGAACAGTGCACCTGGTTGTTCATTGTGCTTTGAAAGAGAAATGCCCAAACTTGCAATTATGTACTGATTCATGGGATTAAAAAAAAGTTGTTGGATGGATAATAGGACTTGGAAGGAACACAACTGAAAAAAAAAATGGTGATGAGAAAATCTGGGAAGAGGTATGTGGATAGACTTCTTTAAATGGAAAGAAAAAAATGAAGATATCTGTGTCTCATATGAATGCTCAAAAAACATGACCTCAGCAGAGTGTGTTTCTAATAAAGTGGATAGACTAACTTGTTCTATGGATTCCAGTCAACCTCTTTCCAAGCCACCCTTGTCACCATCCTATGGGTTCATGAACAAAGTGGCCATAATGGTGGGGTAGAGGTTATATATGGGATCAGTAACATGGACTTCTGCTTACTGCTCAGTGGCCACTCTGCCAGCAGCAGACAACAATGTTGAGCCCCTAATATCGCACCATTCCCTGAGGTAATCAGCCAGGTACATGGTTGCAGGTTGATTATATCGGACTGCTTTCACAATGAAAGAGGTGGTGTCTGGTACTTACCATAATAGATACTTATTCTGGATATGAATTTACCTCTCCTGCACAGTGTTTCTGCCTAAACTGTAATTCACACATGCATTTATAATATGCCTATGAATGGTCATGGTATTCCACACAGCACTGCTTCTGATTAAGGAAATCGGTTTACAGCAAAAACGGTAGCAATGGGCCTAGGCTCTTGAAATTCACTATCTTACTAAGTTTCCTACCATCATGCAGCAGGTGGTGTGACAGTGTGGTGGAATCACCTTTGAAGACACTGTTGTAGTTCCAGCTACATATACCTTGTAGAGCTACAGCAAGGTTCGCTAGGGTGCTGTATTTGCTATCAATCAGTGTTCAGTATTTGGTGCTATTTCTCCCACAGCCAAGATTCACAGGACCAGGGATCAAAGCATTCAAATGGGAGCAGCACCACTTATCATTACCCCTACTGATCCATTAGCAAAATTTTTGTTTCTGTTCCTATGATCTTACACTCTGCTGGATTACAGATCTTAGTTCCAAAGGAAGGAATGTTTTCATCAGGAGATACAGCAATGATTTTTATTAAGTGTAAAATTATAACTGCCATTAGACCACTTTGGTCTCCCTCACCTCTGAATCAACAGATAAAGAAGGAAGTTAATACTCTGGTTGGGTGACTGATGCTGACTACCAATGGGATTTGGACTGCTACCCCACAGTGAAGGTGAAAAAGGCTATGTCTGGAATACAAAACATTCTCTATGTTGTCTTTTAAGATTACTGGGCCCTGTGCTTAAACAAAAAACAAAACCAAACAAACAAACAAAAAACCCTACAACAATCTAATTCAGGCAGAATGCCTAATGGCCAAATCCTTCAGGAATCAAAGCTTGAGTCACCCCACCAGATAAAAAATCGTGAGCAGCTGAGATGCTTCCTGAAGGTGAAGGGAATGCTGAAATCGCTACTGGAAGAAAGTAGTTATGAGTACCAACTATGAACATGTGACCGGTTACAGAAGAAAGGACTGTAATTACTTCCTTATTTCTTCCTTATTTTGTTGTGAATGCTTGTGTTTAACATCTATTGTTTTCTTCTCTCTCTTATCTTCTTATTATGTAGCATAAGAGGTATTGACTAGTAACATAGTATTAACTATTGTTAATTTTCCTAGTATTTAAGTTATAGTATGACTATATATATATTCATAGTATTTAAGTTTTGGGATATCAAGGAGAAAAGTAAACATCATCCAAGAACTTCACATTCTCCTCTGGGAATGGTTTAGTGCATTTTAAGTTGTACACAGGAGAGTTGTATCAGGTTAGGGAGAAGTATGACCTTTTTATTGTCTTTATTTGGAGATGATGTATGATTTAAGATGTGTATGGGTGCAAATTTAACAAGAAGTAGACTTGCAATGCTCTATTTTATGTGTAACTTCCTGGGCCATAGGATAAGCAGATATTTGGCCAAATATTCTGGGCCTTTTTGTGAGAGATTAACTTTTAAGTTATTGAAATTTGGGTAAAATAGATTGTCCTCTATTTGTGTGGGTGGGCCTCATCTAGTCAGTCGAAGGCCTGAATATACCAAAAGCACTGGCCTCTTTTGAGGAAAAGAGAACTATCCAACAGGCTACCTACGGTTCTTCCTGGTTGTATAGCAAACTGCCTTTCGATTCAAAATGGAAGACTGGCACTCCTCATTCCCCTGCTGCTGGCCTTCTGACTGCACAGCAGTATTGGCTTTCCTGGGCTGTTGGCTGCTTGGCCTTTGGTTGGAAGGGCAGCATTGGCTTTCTTGAGGCTGCTGGCCCAAAATGTAGATTTTGGACTTGCCATAACTTGAACAAACTCCCTAAATAAATATTACACACATACACACAAACACACACACACACACACGCACACAAACCCTATTAGTTCTGTTTCTCTGGAAAATCCTGACAAATACAAACATATTTTCCATTGCTAATAGAAGCGTATTATATTTTCCAATTATGCATGTGAGAAGTTGTAACTGATCTATGTATATTCATGTTTGCTACATATTTTTGTTGAATTACCCATTTATTATTAATATTCCTTATTACATCTTGTAATATTCTTTATCTACCTTATCTAACACTGATACAGGCACTGTAGTCATATTATTTCTATTGATTATGCTTCACAACTTTTTCAACCACTATTTCAGCTTATCTGAGACTTCTGGAGCAAATAAGACTCTGTAATAGCATGTAATTGTATTTTTAATCTATTCAGACATTCACAACCCTCAAATTGGAATATTTAATCTAATAACATTTAGTATCATTATCAATATAGTTAGATTCTGGTGTAACCTTTTATTATTTATGTTTTGGTCTCTGTTTTATTCCTGTTGCAACATCCCTGCCTTCCTTTATAATAAAACAGTTTTTGAATATAATTTAAATCCATCCACTGACTTTTAAGATATTCCTGCTTGCATCATTTATCTTTTCCTAAATTTTTAGATAATTGATATAGGGATCACAAAACACATTTTCAACTCCATGCAATTTATCAAGAGTTAATAATTTAGGGGCGGAGCAAGATGGCTGAATAGGAACAGCTCCAGTCTCCAACTACCAGTGCAACCGACACAGAAGACCGGTGATTTCTGCATTTTCAACTGAGGTACTGGGTTCATCTCACTAGGGAATGCCGGACAATCAGTGCTGGTCAGCTGCTGCAGCCCGACCAGTGAGAGCTGAAGCAGGGCGAGGCATCGCCTCACCTGGGAAGCACAAGGGGGATGGGAATCCCTTTTCCTAGCCAGGGGAACTGAGACACACAACACCTGGAAAATCGGGTAACTCCCACCCCAATACTACGCTTTAAGCAAACGGGCACACTAGGAGATTATATCCCACACCTGGTCGGGAGGTCCCACGCCCACGGAGCCTCCCTCATTGCTAGCACAGCAGTCTGCGATCTAACCGCAATGCAGCAGCAAGGCTGGGGGAGGGGCGCCCGCCATTGCTGAGGCCTTAGTAGGTAAACAAAGCCACTGGGAAGCTCGAACTGGGTGGAGCTCACAGCAGCTCAAGGAAGCCTGCCTGTCTCTGTAGACTCCAACTCTGGGGACAGGGCACAGCTAAACAACAACAACAACAACAACAAAAGCAGCAGAAACCCCTGCAGACACAAACGACTCTGTCTGACAGATTTGAAGAGAGCAGTGGATCTCCCAACACGGAGGTTCAGATCTGAAAAGGGACAGACTGCCTGCTCAAGTGGGTCCCTGACCACTGAGTAGCCTAACTGGGAGACATCCCCCACTAGGGGCAGTATGACACCCCACACCTCACACGGTGGAGTACACCCCTGAGAGGAAACTTCCAAAGTAAGAATCAGACAGGTACACTTGGTGTTCAGCAATATTCTATCTTCTGCAGCCTCTGCTGCTGATACCCAGGCAAACAGGGTCTGGAGTGGACCTCAAGCAATCTCCAACAGACCTACAGCTGAGGGTCCTGACTGTTAGAAGGAAAACTATCAAAAAGGAAGGATACCTACACCAAAACCCCATCAGTATGTCACCATCATCAAAGACCAGTGGCAGATAAAACCACAAAGATGGGGAAGAAGCAGGGCAGAAAAGCTGGAAATTCAAAAAATAAGAGCACATCTCCCCCTGCAAAGGAGCGCAGCTCATCGCCAGCAACGGATCAAAGCTGGACGGAGAATGATTTTGATGAGATGAGAGAAGAAGGCTTCAGTCCATTAAACTTCTCAGAACTAAAGGAGGAATTATGTACCAAGGGCAAAGAAACTACAAATCGTGAAAAAAGAGTGGAAGAATTGATAGCTAGACTAATTAATGCAGAGAAGGTCATAAACGAAATGACAGAGATGAAAACCATGACACAAGAAATACGTGAAAATGCACAAGCTTCAGTAACCGACTCCATCAGCTGAAAGAAAGAGTATCAGCGATTGAGGATCAAATGAATGAAACAAAGTGAGAAGAGAAACCAAAGAAAAAAGAAGAAAAAGAAATGAACAAAGCTGGCAAGAAGTATAGGATTGTGTAAAAAGACCAAATCTACGTCTGATTGGGGTGCCTGAAAGTGAGGGGGAAAATGGAACCAAATTGGAAAACACTCTTCAGGATATCATCCAGGAGAACTTCCCCAACCTAGTAGGGCAGGCCAACATTCAAATTCAGGAAATACAGAGGAGGCCACAAAGATACTCCTCGAGAAGAGCAACTCCAAGACACGTAATTGCCAGATTCACCAAAGTTGAAATGAAGGAAAAAAATCTTAAGGGCAGCCAGAGAGAAAGGTCGGGTTACCCACAAAGGGAAGCCCATCAGAGTAACAGCAGATCTCTCGGCAGAAACTCTACAAGCCAGAAGAGAGTGGGGGCCAATATTCAACGTTCTTAAAGAAAAGAATTTTGAACCCAGAATTTCATATCCAGCCAAACAGTTTCATAAGTGAAGGAGAAATAAAATCCTTTACAGAGAAGCAAATGCTTAGAGATTTTGTCACCACCAGGCCTGCCTTACAAGAGACCCTGAAGGAAGCCCTAAACATGGAAAGGAACAACCGGTACCAGCCATTGCAAAAACATGCCAAAATGTAAAGACCATCAAGGCTAGGAAGAAACTGCATCAACTTACGAGCAAAATAACTAGTTAATATCATAATCGCAGGATCAAGTTCACACATAACAATATTAACCTTAAATGTAAATGGACTAAATGTTCCAATTAAAAGACACAGACTGGCAAACTGGATAAAGAGTCAAGACCCATCAGTCTGCTGTATTCAGGAGATGCATCTCACATGCAGAGGCATACATAGGCTCAAAATAAAGGGATGGAGGAAGATCTACCAAGCAAATGGAGAACAAAAAAAAGCAGGGGTTGCAATCCTAGTCTCTGATAAAACAGACTTTAAACCATCAAAGATCAAAAGAGACAAAGAAGGCCATTACATAATGGTAAAGGGATCAATTCAACAGGAAGAGCTAGCTATCCTAAATATATATGCACCCAATACAGGAACACCCAGATTCATAAAGCAAGTCCTTAGAGACTTACAAAGAGACTTCGACTCCCATACAATAATGGGAGACTTCAAGACCCCACTGTCAACATTAGACAGATCAACGAGACAGAAAGTTAACAAAGATATCCAGGAATTGAACTCATCTCTCCAGCAAGCAGACCTAATAGACATCTATAGAACTCTCCACCCCAAATCAACAGAATATACATTCTTCTCAGCACCACATCACACTTATTCCAAAATTGACCACATAATTGGAAGTAAAGCACTCCTCAGCAAATGTACAAGACCAGAAATTATAACAAACTGTCTCTCAGACCACAGTGCAATCAAACTAGAACTCAGGACTAAGAAACTCAATCAAAACTGCTCAAATAGAAAGAAACTGAGCAACCTGCTCCTGAATGACTACTGGGCACATAACGAAATGAAGGCAGAAATAAAGATGTTCTTTGAAACCAATGAGAACAAAGATACAACATACCAGAATCTCTGGGACACATTTAAAGCAGTGTGTAGAGGGAAATTTATAGCACTAAATACCCACAAGAGAAAGCAGGAAAGATCTAAAAATGACACTCTAATATCACAATTAAAAGAACTAGAGAAGCAAGAACAAACACATTCAAAAGCTAGCAGAAGGCAAGAAATAACTAAGATCAGAGCAGAACTGAAGGAGATAGAGACACAAAAAACCCTCCAAAAAATCAATGAATCCAGGAGTTGGTTTTTTGAAAAGATCAACAAAATTGGCAGAGCGCTAGCAAGACTAATGAAGAAAAGAGAAAAGAATCAAATAGACGCAATAAAAAATGATAAAGGGGATATCACCACCGACCCCACAGAAATACAAACTACCATCAGAGAATACTGTAAACACCTCTATGCAAATCAACTAGAAAATCTAGAAGAAATGGATAATTTCCTGGACACTTACACTCTTCTAAGAATAAACCAAGAAGAAGTTGAATCCCTGAATAGACCAATAGTAAGCTCTGAAATTAAAGCAATAATTAGTAGCCTACCAGCCAAAAAAAGTCCAGGACCAGATGGATTCACAGCTGAATTCTACCAGAGGTACAAGGAGGAACTGGTACCATTCCTTCTGAAACTATTCCAATCAATAGAAAAAGAGGGAATCCTCCCTAACTCATTTTATGAGGCCAACATAATCCTGACACCAAAGCCTGGCAGAGACACAACCAAAAAAGAGAATTTTAGACCAATACCCCTGATGAACATTGATGCAAAAATCCTCAATAAAATACTGGCAAACAGGATCCAGCAGCACATCAAAAAGCTTATCCACCATGATCAAGTGGGCTTCATCCCTGGGATGCAAAGCTGGTTCAATATTCGCAAATCAATAAACGTAATCCAGCATATAAACAGAACCAAAGACAAGAACCACATGATTATCTCAATAGATGCAGAAAAGGCCTTTGACAAAATTCAACAGCCCTTCATGCTAAAAACGCTCAATAAATTCGGTATTGATGGAACGTACCTCAAAATAATAAGAGCTATTTATTACAAACCCACAGCCAATATCACACTGAATGGGCAAAAACTGAAAAAATTCCCTTTGAAAACTGGCACAAGACAGGGATGCCCTCTCTCACCACTCCTATTCAACATAGTGTTGGAAGTTCTGGCTAGGGCAATCAGTCAAGAGAGAGAAATAAAGGGTATTCAGTTAGGAAAAGAAGAAGTCAAATTGTCCCTGTTTTCAGATGACATGATTGTATATTTAGAAAACCCCATTGTCTCAGCCCAAAATCTCCTTAAGCTGATAAGCAACTTCAGCAAAGTCTCAGGATACAAAATTAATGTGCAAAAATCACAAGCATTCTTATACACCAGCAACAGACAAACAGAGAGCCAAATCATGAATGAACTTCCATTCACAATTGCTTCAAAGAGAATAAAATACCTAGGAATCCAACTTACAACGGATGTAAAGGACCTCTTCAAGGAGAATTACAAGCCACTGCTCAGTGAAATAAAAGAGGACACAAACAAATGGAAGAACATACCATGCTCATGATATCTTGAAAATGGCCACACTGCCCAAGGTTATTTATAGATTCAATGCCATCCCCATCAAGCTACCAATGAGTTTCTTCACTGAATTGGAAGCAATGTCTTTAAAGTTCATATGGAACCAAAAAAGAGCCTGCATTGCCAAGACAATCCTAAGTCAAAAGAACAAAGCTGGAGTCATCACACTACCTGACTTCAAACTATACTACAAATCTACAGTAACCAAAACAGCATGGTACTGGTACCAAAACAGAGCTATAGACCAATGGAACAGAACAGAGTCCTCAGAAATAATACCACACATCTACAGCCATCTGATCTTTGACAAACCTGAGAGAAACAAGAAATGGGGAAAGGATTCCCTATTTAATCAATTCTGCTGGGAAAATTGGCTAACCATAAGCAGAAAGCTGAAACTGGATCCTTTCCTTACTCCTTATATGAAAATTAATTCAAGATGGATTAGAGACTTAAATGTTAGACCTAATACCATAAAAACCCTAGAAGAAAACCTAGGTAGTACTATTCAGGACATAGGCATGGGCAAGGACTTCATGTCTAAAACACCGAAAGCAACGGCAACAAAAGCCAAAATTGATAAATGGAATCTAATTAAACTAAAGAGCTTCTGCACAGCAAAAGAAACTACCATCAGAGTGAACAGGCAACCTACAGAATGGGAGAAAATTTTTGCAATCTACTCATCTGACAAAGGGCTAATATCCAGAACCTACAAAGAACTCAAACACATTTATAAGAAAAAAACAAACAACCCCATCAAAAAGTGGGCAAAGGATATGAGCAGACATTTCTCAAAAGAAGGCATGTATACAGCCAACAGACACATGAAAAAAATGCTCATCATCACTTGCCATCAGAGAAATGCAAATCAAAACCACAATGAGATACCATGTCACACCAGTTAGAATGGCGATCATTAAAAAGTCAGGAAACAACAGGTGCTGGAGAGGATGTGGAGAAATAGGAACACTTTTACACTGTTGGTGGGATTGTAAACTAGTTCAACCATTATGGAAAACAGTATGGCGATTTCTCAAGGATCTAGAACTAGATGTACCATATGACCCAGCCATCCCACTACTGGGTATATACCCAAAGGATTATAAATCATGCTGCTATAAAGACACATGCACACGTATGTTTATTGTGGCACTATTCACAATAGCAAAGACTTGGAATCTACCCAAATGTCCATCTGTGACAGACTGGATTAAGAAAATGTGGCACATATACACCATGGAATACTATGCAGCCATAAAAAAGGATGAGTTTGCATCCTTTGTAGGGACATGGATGCAGCTGGAAACCATCATTCTTAGCAAACTATCACAAGAAGAGAAAACCAAACACCGCATGTTCTCACTCATAGATGGGAACTGAACAATGACATCACTTGGACTCAGGAAGGGGAAGGGGAACATCACACATCGGGGCCTATCATGGGGAGCGGGGAGGGGGAGGGATTGCATTGGGAGTTATACCTGATGTAAATGACGAATTGATGGGTTCTGACGAGTTGATGGGTGCAGCACACCAACATGGCACAAGTATACATATGTAACAAACCTGCACGTTATGCACATGTACCCTAGAACTTAAAGTATAATAAAAAAGAAAAAAAGAAAATCTTCTGCCAAAAAAATAAAATCTGTTACCATTGTATGTATAGGTCAAAAAAAAAAGAGTTAATAATTTAACACTTTGCATAAAATGTACAACATTGGAATAAAACAGCTTTTTATTTACATATTATATATTTTATTTATACATTATATATTGTATAAAAAGATTTCTTTTTTCTGTGATACAGTTCTAGAATGCTCTGAAAGTATATTAATTTACCTTTATTCTTGATAGAAGTTTTTACATAAGTTAAAGTGTACATATATATACACACACATATATATGTGTACATATATACATATATATGTGTGTGTATATATATAATCTATTCTTTCTGTTGGTTATTGTTTTTATGTCAAATTATTGGCCCCTCAATGTAAAGTGTCATTTTTTAATGTGTGTTTCAATACTTTTATTTTACTTTTTCTTGTATCTTTGAATAACTATGATGTGTTTAGATGTGATTTTCTTTCTGTTTTTCATACACGGTATTCACTGAGCTTTTTAAGCTTCTAAATCTATATCTCTCAACAAATTTGGAAAATGTTGGACCATTATTTCTTAAAATATTTTCTGTTCTAACATTTCTTAATTCTAATTAGCTACATACTGGAATATGCACACTTTATATGTGTTCGTGTGTCTGTGTATAAATATATATGTATGTATATGTGTCACAAGTCATGCTGTAGTACTTTTTTCCCAATCTTTTTGTTCTTTATATTGTACTGATTAATTTCCAATGATTTATCTTCAAGTCCACTGATTATTCTTTCATCTTTCTGCTGTTAATTCCATCCAGCTGAATTTTTCATTTACCATTATTTTTTAGTTCTAGAATTTCCCTTTTTTGGTTTCTGTGTCTCTGCTGATACTTTCAATCTTTTCATTCCTTTATAGTAGATTTTTCTTTACATTCTTGAGCATAGTTTTAATGGCTGCTTTAAAATACTTGGCAGATAATTCTGTCATTTGTGGTTTCCTAGGAGTATGTCTCTGTTAATTTCCTCTTCATTATAAAAATGGGTGATATTTTCTCATTTCATTATATTCTAAAAAATTATATTGTATTCTTCATCTCATAAATTACATAGATACTCTGAATTCTGTTAAATAGTAATGAAGGGTATTGATTTTGTTTTGTGTATGCACTAAAGTTGGCTAAACACAAACTGCAAATTTTGACTACTGCCTGGTCATTAATATCTGAAACTTCAGTTCATATTAGTAGCTTTAGCTGGACTCCTTGGAATACTCTTCATGTGCAAGCACGTTTCAGACATCAGCTATCAGCCAAAGATTTGGTCAGTTTTCACACTGAATTTCAAGTTCTTTATTCTTAATTCATCTTTTCCAATATACCTCCTTTTATTTTCCAGTGGCTTCAGTTACATGAACTCTGTCCTCTAGTTCAAGTCTGTAGTATTGTGAGTTCTGGACTGGTTTCTATACGACAGTGACCAATAAATGTCATATTACCATTATCAATTATTTCTTACTGAATTAATATATTTGCTTTAAACATCTTATCGTAGACGAAGGTATATTTTCTTCCTGCAGTGAGTTGTATTTCATAGTCAGGAAGCAAATGTAAATACCCTTGTCAACTGATTATTTATTAAGAAAATTTGCAACCCATTCTCAATAAGAAAAATAAAGGTGAAGTTAATTCTTTTGACAAATAAAAGTTCACTACGCTTCTTCTATATTACTCCTCTATTAACTTTACCTTTTCATTTGCCTTTCATAAAATTATACTGGCATAACTCTTATTAGACACAAAACAAATATCTACCTAGTAATAAAGCTTTCCTTTATTGTCTTTTCATGAGCACTCTTGCTAACTGCTCTTCAAAATACGTTATAGACGTAATCTCTTGAAATTTTTACAGCTAATCAGTTACATGCTAATAGTATAAGTGATAATAAAAGCTTACATTAATCTCTTCATGCAGTAAAATATATGGTTGGAAATCAAGGCTATTTTTGGGTAGATTAATTCATTAGATAGGTTGGCTGATATGTATTAACAGAAACCTGTGAAACAGCATGGTAAGCTCTGGAACCAAATGTTTAAGTGAATTTTAAATTAATGAAAATGAATACCAAGGAAAATGTATGTAGGATATCAACACAAATTAAACTAAAGGGAATGCATATTTCATGAGAATATACAATTATGAAATATAGAATGTTGCATTACATGGTAGGCAACAATGACTGCAGATTTTTTCAAGTGTTCAGTTTCTTTCAACAGCAGTGAGGAAGACACAGAAAAACAAAAATGTTGCGTAAGCACTACTGTACTACTGTACAAGTTGTGTGGTCTTGACAAAATCACCTAAAATATTTGAAACTCAGTTTCTTTAGATGTAATATGAAAATAAATATGCCTACCCTGCAGATTGCTCTAAGGATTAGTGTTAATTTATATGCATATATATGCCATGTCTGTGAACTTAGTCTATATTTGGCATGCATTTTATTACCATGGAGTGTAACTTTACAAAGTATCATGCCCTCAACATGTACCATGTCCTTATTAAATCTAACAAGAAACACCCAAATAAATTATATTCCTTCCATGTATATCTGACCACTTTGCTTAATTAATGAGTAAAGGAATGATGGAAAATGACCAGTTCGAACTTATTTTTATTTGAGTGCCTCAGCTATTAAAGGAGTCATACATTGTATTTTTTTCTAAGTAGCATTTCTACATGTTGGAATAGTAAGATTTAAAAGAAAGGTGCCATAAGTGACCAATTTCTTTTTGGATAGATTTAGGTGGCCAAACTTCAATAAGAAAGAATAAGGCCCACAAGCAAAGAGAAAACAAAAAGAGAGAGAGATATAGAATTCCAGTAACATCTGACAGGATGGTTCTAGTTTTCCCTGTGTCCCAGGCGCATCATTGGAATGTATTTAGTTGTTTATTTTACCCTTTTTTTCACCCCATGTGTAATAAAGAATTTTTCTCCAAACTGTGAATGTTAATAATCAGCAAAAGTAGGATACAGAAAGAGGATGTATGCTCAAACATAATTACTCTTCTGAATGAATCAGGAACACATGTGCGTACACACACACACACACACACATATGTTTACTTTCCCCCAGTGTACGTATTCTGAAACATAATATGAACTCCTCATATGAGGGTATGCATGAGAAAAATAGATATTAGATTCTTCCCTGCTAAGTTCAAAACATGTAAATCCCAAAGCATTAGTTATTTCTGCAGGGTTTTGTTTTGGTTTTGGTTTTGCTTCCCAATTATTTGGCATATTATACTAGTTTATTTTTTAAAATTTCACATATACTGATAATGAAACCACTCAAGTTTAGGAATAATTTGTCTTCTCCATTATTTCTCTAGACCATAGAACAATGCCTGAGGAGAGTAATATTTCATTTTTTTTTCATTGAAATATATCTTTTATTTTTTATTTTTTTATTTATTTATTTTTTTTTAATTATACTTTAAGTTCTAGGGTACATGTGCATAACGTGCAGGTTTGTTACATATGTATACTTATGCCATGTTGGTGTGCTGCACCCATCAACTCGTCAGCACCCATCAATTCATCATTTATATCATGTATAACTCCCCAATGCAATCCCTCCCTCCTCCCCCCTCCCCCCTCCCCATGATAGGCCCCAGTGCGTGATGTTCCCCTTCCCGAGTCCAAGTGATCTCATTGTTCAGTTCCCACCTATGAGTGAGAACATGCGGTGTTTGGTTTTCTGTTCTTGTGATAGTTTGCTAAGAATGATGGTTTCCAGCTGCATCCATGTCCCTACAAAGGACGCAAACTCATCCTTTTTTATGGCTGCATAGTATTCCATGGTGTATATGTGCCACATTTTCTTAATCCAGTCTGTCACAGATGGACATTTGGGTTGATTCCAAGTCTTTGCTATTGTGAATAGTGCCGCAATAAACATACGTGTGCATGTGTCTTTGTAGTAGAATAATTTATAATCCTTTGGGTATATACCCAGTAGTGGGATGGCTGGGTCATATGGTACATCTAGTTCTAGATCCTTGAGGAATTGCCATACTGTTTTCCATAATGGTTGAACTGAGAGTAATATTTCAACACGTGTTATTACACACATAGTAAAATGTATCAATATATGAATAGACAATGTTGGAGAAGTTATAGGAGCATCTAGAACTAGATTATATGGTCTTTTCTTGTCTTTCCTATTCCCAGAGCGTTTGAACAAATGTTTCAGAATTGTCTTCCTAGAATAACCTCAAAGCTAACAAGTTTATGGTTGTCTCAGATTCTTCCAGTAAGTGGTCTGTAGGTGTTAGCAGTTATTCATTATCCTAAGACAAGCAGTCCTCAAAAGGTGAAGCATGTTGGTAATCTCTCTTCCTTTATGGCCATGGAACCTGGTATATAACATGAAACCTCAATGATAACATTTAGAGACTCTTCCAGGAAAGCATTACTTTCCAGCTAAAAGAATTACAGGTATGTTAGTAAGCGGCAGCTTATCAATTATTGATTTTCACTGAGTGATGTTTTATAAATATTCCTTGTGCTACCTGTCATGGATTGCCTATGCATGCTAACTTTATTTTCTTCTCATCTTCAGTTTTTAAAGTGTACCCATACTATTTAATTTCTATTATGTAAACACTGCATACATGTAACAAAAATATGCAAGATTCCCCAGCCTACCAACATAATTCACTAATTTGGTAAAACAGGCTACATAAGTAAAAATTAAATATGGATTTTATGTGCATGAAATTATCTTATGCCTAATACCCCCATTAAGTAGAGAATATGCAGGATTTCCATTATATAATCCCAACTTCTATGTATTAGTGTGTCATTTACTTGATGTATTTTTCAATTCTGAACTAATTTTGAAACGTCAATCAAGTTTGTGAACTCTCTCCTGGTCATGAGGTTAAAACTGATCCACTTCTTATTGTCAGGTCCATATCTTTATTTTTTTTCTTCTTCTCAATTCCCAAATTTAAAAAATATACCTGCCTGTATGCAATACCTCCATTAATCCAATGAGGTATATTATCATGTCTTTTATGACATACTATTCGAAATAAATAAGCTAAGAGAGTCTGCCTCTGAAATAAATATCTCAAGACTTAGACTTGTTCTTTAATATTGTGAAATATACTACATTTAGAAATTCTAATTAAATGACCTTTATTATATATTTTAAAATTATCTATCCTAAGGTAATGTGCAAGATTTTGGGCCTTCTTTCCTCCAAGGCCTCATGTCAAATTTACTTTAGTAGAGGGAGATATGTTAATCACAAATAATGATTTGGAGGCTTCCCAATGCATATAGAAATTTTTTTTTCTGTAAAATGTTATTCAGCCTCCAAAAATATACACATAGTAAGCCTTAACACTTATATTTATCCTGCCAGAATACCTGAGAATTCTTTGGATGGCTGGTCGCATTATGACAGTTTTTAGAAATTTCCCTTTTATGCACCCATTGGCCAGCATGAAAATTTCATGAAATCTGAATGTCCGAGTTGGCTGTAGATTTCTTTGGAGTAAGAATAAAGCAAAATGACCTGGAGCTGAAAAGTGTATGAGTATGTGCTGTGTCTCAAGGAAAAGTTACAAATTAAAATAAATTCACGCCGGGCGCGGTGGCTCAAGCCTGTAATCCCAGCACTTTGGGAGGCCGAGACGGGCGGATCACGAGGTCAGGAGATCGAGACCATCCTGGCTAACACGGTGAAACCCCGTCTCTACTAAAAAATACAAAAAACTAGCCGGGCGAGGTGGCGGGCGCCTGTAGTCCCAGCTACTTGGAGGCTGAGGCAGGAGAATGGCATAAACCCAGGAGGCGGAGCTTGCAGTGAGCTGAGAACCCGCCACTGCACTCCAGCTCGGGTGACAGAGCGAAACTCCGTCTCAAAAATAAATAAATAAATAAATAAATAAATAAATAAATAAATAAATTCACCTGGCCAAATATATCTCTGAGCTCAGTTTATACTTGTTAAAAGGCAGTATTGCAACGTTTAGGATATTTTGTTTTACATTGTAGTGTTCGCTGCACTAAGATAGAGGTAGTATCCTTATCCTGTTATTTAGGGTACTTTTTCTGTTTGACACTTCATTTTCTGCCAGAATGTCTGAATATTCTATAGCGAAGCATCAGCACTAAGTAGACTTTCTTCTAGAAACAACAATTACCGACATTATTTTTTACTCTCTTTTTACATTCAACTCCCAGCTGATGTCAGTGACTTTAGGCCTCCTGTCCAGAAAAATAAATTCTGAATAAAGAGCAGCAATGGACTGGGCAATTTTTCCTAATGAACAAATGAATTATAATAGTTACATTAAAAGCCCACTGACATACTTCCTGAAATAAGCACCATGTTCTTTGTGGATTTTATGCTATCCTCAGCACTCTATTATTAACCCTCTCTAAGAAACTCACCACATATTGTTGGAATGTGGCTGACAGGAAAATTTGCTTATGTAAAAAGGGAAGAGATATTTAAAGATGCTAAGTCTAGGAAGTCTGTGAGCTTCACTTGTGTTTGTAAAATAACCTTTGTTTGGAACTAAATTAATTAAATAAATAAAAGATTTGCTTTCAAAGTCCCAGGCATGTTGCCTGCAATTAAATATAAATCTCAAAAAAATTACATAAATTCAGTTATTTGCATATGACTATTAATAATTTTAGCGATATCTGAGTATTGTTTATATTATTACAATCTTTATATTTTAAATCAGCTTACCTTTTTTCTCATGTAAACTATTTTCAGAAGGAAATTTATATCATTACTGTAAAGTTAAATGCAAAGCCACTCACCCTTAATGAAAGATATGTGTTTAAGTCAAGGCTCTTTTAACAATACTTACCCTTAAAATTTAGTTGATTGGTGTATGAGTCAGCCACTCAGTTCCATGAGCCCGTAATTACACCTAAAGTGGAATTTTACACACATCAATATTTTCTTTTTGGGACACAACTCTTGGCTTGACACGGGGAGGTGATGGAAACTAAATCACTACCCGTGGAAGACTACATGATCATGAGACTTGAAATGACTACTATCTATTTCATAACACATAAAATTAGAGGTGCTAAGTAATTCTCCATTGTTAAGGGGAAGTGGTATATATGATGTCAGGCTTGCTCAGGTTGGGAAAACGCAAGTATTTTCATGAGAAGTTGGCTTTCATTCAGGTCATACTGTTTTTATATTATTGCTTCTCTGTTAATTCCTGACTCCACAAATAATCTCTTCTCTAGCTACCGTGCTACAAAATGTACTGCTTTGCAGATGTTCTGCATGATATGCTGCTGCAGGCTAGAAATGTGTTGCTTCTGCATCGTTGCCCCTAACAAAGCTTGCTTAGAAAGACAGGGAATTCTCCCTGCAGGTAAAACTTTGTGGAGTACACCTCAGGCTTCACTTTGAAAGGAGGAAGGAGTGAATCGAGGTAATGATTGAAGTATCTAATGTCTAATCATTTATCGAATGGTTTACCACAATCACCAGTAACTTTGACAAAACCTAAGATTGGAAGACTGCAAAATACAGGTTCTCAGGTTCCTCCTCCAGCAGTTGGATTCCCACAGCAGACACCTTTTCCAGGTCAGAGCACACTGGTAGCTGAGTAATGTTTCTGGGTCTCCAATTTAATTGTTGTATTATTTATTTTGCTTAACCGACTTAGTTTTCTGTGTTTCTGGATAAATTGTGACTCACGTATGTACAAAACTAGGAAATGCCCATCACAGAATTTTATTACTAGCTCCCTTCACAGTTCTTGAAGATGAGGAATGCTCCCTTACACAGATTCTCAGAATTGGTGGTGCTTGCTGTTTGGGTCTCCTGGTTCTGCTAACCCATGACTTCATCCAACCTGGGAGCACAGAGAAAGCTCACCAGATGTTTGCTCTATTAAGCCCAGATGCAGCAGTGTCTTCATATTCTAATAAAATTGACATGGGGAGTACAGAGCTGTGCATAGGTATATAATTTATTTTCAAACTTTGTTATAACTATGCAAAGTTCAAGTGGTACACAATCCATAGTCTATCTGTTTATACCTAATAAACACAGAAAAAAACATATATACCTCATGATCTTAAAACATACCATGGATTATAATATTAAAACAATAAATGTAGTGAAAAATCAAGAATTCGTATGAACTTTATTTTCCTTAAAGCCTCAGAAAGCAGAATTCTTAAAGAAGGGAAAATGACAGAGACATTATCATGCGTTAATCCTATCCTCAGAAACAACCAGGAAAATTCATTGGTAAGAAAGTAGGGGCCAGGAGCAGTGGCTCACACTTGTAATCCCAGCACTTTGAGATGCCAGGGCAAGCAGATCACTTGAGATCAGGAGTTCAAGTCCGGCCTGGCAAACATGGTGAAAACGTGTACCTATGGAAAATACAAAAATTAACCAGGCATGGTGGTGCACACCTGTAATCCCAGCTACTCGGGAGGCTGAGGCAGGAGAACCACTAGAACCCGACAGATGGAGGGTGTAGTGAGCCAAGATCATGCCACTGCACTCTGTCTGAATGAAACTGAAGTACATCAACTTCAGTTTGCAAATAAATGAATAAAATAAAGTAGAGCTCCCTTTGATGGACTTTTAGCTGAGACATTTAAACTATATGTCCCAGAGATTGTATATGGTTTATCTATCCAACAAGTTTCCTATACCAATAGTATAGAATAATGTGTTTCAAAAGGATTGTAGATTTTACTTTAAAAATATTAATTAAAAAGTATCAATTAATATTTCTGGATCAGACATAGAGTCCAGAACCACAATACTTTTAAAATACTAAGATTACTACTGGATTTTGTGTACCCTGCCCTTCACTATCTCTCCTATGTGTCCCACCTCTTCTCCCTGCCCTCTACCCCTAAGCACGTACTGACTTCACTGTCTTAGCATCTCTTAGGTGAACCTTATGGTTTAGGCTCTGATACTAACGTTTTGTTTATTTATTTAGGAATTTTACAAGAATAGTTGATTCTAAAGTCTCTGAGTTGATAAAGAAGTGTGCGTTTTACAGGCCGTGCTTAATACATACATGTTTGGCTTTTTCGGATGTTTGGGTCCCCCATACCACTCTTAGACTCCACTACAAACCCATTCCCAGTCACCCTCCATCATCACCTACATGACTTCAAAGATGAATTTAAAAGAAAAGTGCCATCTACATTCGACCCCACTGTTGATCAAGAATGACTATTATTCACAGTTACTGGATAAAATGGAGGTAAACCTGTGTAACAGCTTTGTATTATGACTGGGTCAGTTGTAAAGCTCCCTTTGTAAGCTGAAAAGTGGTCGTGTTTTGAGACAAATGCAAAATATTGTTTTTACCTCATTTTAACCAGGGAAGAAAGGTAATTTATTTCACGAGATAACTAATTGTCTTTACACTCATACTGCTACCTCCAACGACAGCAAAAAGTTCAAATTCATTGTTCATAGATGAAAGAAAAACTTGATGACTTTAGAAAAATAAGGCAAAATTGAGAGGCTATTCAACTAGTGAATTCAAGCAGCTGAAATTGGTAATCATAGTTATTGACAAAACCTAATTTTAATAAACATCAAAGTCTTGGCTACTTCCTTTTGTTGCACTGGATGTTATGCTGTGTATTTAACATTCTTGAAATTAGGAGTATGTCAACTTCAGTTTGCAAATTATTTTGTTGTATAGCGAATTGTATGGTAATAGAATGAAATTATGGCCTATACTATAGATTGAACTATGTCCTTGTCCATAAATTCAGTGTAGTTTAGAATTCCATTACATCTACATATTTCCGTGTGCCAAATCAGACTGCAAATTGGAAGATAATTATTTTTTAAAAAGTTCATTAAATAATATTCTAAAATTTGTTGAATTCTGGTAAGATGATTATAGTGTAATTAGGTTAAATTTTGACTTATTTTGAAAATGCATTTCAGTAATTCTGAATAATTTAACCTCTAAGAGTCTAATAGAGGTCAATGACACCTCAAAGAAAAAATAATGATGCCAGTTAGCAGAGTCTAACTTTTCAGTATAGGCAAGCCATTCATCAGCAAACAGAAAGGGCAGTGGTTAATTAAACCTTTAGCTCAGAAGATAGAAAATAAAAATTATTAACAATATTAATTTAGTCACCCAGGTAATCTCTTCAGGGTTGGTAGTAAATTCTCAGTCAGTTACTCAAACAATGGGCACACCATTTTTTCAATGATTAAAACATAGATTAAATAAAATAACTTCCTGCTATAGGATTTTAATTGGTAGCTTAGAATCAAAAAGTTTTATGAAGAATAAAATGACTTGTCTGTATTCAATTATTTTCTATCAGAAAGGCAAAAGTTGATGGTGAAGGAAAAATAGAATAAGAAACTGCTGACTGCTGTCCAAATTTACTCAAATGTAAAAAAGTAGGAGCTAGAAATGCAGGTATTCTCTTATAAAATAAATTGAGGTTAATTATGTTTCTTTATAGGTTAAAATGAGTAGATTGGAGCAGAATCCATAAATTAATTAAAAGCTCTGATTTTAGACTCTTCCTCGTTGTCAAATGAAAGCCATTGAGAAATCATGGGACTATAGAATTAGGATGATGTAATCTAGTGAGCAACCTTGTCAAGCCTGTGGTACTTTGAGGTTTCCCAAGTCCCTTATGATAGCATCCATCACTGTTCTTTGGTTGGATTCAACATCTACACTGAAGAACACAGTATGTCTATAGTACTTATGTTTAGCAATTTCTACCTACAGGTGGTGTTAAAAAATTATTTGTCTAGTTATACTTACCAATTTTTAGTTCCAGTTCTTCCACTGAAAAAAAATAGACTATTTTATAATTTGACAACAATAAGTTATAACATGAAATGGAAATTGGTGTTTTCAGAAACAAATCAAATATCGAAAAAAGTATTAGTAAAAAATATTTTTCCAATTACATATACTCTGTGTAGATATGAGAATGCATAGGTTACAGTCTTTCTGGGCTAACATAGCTGATTTGGGGATGATGGAAACATTCTGCAATCTAATGCAAATACAGAGCAATGATTCTGCAATAGAAAAGCAAAATATTTTATAAAATATACAAGATTTTATTAAATTAATACAAACAATTCTGGATAACTGAAAAGCCATCCACAATGAAGTGATGACATTTACAAGCATAGTGATGTGATGGGGATTTCAAACAAAAATGATTTGAATATAAACAGTGAACGAAGCCACTGAGAAAATGAGTAAAGATTTTAAAAATTTGGCAAAAATAAAAAGATATATTTATGCTGTAAAATTTGGTAGAATAAGTTGTTTAAATATTCCACATGATTTATTCTGTATTATTTTTAAGATTCTACTTTATAGGGCCCAATGGCTCACACCTGTAATCTCAGCACTTTGGGAGGCCACCATGGGCAGATCAGGTCAGGAGTTCAAGACCAGCCTGGTCAACGTAGTGAAACCCTGTCTCCACTAAAAATATAAAAATTGGCTGGATGTGGTGGTGGGCACTGGTAATCCCAGCTACTTGGGAAGCTGAGGCGGGAGAATCATTTGAACCCAGGAGGAGAAAGTTGCAGTGAGCCAAGATTGTGCCACTGCACTCCTGCCTGGCCGACAGAGCGAGACTGCATCTCACACACACACACACATACACACAAAAAAGATTCTATTTTATAATTCAAAATATAGTTAGTATTTTGCTAATTTTTAAAGTTTCAGTTTGTTTCTAGATAAATTCTGAACTATTTTGTAAATCAAGCATTTTGAGATCACTCAGAAATAGAGATTTTTTGTATAGACAGTATATAGGTTTTGTTAAATTAATTTTATACAGATATGTATGCATAAAATATTTTTTAATTTTTGTAACTGAATCTCATTTTTCAGATTGTATTAGTGCTGCTGTAAAGAACTGCCTGAGACTGGGTAATTTATAACGTAAAGAGGTTTAAATTGACTCACATTTTCTCATGGCTGGGAGAACCTCAGAAAACTTACAATCATGGCAGAATGAGAAGCAGACACATCTTTCTTCACAGGGCAAGAGGAAGAGAAGTGCTAAGTAAAGTGGGAAAAGCCCCTTATAAAACCATTAGATCTCATGAGAACTCAGTTACTATCATGAGAACAGCATGGGGGAACCACCACCATGAGCTAATCACCTCCTACAAGGTTTCTTCCCCAACACGTGGCAATTACAGTTTGAATTATAATTCAAGATGAAATTTGAGTGACGACACAGAGCCAGAGCATATCACAGAGAAATTTTATATTAAGTACTAACATAACATTTAAAAGAAACTTGTTTCAAACCATGTAAAGCAATCTAAGTCTCATAATCTTAAGCACTGGGAGTTCATGAAGTAGAGTTTGAAAATGAATTAACAATATTTAATAATATATATCTGGCATAGTGTATTTAACACAACTTTTAGAGTAGTATATTTTTAAAGTATGTGTACCATTTACAAGGATGCAACACACACTTTTACTCATGAAATAATTACACATTTTTCTCATTGGTCTATATGTAAATTCTGAAAACAGAAAATGTTCCTTATAGCATGATTTTTTAGGACATTCGATATCTATTACCAAATTCACATGTCCATATATCATATGCAATATATATAAGATGGGTGTGTGTGTGTGTGTGTGCCTGTGTGTGTGTGTGTGTATGTAAAACTATAGTACTGCACCTACATTAGAATGTAAGCTTCATAACAACAAGGAATTACCTCCTCATTGCTGAAATATAACTTCTTCCACATAGGTGGTGATTAAGAAATGCTTATTTAAATAATATGAAAGAAAAAGTAAGTTTGAGTAAGTCAGAAAGCTATTTTCTAAAAAATATAAATAAATAAAAGTAAACATGTTTATTAAGGATTCACACTAATAATGCCAAAATAGACTTGGTGTGATTAGCAATATCCCTGTGATTAGCAATGTTCCTTAATCAAATGAGCTGATTGTCTATATATGTGATTTGTTAAATCACTGCCATCAAAAAAAACTTGAAAACCCTGTGTACGCCAAAGGCAGAAATCACAGTACAAACATTGCTACTTCAAATAGCATTGAAGTTAGCACCACAGAAAAAAATAGAGGCAGAATTGCCACTTAGACTCACAAAGGTCTCTCGTATGCTTAACAAGGAGGATTAACTTAATTATAAGTACTATTGAATAAAATAATTATATTGCCACCTGAATAAAAGTTATTTGGCAAAAAATATAAAATGCATATTGCAGACCACACAACATAATCTGCAAGATAATATTCTGGATTATGGTGTCCAGAACAATACCCCCCATCTATGTGACTTACCCCAAATAGAGTTTTATAACCACTAACAAAACTCTATAATTGTTCATGGAAAATATGCATGAAAATTTAATTGATCAATAACCAAAATGAAGTGCTTTAGGTACAATGCAATGTTGCATGTATTACTCTATTTGTGTAAATTTCTTTTAAAACAAGCCAATTGATTTTTGGTATTATTGAAACTCCCTACATGAATTTATTCTATTATTATTATCTAGGTTTTTGAACACACTAATTTTTAGATATAAGTATACAGGAATAGTTCTTGAACTATTTTTTTCAACTTCAAGCTGTAAGCCCTGCGCTATACTACTAAGTAACAAGAAACAGTATTACTAAAGATGTATGTGTTAGTCCACTCTCACACTGCTATAAAGAACTTCCCTGAGACCAGGTAATTTATAAAGGAAGTAGGTTTAATTGACTCACAGGACTGCATGGCTGGGGTGGCTTCAGGAAACTTACAATCATGGTGGAAGGGAAAGCAGACATCTTCTTCATAAGGCAGCAGGACAGAAAGAAGTGCAAGCAAGGGAAAAATGCCAGATGCTGATAAATATCAGATCTTGTGGGAACTCACTCACTACCACGAGAATAGCATGGGGAAACCGCATGATTCAATCATCTCCCAGGAGGTCCTTCCCTTGACACGTGGAGATTATGGGGATTACATTTGGGGATTCTATTTTGGTGGAGACACAGAGCCAAACCATATCCTTCCCCCCGTAAACCATTCCAAATCTCATGTCTTTTCATGTTTCAAAACCAATCATGCCTGCCCAACAGTCCTCCAAGATTTTAAATCATTTTAGCATTAACGCAAAAGTCTTCTCTGCAAAGTGTCATCTGAAAGAAGGCAAATCCCTTCTGCTAGGAGCCTGCAAAATCAAAAGCAAGGTAGTTCCTTCCAAGATGCAATGTGAGTATAGGCATTAAATAAATGTTCCCATTTCAAATGGGAGAAATTGACCCACATCAAGGGCTACAAGCCCCATGCAAGTCCAAAATCCAGTGGGGCAGTCATTAAATCTTAAAGCTCTAAAATGATCTCCTTGGACTCCATGCCTCACATCCAGGGCACACATGCAAGAGGCTGGTACTCACAGCCCTGGGCAGCTCCCTCCCAGGCTGGTGATATGTGTCTGTGGCTTTTCCAGGAACATGGTGCAAGCTGTCAATGGACCTAACATTCTGTAGTGTGGAGGACGCTGGTCCTCTTCTGACAGGTCCATTAGGAAATACCCCAGTGGAGACTCTCTGTGAGGGTTCCAACCCCACATTTCCCTTCTGCACTGTCCTAGCAGAGATTCTCCATGAGGGGTCTGCCCATGCAGCAGACTTCTGCCTGCCTTGTGTCCATACATCCTCTGAAATCTAAGTGGAGGTTCCTGAACCTCAATTCTTGACTTCTGTGCATCCACAGACCCAACACCATGTGGAAACTGCCAAGGCTTGGGGCTTGCACCCTCTGAATTCATCATCTGAGCTGTGCTTGACCCCTTTTTGCCATGACTGCAGCTGAAGCAGCTGGGACAGGAAGCCCCCATGTCCTGAGGCTCCACAAGAGCTCTGAAATTCCCTGGAGACATTTTCCTCATTGTCTTGGTAATAAACACACATCTCCTTGTTACTTATGCAAATTTCTGCAACTGGTTTGAATATCTCACCAGAAAATGAATTTTTCTTTTCCACCACATGATAGGGCTGCAAATTTTCCAAACTTCTATGCTCTGCTTCCCTTTTAAACCTAAGTTCCAATTTCAAATCATCTCTTTGTGAATGCATAAAACTGAATGCTTTCAGAATAATTGAGGTCACATCTTGAATGCTTTGCTGCTTAGAAATATATTCCACCAGATACCCTACATCATGTCTCTCCAACTCAAGGTTCCACAGAGCTCTAGAGGAGGGGAAAAATGCCACCAGGTTCTTTGCCAAACATGGTATGAGTGACCTTTACTCCAGTTCCCAATAAATTCCTCGTCTCCACTTAAGACCACCTCAGTCTGAACATCATTGTCCGAATCACTATCAACATTTCGGTCAAAATCACTCAAAAAGTCTCTAGAAAGTTCCAAACTTTTCCACATTTTTCTGTCTTCTTCTGAACCCTCCAAACGGTTCCTACCTTTGCCTGTTACCAGTTTCAAAGTTGTTTCTACATTTTAGGGTATCTTTATAGCAGTACCCCAATATCTGAAGTACCAACTTAGTGTATTAGTCTGTTCTCACCCTGCTATAAAGAACTTTCCTGAGACTTGGTAATTTATTAAAAAAAAAAAAAAAAAGGAGGTTTTTTGTTTGTTTGTTTGTTTGTTTTTTATTGAGTCTCACTGTCTCCCAGGCTGGAGTGCAGTGGTGTGATCTCAGCTCACTGCATGCTCTATCTCCCAGGTTCACACCATTCTCCTGTCTCAGCCTCCCTAGTAGCTGGGACTACAGGCGCATGCCACCATGCCTCACTTATTTTTTACATTTTTAGTAGAAACGGGGTTTCACAGTGTTAGCCAGGATGGTCTCGATTTCCTGACCTTGTGGTCCGCCAGCGGCGGCCTCCCAGTGCTGGGATTCTAGGCGTGAGCCACCAAACCCAGCCAGGAAAGTTTAATGGACTCACACTTCTACATGGTTTGGGAGGCTTCAGGAAACTTACAATCATGGGGGGCAGAAGAGGAAATGGGCACATTATTCACAAGGAGGTAGGAGAGAAAGAAGAAGTGCAAGCAGAGGAAATGCCAGACACTTATAAAACCATTAGATCCCATGAGAACTTACTCACTATCACCAGAACTGCATGAGGGAACCACCCTCATGATCCAATCACTTCTCACGAGATTTCTTCTTGACAGGTGGGGATTATGGGGATTACAATTCAAGATGAGATTTAGGTGGGGACACAGAGCCAAACTATATCAATATAATTACACTGCTGTAATTATTGTACTTAACACAACTTTGGAAGATAAAAGTTCATAAGAAGTTTCTATACTGTTGTGAAAATCTGTTATAATAATTCAAATCCGTGGTTCAAAGTTTCTCTGAGGTATTACTCTAAAATAGGTATCAGTTTTAAATATTTTATACATTGTTAACCATAGACATATATTGTTATATTTTCATGTTTATATTAAGGAATCAATAAGTATTTACATAATTATTTCCTGTGATTTAATATAATTTCTCAAATAATCTAGGTTTGAACTATAAAAACAAAATAATAAAAATTTCAGAAGGAAATGATAGTTTGTTTTATGTAGTAAGGACATTGACTTAGGAGTCTTGGTGTTTCTGTACTATTTCCAGCTCTGGCACTAGATAGCATCATGTGTTTGGTCATTTTACTTATTTCACTTACACTCCCTGACCTAAGTATTCTCTCCGCTCTGAATCTGTGTCAGATGAATCGAATCAGAATTGATGGCTCCTTCTTTTGTAAAACCCCTCAAAAGTTTATATGCTTTCTCTTGTACTTATCATATTGCCGTGAATATATTTGCTTGTGTTTCCTATATTAGATTTATACTTGAAGTTTCATTTATTATAGCTTTCACAGCATGTAGCACATTATCTAGCTTACAATAGGTCTGTTAGTAATACTTATTTGAATTAAATTTTACTGATAAAATGAATACTGAAGCTTTTTATGTATAAGCTTATAAGATTTCTATAACTGTTTAATTAAATCAAAATATCCAAAACATTGTGAAACATGATAGTCACCAATATACCTGTCCATTTTTCACTTTTTAAAATTCTGTTTATAACAATAAATATATCCAGAATATTAGCAACTTTACATGGGATTTGGGACATTGGTTTTGATAGTGCTCTATCTCATCAAACTCAATTTAAGAATCCTTTTTTAACAATAGTGGTATCAAATATTGATCCCAAAGTATTTTGAAATATCATATACTTCAATTCTTTATGAGATATCAAGACAAGTCCAGTATATCAAGAAAAATGTCTGGTTTCACATGGCATTTGACAGCTGTATCTACTAATTAGTCTTTCCCAACTGCTCATTAAAATTTCAAAGTCAAAAAAGTCAAAAAAGAAAACTGAACATTTAAACATGTAAAGCCAAACTATACATACAATTATTGGAAAATCTCATTAAGATGATGAACAAAGCCAATCTGAAAAAAAAAAAAAATATGTATCACCTATAATTTGCCTCTCGGAGGAAGGAGTACAGTTTACCTATAGGTAGGTAGGTAAAAAGATATTTAGTCCCGCCAGTCAGCACTATAAAATTTTCTTTGATAGAATACCATAGATAACAGTAGTCCAGAGAGTCCAATTAATAACAGAACATGAAAACTGATGGTGTTTCTTTGTTGATGGATGACCTGTTATTAGTAGACCAAGATAAGTGATCTAGGAAAAGGCAGAGGCAGGAATAACACTATTATCCTAGAATGCTGTTTCAGCAGAAAGCACCATAGTTCAAATGCCAGAAAACAAGCATGACCTTATGAGTAGACTTTTATCTTGTTTCAAAACAAGTGCACTGTTGAAAATCTACCAGTCTGATGGGGGAAAGAAGACAGAATGTACAAAATCATGAAGGTGACTTTTCAAAATGCACGTACTTGTTCTCCACCCGTTTATCTCATTTTAAGATACAACATTTTCCAACTTTTATTGTGCATAAGGATCAATGAGGAGAATGTACGTAAAATTCAGATTTACCTAATCCATATGCAGAATTTCATTTTCAGTCTGTGGTAGATTTCAGAATTATATTTATTTTAATTAAAATATTTATTGAGTACATACTTTGTGACAGAAACAAATCTGACCATTTCTTACCCTCATGGAGTCTACATTCTAGTGGGAGGTAAGGCAGAAACTGTAAGAAACAAAGAAAACAAATTATAAATTTATAAAAGTTAATAATGGTCATGAAATAAAAACAAAGACAGGGTAACAGGGTAACATGGACCTGGGAAAGTCAGGGAGGCAAATGTTGCAATAAAAAACTTGATGTATAGGGTAGATCGCATTGGAAAGTTTGGCATTTGAGCAATTTGAATACCCTCAAGTTACATAAATATAAGTAATCATGGAATACATTCTGAGGGTGCATTAGGGGCATTTTATTTTTACCAGAAAATTCTCAAAGACTCTCTTCTTTCTTCCAACTTTTACCTACCTACCCCAGAACTCTGGGCATATGATAATTACAAGATAAAGTGGACCATGAATATGACCTACAAAGGATAGATTAAAAGCTTATAATAAAACTATTTATGTAGAGATTGAGAAGTTTTCAGAAAAATTTTCAAATCTACAGTAAAAGATAATGTATAAAAATGTAACATGAATGAAAATGGACATACAAATATAAATAAGAAGAGTTTAACTGAAGTAAAATAATTAGATGAAAGGTAACTCAACAATATAAATAAGCACTAGGAAGAATGTAAAATATTATTGACAAAATTAAAATAAGTATACAGAAGAATTGAAGATTAATGTAGAAAGCAATGTTGAGACACTTTCATAAACAACTGAAGAAAGAAAAAATGAAATGAATGTATGAAAAACATATTGTATATATGATATATATTGCATTATATAATAGAGTTTTAAAAATCTATTATAATAGAATTTTTAAAATCAAGACATTCTATGATCTTTTATTACATTTTAAAAAATGTAATAATGATTTTTTTTAAAAAACATGTATAATCTGGAAAATAATGAACATAAGTAAGGTGATAAATTTTCAAAAGAATTACCTCAAACTTATTTTTATTGATTGGTTAAAATAAATGAATTAGCTAAAGCAACTAGAAGAAAATACTAACAAAACAAACATAAGGAAGAATAAGAGACTTTGAAAATCAAGTGAAAAACACTGCAGCTAATATAAACTATATGCACAGTGTTTGCTAAGTAAATAAACATAGAATATTATTAATTTCTACTAATAAGTAGAAAACTTCATGTGATGGTTAATACTGAGTGTCAACCTGAATGAACTGAAGGATGCAAACTATTGATCCTGTGTGTGTCTGTGAGGGTGTTGCCAAAAGATATTATCATTTGAGTCAGTGGGTTGTGGAAGGCAGACTCACCCTTAATCGGGGTGGACACCATCTAATCAGCTTCAGTGAATATAAAGCAGGCAGATGATTGTGAAAAGGCTAGACTGGCCTAGCTCAGGTCTAACTTACAACGGGTCCAGTGGGTCGCCAGACTCATGCTGTGGTCATTTCCCCAGTACCAGAATGCACAATTGGCATAGAAATACTTAGCAGCTGGCAGAACCCCCCACATTGGCTCCCTGAGTGGTAGGGTGAGAGCTACTATGGTGGAAAAGGCCAAATGGAAACCATTAGAGCTGACTCTACCTAGAAAAACTGTAAATCAAAAGCAATATTTCATCCCAGGAGGAATTTCAGAGATTAGTGCCACCATCAAAGATGCATGGGTCGTGATTTCTATCATATCCATGTTTAACTCTCCCATTTGGGTTATGCAGAAGACAGATGGATCTTGGAGAATTACAGTGGATTACTGTCAGATTAACCAAGTGGTGACTCCAGCTGCACCTGGTCTATCAGATATAGTTTTATTGCTTGAGCAAATTAACACATCTGCTGGTACCTGGTATGCAGTCATTGACTGGGCAAATGCCTTTTTTTCCATTTCTGTCCATAAGACCCACCAGAAGTAATTTGCCTTCAGCTGGAAAGATTGGCAATGTACCTTTGCTGTCCTAGCTCAGGAGTATATCAACTCTCCAGCTTTGTGTCATAATCTTATTAAGCGACACCTTGGTTCCTTTTTGCTTCTGCAAGATATTCCACTGGTCCATAACACTGATGACATTATGCTGATTGGATCCAGTGATCAAGGAGTGGCAAACACACTGGATTTATTGATGAGACATTTGTGGACCAGACGATGCAAAATAAATCTGAATAAAATTCAGGGACTTTCTACCTCAGTAAAACTTCTAGGATTACAGTGGTGTGGAGTCTGTCAAGGAATTCCTCCTAAGGTGAATGATAAGTTGCTGTATATGGCCCCTCCTACAGCCAAAAAAAGAACAACACCTAGTGGGCCTATTTGGATTTTGGAGGCAGCACATTTTTCATTTGGATGTGTTACTCTGGAAAATTTTCAAGGGACCTGGAAGGCTATCAGTTTTCAGTGGGTTCAGAGTGGGAGAAGGCTCTTCAATAGTTCCAGACTGCTGTGAAAGCTGCTCTACCACTTGGGTCATATGACCCAACACATCCAATGGTGTTTTATATGTCAGTGGCAGATAGAAATGCTGTTTGAAGCCTCTGTCGGGTCTCCATAGGTTAATCACACTGGAGGTCTCTAGGATTTTTGAGTGAAGCCCTGCCGACTTCGGCAAGTAACAACTCGTCCATTTAAGAAAGGTCTTGGCCTGTTACCGGGTTTTGGTAGAAACTGAACTTTTGACTATGGGTCATCAAGTCACCATGCAACCAGAAGGGCCTATCATGAACTGGGTGCTTTCTGGCCCATCTAACCATAAAGTAGGTCATACACAGCAGCATTCTGTTATGAAATGGAAGTGATATATGTGTGACAGGGCTCGAGCAGGTCCTAAAGCCAAAAGTAAGCTACATGAGGAAGTGTTTCAAATGTCCGTGGTCTCCATTCCTGTAACCCTGCCTTTTCTCCCCTTGCCTATACCGACAGCATCTTGGGGAGTTTTCTATGATCAGTTGACAGAGGAAGAGAAGAGTAGGGCCTGGTTCACAGACAGTTCTGCACAATACACAGGCACCACCTGAAAGTGGACAGCTGTACCACTACAGTCCCTTCCTAGGACATCCATGAAGGACAACAGTGAAGAAATATCTTTCAAGTCAGCCAAACTTTGAGTAGTGCCCCTGGTTGTGCACTTGGCATGGAAAGAGAAATGGCCAGATATGTGGCTATATACTGACTCATGGGATGCAGCCAATGGTTTGTCTGGATGGTCAGGGACTTGGAAGAAGCATGATTGAAAAATTGGTGACAAAGATATTTAGGGAAGAAATATGTGGATGGACTTTCCTGAGTGGTAAAAAAAAAAAAAAAAAAAAAAAAAAAAAAAAAAAAAAGTGAAGATATTAGTATCCCAAGTGAGTGCTCACCAATGGGTGACCTCAGCAGAGGAGAATTTTAATAATCAAGTGGACAGGATGACCTACACTCTGTGGACACCAGTTAGCCTCTTTCTCCAGCCACCCCTGTCATCGCCCAGTCGTCTCATGAACAAAGTGGCTATGGTGACAGGGATGGAGGTTACACATGCTCTCAGTCACATGAACTTCCACTTACCATGGCTAACATGGCTATGGTCACTGCTGAGTGTCCAATTTGCCAGCATTAGAGACAAACACTGAGTTCTCACTATGGCACCATTCATTAGGGTGATCAGCCAGCTACCTGATGGCAGGTGAATTATATTGGACCTCTTCTATCATGGAAAGGGCAGAGGTATGTCTTCACTGGAATAGACACTTACTCCAGATATGGGGTTGCCTATCTTACACCTAGTGCTTCTGCCAAGACTTCCATCCATGGACTCATGGAATGATTTATCCACACAGCATTGCCTCTGACCATGGCACTCACTTTACTGCTAAAGAAGAGCAGCACTGGGCTCATGCTCATGGAATTCACTGGTTTTACCATGTTCCCCATCATCCTGAAGTAGTTGGATTGATAGAATGATGGAATGGCCTTTTGAAGTCACAATTACAATGCCAACTAGGTGACAATACTTTGCAGGCTTTGGGAAAAGTTCTCCAGAAGGCCGTGTACAATCTGAATCAGTATCCAATATATGGTACTTTTTCTCCCATAGCCGGGATTCACAGGTCCGGGATTCAAGGGGTTAAAGTAGAAATGGCACTACTTATCATCCCCCTCTAGTGATCTACTAGCAAAATTTTTGCTTCCTGTTCCTGCAACATTACATTTGGCTGGCTTAGAGGTCTTAGTTCCAGAGGGAGGAACACTGCCAACAGGAGACACAACAATGACTCCATTAAATAGGAAGTTAAGATTGCCACCTGGACACTTTGGGTTTCTCCTACCTTTAAATCAATAGGCTAAGAAGGGAGTTTCAGTGTTGGCTTGGGTGATTGACCTGGACTATCAAGATGGAATCAGTCTACTTTTCCACAACAGAGGTAAAGAATAGTATGCAGGGAATATAGGAGATCCATTAGGGCATCTGTTAGTATTACCATACCCTGAGATTAAGGTCAATGGGAGGCTACAATAGCCCAATTCAGGCAGGACAATAAATGGCCCACACCCTTCAGGAGTGAAGGTTTGGGTAACTCTACCAGGAAAAAAAAAAAAAAAAACCATGACCTGCTGAGGTGCTTGCTGAAAGCAAAAGGAATACAGAATGGATAGTAGAAGAAGGCAGTCATCAATACCAGCTACAGTCATGTGACCAGTTGCAGAAACGAGGACTGTAATTATGATGAATATTTTCTCCTTCTTGTGTTGAAAACATGTTTGTGCATGTATACATGTGTACTAAGAAAATATCTTCCTTTTATTTTATTTTTATTTTATCATGTAACATAAAATTTATTGACTTCATGTCAGCACTTAAGTATTGTTAACTTTATGTAAAAACATTTGGATTGGAGATTGGTGCTTTTCTGGTTGTAGGAAGGATAGTTGTATGATGTTAAACATAATTATGACCTTACTCTAGTCTTTATTTGAAGATTATATATGATCTTAAAAGATGTGTATGAGTTCAAGTTGCCAAGGAGTGGACTTGTGATGGTTAATACTGAGTGTCCATTTGATTGGATGGAAGGATGCAAAGTATTGATTCTGGGTGCGTTTTTGAGGGTGTTGCCAAAGGAGATTCATGTTTGAGTCAGTGGGCTGGGAAGCAGACTCACCCTTAGTCTGGGTGGGCACCATTTAATCAGCCACCAGCAAATACAAAGCAGGTAGAAAATTGTGAAAAGGGTAGACTGACCTAGCCTCCCAGCCTTCATCTTTCTTTCATGCTGGATGCTTCCTGTCCTCGAACACCAGAGTCCAAGTTCTTTAGTTTTGGAACTCAGACTGGCTCTCTTTGCTCTTTAGCTTGCAGACAGCCTATTGTGGGACCTTGTGATCATGTAACTTAATACTTAATAAACTCCCATATGTAAATAGGATACACACACACACACACACACACACACACATATTCTATTAGTTCTATTTTTCTAGAGAACCCCAACTAATACACTTCATAAGGACATAATAATCTTAGCCATCACAATAAAATATAATTGCTAGGAATAAGCTGATTTAAAAAAAAGTGTGATCTAGACAGATTTATCTTTATAGATAGATAGATTAGTTTGAGTTCTATTTTTCTATTAAGTTAATTATTTTTCATAAAATATATATATATATATATCTTATTATAGAAGGACACTAGTTTGCTGTATTTATTATATATTCATCTATAAATACACAACCAATACTATTCCATTTTTTTCAAGTAGGAAATTTAAAATAAGCTATATATTCTCTAAAAAAGTAGAAAATAGACTAACAACACAAAGAATTGATCAACAACAATAATAAACTATAAGTAATACTCAAATCAGTGTTATAATAGGTGGTGCAACCAGACTCCTCTTACAAAAGCTAACTGAGCATATATCATCATCAGTATTTTGAGATATGAAGACTTCTTAAAAGGTGGATTCTATTACTTTCTTCATTATTGTGTATTGCATGTTAGTAGAGTTCTGGCAGTCAACAGATGGAAAATAGAAGAGGTAACTGGAGAATGTTTAATCAAAGAAGTAGTTACAAAGGTATAGGTATGGTCAGGGAAGCAAAACGGGAAGTCATAACCTGAGGACCATGGGAAAGCTTTTAACTGCTCCAGACCTGATGAATAAAGAGAGGTAGCAATTGCCTGAAGCCAGTAGAAGCTATAAGAAAGACTGTCTAATGAGAGCAGTTGCCTAATATGGAAAAAAGTAAACAAATAAACAACAGCAACAATGACAACAACAAACCCAGCCACTTTCCAGTCAAGTCCTCTGGGTAGAAACTCATGAAATAAATAGCTGTTGGTCCTTCCTGCTGGCACTGTAGATCCTACTGGTGGTGCTCCTCATAGACCACAGTCAGCGAGAACCAAGAGGGCAAGTGATTGCAGGTAGCACTGGCAAAGCATCTTATATTATGCCAGTTCTCTAGTATGTCTGTAACAAAGTAACACAAAGTTAGCAATTTAAACAAAATAAGTTATTTTACAGCGTTGGACGTTAAGAAATCAGGCACCAGTCTCGCCTGGCTCAAATCAAGGTGTTCGCTTAGCTATATTCCTTTATGGTGTCTCTAGGCAAAAGTCTGTGCTTCTGTTGTTCTTTACTTGTTTGTTTGTTTCCTTTTAGTGTCTGGAGGCCATCTCATCCCTTGGCTCTGGTGGTGACCCCTTCCAATATCTCAATGCTAGCAGTGTTTCATGTCTGTTACACTGCAACTGCATTCCCTTCCCTTTCTTCTTGTCTCCTCTTCCCTCTGCCCTCCCCAAAGTCAGAGTCAGTAACTATCAATTTTTAGCAAATAATAGCAACAGCTAGAAATGGAGAGAGGGTATATTATTCTCAAATTTCAAAGATAAAGCCCAATTATACTTAGGTAGAACATCAAAAAATGAAATACAAAAGGAAGAGTAATGCTTAAAAAATTCTGTACAATGACATCTCCTCAGAATAGTAAACTGTATAAATAAACGTATACAAAGCTTTGTAGGATGGAGTTGTAATAAAAGAATTTTCTTTAAAGTTAAATTGTCAGTCATCTATAAAGGCAACACAAAACATTCAGTGACAAAAGCTTAAAAACACTGCAGGACAGTTATCTGCATGGACTGGCACCAACTCAATTCTCCCCACTTTTTCACTTGCTGTTTTCAAGGATAACATTGCAGAAAGTTCTGGGAGTGTAGCATTTTCAGCTAGAGAGGGACTGATGAAACAGCTCTAGCTCTGCTCCAGTGCCCCTTGTAACACCATGCCTTTCAACATTGCAACCCAGCGTACTGTCTCAAATTTCAGACATAAAACCCAGGGCACACTGCTTTTCAGAGTCCCTAAGCTGTGGTGCAAGTAGGACATGAACAGACAGTCTCTGTCTATGCCAAGCAGCTTTCGTGAGTCTTGAGGAGCTGGCTGGTAATTAATTCTAAGCTTTTGTTGTCCCTTGTGCCTATTTGTGAGTAATCAATCTACTTCATGTCACTTGTTTTAAAGGAGGTGTTCTGAATCACAAGACTCAAACAGGTTGGTAACCAGTTAAACTGCTTCACACACACTTTAATTAAAAATTGTTCATGTACATTTCACAATAATTAAAAGATGAATTAAAAATAAAAATTCAAGAATGGAAAATCTATGACGTTAGCAGTGCAGGTAATATTAGCAGTAGAGGTAATATTAGCAGTACAGATAACAACATCCCAAATTTGAAAAATTTGAATTAAATTTAAAGATTAGAAAGAATTTAAAAAGCTCTACAATATTGTCCATGGTATTGTTTAAAAAACTTTTACAGTGATTACATAAAAATATCATGGCATTATTTCATTCTTCCACTTGCAGTAAAGAAACTACTTGAGAGTAGAAAATTTGTAAAGAAAAGAGGTTTAATCAGCTCACAATTTTGCAGGCTTCTTCTTCTGGGGTGGCCTCAGGAAACTTACAATCATGGCAGAACATGAAGAGGAAGCAAACACATCTTCACATGGCAAGCAAAAGAGAAAGAGCAAGAGAGACAGAGAGAGAGCAAGCAAGTGCGGGAAAAGGGAAGTGCTACACACTTTCAAACAACCAGCTATTCTGGGAACTTACTCACTGTTATGAGAACAGCAATGGGGATATTTACCTTCAGGATCCAGTCACCTCCTACCAGGCCCCTCCTTCAACATCATGATTCAGCATGAGACTTGGGTGGGGACACAGAGCCAAACCACATTATTCCACTCCTGGCCCCTCCCAAATCTCATGTCCTCACATTACAAAACACAATCATGTCACACTAACAAAGTCTTAACTCATTCCAGCTTTAACTGAGAAGTCCAATTATCTGTTTAAGTATCTATAAGAAACTTAAACAAATTTACAGCATAAAGACAAACTACCCCATTAAAAAGCAGGCAAAATACATTCACAGACACTTTTAAAAAGAAGACACACTTGTGACCAAAAAGCAAGTAATAAAATTTCAATACTACTGATCATTAGAGCAAGGCAAATCAAAATCACAATATGATACCATTTCATAACAGTCAGAATGGCTATTATCAAAAAGTAAAAAATAACAGATGCTGATAAGGTTGTTGAGAAAAGAGAACACTTATACATGATTAGTGGGAGTGTAAATTAGATTTACACACTTTAATTTACAGTGTAAATCTGTAAATTGTGGAAGACAGTGTGACAATTCCTCAAAGACCTGAAGGCAGAAATATCATTCAAGCCAGCTTTCTCATTACTGGGTATATACCCAAAAGAATATAAATCACTCTGTTTTAAAGACATATGCATGCATATGTTCATTGCAGCACTGTTTACAATAGCAAAGATATGGGAACAACCCAATGCCCATCAATGATAGACTGAATAAAGAAAATATGGTACATATATACCATGGAATACTATGTGGCCATAAAAAGAAATGATATCATGTCTTTTACAGGAACATAGATGGAACAGGAGGCTATTATTTTTAGCAAACTAATGCAGGAGCAGAAAACCAAATTTCATATGTTCTCAGTTATAAGTGAAAGCTAAATGGGACCAGGCATGGTGGCACATGCCTGTAATCTCAGCATTTTGGGAGACCAAGGCAGATGGATCATTGGGTGAGGAGATTGAGACCATCCTGGCTAACACGGTGAAATCCCGTCTCACTAAACATACAAAAAAAGTTAGCTGAGTGTGGTTGTGGGTACCTGTAGCCCCAGCTACTCAGGAGACTGAAGCAGGAGAATGGTGTTAACCTGGGAGGTGGAGCTTCCAGTGAGCTGAGATGGCACCACTGCACTCTAGCCTGCGTGACAGAGTGAGACTCCATCTCAAAAATAAAATGAAATAAAATAAAATAAAATAAAACAAAATAAAATAAAATAAAATAAAAGAGAGTTAAACGATAAGAACACATGGACACAGGGAGGGAAACAGCACACACTGAAGCCTATGAGAGCATGAAGGATGAGACGAGAAAGTCCGGAAAACTAACTAATGGATACTAGGCTTAACACCTCAATCAAGAAGTAATCTGTACAACAAACCCTAATGACACATGTTTACCTATGTAAGAAACCTGCACATCTACCCCAAAACTTAAAGTTAAAAATAATTACAAAATAAAAAGTTCAAGTCCAAAGTCTCATCTGAGACAAAGCAAGCCCCTTCCACCTATCATTCTGTAAAATCAAAAACAAGTTAGCTATTTCCAAGATACAATGAGTCTACAGGCATTTGTTAAGCATTCCTATTCCAAATGCAATAATTTGGCCAAAACAAAGGGGTTAAAGGCCCTGTACAAGTCTGAAACTCATCAGGGCAGTCATTAAATCTTAAAGCTTCAACATAATCTCCCTTGGCTTTATGTCTCATATTCAAGGCACACTAATGCAAAGAATGGGCTTCTAAGGTCGTCAGCAGTTCCACCCCTGTGGCTCTGCAAAGTATAGCCACCATGCTTGCTTTTGCTGCCTGATAATGCATGGCTGTGGCTTTTCCAGGCACACCGCAAAAGCTGTCAGTGCATCTGCCATTTTGGATTGTGGAGGACAGTGGACCTTTTCTCATGGCTACACTAGGCAATACCCTAGTGGGGACTCTGTGTGAGGCTCTAACCCCACATTTCTCCTGTGCACTGCCTCATAGAACTGCTCCATGAGGGCTCCACTCCTGTAGCAGACTTCTGCCTGGACATCCAGACATTTCCACGCTTCCTCTGAAGTCTAGATGAAGGGTCCTAATCCCAAACACAGCCTTAACACCACATGGAAGCCATCAAATCTTGGGGCTTGCAACCTCTGAAGTAATGACTCAAGCTGTACCTTGGTCCCTATTAGCCACAGATGGAGTGAGAGAGTCTGGGACATGGGGCATCATGTCTCAAGGCTACACAGAGCAGCAGGG
Source organism: Rhinopithecus roxellana (assembly GCF_007565055.1). Lineage (NCBI taxonomy): Eukaryota > Metazoa > Chordata > Mammalia > Primates > Cercopithecidae > Rhinopithecus > Rhinopithecus roxellana. Next base: position 138,489,160 of record NC_044550.1, read on the forward strand.
TTCTGTGCCTGGCTCATGAAACAATTTTTCACTCCTCAGTCTTCAGGTCTGTGATGAAAAGGGATGCCACGAAGTCTCTAAAATTCCTTTGAGACATTTTCCTGATTTTCATTGATATAAACATTTGAATCCTCTTTACTGATGCAACTTTCTGAAGCTCTTGAATTTCTCCCCCAGAAAATGGGTTTTTGTTTTCTACCACATGGTCAAAGTGCAACTTTTTCAAACTTTTTTTCTCTGCTTCCCTTTTAAATATAAGTTCCAATTCCAGACCATCCCTTTGAAAACACATAAGAGCAAACACTCTTAGAAGCAGCCAAGTTACAGCTTGAGTGCTTTACTGCTTAGAAATTTATTCTGCCAATTGCACTGAATCACCTTTTTCATGATGCAAGTTCCACAGATCTCTACAGCAGGGGCACAATGCTGCCAGCCTCTTTGTTAAAGCAAAATAAGAATCGCCTTTACTCCAGTTCCCAATAAGTTCCTCATCTCCATGTGAGACAACCTCAGCCATGACATCACTGTCCATATCACTATTAGCATTTTAATCACAGCCATTCATTGAGTCTCTAGGAAATTTGAAACATTTTCTCCTCTTCCTGTTTTTTTTTTCTCAGTGCTTCAAAATGTTCCAACCTCTGTCTATTACCCAGTTCCAAAGCTGCTTCCACATTTTCAGGTATCTTTACAGCAATGCCCCACTTCTTGATACCAATTTTCTGTATTAGTCCATTTTCATACTGCTATAAAAAACTATCTGAGACTGGATATTTTATGAAAGAAAGAGGCTTAATTGACTCACGATTCTGCATGATGTACAGAATTGTGCTTCTGGGGAAGACTCAGGAAACCTACAATCACAGTGGAACATGAAAGAAAAGCAAGCACATCTTCACATGACCAGCAGGAGAGAGAGAGAGGAGGGGGAAGTGCTACACACTTTCAAACAACCAGATCTTGTGAGAACTCACTAACTCTCATGAGAACAGCAAAGGGGAAATTTGCCCCTTTGATCCGATCACCTCCCACCAGGTCCCTCCTCCAACAATGAAGATCAAAATTCAACATGAGATTGGTGTGGGGACATAGAGCCAAACAATATCAATCATTATATTTTATATAAAGTTTTTAAAACTTTATCAATTTATATTATCATATGTCTGAGTATCACTTTTTAGTATATTTTGCAATGATATTTTCCCTCATTAGGATAATTATTTGTCCAATCATTCATTAAATATTTTCATTATTCCCACAACCATATATATTTATTTACATTCTTGGGCTTCTCGACGTTCCATTTTATTTCATAGGTTTTATTACAACTGGGATCCATATATATGGAAAAATAATGGCTGCATATATTGCAGAATTTTTACAAGGACTAACACATTTTGAAATGTTTTCCTTTATGATGTTTGCATATTATAATATTTCCTCAATGAGTATATATAATTTTACACTCTTTCTAAAATATGTCTATCTACTTTATTGATTTTACCCAGAGGCATATCTAAATTAGAATATCTACAAGAGGCCAGGCGTGTTGGCTCACATCTGTAATCCTAGCACTTCCAGAGCCAAGGTGGGTGGATTACCTGATCTCAGGGGTTTGAGACCAGCCTGGGCAACATAGAGAAAGTCTGTCTCTATTAAAATACAAAAAAAAAAAAAACAGGCGTAGCTGCATGTGCCCATAGTTCCAGCTTCTCGGGAGGCTGAGGCAGGAGAATTGCTTGAACCCAGGAGGCTGAGGTTGTGGTGAGCCATGATTACATCACTACACTGCAGCCTGTGTGACAGAGTGACACCCAATCTGGAAAAAAAAAAAAAAAAAAAAAAGAATATCTACAGGAGAAAACCTTTTTAATAAGCGTTCAGATATACCATTCCACCTATTTTATTACTTTTCAGCATGCTAATGTGGGAACAAGACTTAAGCTGAAACTTAAAATTTCTAGACTTCTGGATTATTTTATTCTTTCAGATTTTGCTGTTTTTTATGACTCATTAAAGATCATTTTAGTTCAATTCCAAAAAGTATATGCAACATTATTTTCAAGTAGTGATAACAAGGCTCTTTCACATCTGTTAAATAACTCAAACGTTTATTGGGCAAACTTTCCAGAAGAAAAGTCATTATTAATCTTACAGATATTGGTATTAAACTCTTTTCCTCTTTGTGTTAGTGTAACACTATCATCCAGATTTGTGTCCCAAGCACATTAGTTTACTCATTTATGAGTTCCTCATGCTTGTAAATATTCATTTGTTCAATTCATACTATTTTGATGAACTGAAATCTGCAATTACACCTTTAGGAAATAACTGTAAAACCTTATCTCTCAGTCGGTAATAATATTGCTAACTGATTTTTATATAATATTGTAGCATCAGAAACCCCAATATGTATCACATATAATGACGCAGTAATATATTTTGCCACAAAACCAAAATAAAAGGTAACTTGTAAGATGAGGTGAACTTTAATTTGACTCACTTTAGTAGACTTTTACTACCTCTATGTATCAGGTGTCATGTTGTATGACTTAAATATGCACAATAAAATGTATGTTTAAAAATAATTATAACATTAAAGCAGTTATGAAAATATCAATAGTATATATAAAGTACCACTTAAGACAATAATAGCTTGCTTTACATTATTGTGTTTATTTTTCCTGGTGGGTGTGGGGGTTTTGCATCAATAACAGCCATAAACATGTGCCTTTCATTCATCCCTCCCTCGATCCATTTTTTATTAATTCATCCATCTATCCATCAAGTCATCCATCCTTGGATACATAGTAAAGCATTTAGCAAAGTGTCTGACACTTAGTAAATGTTCAACAAGTGTGAGCTATTGTATAGTTATTTGCTCAGGTAATATTTCCTTCAGAATCCCATCCATCCCAGACTTCACTGATGGAATCAAATCTTGTTATTTGCCTTCATAGCCTTGACTACTTCTGCTTCAAGGTATTGGTCAAAATTGCAGCTTTATACTTTACCAAGTATTTTATGTCAGCCTCCATCTCTCTCTAATCCATAGCACGTTCAAGGCAGGGTTTTATTTTTGTTTTCTTGCTTAAGAGGGCATTTGGCACATGGTAGGTAAGTACCCAAGAAAGAGTGGATTGACGGGTGGATATATGGATAGATGCAAAGATAGATAGATAGATAGATAGATAGATAGATAGATAGATAGATAGATAGATAGATAAATGGATAGATGGATAGATAAATGACAGATGCATGTTTATGGCAGCTATTGATGATAACCATGCTCTTGGCAGGAGAAAAACTTGATCGTGTAAAAAACAATAAAAATTATAAATGTTGTGCTGAATGTTTGTGGTCCAATTTTAAATGCTAATAAGTAAATTCATTTAATGCTCATTTTTATTTTGATATCAAAATCTGATTTCTATTTCTGTAGACATTAGTAAAAAAACACATTAACCCCTGAAAACTGAAAGCTTTTGTACATTGGTGAATTGAGTTGATGGTCTGCGGCTAGTTCTATCTGGATGGGGCCCTAGTTTTTAACATTTGTCATGATGATTGACATTAATAAGTTCCATGACTGGCAGCATCTTCTAACAAAAGAAAAACCATATGAGATAAACTTATGACCTCCCATCTCTCCCAGAACTGAGCACTTTTATCGAGTATTTGGAATGTGAGTAAGGCACAGGAACAAGTCACTTGTTTTATACCATGTGAATCCAGTAATCAGAGAATCAAGTGTCTCTTAGCCTTCTCACTTGAGAGTTTCAAATTTGTGTTTGAAAGTTACACAATGTTAAAGCTGCTTTCTGATATTTGAAAACTATATAGCTTTCTAGTGCAACGAAAATAAGCACAAATAAGGCAGTGAGAAATATTGTATATGTTATTTTATTACATAACAGTTGATAGTTTTTATAGTACTTGTTATTGAAAAAAAGTGCATTTAGACCAAATAAAGGCCACAATTAGAGGTAACAGTTGTGCTCTGAATATAAGCAACGTAAAAGCTGTTTATTTTATAAACTGATCTTTTTCTAGGAAACAGAAGTACCAACTCTTACAGTGATAAACACAGTTGGGTTGCTGTCTTAGTGTCTTGATCTTTTCCTTTCTGGTAAATCATCACTCTGAAACCATATTTTCCCTTGATTGAAACTGAGTAATAGAAGCTTAGAATAATGGAAAGTTTGTACTAGAAGGAGCACTAATAATTATCTGTATGATAATGTATCTATTATCTATGCCTATATGATACTATAGTCCATGTTGTGATTGGCCATGACTTTGAATTTAATAAAGGAAAAAGAGGACAACATAGAGTAGATGAGAGAGTGTAAAAATGTGATTGGATCAATGGGTTAACTTTCCAATGAGATTAAAAAACAAAGTAATGATCTGGAGAAATGGGAGGTAATGAGCAAAGATTGAGATTCAAAAGATGAAATTCTAAGGAGAAGACATAATTGGAGGAAAAGCATTCAAAGAACTGAGGGAGAGATAAAATCTTCACATATTTGAAAGTGACATAGTAATTAAATCAATAATGGATACACATTTACCTGAGACATGACCAAGTCCAGAGGAAGAAGATACAATAAATCACTATTGAGTGTAGAAATATGAAAACAATAAAGCTGTAAAGTTATAATCTCTCATTCTGTAAACCTACTATACATGTAATTATTTGATAAAATATTTTCGGTCCGTTGTGTTGTAGCCATGAAAACATCGGTTTCTTATTCCCAACAGAGTGCAGAGATTCTTATTCATGAATAACAAATACACTAAATTGTTGCCGCAGACCTCTTGTCTATTTCATTTTCATTTTTCTGTAGACTTTCCTATCTCATCTATAATGTTTTATGATTCCATTTCATTAGAAACAGCCCAGATCCTAGGGGATTTTTTTCCAGATAACTCTATTATATTTAGAAATACTTTTACTTTCTCCTCAGTATTTTGGCATTTGCACAGGATTTTTGTTGCTTTAACTTTGCATTTTTAGCAGTTCTTAATTCTATGCATATTCAATGTCTCAAAACTGTATACATATAAGCAACAATTGTGCCCTTTCTTTCCCACGATTATTTGACACTGTGCAAACTAAGAACATAAGGTAAATATTCAACCAATGATTATTTCCCTGGTCACCATGACTTCTACACAAGTTGGACCTTGCTGAAAAGCACATACAAATAGTATGAACTATAAAATGCTCTTCATTAGACTGAAATTTCTCAATTAAGGACCATTATATTATTCTATGGAATCAGGAGCTAGAAGTGGGAATTTGTTTAGTGTACTTTCTCCACACTTAAAGAAAGCAACCATAGTTTTCATGTTTATTTGACATCCATAGTAGGGCAGTGGCTAATTAACAAAAGTTATTTTGAAAATAATTTAATTGTCGAAAAAATAAAAAAGGAAATGTGTATATTGTCTACTTGGGCTTGCATGAGTTTTTAGGCAATATAGCATTAAAGTATATGACTTGTGAGTGTTCACATTTTCCCATTTTTCCACTTACTAGTGTAAGTACAAAGAGATAATGACTATCATGTACTAAGACTGGAGAGATGTATGCACCATTTTATTTAAAAATGTTTTGTGGCATTTTATTTTATTTATGTTTCTCTTTGTAAAAAAAATAGTTCTATACCATTTATTAGATGAGTCTGTATTGTATTATCTTTAAGAGTATGCATTAGGGGCCAGATGGCTTTAGTTGAATTATGAATTAATATATGTAAAGAGCTTAGAACAGTATCTGGCACACAGTAAGTGCTGCACAAATGTTAGCTAATTTTATTACCCTTATTTTTATTATAAAACACCTACTGAATATAAAATCAGTAAACTGAAAATGAGGAAATAAGTCTAAAAGTAAAATAAGCAAAAAAATAAAATTCAATCCTGTGTACCTCCCAGGAAACTCAGGATCAAGAGGTCTAGATAAATGTTAAAAAGTGATTTTGCTTTTGTCATTTTTCTGGCCTGAATTAAGGCTCTCTTTTGATTATATAATTTAGATACAACATACAAATGGCACAAATTATTGAGTTATAGTCCTATCCTTGTGACTTTGTTCTAAGTCTATATTTTATCATCTGTAAATTGAAAATAAATTATAGTACTTGCCTAGGATTTTAGTAATAATTAAACAAGGGAAGTTATACAATGTTCAATAAACATTTCATTTTCTTCCTATTTTTCTTTATTATTTTTATTGACATTATTATTTACAGCTGGAACATAAATAGGAACAGACACTAAGCTAAACAATTATTAATTATCATATCATTAATGCAATGATCATAGAAAATAAAATATACACACTATCATTATAAATTAACTTGTCTGTGTCAAACATGATTTCCTTTGTTTTCCTTATATCCAGATCTTGTGGTAAGTAAAATAATAGAAGTACATTTGTGATAAGAGGCAACACAATGAAAAGAGTTATTGACTATGTTGCAGTGCAGTAAAGATTTTGGCATGTAATGAAATATAAGATAAGTTTTGAAGAATCCACATTATCCTCTTTATGACATGCAGCAGCTAATAACATGCATAGCAGGAAATATTTCAGAAGGTTTTCTTTTCTGTTTTTAAAATTTATTTGAAATATCACAGAAATCCCCTGAAATATTGCAAACTGACCAAGCAGTGAATCTCATATATGACCAAACAGTGGATCTCATATATCAAAGTGACGCTTCTTACTCAATTTCACTAGGATATGTGCTAAATATATTTTATATTTGCATAGTACTTTACAAGTTTTAATTGAATTAACAAACATATTTAATATATTAACTATGTATAGATAGCTTTTTTTTGCCCAACAGAAAATAAAAATATACAAAAACAAAGTAATATTTATGATTAGAAATTTGAAGAGAAAGTGATATGAACCCTAAATTACTTTGATTTACTAACTTCACGTCTGTGGTGATTTGTTTAAATGTCCCCAACTTTATAACTTTTTTATAAATGCTTGTCCTACCTGACATGCATTAGGAGACTTTATGTGTGGATATACCACTGTGTATGATACATTTATTAATAGGAAGCTCTCATAAGTGCCAGAGAACATGGGAAGACTGTTATACATCTCAGGACTTCAATGGATTTTTTTATCAGGAAAAATGTTTACAACCAAAGAGTGGAATTATTAAAGTTTACCAGAGTCCTATGATTCTGGGATGCAGCAATTGTTGAGAAATTTCTGAAATAGCTTATCACACAAACCTCCCATCCCCATAGGACTTACATTAGCCTCACAGATGCTTCCTTGTTTACCTATGACAAAGCCAGACACAGATTCCTTAAATTCTGGTTCTGTGTCTCATAAACAATTAGCTAAATTTTTTCTTCCCCACAGTCACATTGGAGCAAAATGCTTGTTAAGATTATTTTCTCCTCTAGACCCTGGAGCCAGCAAACAATGCCTCCTTAAAGGTCTCTCTCAAGAAAAGACTGACCTTAGCATACAGCATTTCCTGATCGGCTGTATAATGATTTCACCCTTGCTCATCCTATTCTCTGACACCAGGTTCTCTCAGGCCTTGGTTATTTCTTTTCACAAAAGAAAAACCCTTCTTTACCTAATCTTTAAGAAGCTTGCAGAGTCTCCCTGTTTCAATAGTCATCTGCTCTGTCTCCCTCCCACTATTGAAATGATCCATTCCTTTCTTCTTGTGATAAAATCTCTTTACATAAATTGAATTGTTTTCCATCTGACAAAAGTGAAAACTTAAAAAGGAAGCCACGTGGGAACACAAAGCAATGACTGATGATATTAAGGTAAGATTTCATGATACGTTTTCAAGATTGCTCTGCTCATAGAAACATAAACTAAGAACAAGAAAATCTGAAGTCATTTCTCTGCTCTACCTCTTATGAGTTGGTATGAACTTGGTTAAATAATTAAACTTAACAAAATTATTTTTCTTTCAACTATCTTCCACTTGTCCTCTTTCTTTAGTGTCTCTTTCCCGTTCTCTTGACCACCAAATTGACTTAAATATGTTACTTCTTTGAATAATGCTTTCCAGAAGGCAATGCTTAATGTAAAGAAATTATTCACTAATAGAGTTTCAGGCAGCAGGACTCAGGTAGTCTGGGAGGGATTTCTGCATGGAGATATCTCCACTGTCCTTAAGTCATACCAAGGAGAGGCCATCAAATCCTTCTATTTGTGTGGTTGGCTCCCTTACAGCAGATACTATTGTTAGTACCCATTAACAACTGGCAATGGTGGTCAGAGTTTTTGGTGGTTTTGCTGGGAAATAGATCTGGCTCTGAAGAAAAGAATCTTGTCTTGAAGGAAGTGGAAGCATTTTCCCCCAGAAAAGGAATGAAAACAATCAATGATTCTTTATTTTTTTTTTAATAGGTTTTTGGGGGACAGGTAGTGTTTGGTTATATGAATAAGTTCTTTAGTGGTGATTTCTGAGATTTTGGTGCACCCATCACCTGAGCAGTGTACACCGTACTCTATGTGGTATCGCATTGTGGTTTTGATTTGTATTTCTGATAGTGATGTTGAGAATTTTTTCATATGTTTTTTGGCCATTTGTATATCTTCTTTTGAGAATTGTCTATCCATGTTCTTAGCCCAGTTTTTGATGGACTTGTTTGTTCTGTTCTTGCTGATTTGTTTGAGTTCCTCATAGATTCTGGATGTTAGTCCTTTCTGGCTGTATAAATTGCAAAGATTTTCTCCCACTCTGTGAGTTGTCTGTTAACGTTGTGGATTGTTTCTTTTGCTGTGCAGAAGCTTTTCAGTTTAATTAAGTCACATCTATTTTTCTTGGTTTTAGTTTCTTCTGTTTTTGTTCTTTGGTCATGAAGAGAATATCTAGAAGGGTTTTTACAATATGATCTTCTTGAATTTTTATGGCTTTGGGTCTTAGATTTAAGTCCTTCAGCCATCTTGAGTTAATTTTTTGTAAGGTGAGAGATGAGAATCCAGTTTCATTCTCCCACGTGTGGCTTGCCAATTATCCTAAAACTGTTTGTTGAATCGGGTGTCTTTTCTCCACTTTACGTTTTGGTTAGCTTTGTCAAAGATCAGCTTGCTGAAAGTATTCGGCTTTGTTTCTGTGTGTGCTATTCTGTTCTATTGGTCTATTGCCTGTTTTTATACCAGTACCATGCGTTTTTGGTGACTATGGCCATATTAGTATAGTTTGAAGTCAGGTAATGTGATGCCTCCAGATTTGCTTTTTGTTTTTTTGTTTGTTTGTTTTTGTTTAGTCTTGCCTTTGTTATGCAGGCTCTTTTTTGACTCCATATTAATTTTAAGATTGTTTTTCCTAGTTCTGTGAAGAATAATGGTGGTATTTTGAAAAGGAATTGCATTGTATTTGTAGATTGCTTTTGTCAATATGGTTATTTTCACAATATTGATTCTACCTTTCCATAAGCACGGGATGTGTTTCCATTGGTTTGTGTCATCTATGATTTCTTTCAGAAGTGTTCTGTAGTTTTCCTTGTAGAGATCTTTCACGTCTTTGGTTAGGTGTATTTCTAAGAATTTTAATTTTTTTGCAGCTATCACAAAATGGTTTGAGTTCTTGATTTGATTCTCAGCTTGGCTGCTGTTGGTGTATAGCAGAGCTACTGATTTCTGTACATTAATTTTGTATCCTGAAACTTTGCTGAATTCATTTATCAGTTCTGAGAGTTTTTGGAGGTGTCTTGAGGGTTCTCTAGGTATACGATCATATCATTAGCAAACAATGACAGTCTGACTTCCTCTTTACTGATTTGAATGTCCATTATTTCTTTCTCTTGTCTGACTGCTCTGTCTAGAACTTCCAGTACCATGTTGAATAGAAATGTTGAGAGTGGGCATCCTTGTCTTGTTCCAGTTCTCAGGGGGAATGCTTTCAATATTTCCTCATTCAGTATTAGGTTGGCTGTGGGTTTGTCGCAGACTTCTATGCTGATTTTGATGAGGATTTTAATCATAAAGGGATGCTGTATTTTGTCAAATGCTTTTTCTGCATCTGTTGATATGATCATGTGATGTTTGTTTTTAATTTTGTTTATGTGGTGTATCACATTTATTTACTTGCAGATATTAAACCAACCCTGCATCTCTGGTTTGAAACCTACTTGATCATGTATATCATTTTGATATACTGTGGGATGTTCTTAGCTAGTATTTTGTGAAGGATTTTTGCATCTCTAATCATAAGGGATACTGATCTGTAGTTTTCTTTTTTTGTTATGTCCTTTCCTGGTATTAGGGTGATACTAGCTTCATGGAATTAGGGGGAATTTTCTGCTACTCTATCTTGTGGAATGGTGTTAATAAGATTGGTATCAATTCTTCTTCAGATGTCTGATAGAATTCAGCTGTGAATCCATCTGGTCCTAGACTTTTTTTTTTGTTGGCAATTTTTTTTTTTTTATTACCGTTTCAATCTTGCTGCTTGTTTTTGGTCTGTTCAGAGTTTCCATTTCTTCCTGGTTTATTCTAGCAGGGTTGTATATTTCCAGGAATTTATGCATCTCCTGTAGGTTTTCTAGTTTATGTGTGTAAAGCTGCTCATAGTAGCCTTGAGTGATCTTTTGTATTTCCGTTGTATTGGTTGTTAAAGCTCCCATTTCATTTCTAATTGAGCTTATTTGGATCTTCTCTTCTTCTCTTTGTGAATCTCTCTAATGATCTATCAATTTTATTGATCTTTTCAAAAGAAACAGCTTTTTGTTTCATTTATCCTTTCTTTTTTTTCTTTTTTCTTTTTTTTTTTTTTTTTTTTTTGGTTTGTTTGTTTCAATTTCGTTTAGTTCTGATCTGATTTTGTTTATATCTTTTCTTCTGCTGGGCTTGGGTTTGGTTTGTACTTGTTTCTCTAGCTCCTTGACTTGTGACCTTAGATTGTTTCTTTGTGCTCTTTCAGGCTTTTTGATGTAGGCATTTGAGGCCATGAACTTTCCTCTTAGCACAGCCTGTGCCATATCCCAGAGGTTTTTATAGATTGTGTCACTATTATCATTCTGTTCAAATAATTTTTTAATTCATAGATTTATTTCATTGTTAACCCAATGATTATTCAGGAGCTGGTTATCTAATTTCCATGTATTGCATGGTTTTGAGAGTTACTTTTGGAGTTGATTTACAATTTTATTCCACTGTGGTCTAAGAGAGTACTTGATAAAATTTCAATTTTTAAAAATTTATTGAGAATTGTTTTGTGGCCTATTACATGGTCTATGTCGGAGAATGCTGCATACGCTGATTAATAGAATATATATTCTATTGGGTAGAATTTCTGAAAATATCTGTTAAGTCCATTTGTTCTAGGGTATAGTTTAAATCCTTTGCTTCTTTGTTGACTTTCTGTCTTGATTACCTGTCTAGTGCTGTCAATGGAGAATTGAAGTCCCTCACTATTATTGTGTTGCCATCTATCTCATTTTTTAGGTCTAATAGTAATTGTTTTATAAATTTGGGAATTCCTGTATTAGGTGCATATATATTTAGGATTGTGATATTTTCATGTTGGACAAGTCCTTTTATCATTATATAATGTCCCTCTTTGTCTCTTTAATAGCTGTTGCTTTAAAGTTTGTTTGTCTGATATAAGAATAACTACTTCTGCTCACTTTTAGCATCTGATTGCATGAAATATAATTTTCCGCCCTTTTACCTTAATTTTATGTGAGTCTTTATGTGTTAAATGAGTCTCTTCTAGACAGTAGATATTTGGTTGGTGAATTCTTATCCATGCTGCATTCTGTATCTTTTAAGTAGATTGTTTAAGCAATTTACATTCAACATTAGTATTGAGATGAGAGATACTATTCTATTCATCATGCTATTAATATTTTTTGCCTGAATATCCTTTTTTAAAATTATTTATTGTGTTTTTGTTTTATAGGTCCTATGAGATTTATGCTTTAAAGAGGTTCTATTTTGGTGTCTTACAAGATTTAGAGCTTCTTTTAGCAGTTCTTTTAGTGTTGGTTTGGACTGGTGAATTCTCTCAGCATTCATTTGTCTTAAAAAGACTGTATCTTTCTATCATTTATGAATTCTTGTTCAGCGGGATAAAAAAGTATTTGCCAATAATTGTTTTGTTTAAGAAGTCTGAAGATAGGGCCCCAGTTCCTTCTAGCTTATAGGATTTCTGTTGAGAAATCTGCTTTTAATCTGCTAAGTTTTCCTTTATAGGTTACCTGGTGCTTTTGCCTCACAACTTTTAAGATTATTGTCTTCATCTTGACTTAAGATAACCTGATAAGTGCCTAGGTGATTATCTTTTTGCAATAAATTTCCCAGGTGTTCTTTAAGCTTCTTATATTTGATGTATAGATCACTAGCAAGGCTGGGAAAGTTTTCTTTGATGATACTCTCAAATATGTTTTCCAAACTTTTAGATTTCTCTTTTTCCTCAGGAACACCAATTATTTTCAGGTTTGGGCATTTAAAATACTTCCACACTTCTTGAAGGCTCTGTTCATTTTTTAAATTCTTTTTTCATTGCCTTTGTGGATTGGGTTGGTTTAAAAATCTTGTCTTCAAGCTCTGAAGTTCTTTCTTCTGTTTGTTTGATGCCATTGCTGAGTTTTTCCAGTGCATTTTGCATTTCTCTAAATGTGTCCTTGATCTCCAGAAGTTGTGATTGTTTATGCCATCTATTTCATCGATGATTTTTCCCTTCATATGTTGTATTTTTTATTTATTTCATTAAGTTAGACTTTACCTTTTTGTGCTGCCTCTTTGATTAGCTTAAAAATTGATGTTCTGATTGTTTTTCTGGCAATTTAGGGATTTCTTCTTGGTTTAGATCCATTGCTAGTGAGCTAGTGTGGTCTTTTTGGGGTGTTAAAGAATCTTGTTTTATCATATTACCACAATTGTTTTTCTGATTCCTTCTCATTTGGGTAGACCATGTTAGAGGAAAGATCTGGGACTCAAGGCTTGCTGTTTAGATTCTTTTGTCCCACGAGGTGCTCCCTTGATGCAGTGCTCTCCCACTTCCCCTAAAGATGTGGCTTCCTAAGAGCCAGAGTGAAGTGATTGTTATTTATCTTCTGGACCTAGTCATCTAGAACCAGGCTTCGAGTAGGTACTGAGGGGTGTCTGCATGGAATCCTGTAATGTGAACCATCATCAGATCTCTCAGCCATGGATACCAGCACCTGCTCTGGTGGAGGTGGCAGGGGAGTGAAATGGACCCTGTGAAAGTCCTTAGTTGTAGTTTTGTTTACTGCACTAGTTTTGTTTTGGTTAGCCTCTTGCCAGGACGTGGGGCTTTCAGGAGTGCATCACCCCTGGTAGTATAGAGAAGATCAGGTGGTGGGCGGGGCCTTAGAACTCCCAAGAGATTATGTCCTCTGTCTTCTACTACCAAGGTCCAGTACACAAAGACTATCAGGTGGGGACAGGGCTAGATGTGTCTAAGCTCAGACTCTTTTTGGGCAGGGCTTGCTGTGGCTGCTGTGGGGGTTGGAGATATGGTTCTCAGGCCAATGGGGTTACATTCTGAGGAGGATTTATTATCCACCTGAGAACACAGCTGCCTCTTCTGTGTCTTGCAAGTTGCCAGGGAAGCAGGGGAAAGCCGGCAGTTACAGGCCTCACCCAGCTCCCACACAGCCCAAAAGTCCAGTGTCACTCCCACTATGCCCCCTACAAAAGCAATGAGTTTATTTCTAGGCAACAGGTGAGCAGGGCTCAGAACTTACCCAGGCTACCAGCCTCCTGGCTGTGAAAGCAAACTGGGCTTTCAGGTTTTGCACCTCCCTGACTTGCCATGGCTTCCGTGCTATGACTGTACTCCCATTAAACCAGAAATTTTCTGTCCAGAAAATTTCTTGTTAGTTCAAAATTGTTAAAAAACGTAGCTGGGAAGTTCTTCCTGTCATCTCTTCCCAGTTCCTCTGGCAGCCATCCCCAAGGACTTCTGCGAGACAAAGTCAGAAATGGCTTCCTTGGTGACCAAGAGAGCCCACTGCAGCTCTTTCTGCTACTTCTCCTAATACTGTGCTCTAAATTTCTCTCAGCTCCAGGTAAGGTGAAATCCTTCTCCCATGATCTGAACCTTCAGGTTCCCCAGTGAGGATGTTTGTTTGGGGGCAGATGATCCCCCTTTCACACTTTCGCACTTCGGGCACTCACAGTTTATTTATTTTTTATTTTTTTATTTTTTTTTATACTTTAAGTTCTAGGGTACCTGTGCACAACGTGCAGGTTTGTTACATAAGTATACTTGCGCCATGTTGGTGTGCTGCACCCATCAACTCATCAGCACCCATCAACTCGTCATTTACATCAGGTATAACTCCCAGTGCCATCCCAACCCCCTCCCCGCACCCCATAATAGGCCCCAGTGTGTGATGTTCCCCTTCCCGAGTCCAGGTGATCTCATTGTTTAATTCCCACCTATGAGTGAGAACATGCAGTGTTTGGTTTTCTGTTCTTGCGATAGTTTGCTGAGAATGATGGTTTCCAGCTGCATCCATGTCCCTACAAAGGACTCAAACTCATCCTTTTTTATGGCTGCATAGTATTCTATGGTGTATATGTGCCACATTTTCTGAATCCAGTCTGTCACTGATGGACATTTGGGTTGATTCCAAGTCTTTGCTATTGTGAATAGTGCCACAGTGAACATACGTGTGCATGTGTCTTTATAGCAGCATGATTTATAATCCTTTGGGTATATACCCAGTAATGGGATGGCTGGGTCATATGGTATTTCTAGTTCCAGATCCTTGAGGAATCACCATACTGTTTTCCACAATGGTTGAACCAGTTTACAATCCCACCAATAGTGTAAAAGTGTCCCTATTTCTCCACATCCTCTCCAGCACCTGTTGATTCCTGACTTTTTAATGATTGCCATTCTGACTGGTGTGAGATGGTATCTCATTGTGGTTTTGATTTGCATTTCTCTGATGGCCAGTGATGACGAACATTTTTTCATGTATCTGTTGGCTGTATACATGTCTTCTTTTGAGAAATGTCTGTTCATATCCTTTGCCCACTTTTTGATGGAGTTGTCTGTGTTTTTCTTGTAAATTTGTTTGAGTTCTGTAGGTTTTTGTAGGTTCTGGATATTAGCCCTTTGTCAGATGAGTAGATTGCAAAAATTTTCTCCCATTCTATAGGTTGCCTGTTCACTCTGACTGTAGTTTCTTTTGCTGTGCAGAAGCTCTTTAGTTTAATTAGATCTCATTTGTCAATTTTGGCTTTTGTTGTCGTTGCTTTTGGTGTTTTAGACATGAAGTCCTTGCCCATGCCTATGTCCTGAATGGTATTACCTAGGTTTCTTCTACGGTTTTTATGGTATTAGGTGTAGCATTTAAGTCGCTAATCCATCTTGAATTAATTTTCGTATAAGGAGTAAGGAAAGGATCTAGTGTCAGCTTTCTACTTATGGCTAGCCAATTTTCCCAGCACCATTTATTAAATAGGAAATCTTTCTCCATTTCTTGTTTTTGTCAGGTTTGTCAAAGATCAGATGGCTGTAGATGTGTGGTATTTCTGAGGGCTCTGTTCTGTTCCATTGGTCTATATCTCTGTTTTGGTACCAGTACCGTGCTATTTAGGTTACTGTAGGCTTGTAGTATAGTTTGAAGTCAGGTAGCGTGATGCCTCCAGCTTTGTTCTTTGGCTTAGGATTGTCTTGGCAATGCGGGCTCTTTTTTGGTTCCATATGAACTTTAAAGCAGTTTTTTCCAATCCTGTGATGAAAGTCATTGGTAGCTTGATGGGAATGGCATTGAATCCATAAATTACCTTGGGCAGTATGGCCATTTTTCACGATGTTGATTCTTCTTATCCATGAGCATGGTATGTTCTTCCATTTGTTTGTTTCCTCTTTTATTTCACTGAGCAGTGGTTTGTAGTTCTCCTTGAAGAGGTCCTTTACATCCCTTGTAAGTTGGATTCCTAGGCATTTTATTCTCTTTGAAGCAATTGTGAATGGAAGTTCATTCATGATTTGGCTCTCTGTTTGTCTGTTACTGGTGTATAAGAATACTTGTGATTTTTGCACATTAATTTTGTATCCTGAGACTCACAGGTTTTTGACTGTCTCCTGGGGCTTACAGGGCAATTTGCTTCCTTCAAAGGGTCTGTGGGTTCTTCTGGCTTTCATGGTATATTTTTTCAGTAGTTGCTGGAGCAAAAGTTCACAATGTGAGTCTCCACATGCTGCTCTGTCTGAGTGGGAACTGCCACTTAGTCCTGCTTTCTATCTGCTGTTTTCCTTCTCTCTCAGTCTTAAAACTTTTCAGACTTGAATTTCTTTCCTTTTGAAGCAGGAGTCACAATTCCTACCTCCAGGGGTATTAAAAGGACTGAATGACTAATGCATATGAAAGGGATTAGAAACTTGCAAAGTCTCCTCATATTGCATTTACTTTGTGTGTAAAGGGCTCTCCTCTACAGGCTGCTGATCACTCTAAACAGCTCCTATCTTATAAGAAAGGTTTAAAATATTTGAAAGATTATCCACTGTGATTATTTCTGCAGGAAAGAAAAAAAGGTTAATAGAAAAATATAAAACTTAGCCAGCCATAATTCTACATAAGCACTGCTGATTTTTTAACTTGACTCTAAGTATTTTCTTAAAAGACCTTCAGGCAGCCCAGGAATAATTACCTAAACGATAATGAATACTATACTAGACAAAACAATGTAAGGAAAATGATATATTTCAAGGGTTAAATAAAATTCACTTTAAGATCATGATATTTTATATGATCATAAAATACCACATGATGTTATTTTGAAAATAAATAAATAAGTGTTTATTTGGAAATAAATAGTTTAGGAAAAGTCTTTTAATGAGAGAGAAGCTTGCTGTAATCTGAACCTGAAATTAAATTGTCTTTTTTTTTTTTTTTTTTTTTTTTTCTTTGAGACAGAGTCTGGCTCTGTCACTGCCCAGGCTGGAGTACATTGGCCTGATCTCAGCTCACTGCAAGCTCCGCCTCCCGGGTTCATGCCATTCTCCTGACTCTGCCTCCTGAGTAGCTGGGACTACAGGCGCCCGCCACCTCGCCCGGCTAGTTTTTTTGTATTTTTTAGTAGAGACGGGGTTTCACCGTGTAGACCAGGATGGTCTCGTATTTTTTAGTAGAGACGGGGTTTCATAGTGTTAGCCAGGATGGTCTTGATCTCCTGACCTCGTGAACTGCCCACCTTGGCCTCCCAAAGTGCTGGGATTACAGGTGTGAGCTACTGTGCCTGCCAACTGTCTTTAATTGAAGTTGAGGAAAAATTATACTATCTTGACGCTATAGAATGGATCTTGCTATAAGAAAGTATTTTTTTTTTTTTTTTTTTTTTTTTGAGATGGAGTCTCGCTCTGTCGCCCAGGCTGGAGTGCAGTGGCGCGATCTCGGCTCACTGCAAGCTCCGCCTCCCGGGTTTACGCCATTCTCCTGCCTCAGCCTCCAGAGTAGCTGGGACTACAGGCGCCCGCCACCTCGCCCGGCTAGTTTTTTGTATTTTTTAGTAGAGACGGGGTTTCACCGTGTAGACCAGGATGGTCTCGTATTTTTTAGTAGAGACGGGGTTTCACCGTGTAGACCAGGATGGTCTCGATCTCCTGACCTCGTGATCCACCCGTCTCGGCCTCCCAAAGTGCTGGGATTACAGGCTTGAGCCACCGTGCCCGGCCAAGAAAGTATTTTTTAATTACTGATCTTTAAGACTGAAAACATTTTGATGTTTTTTTCTCTAACACAGAGAAGTAGCAATTAGAATCTTCATTTATCTTTTCAGACCAAGAGAGATCTTTTTAAAGTTTATGCTTCAAGGTTAGAGTAGTTCTTTAACTTTTCTTTTTCCTTTCTCATGTCGAAGGACTTTGGCTCACCTGAATATATTTCTTTGCATGTTTCTTAGTATCAAAAATCAAGCTAATTTATATTATATTTAACATTCCATATATTATAAACTATAGGAAACAAAATATTTTTGATACAAACCCATTAATTCTAATAAATTCTCTTCATTTTTTCAGCTTTTTAAAAGTTTATACACATTTTTTCTTACAAAAGATAGTATGTTATTTAACTCTTAAATTTGAAAGTATTGTTAGCTTAATCAGGGGCTAACAATATCAATTACTATATCTAATAAATTTACTTGTATACTGAATATTACCAAAGACTTTTTTAAAGTTGAATTTTATGTCATACCTATGTTTTCAACCTTGAGTTAAGAGGTCTCATTTAAGTTATCAATCTTCATTTAACTTTAGAATATCCTTATTGATGTTGTCTGATCCATTGATTTGCTTACTTTTCATTTCAGTTCTGGTCCTCAATAATATTGGCCCAAAGTTTTGTTGTTGTTATTTTGGTATCTTAAATTTTTTTTAAGAAAATTTTCTTTTTGCAGAATAAAGACAATTGGAAAATATTTTAAACTATAAAGCAGCAATATGACTGTATTTCAAAATATTTTTCTCCAAAACTGAGAGACCATTAAACATCATGAGAGTTAAGATGTAGTTGAAGTTGCAAAAATCTAGCAACCCTAAACCTCAGTATTTTTGTTGCAATTTTTAAAAGTTTTTTTAAACTTTTATTATTTAAGAGTACATGTTGAAGTTTGTTATGTAGGTAAACTTAAGTCACAAGAGTTTGTTGTGCAGATTATTTTATCACCCAGGTATTATGCCCAGGACCCTATAGCTATCTTTTCTGCTTCTCTCCCTCCTCCTATCCTCCACCCTCAAGTAGATCCAAGCATCTATTGTTCTCTTCTTTGTGTTCATGAGTACTCACAATTTAGCTCCTACTTGTGAGAACATGTGGTGTTTGGTTTTCCGTTCCTGCATTAGTTTTCTAAGGATAATAGACTCTAGATCCATCCACGTTCCTGCAAAAAATATGATCTCATTTTTATGGCTGCATAGTATTCCATTTTATACATGTACCACACTTTCTTTATCCAGTCTATCACTTGTTACTTAGGTTGATTACTTGTCTTTGCTATTATGAATACTACTGCAAAGAACATTTGCATGCGTGTGTCTTTATAGCAGAATGATTTATATTCCCCTGGGTATATACCCAGTGATGGGATTGCTGGGTCAAATTGTAGTTCTGCTTTTAGCTTTTAGAGGAATTGCCATATTGCTTCCCACAATGATTGATTGAACTAATTTACATCCCCACCAACAAGGTATAAGTGTTTTCTTTTCTCTGCAACCTCACCAACATCTGTTATTTTTTGACATTTTAATAATAGCCATTCTGACTGGTGTGACATGCATTGTAGTTTTGATTTGAATTTCTCTAGTGGTCAAGGATATTGAGCTTTTCAAAATATGCTTGTTGTCTTCATGTCTGTCTTCTTTTGAAAATTGTCTGTTCATATCCTTTGCCCACTTTTTATGGGATTGTTTGTTTTTCTCTTGTAAATGTGTTTAAGTTTATTGTAGATGCTAGATATTAGACCTTTTTCAGATATATACCTTGCAAATATTTCCACTCATTCTGTTGGTTGTCTGTTTACTCTGTTGATCATTTATTTTGCTGTGCAGAAACTCTTAAGTTTAATAATATCCCACTGGTCAATTTTTGCTTTTGTTGCAATTACTTTGTCTTCATCATGAAATCTTGCCCATTCCTATATCCAGAATGGCATTGACTAGGTTGTCTTCTAGGGTTTTTATGGTTTTGAGTTTGACATTTAGATTGTAATTCATCTTCTGTTAAATTGTGTATATGGAGTAAGGAAGGGGTGCAGCTTCCATGTTTTGCATGTGGCGATCCAATTATCCCAGCACCATTTATTGAGCAGGGAGTCTTTTTCCCACTGCTTGTTTTGTTGGCTTTGTCTAAGATCAGATAGTCATAGGTGTTTGAACTTATTTCTGAGCTCTCTATTCTGTTCCATTAGTCTATGTGCCTTGTTATGCCCAGACCCTTTATTCCCCGAAGAAGTCCACCAGAATCCAGAGTCAAAGCCAAGCGGCAAGGATCTTTAATGCAAGTTCGAACTTGGTCCCTCTGTTTTACAACATACAAGAGGGCCCCGAATGATGCATGTGGCCGCTCTTTATAGCCCGATGCATACAGGATATGCAAGGTTACAGAGGTACAAAGGAATTCTTTTGGTTGCAGCATTACAACTGGTAATTGGTTAATACAATTAACAGTTTTCCATTTGTTCCCGCGCTTTTAGTAAAACTACAAACGGTTGTGATCTTATCAGGGGCTCTCTAGGTGGTGTTTCTGAGATGTGTGTGGGGGGGGATGTGTTTGTGTTGGGCTCAGGAAGTTGGGACAAAATAGAGGATTGTGTTTGTACTGGGCCCAGGACTAAGATATGTGGCAGATACCAGTAATTAGAGCAGGACAGAGACTTTCACAACGTTTGTCCTTACAATGTCCGGAGTCTATAGATAACCTAATTAACCTAATGGGTTGGATCCGGGGTCGATCTGTAACTAGGCTGAGGGCGCCGCCCAGGCTGTCAGGGCGCCGCCCGGGCTGCTTGCCTGTGGACTTCATTTCTGCCTTTTAGTTTTTTTCATTTGATCTCTTTCATGCCTATTTTTGTACTGGTACCAAACTGTTTCGGTTACTGTACCACTGTAGTATCATTTGAAATCAGACAGCATGATACCTCCAGCTTTGTTCTTTTTGTTTAGTATTGCCTTGGCTATTTGGGATCCATTTTTTTTTTTCCATTTTTGTTCCATTTGAATTTTAAGATAGGTTTTGTAGTTCTCTGAAGAATGTCATTGGTAGTCTCATAGGAATAGCATTGAATCTATAAATTGCTTTGAGCAGTATGGCCATTTTAATGATATTGATTCTTCCTATTCATGCACCTGGAATGATTTCCCATTTGTTTATGTCACCTCTGATTTCTTTGAGCAGTGTTTTGTAATTCTCATTGTAGAGTTCTTTCAACTCCTTGGTTAGCTGTATTCCTAGGTATTGTATTCTTTCTGTGTCACTCATGAATGGGGTACCCTTCCTGATTTGGTTCTTGATTTGATTGTTGTTGGTGTATAGGAATGCTAATGATGTGTTTTTGTTTTGTTCTGTTTTGTTGTTTGTTTGTTTTTTTGAGACAGAGTTTTGCTGTGTCTCCTGGGTTCATGCCATTCTCCTGCCTCGGCCTCCTGAGTAGCTAGGACTACTCACGCCTGCCACCACGTCTGGCTAATTTTTTTGTATTTTTAGTAGACATGGGGTTTCACCATGTTAGCCAATATGGTCTGGATCTCCTGACCTTGTGATCCTCCCTCCTCAGTCTCCCAAAGTGCTGGGATTACAGGTGTGAGCCACTGCGCCTGGCTGCTAGTGATTTTTGTAAATGATTTTGTATCCTGAAACTGCTGAAGTTATTTATCAGCTGAAGAAGCTTTTTGGCTGAGACTATGGGGTTTTCTAGATACAGAGTCATGGCATCTGTAAACAGAGATAGTTGGACTTCTTCTCTTCCTATTTGAATGCCTTTATTTCTTTGTCTTGCCTGATTGCTCTGGCTATGACTTCCAATACTCTGTTGAATAGGAGTGGGGATAGAGGGCATTCTTATCTGCAATTTTTCTACCTGCATGTCCCCAGTGTTCAGTTTATTCATTTATAAAATGAATTGATGTTATGTGGCATTCCCTAAGATCTCTTAAAAGCCAACTTCCTAAGATCTACTTAAATTCATTCAAAGTGTTAGAAATTAGGAGCCCTGGGGGTGAAGAATGATTGGTTAATGGGTACAGTCATATAGTTACATAGAAGAAATAAGTTCTAATGCTTGATAGCAGAGTAGGGTGACTATAGTAAACACTATGTAATGTATTTTTCAAAATAACTAGAAGAGAGGGCTTGAAATATATCCAAGACATACAAATAATAAATACTCAAGTGACATACACCCTAAATACCCTGATTTGATCATTACTATTATAAATATGTAATGAAATTTCACATGTATCCCATGAATTTTATTTTTACAATGTATCAAAATAAATAAGTAAAATAAAAGGTAAATTCATTAATAAAAAAATTAGGAGCCCATTACGATTGAATAATGTTCTACTAAACGAACCTAGTTCCTTTAAGTTGGCATGCCCATAACTTATTGAATATTGATTACGCATCAGCAAAACAGTAAACAAAAACTATAACCTGCATACCACCATTTATATATCATTGGATTTTACAAACAAATAATTGAACAGAACTTTCACCTCTTTCTGTTCCCTTTCCTCTGTCCTTACTCATCACTCTACCATCATACATATTTATCCATTGTCTTAGTCTGTTTGCCCTACTACAAGAAAACACCAAAAACTGGTAGCCTATAGACATGTATTTATCATTGTTTTAGAGACTGGAAGTCCAATATTAAAGTGCTGGCAGATGTTGTATCTGGTGAGGGCCCTCTTTCTGATTCATCGATAGAACTTTCTCTGTGTTCTCACATGACATAAGGGGTAAGGCAGGTTTCTGGGTCCTCTTTTGTTAAGACACGGATCCAAGCCCTCCAGGAACTGCTACCATGATCTAAGTCACTTCCTAAAGACCCCACTTCCTACTAACATGACTTTAGGGGTTGGTATCTCAATACATGAATTTCAGAGAGACGCATATATTCAGACCATAGCACTCAAGTATTCTGATATGTTTTCCTGAGTTTTTCCAGCATTGGTGAAAGTGATATAGAGTTTCATAACATATCATTGTGCCCTGAAAACAATAAAATGTGTTTAATTACTTGTGTAACTGTGCTGAGCACCATATAGAACTTATAGCAACCGCAGTTTGGTTTTGTTTAGTTTCACAATTATAAAATCAATATACTTCTTTCAAATGAAAGGTATCATGCCTTGGGTGGCAGATCTATCAAACTGATCATTTCATGTCACATAGGGTGAACTACAGGATAGTGCATATCCTAAGCTTTGCTTTCTTTTGACACCAACGGTGCTTAGCTCCTCAGTAAGCCAGTTTACTATTCTGTCTTTCTCTCTTTATTTGCAAAGCATAGATACTGATCTTTGTCTTGTGTGTGTTACGGAATTACTCTCAGGGTCAAAGGAATTAATACTTATCAAAGTACCATGTGAACAATAAAATATGAGATATTTTATCCAAACTGAAGTATTACTTCTTTGGATGTTCCTCCTTAGATATCTGACACACATGATTACTTGTTTTCCCATACAGGGCTCATGAAAAATTCTAGATTTTTTTTTTTTTTTTTTTTGTAATTCTCATGTAAAATTCTACGTACAATTTTGATTTTAAAAAATTGTAAGTGGAAACATATACATTCTCTATTTCAAATTCTATATTCGGAAATTGTATTTCCATTTTATTCTATTACTTCCATTTATATGCTCACACAAAGCTGTAGAGAGCAGAAATATTAGGTAGTTTGATTGAATATATTTTGTAATGACTCTTTCAGAGTGTTAGGTAATCTTTGGAAATCTAAATACTTTTAGATAGCAAATTATCTCCCAAAGTCCCTGGAAGCTTCTACTCCTCATATAAGTCAAATAAATCAGAACCTTCCTATTCTAACTTAAAGACCCATGTTAGAACTACATGAGTTTGGCTCTCCAAAACACCAAACATCAGCAGTAGATTCAAATATATATTCACAAAACAAAGTACAAAAAATTCATAATACAGAGTCATAATTACTTGTTATGTATAATCATTGCCTTTAATTTGCAGATAAAGTATTTAAAATTCAGAATAAATGAATTTTTTTTCAAAATAATAGAATTTACCAAAAATAGAAGAAATTCTGCTCAGTTATTTGGATTCTGCTGGCAGGTATTAAAAAATCAGTTCACCTGAATCCATTTCAAATAGAAGACTCTACTCATAGTTACATTATATGTAACTCTGTCATTTCTCTGTTAAGCACTATTAACTTCATTGTTTTTAATTTTTATTTTTTATTTCTTGAGACAGTGCTTTAATCTGTCACCCAGGCTGGAGTGCAGTCACCACTGCACTCCAGTGCAGTGTCGGCTCACTGCCACCTCTGCCTCCCAGGTTCAAGTGATTCTTCTGCCTCAGCCTCCTGAATAGCTAGGATTTACAGGTGTGCACCACCATACCCAGCTGATTTTTCTGTATTTTTGGTAGAGATGCGGTTTTGCCATGTTAGCCAGGCTGGTCGCAAACTCCTGGTCTGAAGTGATCCACCCGCCTTGGCCTCCCAAAGTTCTAGGATTACCAGCATGAGCCACCACTCCTGGCAACACTCATAATTTTAAAGTCTGGCTTTTGGACAGAAAGGCAAATATGCATCTTCTTTTGACCTTCATTTCTACCATCACTGCTAGACTGAGTGCAAGGTAGTGTTACTTATGGGATCAGATTGGAAGGGCTCAGGAAAAAAATAATTTCTTATTGCTTCTTATATAAAAGTAATGTCACAGAAAGGTTAATGAAATTTGGTCATTGATCGTGTATCCATTAGCTTGAAAATGTGTTCAGTTTAACTTCAATAATTTTAAAATTATTTGTGATTAAAATCCTACCTAATTTTTCTGTAAAAGAAGGAAACACCCAGCTACCTTGGGAGGCTGGGACAGGAGGATCACTTGAGTTCAGGAGATTAAGGCTGCAGTGAGCTATGACTGTGCCACTGCACTCCAGCCTGGGTGACAGAATGAGACTCTGTCTTAAAAATTATTTTAAAAATCAATCAAAGAGCAAAGGTATGATTCCTTAGATATATTAATTGATAGTTATGAGCATTGTCACCTTTTATAGCAATTCTCTAGTATTATCAACCACATCATTTGAAACTGAGTTGGTATGGAGTGCCCACGTGAAAAAAGTAAAAGTAATATATTGAGATTAATTAATCTTGATAATTATTTCTTACACAAGATTGATCATATGTATCATTTGTAATTTAATATTATGTAAATTAACATGCATGTAGTTCAGATATATTACTAAAATGATGAAGAATAATATTGTTATGATTTCTGTGAGTTTATTGTTGAGCAGATGATGAGGAGGAGAAAATGGAAGTAGTTAGTTCCTGTAGCTCAGTAGAAAGTATGGAAATAAATGCTTTCATTAATTATTGGGAAAAATAATGAGGAAAATGTTCTTCTTCTCCTCAGAGAAGATTATTCAAATACCTGTTTTTGACAGGGACAGAATTATTTAAGCATCTTTCACCTCTAAAATGCTATGATTATAAGAGATAGTTAGTCTAAATCAAAGTTATTCCCTCTGATTATTTAGTACATACTTTACTTACACTGACTTTGAATGAATTTACCTTAAAAATCATGTTATGATATAAATGCATGCCTTTCCTCCCATAATAATCCACAATTAATTTCTCACTTTCTATTCCAAATTGTTTGCTAGATTCTGGACATCTTAAAACTGTGTACGCTCCTAAATTTATTTTTTAATTCATTTTACTTTTTTCTCCCATCTCAACACACTATCAATTTAGGTAAAGATAGATTCTATAAAATCTCTTTCAATTCAATTCAGTTCAAAAATAAATTGAATTGTGCATGATGTCAAAGCAAAACATAGCTGGTCAGCAAAGTGGTAAAAACAGATTTTACTCAGGAACTATTGCAATAGAGAAAGAGATTTCATACAGAACATGGCTTAGTTTTGAATACAATAAGAAAAAGAGGATTGTGGCTAAATCAAACTAGCAAGATTCTTGCTAAAGGCAGGCCAGATCATCAAATATTACTTGAGGTATGGTGGAGGATGAGGAACCCAGTCAAATATTGTGGGTAATCAGATATAAAGTGCAATATATATTGACTAAACTGAAACTGACTTAACAGGATTTATGATAAAATTGAACAATGCAGAGATGTTTATGGAAGCCCTAAAGTTGGAGTCTGCTTCAGAAGAAAGTTCAAAAATTTTGACTAAAGTTTCATGAAAAAGAGAATATTTTTCATTATTTCCAATGCAATGTTTGATGTTGATGATAGAAAGATTTTTAAGGGATGGCGCTTATCTTCAAAGAATTGAGTGTGAATCTGATTAAATAAAAAAATAATAAACAACAGGAGAATAACGAAAGTACTGAAGTGAAGTCAAGGAGGATTAAGAGGATTTTAGAAATAGTTCACAGAAGTGATATTTGAACTGCATATGGAAAGGTAAATTATTTGCCTAAGCAGAAAAGGAGAAATGTCAATACGTAAAGGGAAAACATCTATCAAATGATAGGGTTGTTAAAGTCTAAGCATGTACATGAATTATAAAGAAATAAGAACTGAATATGAAAGGAGGTAGGGGTAGGAAGTAAAACCATACAGATAAGATAACTTCAGATTTGACATGCAAATTTTCCCCCTCAGCAGATTGGCAAGACCAAAAATTTTTAAGGAACTAATTTTGATAAAAATTTGAGGATTCACTTGGCTTAATATACAGTGGAAGCAGACAAGAAGTATATGTCGCTAAAATAAAAATAATATCATAAATGAGGGAGTTCAAAATAGCCTTCCTTTATTTATTATATGGATTATCATAAAATAATTTTAATTGACCTTGACACATTTTCTACCTTTTGCTTTCATGTTATATGGTTTATCATAAAATAATCTAATTTAATCTTTGCACATATTCTCTCTTCTACCTCATAGTGCATTTTTGACATATATTAAAATAATTAGTAATCTTTTACTACATGGATTCCCCATTTCCAGCTATAGAATACACAATGTAAACCTGTGGTAAAAGATAAGTACTGAAAGACTACTTTATCCTTGATTATTTGTTCTATACAGACATTTGGAACACATCAAGGACTCATCAATATACTTTGCAGACATATTTAGTCAACATTATATACTGCCTCTAATTTAGTTGCACCCATGGAAAGGTACATATTTGAAATATAAACTACTTTACTATTATATGCACTGTTAAAGAATGATACGTTCTGAGTAACCAGTCACTGAGAAAACGTTAAACCACCATGATAAAGAATTAAACCTCAAATGCAGTATTCAAATTGTAAAGCATTTTTGGACTTAACAGTTTGTGATTTTTAAAGGTGCTGGCTCAAAAGATTAATATTTTAAATTTCTGATTTCATGTCATAGCTGAATTCATTTCTAGTTGATGAAAATAGAGATTGCACATATATATTTCATAAGATAAACATCAGATTGTTTCTCAGATGATAACAGTTAGATAGCATGTAGCATGGTACTGGCAAAACAACCTTGCTATAGAAGATATCTATTATTTATTATTTACAAACTGCTAATTAATCATTCACTCACTATTCTCTGTTAATCAACTGAATAGTCTATTCTTTACTATTAATTGACTATGCCTCTCATCCATTCTTCATTTTTAATTAAATGAGCTTGGGTGAATTTTTTTTTTTTTTTTTTTTTTTTTTTTGAGCAAAGAATCATAGCTATAAAATGAAAGTTCAGCCAATGATATGTATAGCCTACTCTGACTCCAAGATTCTGTTTACTAGATGTTCATCTCAGTTTCAAAAAGTCTTTTTTATTTATTTATTTATTTATTTTATTTTATTTTTATTTTTTTTGAGGCGGAGTCTCGCTCTGTCGCCCGGACTGGAGTGCAGTGGCCGGATCTCAGCTCACTGCAAGCTCCGCCTCCCGGGTTTATGCCATTCTCCTGCCTCAGCCTCCCGAGTAGCTGGGACTACAGGCGCCCGCCACCTCACCCGGCTAGTTTTTGCATTTTTAGTAGAGACGGGGTTTCACTGTGTTAGCCAGGATGGTCTCGATCTCCTGACCTCGTGATCCGCCCGTCTTGGCCTCCCAAAGACCTGGGATTACAGGCTTGAGCCACCGCACCCGGCCAAAAGTCTTTTTTTTTTTTAAATATGTATATCTATTCTGAGATACATCATTTAGTAAGTAGTATTTTTTTGTTGGGCCTACAATGTGTTCACGATAATATGTCTACTAAGTTCAAAGAAACATAATGGGAAAAGAGGTGAGTGGAAGGTGTTCCCTATTTCCAAAAAGAAAAGAAGAGAAAAGCAGATAAGCATTACTCTGGGAAATAATGATATTTTCAATAAGAGAGAGAAGAAGATGACCACTGATATACAATAATTCTGCAAAGATAAATGCTCATTTCCTGGCCTCTGCAACTTCATCCACTTTAGCTTTGAAAATAAAAGCTCACTAACACTGGTAAGAACAATTTCACCATCTCTTAGCATGTCCTGGATAGGTTTTATAGGTTTTATGCTTTAGGGTTCCTGGCAACAATTATACCGTTCATCACCTTCAGGACATCAGCACAAACTAAAACTGAAGTTTTTTTCTCTTTCTTTTTCAAATCCAATTACATAAGAAAAATAAATTAAAAATAAACTATTGTGCAAATTCTTTAACATTTATATCTTTTTCACATTATAATTTTAAAGTTAGAGACTATAAGGGACAGGAGTCTATGTATGCGTCTTTATTTCTGTTTAAATCTTAGAATTTCTTATGTTTTATGTTAGGTCTCTGAACTACAGAACTGTGAAGCTTAATTGCTTAATTGGTTTTAAGTTTTATCAAGTATATTTATGTTCCAGATGAAGTTATAAATCATAAATTTGTGATGGCTCTAATTGGTACAAATGTGTCATTTTTCTTGCTGCCAAGAAAGAGATGTGAAAATTAAATTATTTTGATACATATTTTGCAAATAGTGGTGGTGGTTTTGAGCGCATAGTGAAAGAAAAAGATAATCAAGGAAGTTAGGATTTTAGAAGAAAAATTTTCTTTTTTATTAAGAAAGTTAGGTTTAAGTAGGAAAAAAAAAAAAAAAAACCTAAAGAAAAAAAGGAACTGTTATGTTGTGATCCCCAAAAACTCAGGCAACACAATAGAAAATCAACAAATAGGATTGCATCATGCATCAAGCTAAAAAACTTCCACACAGCAAGGGAAGCAGTCAACAGAATGAAGAGGAAATCTATGGTATGGGAGATGATATTTACAAACCATATATCTGATAACGGGTTAATAAACAAAACATCTAAGGAACATAAATAGCTCAGTACCAAAAACAACAAACAAACAACCAATTTGAATTGGCCTTTTTTTTCAAAATAAGGCATAAAAAGGCCAACAGGTCTAACATTTAAGTCTCTAATCCACCTTGAATTAATCTTCGTGTAAGGAGTAAGGAAAGGATCCAGTTTCAGCTTTCTACTTATGGCTAACCAATTTTGCCAGCACCATTTATTAAATAGGGAATCCTTTCCCCATTTCTTGTTTCTCTCAGGTTTGTCAAAGATCAGATGGCTGTAGATGTGTGGTATTATTTCTGAGGACTCTGTTCTGTTCCATTGGTCTATATCTCTGTTGGAATCAACCCAAATGTCCATCTGTGACAGACTGGATTAAGAAAATGTGGCACATATACACCATGGAATACTATGCAGCCATAAAAAAGGATGAGTTTGCGTCCTTTGTAGGGACATGGATGCAGCTGGAAACCATCATTCTTAGCAAACTATCACAAGAAGAGAAATCCAAACACCGCATATTCTCACTCATAGGTGGGAACTGAACAATGAGATCACTTGGACTCGGGAAGGGGAACATCACACACCGGGGCCTATCATGGGGAGGGGGGAGGGGGGAGGGATTGCATTGGGGAGTTATACATGATATAAATGATGAATTGATGGGTGCTGACGAGTTGATGGGTGCAGCACACCAACGTGGCACAAATATACATATGTAACAAACCTGCACGTTATGCACATGTACCCTAGAACTTAAAGTATAATAAATAAATAAAAAAAAAAAAAAGACCAACAGGTATATGAAAAATTGCTGAATATCACTAATCATCAATGAAATGCAAAACAAAGCCACAATGAGATATCACCTCAAACCTGCTAGGATGACTACTATCAAAAAAAAAAAAAAAAAAAAAAAAAAGATAAGTGTTGATGAGAATGTGAAGTGAAATAACCCTCGAACATTGTCAGTGGGAATATGAATTAGTACAACCATTATAGAAAACAGTATGTTGATTCCACCAACAATTAAAAATAGAACTGCCATATGATTCAGCAATTTTACTTCTGGATATATATCCAAAGGAAACAAAATCCATATCTCAATGAGATATTTACCCTCCTATGTTCATTTCAGCATTATTCAAAATAGTCAACATATGGAATCAACCTAAGTGACCACCAGCAAATGAATGGGTAAAAATGTGGTATATGATGGAATACTGTTTAGCCTTAAAAAAGAAGAAAAAAGAAATTATATATTTTTCCTCTTTAAATCTGCAACGTGTTGAGTTATATTAATAGATAATTATACTGTTCATACATTTCTGATGAGTCCAATTGATCACACTACATTTCCATGCATTATTTGATACATTTGGATATGTTTTATAAATATTTTATTTTGGTGAATTTATGATTATAAATTAAATTTGTTTATAATTTTCAATTCCCATATTGACTTCTGATTTTGTTTTTTAAGGTTATAACTGCATCATGTGACAAGTTATGTAGTAATCCTTCATTTTATCTTCTTGAGAACACTTTATAAGTCATTGAATTTACCTGATACTTTTATTTTTAGTAAATTTATCTCAGTATGAGATCATAAGACATTGTCCTTTCTTTTCATACAGTAATAATGAATGCATAGCATTTTGATTGTCATATGTGTGTATGTTTTATGTATGAAGGAAGCTGTCAGAAAACATTCAATAGGACTTGTTAGTTAAAATAGGTTTGATATGCGCAATTCAGATAAGAGTGTTTCGTATAGCACAAAAGAGAATAAAACTTTTTTCAACCAATCTCAATCAAACTACTTTATTATCTTCTGGGATAATGGGTTTACATTTGAAGATATAGAAGGCATTTAATAAGAAAAAAAAAATACAGAAAAAGTCTATTTTACTAGCTCACATGGCAACATAAATCATTTCCCCTTTGCCCCATGCCTATAACTTCAGTGTTACCCTCAACTAAGCCAGAAATTCTATTTCCATGATAATTTTTCTCAATCATGTTTTCACAAAAGTATTTAGTTGCATTTGTGTGAGCTAAATAATGATGAAGATTAAAAGTCTCTTTACCTTAAAAACGCTGTATGTAGGGCCGGGCGCGGTGGCTTATGCCTGTAATCTCAGCACTTTGGGAGACCAAGGGAGGCGGATCACAAGGTCAGGAGATCGAGATCATCCTGGCCAGCATGGTGAAACCCTGTCCTACTAAAATACAACAAAATAGCCAGGTGTTGTGACGGATGCCTGTAGTTGCAGCTACTCAGGAGGCTGAGGCAGGGGAATCGCTTGAACCCAGGAGGCAGAGATTGCAGTGAGCCAAGATTGTGCCACTGCACTCTAGCCTGGCATCAGAGCAAGACTCCGTCAAAAAACAAGTGAACAAACAAATCTCAGTATATAATTCCTGCTAATAAAACTACCTCTATCTACTTTTTCGCTTTTTCTTTAGTGTCATGTATCCCATCTCTTACTTTTTAAAGAATAATATATCTTGAAAAAGTCAATGTTCATTTTTCATAGAAATATAATTTTACTTACCAGCATTATTGGATTTAAAGATGTTAATTTAAGGAACCAAAGTAAATTGAAATTCTGTGTCCCTCATCATCTGTTTTCTCTGAAAATGCTATCAAGAGAGGGAAGAATTCTATTTTCATCATGTGTCCCTGAACTGACTTCATAGGCTTTTTCCCCAGTTGCAAAACACAATTATACTACTTAGAAAGTACATTAGCACTAATCTCACTAATTTCATTAGACTGAATTATTTTTATGCATTTTGTTTGAATTGGGAATATAGAATTTATAGCAATATCATCTTCCTTTGGAAATCGCAAAAGTATGACTTATCTTTTTTCTATATTCGTAATCACAAGGGGTCACATCAGAGATCAAGGGAGGATCTAGTAATAAACGCTAGCAGGTGATACTAACATAGCTCTTCTTTACATTGTTTTTATAATAGCCTTAAAAATAATCCTTCCCATAGTCCTCTAAGAGTCACTTTTCATTGCTATTTCCCATTTTGAAAAATTATTTAGGAATACAAGTAAAATAATTTAATTTTGAGTCAATAGAAAAAGTCATGTACCACTAACATTCTTATTTTTTTAATTATATTTCAGTTTGAAGAAAAAAATCATTTTCTCATGCATTTGTCAACTGCTCTTTTGTTTTGACTTTAGAGTAGATATAAATAAAGAACATATAGAATTTAAGCTATTTTTATTGATATAAAATAACTGTTCATTATATAATTGTAGTCACATTGTGTGAGATAAAATTCATGATACCTAAATACAACTTTGTTTCTTATTTTTCAATTTTGAAAATAACTCTAAGTTAAATAAAATGTCCTTTCTGAGTCTTGCCTTTACACACTTGCCTTTTTGTCCCAAAGTTATGAAGTTGGTAATTCTGTAAGCTCTTAATTATACAAAGACGTTAATTGCTAAATACAGTTGGAGCATAAGTGATAACATACCTCATTGTCTTCAATTTAGCTTGGTCTCTCCCTTAATAACACTGTGGATGGTCTTGACGCTGTCATTTTTCAGGTCTATCTTTCCTTTTCTGTACCACAGACAGTCTGTCTTTGCACAATTCCCAAATCTGAATGGACTCTTGAAAGCTACCTCTAAGCAGTACTTTCACTTTTTTCTTTGCCAGCCTGGGAGATGTTCACTGAGTTCCAAGCTGCTGTGGCTTCCAGTGAGTTGCCATCGCCTGTGTCTCCACAGCCTTTGATGGAATCCTCCACTGAACATGTTCACCTTTATGCAGATGCTGATGAACTTGCAGCTCTGACACTTCGGTCTCCTGGAAACCCATGTCACTCAGGTAAAGGTGGCCACTTATCTTTCCAGTTTTTTAAACTTTGAAGCTTTAAATCCTTTATTCCATTCTCTACCCAGATGATATAGTTTGTATGTTTACCCCTTTGAAATCTCATGTCGAAATTTGATTCCCAACATTGAAGGTGGGGCCTAGTGGGGCTTAGTAGGAGGTGTTCGGGTCATAAGGACAGATGCCTACTGAATGGCTTGGTGCTGTCCTTGCAGAACTGAGTGAGTTCTCATTCTATTAGTTCAGGCAAGAACTGATTCTTAAAAAAGTAGCCTGGCATCTCCTCTCTCTTGCTCCCTCTCTTGCCATGTGACATGACAGCTCCCCTTGCCTTCAGCCATGAGTAAAATTTTCTTGAGGATTCCGGAGCTGAGGAGTTGCCAGCACCATACTTCTTGTACAGCCTGAAGAACTGTAAGCCAAATGATCCTCTTTTCCTTATAAATTACACAGTCTCACACGTCTCTTTAGAGCAATGCAAAACAGACTAAATAACTCAATGCAATTTCTTCTTTGGCTTGATCCCCAAAATATTAAACAATAATTAAAACTTTCCTTTTGTGTTTTTCACCATAGCATTTTTCCTCTTTTGTTCTGGCACACACAAATTAAGATGGAGGGGTAAATTGAAGCTAGATCATAAAAAACAGTACTTGAATGCATCCTTCATTTGAGTTGTGGATATTATTTGATTTATCTTTCATTTGTGCTATGAGCTGTCACAGCGAAAAGTGCTATATAATTTCTCAATTTTCCAGATATCCTGAATTCTTAAGAATATCATCCTACTTGATTGTGTTGCTAAAAGTGTATATTGCTGTGAACTTTGAGTGATGTAAATCCCTAATTTAAGAAAACTGCCTGTTTATACAATCACTCAGAACCTAAATTCAAATATCTATATATGAATAAATATGTTCATGTATACAAGCATACACATATATATCTATATGTATTTATGTGTGTGTGTATAAATAATACCTACATTTGGATTATACTAAGAGATAGTTCATCATAGCCATTTATTTCTGATAGGACTGTGCATTAGCCCATTTTCACTCTGCTATAAAGAACTACCTGAGAATGGGTAATTAGTAAAGAAATGAGGTTTAATTGGCTCATAGTTCAGGATAGCTGGGGAGACCTCAGGAAACTTGCAATCATGGGCGGAAGGCGGAGGGGGAGCAAGGCATGTCCCACATGGCATCAGGAGTGTGAGAGCAAGAGAAGGGAAGTGACACAGTTTTAAACCATCAGCGCTCCTGAGAACTCACTATCACGAGAAAAGCAAGGGAGAAATTTGCCCTCATGATCCAATCATTTTCCACCAGCCCCCTCCTCTGACACATGGGAATTACAATTCAAATTACAATTTGAGATGAGATTTGGGTGGGGACACAGAGTCAATCCATATCAGACTTGAGATCAGGTAAAGTAATCAGGACAAATTAGAATACTACATGAATTACATCATTTCCTCTGTTTTATGCTCTCCTCCTTACATCCCCCACGCTGCTGTGAGACTGACCCTCATAAAAATTTTAATCTATGATTTCAACACTCTGTACAAATAACTCTGATGGCTCTCTTTTGCCTAAAAGAGAAATTTTCAACATTGCTTTAACTTTTTCTGAAAATAACTATAACAAATGCTCTTTATATAAATAAAATATGTCTATAAACACATGGCTATTATTATATAAGTGCTGTTTATAATTCATGGCAAAGATATGGTTGATCAACTGATTTATTTCCCACTACATAAGTATATCATCATGCAAGAGAAAGATTATGACATAGATGGGCTAAATTGAAACTCATTTTAATTTATATTTTTACAAATATAAATTATGTATCCCCATATGAAATAATTAGTGACAAATCTTTCTTGCATTCGAATGAATTACAACATCAGAGATAAGAATTATTAACTTGAGGGACAAATGTTCTACTCAATTGCAGTAGAGTCCCTGCACAATTCAGTCCATATTTACTTCTTTACCTTATTTTTCAATATTTTTATTCTATAATGATCCTCCAACATACTTCTATTTATTATACTCAGGAAATTTTGTTTGTAACATTTTCCTTTATTCTTTTGCTTTTCCAAGTTTTATCTCCTTTTACTTAATCCTTTATAGAAAGTATTTATTCTGGATCTGAGTCCAAAATAATCTGATCATTCCCTTTGAAAGCAAGTGGAACTTACTATTTTGAAAATGTATTAATTTTATATGTAACAATTATATACAGTGTAAATGATTAATTGTATATGTTCCCACAAATTCTCAATAAATTACATTATACATATATAGTGTGTGTTTGTGTATGTGCATGTGTGTGTCTGTGTGTGTATATACATGCTCTCACATGCCTATCTGTGAGGGGAGTGTGTGTATGCCCACAGGTAGGTATGTGAAAGCATATATAGACATAGCACATATTTGTACTCCTGAATTCACAATAAAATATGTGTTTCTATCACCAGAGGTTATCTTGTTGTTTAAGACCATAAATTACCTCAGTCTTCCCATAGGAAAATATTCTAACCAATATTTCTATTAATTCTGGGAATATACAATCTTGTGCTTTTACACTGCTGCCCACTGATTCCAAATTTCACACATTTTTCACCTCTTATTGTGACTGCCTACTTCCAGTCTCTTCTCACTGTGCTACACAGACTTGGACATGGCATTCAGTCACTGCTCTCCATTTCTCAGAAATGAGAGAGAGAAAGAGATGGGGAGGGGGGATATTAAATAAAATATTTCATTAGGCCATTCTGTTTGTCCCAGAGTTAAAAAATTCTTGAAGAAAATGAAGGATAGGACTCAATGTAGAACATAAGAAGTTAAGTTTTAGTAACAGGCAGCCCTGTTCCTTATATTCTTCCATCATTCTATTATCAGGAATTGTCTACTGAACACTCCACCTTGTAGGGTTTGTTGTCACTACAGTATTGCCTGTCCCTTTCTCTGTAGTCTTTCTTTTCCCTTCCTTCTCCTCTTTCTTCTATTTTAAAATTTCTCTTTATTCTGTAGAGTGTTTGTTGGCCATCCCCTTGCTTTTCCTTACCAATACCTGGCATCAACTCGTCCTCAACTAAATTAACATGTTGAAGTGATAGCCCCAGTGTGACTCTATTTGGAGATAGGGCTTTAGGAGCTGACTGAAGTTAAATGAGGTCCTGGTGGGGGGATGATGTAATCTGATAATCTGATAGGACTGGAGGCCTTATAAGAAGAGAACTGTCTGTCTAGGTCTCTCTCTCTCTGTCTCTCTCCGTGCACACACTGAGGAAAGGTAAGGTGGGGGCAACGCAAGAAGGTGGCCATCTGCAAACCAGGAAGAAAGCCTTACCAGAAACCAAATTGGTAACTTGATCTTTCACTTCCCAGCCTCCAGAACTGTGAGAAATAAATGTTTTTTGTTTATGTCATCCAGTGTATGGTATTTTGTTATGAAATCCCAAGCAGACTAATACCGATTTGAAGCCCTTAAAATTCTAACTCCATAAAGATGTTCATGTTATTCCTTAAACATAAATAATTTTCTCCTTAAGAATAGACTTTGCAACAGATGGTAGAAATAGATGTTATTTTTCACCTTGTTTGTATTCAGTTCAGCCTATGCTACAGGATTCAGCATTTTGTTTGAGTCTGTGATGCTTATTAGAATGCCCTGATCATACTGGGAATGGATAAGATGAATAATAGTGGTAATGATACTAGAACTGGCTTGAGAACAACCAATAGCTAATTGTCAAAAGTATACATTGCAATAAATTAGAATTGATCAATCTAGTTAATTGTCACGTTGTTCATTTTTTATTAACCTACCTTTTTTGGAATTTTACTATCTTCATATATTTATACTTGCCATTTGGTAAAGTTTTATTTTCTTTTTAGCAAAATCACTTAAAGAAGAGTGTTTCTACTCAAAATGGAATTTTTAAAAATTTAGTTTTCATGTAGCTCTAAGTCTTAACCATAAATTACTTACTCTTTCTCTCTCTGTTTTTGTTAGATTGATTTGCTGTCCAAGAATAAAACTCATTCTCCTTAGCCAACAAGTTACCAACACTGAAGAATTTGACAGTATTGTCAAATCTTCTATTTTTTTCTATATTTTCTAGACAATCCAGACTGACTCATTTTATTTAAAAACAAAGTCCAGATCAGAAAACGTCAAGTTACATATATATTTCTAAAAACATCTGATAACCTATATTTCTTTGAGAAATTGTGTTTGTTTCTCAATAAAAACACCAATTTTTATTTCAGTCTGAAAAATTCAGATCAATTTTACTCTGATAGTTTGGAAATAGTCCTGTTTTGCTATTCCATTTAAATTGTTAAAGATATTCTTGGCCGGGCGCGGTGGCTCAAGCCTGTAATCACAGCACTTTGGGAG
The DNA here is from genome assembly GCF_007565055.1 of Rhinopithecus roxellana. NCBI lineage: Eukaryota > Metazoa > Chordata > Mammalia > Primates > Cercopithecidae > Rhinopithecus > Rhinopithecus roxellana. The sequence goes on from NC_044550.1 coordinate 138,526,441, forward strand.
GCCGAGATGGGCGGATCACGAGGTCAGGAGATCGAGACCATCCTGGCTAACACGGTGAAACCTCGTCTCTACTAAAAAATACAAGAAACTAGCCGGGCGAGGTGGCGGGCGTCTGTAGTCCCAGCTACTCGGGAGGCTGAAGCAGGAGAATGGTGTAAACCCGGGAGGCGGAGCTTGCAGTGAGCTGAGATCCGGCCACTGCACTCCAGCCTGGGCGACAGAGCGAGACTCCGTCTCAAAAAAAAAAAAAAAAAAAAAAAAAAGATATTCTTATTTCTATTAGAAGATTATAGAACATGAAAACTTAAGGCTCTTTTTCTTTCACGAAAAAAATATTAGTGGAAACCAAGTCATCTTACTTTTAGCTTGAATTGAAAACAAACCTACAACACCAATAGTTTTATTTTTAATTTGTATAATCCTCTAAGAATTATTAGTGTTGAATCTGAGTTCAGTAAATTCTTGATCAGACACCACAACATATCCCCCAACGATAATTTAATGAAAGTTACTAGTTCAACCTGTGTTGGAATAAACATGTAATATCTTGTTTTATTTGAGATCTTAAAACTACTGGTCATCGGGAACTTGTAAGGGCTTTGAATCAGACTAATTATATCTTTTGTGTAATCTGTTTAGTGCTGGCAATTTGTATAAGATAATTAACCTATTTGAATCAAGCTGTCTAAATTTATAAAGTGATGATAATTATACCTACTGCATGGAACTGTTCTGAGAATTAAATTTAAAAATCACTAAACTGAGTGTGTTTTTCTAAAATTTCTAACTCTTCAGGTATTCAAAACAGAATAAACATTATAGCCATTATTATTATTTTTAATAATTATTGCTGCACATACAAATAAAAATAGTAATTTAAAATACTAAATACAGGAATTATAGATTCAGTATTCCTTTTGTATTTAACCTGTTAGTTCTTGGGAAATTAAAAAACGAAGTTGAAAAGTCATTGCTTGTAATACAAGATACCTAAAAGGCAGACCACATTCTACCTTTGAAATTACTAAGCCTGACAACCTTGTCCTACTTCTGATCTCCATACATTCTCATACAATAAATGTCTCAAAAGTCCCTGACCTGTCTTTAGCCATAAAATTATTTTTTGTTTGTAAGTCCTTATCTTCTCAAAATACTAATCTCTACTTTAAGTACATTTTTTAGGACATCTGTCTACTTCTTTCTACTTTTCCCAATTTAATCAGTATTTCTTTTCCTATTTACACAGAAAACATTGTATTGATATCTCTATAACAATATACAACATCAGGCATTATGAGCTTTCTACTTAGATTCCATATCTAGACCATGAGTTTATTCAGAATCATTATTATTTACTAATTGTCTTTATATCCCAATGACTAGCAATAGGCTTCCAACAGATTGCATCCATAATATACATTTATACATCATTCTCTTAACTTTTAAGAAATGATGCAGGGCACAGTGGCTCACGTCTGTAATCCCAGCACTTTGGGAGGCCGACGTGGGCAGATTGCCCGAGGTCGGGAGTTCGAGACCAACCTAGCCAACATGGAGAAACCCCGTCTCTACTGAAAATACAAAACTTAGTCAGACATGGTGGCACATGCTTTTAATCCCAGCTACTTGGGCAGCTGAAGCAGGAGAATCGCTTGAACCCAGGAGGCAGAGGTTGCAGTGACCTGAGATCACGCCATTGCACTCCAGCCTGGGCAACAAGAGCAAAACTCTGTCTCAATAGATCAATAAATAAATAGATAAATAAATAAATAAATAGACCATGGCTTTCCCAAAATTGTACAGTAAGGAAGATGTCATATATAACATCATAAGTATAGATCCAATCAATATGAATAATAGCTACATTTTCTAGTATGAAACAAACATAATTTTATGATAAATTGAGTTTTTGCAATACTTAATTTGAAAAGAAACAATAAAATAGCTTATATTTCAAAGAGAAAAATGAGTAACTTAGTAATATAAGTTTAAACTACATAAAATTGCTGTGTCCTTTGGACAGAGCTGAAATGTAGAGAAGGCAAAAGTCTATTCTCTCTCATTTCTGCATTTGAATTTTATGGCACCTCACAAAAGCACTCATCAAATCTTGTGGAAATTATCTTGATTTTCTTTCAGTTTTGCTTTCGATTAAAAAGCAGTATAAAATTCATTGCTTTGGTTTATTTTTCAACTCAACTATTTTGAAAAGTTTGTGTAGACATCTCTATGTGATGTATAAATACATTAAAAATACAGTACCTAAGTTATGAAATAGACAACATAACATGACTGTGCTGAACCCTTTCTATAGATTCATCTAGATCCCTTTTCCACTGTTCTCCCAACCTATCCTGTATCCCCAACAGGCTGACATTTCTAGGATGTAACAAAGGCTCTCCTTACTTTCTGACTGCTGATTGGTCAATGAGAGGCACGAGGAGATCAGAGAGATGATAGAAAGAGCTTGTAATATTCCTTCTTTCAGCTCCATCACTGATGTATTTTTCTATACAGATTGATCGGTAGAGCAATTTTTCTCATAATTATGTTGCACTAAATTTTACTCATTTTTTATATTAGCTAGTTCAAGATGTTCAGAGTAATTGCTTTCTCATATATATGAGAAAGTAACAGCATACATAATTATATATAATATACATATATATTGTTTATATGTGCTATATAGGAAAAAAATCTATAAACACACACTTTCTTCACTTATTTAGTACAGTTTTATAGTGAAGTTATGTATCTTTAACTCAAGATTAACATATATAAATGTGTTGTGTTAGAATGCAATTGTGCATTTTTATACATTGCAGAAAAGATATTTACAAGTAAATAAGCACTTGTGCTTTCATAATATATCAAAGATATAAAAAGTTCATTCTGGGCACACCCCATTTAACAACTAAGCATTAGCTAGTTCTTATATCTTTGTATAAATGCATTATGGAAAAAATGAGTACAGCCAAATTTTTCTTTCAAGCTCATGATGAAATTAATTTGTATATTATTGTATTATTTTTGAAGCAATATGGTTAAACTGTTTTTCTTCATTTTCTTAGAATTGTGTCATTTAAAATCCTGACTCTGTTTATTAGTCCAAATGCCATTCTCCATAAGAATTCAAAGAACAATATATTATCAAATTTAGTTATTTAAAAGCATCCTACTTGCCATTATTGATACTTGTGATTATAACATTTTAATTTTTTAATTTTTTTAAAATTCACTTTGTCTTAGACTCTGTAAAATTAAACTTTTAGCACACATTTTATCATATAGTTCCCAAGATAATAATACATCTTATTGATTTGCTATTTTGTACTGCGTGTTATTTGCCTGCATCTTCCTGGTGTCCATGACCCTCAATTAGCAAGCCTATCACTATTCATAATAGCAAATACATGAAATCAACCTAACTGTCCACCAATAGTGGATTGGATAAAGAAAATGGAATAATACACAGCTATGAAAAAAGAAATCATGTCCTTTGTAGCAATATGAACACAGTTGGAAGCCATTATCTTAAGAAAATTAACATAGGAACAGAAAACCAGATACCACATGTTCTCACTCATAAGTGGGAGCTAAGCATTCGATACACATAGACATAAAGGTAGACACTGGGGACTACAGGAGGGAGGAGAGAGAGAGGTCAGTAAGGGCTAAAAAACTACTTGCGTACAATGCTCACTACCTCTACCTGAGTGATGGAATCACTCATAAAACAAACCTCAACGTCACACAATATACCCATGGAGCATACCTGCACACATATCTCCTGAATCTAAAATGAAATTTTAAATTATAAAATAATAAAAATTAGTTGCCTGGACTCAGATTTTACTTCTCCCACTTCTTGTTATTCTATGTCTTCTCTTTCTTATGAGAATATTACATTGATCATTACTTTCATTTCCTTCCCTGTTGTTCCTCACTTCCAGAATTAAATGTTATTTCTCTGCCAAATTTCAAATTTTACCTCGCACCCTTCTATCCTCTGAATTATTCCAGTGGCTTCAATTAACAGTTAGGCTAATATTTTCACAGACTTTCAAGAAAAGTTTGAGACAACTTCCAATAATAATAATAAACCATATTTGTATAGGTTAAGTATAATAATACTAAAAGAATTGTTATATCCCTATTAAGAATAAAGGAGAGGACTTTTTATTAGGACTTAGAATGGAGGTGATTGATTACATTATAACAAATATATACGACATGTACATGTAATTATAAGTGATATTTAATGTCTGTTAATTTACCATGTAAGATGATTTAGTCTTCTCAGTGCATTCAAAGCTCACTGAAGGCAAGGAATTGACTGCACTTTTTGTGTGAATATGATGCAGAGTCTATACTATATGTTCAATCACTGCAAATTCACTGACTAATTAATAGGAACGTTAAATCTGTTCCACAGTTTGTGGCTGCAGATTTTATTACTAAGATTTTATGGCTCAATTTATCTTTGTGATTCTTGTTTTTTGTCTTCAACTAAAATACATCATCTCATATTTTCTACAGGCCATGCTCAGGATGATCTTCAAATTGCTGGATCTGCTCTGTTTAACACTTTAGGTTGTGTGACTCTAAAGTTTACTGTTGTAACCAATAACAAATACCATATTTGCATGGTCATTAATTTCAGACACATACATGTAGAAGGACCATGAACCAATGAAATTGAACACAGAGTAAGATAGAAGATTTAAAAGGAATTTTTTTCATATATTTCATTGGGCAAGTGTCTATTTTGAACAATTGATTTTTATTTTACTTTTCTATTTATTTAATATCAGAGTATATTTGCCAGAATAGGAATGTCTATCTTTATTTTTGGGTAGTATATAGAAAAGAGTGATACAAGTAAATGTGTCATAAAACTCACATTCTAATTATTAAAATTAAAGTTAAATGGTGATTTTTACTTTACATATGGCTTCTAAAACCTTTTTGTCTGTCAAAAAATTATGGGCACAGATACTATAAAACCCATGAATTCGAGCAGATTAACAAACCTCTGTCAATTTTGCACCCTAGAGTTTTTAAATGTTTTCTGTTAAACAGCACATTTTTTTAGCAGTAATAGAAGTATTTTTAAAAAGGCTATTGTAAAATATAGAAAGGATTAGAAAAATTATTACTTCTACTCATATCAAACAAAAGTTAACATTGTAAAATAAAATGGTTAAAATACATTTGGTTAGAATGAAGATAAGATAGTAAAAATAAACATTTTGTATAAAAACTACTAATCAGAAAGATTAGTTCCAAAGAGTTTGTATTAGATTTAAAAGATTTTTGAAAAAGTTTCAGAGAAATTAATATTTTAAAATTGTATGATAGATATTAATAATAATACTTATACATTTCCAGGTAGAGAAATTTATTATATCATACAAATAAGATAAAACTATCATCCTTTAATAAGAACAAAATAATTCTAGACATAGGGTTGTCACAGTGGCTGACATCTGTAATCCCAGCATTTTGAAAGACCGATGTGGGAGGATCACTTGAGGCTAGGAGTTCAAGACCAGCCTGGGCAACGTAGCAAGGCCCCATCTCTACAAAAAGAAAAGAAAAAACAAAAAGTCAGGCAGTGTGGTGAGTGCCTGTAAGTCCCAGCTGCTTCAGAGGCTGAGCCAAGGGAATCACTTGAGTACAGGAGTTTGAGCTTTGCGGTAACATGTGATCACACTGTACACCAGCCTGGGTAACATTATTATTTTCTAGAATGAAAATAATTTTTCTAGACTAATGATTCTAGAAAATTAAGATATAGAAGGAAGATCAAAGATAATATATGTATTTATATGTATTAATTATTGATTACTTAACATCATTTTCTTTTTTTTTTTTTTTTTTTTTTTTTTTGAGATGGAGTCTCGCTCTGTCGCCTAGGCTGGAGTGCAGTGGCCGGATCTCAGCTCACTGCAAGCTCCGCCTCCCGGGTTTACGCCATTCTCCTGCCTCAGCCTCCCAAGTAGCTGGGACTACAGGCGCCCGCCACCTCGCCCGGCTAGTTTTTTGTATTTTTTAGTAGAGACAGGGTTTCACCGTGTTAGCCAGGATGGTCTCGATCTCCTGACCTCGTGATCCGCCCGTCTCGGCCTCCCAAAGTGCTGGGATTACAGGCTTGAGCCACCGCGCCCGGCCTATTACTTAACATCATTTTCTACAAAAATAACACATCACACTCTGGAAAAATATAGATGATAAAGTAAATACACCGGTGGAATGTTTTTTTTTTTTTTTTTTTTTTGAGATGGAGTCTTGCTCTGTCATCGAGACTAGAGTGCAGTGACACGATCTCGGCACACTTCAACTTCCACCTCCTGGGTTCAAGCAGTTTTCCCCACCTCCACCTCCCAAGTAGTTGGGATTACAGGCACCACCACCACGCCTGGCTAATTTTTGTATTTTTTAGTAGAGATGGGGTTTCACCATATTGGTCAGGCTGGTATTGAACTCTTGAGCTCGGGTATTCACCCACCTCAGCCTTCGAAAATGCTGGAATTATATGTGTAAGCCACCATGCCTGGCCACCACTGGAAATTAACGCATAGCTTTTTAGCAACTATAAACCCCAAAATACTGGTCATGATTACAAAATATCAATTATGCCTCTCCTCTCACAAGAATTATCTTACCTAATCTGTATATGTACATTTGTGAGGTGGTTATATTTTCAGAAAACTATTACATAATTATTAAATTATTAATTAAGAATTCATGTATGCGAATTTGAATTAAAATTTTCACAAAGGCTTCTTATTTTCAGTTTCATTTTATTGCCCACCTGGTCAGCTTCACTTTTGTTATTGATGATAATTATGATGTTGTCGATTCCTATGTCTTACTTTCATGCCTTTGTTTATAGAAATTGCAGGAGAAATTACCTGCTTAATTGTATGCAGAAAGGAAGGTGAGTTATAAATATTATACATGTTTGTGTCTACAAAATGTATTTATTGTTCTAAAACATGAGTAATAGAATGACTGAACAGAGATCTGGGAGCAATCAATTTTCACTGAAAACATTTGTAAGAAAGACATTGTTACAGTGAACTAGTGGTCGAATGCCAATTTGATTTTTTGTTATATGCTTAATTGTAATATTACTGTCTTTCCATTTCCTCTATCTTCTGACCTCCATATCTAGAATTTAAGATTTATGTCAATCTCTTACGCAAATCGTTATTTATCCAAAATTAACTATTTTAATCTCTTTTTTCCCTGTGACTTAGTGTTTTTTTCAAATATATTTTAAAAATAGATGTCATATTTTCTGGATATTTATACTCAGCTTTCATTTGAGTCCAAGTTCACTAACCCAGTTTTTATCACTTTCTAGTGTGTGGGAATACAGAAAGTATACAACTATTAAAGACGAGAGAGAGAAATCAGAGATAGCATGTCTTCTCACATCCCTAGCAGACATCACAGGAGTATACATACCTGAAAACAGGTCTGGAAAATACTGTCCTATAGCTGGACAGGGAAGCACCCTGATAAAGCACAGTTACTACAAAGAATGGGCAAGCAGATAGCATATATGACCAGCAGTCTTTCACATCTGGGAATTCTTGAAAGTTCATTTATGTTGATAGTTTTTAATTGAGATATCAGTTATGGATTATCTGTATTGGAATCCTAGCCCTAGTCATTAAGAGCTGTATAAAATTCAGGAAAGTTACATATCTTCTCTGTACTTATGTTTCATCATCTATTAAAAAAAGGGAGATAACAGCATAGACAACCCATTATAGGGTTGTTATGATAAATAAATAATATATGTAAAAATAATTATTTTTATTTTATTTTATTTTATTTTATTTTATTTTATTTTATTTTATTGAGACAGAGGCTCACTCTGTCACCCAGTCTGGAGTGCAATGGCATGATCTCAGCTCACTGCAACCTCCACCTCCCGGTTCAAGCGGTTTTCCTGCTCAGCCTCCTGAGTAGCTGGGATTACAGGCACTTGCCATCACGCCAGGCCAACTGTGTGTATTTTTAGTAGACAGGGTTTCACCCTTTTGGCCAGGATGGTCTCGAACTCCTGACCTCAGATGATCCACCTGACTCGACCTCCCAAAGTGCTGGGATTACAGGCATTAGCCACCACACCTGACCAAAAAATCTTAAAATATTACCCAGATATATAGTGGGGTTTTTTGTTTTGTTTTTGTTTTTTCAAGACAGAGTCTCACTCTGTCACGCAGGCTGGAGTGCAGTGGTGCAGTCTTGGCTCACTACAACCTCTGCTTCCTGGGTTCAAGCAATTCTCCTGCCTCAGCCTCCCGAGTAGCTGGGATTACAGGCACACACCACCACGCCCAGCTAATTTTTGTATTTTTGGTACAGACGGGGTTTTGCTGTGTTGGCCAACTGGTCTCAAACTCCTGACTTCAAGTGATTCGCCCAGCTCGGCCTCCCAAAATGCTGGGATTACAGGCGTGAGCCACGGTGCCTGGCTATGTGTTTTATGTTATACAGGATATTTATGTGAGTCTCAGTTGAGTGTGAGTGTCTGTGTGTGTGTTGTTTATACTTACGTACATCTTACATACATTACTGGATTGAGCTTTATTGCTTCCCCTAAAGTGCCTGTGAGTTTTCATAGAGACTTAGCATTTTCCCCAATGTTTATTATTAGGGATCTTGTGCTCTACCTAGAAATGTTAGGGTGTGTGCCTTTTTATATGCATTAAAATTAATAAAAACGTGGTACTATGAGCTTCATACTTTCATTCGTTCCTCTTTTACTTTAACATTTTTTTATTGAGTATCTAATAAATTCTACACTTAGTAATTGTTGCTGTTGATATTATGATTTAACAAGATAGATAATGTTCTTCCTTTCATGCTTTATATTAGATTGGATAAGACAGTATATAAGCAAATAAACAAATTAGCAAAATTAGTTAACTGTGGGTTATAATATGTGCTGTACATAAAAATAGTAAGGTGCTAAAATAATGAGAGAGGATTTGGTAGAGATTCTCTGAAGAAGTTAAACTCATCTTTTCATTTTAAGATGGAGCCAGCCATGACAAAAGTCTGGAGAAGAATGTTACAAATAGAACAAATTAAAACTCAAATATACTATCATCAACATTTTTAAAAATGTCCCACACGCCATGCCTTTTCATAAAAATCAGACGTTAGTAGAATTTTGATAAAGGTGGAGAAGCATTGTAGAAAACCAGAGTAAACAAAATAGAATTGACATTCTGCTTTTAAGATTACTTTTTCCCCACCATTATGTTTGTTAATTGTTTTCTCTCTTCTTTCTGCTTTTGCTTTCTTCTCTTTCTTTTGTCCTTGTGATTTCTGACTTCTGATTTTTTTAAATAGACAGTAATTTAACCATTTCTTTTGTTAAACTGGATTTTTTCTACTCTACGGATTATTAGTGCATAGGTTCTACCTCAAATTGATGATCAAGATAATTCCTTAAATAAAGATGCAGTCTTATAAAAAAAGGTTTTTACTGCAGGTTGATTATTTATATGTTATTATATTTCTACTGGCATACATCATTTAATTGCACTTCACCTTATAGTGCTTTGTAGAATTGCATTTTTCTTTTTTTTGTTTGTTTGTTTTTTTAACCAAGTGTAGGTTTGTGGCAACTGTGCATCAAGCAAGTCTATCAGCACCATTTTTCTAACAGCATGTGCTCACTTCATGTCCCTGTGTCATATTTTGGTAATAATTTCAATATTTAAACATTTTAAAAATTACTCTGATATATGTTATAGTGAACTGTGATCCGCGATTTTTGATGTTACCATTGTAATCATTTTGAGTTATGAGCTGTGCCCATATAGAATGGTGAACTGAATTGATAAATGCCGTGTATGACTGTTTCACCGACCAGCTATTCCTCCATCCCTCTCTCTCTCTGTCCTTGGGCTCGCTATTAACCGAGACACAATAATATTGAAATTAGGTCAATTAATAACCCTACTGAGGCCTCTAAGTGTTCCAGTGAAAGAAAGAGTGGCATGTCTCTCACTTTAAATCTAGCTAGAAATGATTAAACATAGTGAGGAAGGCATGGCCAAAGCAGAGACAGGCCAAAACCTAAGCATCTTGAATCAAACAGTTGATCAAGTTGTGAATGCAAATGGAAAGCTATTGAAATGAAAATGTTACTCCAGTGAATGCATGAGTGTTAAGAGGGTGAAACAGCCTTATTGCCAATGTGGAGAGAGTTCAATGGTCTGAACAGAAGTCAAAAGAAGCCTTCTGCATAAGTAAAAGTACAAGGTGAAGCAGCAAGTGCTGATGGAGAAACTTCAGCAAGTTATCCAGAAGATATACCTAAGAACATTGATGAAAGTTGTTACACTAAATCACAGATTTTCAATGTAAAAAAAAAGAAACCTTTATTGGAAGAAGATGCCATCTAGGACTTTTATAGGGAGAAATAAGTCAATGCAGGACTTTACAGTTTCAAAACACAGTCTGACTCTCTTGTTAGGTGCTAATATACTCGGCAAAGTTAACTTGAAGCCAATGCTTATTTACCATTCTGAAAATTCTAAAGCTCTGAAAAATTATACTAAATATACTCTACCTGTGCTCCATAAATGAAATAATAAAACCTGAATGACAGTACATCTGTTTACAGTATAATTTGTTGAATAATTTAAGCCCATTTTTGAGACCTACTACTCTGAATAAAAAGAAAAAAGACTCCTTTCAAATTATTCCTGCTCATTGACAATGCATCTAGTCACCCAAGAGCTCTAATGTAGTTGTACAAGGATGTGAATGTTGTTCTCATGCCTATTAACACAATATCCATTGTGTAGCAAATTCTTCAAGAAGTCAGTTTAGCTTTCAAGTCTTATTGTGTAAGAAATACATTTTGCAAAGCTTATGTCATAGATAGTGATTCTTCTTCTGCATCTAGGGAAAATAAATTGATAAACTTATGAAAATGATCCGTCACTCTAGATGTCATTATAACATCTGTGACTCATGTGAGAAGGTCAAAATATCGGCATTAACAGGAGTTTGGAAGAAGTAGATTCCAATCCTCATGAAAGACTTTGAGAAGAAGTGAAGCCTGCAGATGTCACTGAATTATTGCAATCTCATGATAAAAGTTGAGCAGAGGAGTTGTTGCTTCTTATGGATGATAAAAGAGAGTGGTTTCTTGACATGAATCCACCCCTGAGGAAGATGCTACACATTGTTAACATGACAACAAAGGATTTAAAATATTCCATAAACTTAGTAAATAAAGTGGCAGCAGAGTTTAAGAGAATTGATTCCAATTTTGAAAGAAATTATACTCTAGGTAAAATGCTGTCAAACAACATCCCATGCTACAAAGAAAAAAAAATCTTTCATAAAAAGAAGAGTCAAGTAATGCGGCAAACTTCATTGCTGTCCTTTTTAAAGAAATTTCCACAGTCATACCAGCCTTCAGCAAACACCACCCTGATCAGTCAGCAGTCACCAACATTAAGGCAAGACTCTTTACCGGCAAAAAGATTATGATTTGCTGAAGGCTCAGGTGATCAGTAGTATTTTTTAGTAATAAAAATATTTTCAAATTAAGATATGTAAATGTTTAATGCTATTGCGCACTTAGTAGACTACAGTAGAGTATAAACATACCTTTTAAATGCACTGGAAAACCAAAAACTTCATGTAAGAAAACTTAATTGTCTTGTCTGGAAAAATATGAATTATACCAATATTTACCTTACATGGTTATTATGAGGTTTAAATGAATTTCTGTATGATTAAAATGTGTAGAATAATACTGAGACATATGTATCATATAAGATTTATTGATATATGTATTATTGGTGAAAACTCTTCTCACCTCTATCACAGTTTTATTGCTCACTTCAGTTTTGGGTTGTAATTTCCACCATTTTAGTTTTTTATGCATCAGATTCCATATATTTACTATAGTATAGAACTCCTAAAATGTACTTATCTTCTGGTTGGAGTTTTAAATTATTTATTCTTTATTTTCTGTCGTTTCAGTTGTATTAGAGATAAGTATACCTTATATGACTATGTTTTGTGTGGTAAGTTGAAAGTGATGCAGATTTTTATGGTACAATAATAATAAATATGATTTCGGAACTAATAATAAAAGCAACCATTTAGTAAGTCATGAAATACAATGTCGATTTACTGAATATCTTATTGTTATTATTATATCATTTAACAGTCGTAAAAATTGTATAGAAATAAATAAACCAATATTCACTCATTTGTTCCTTTGTAAGCTATTTTGTGTATAGTTGTAATGGTTATGTACTCTTTCAGTTACAAATTACCACAAACTTAGCAACTTCAACACACATCTGTTATTTCAGTTTTTGTGGGTCAGAAATTCTAACCTTTCTGCTCCAGGGGCTTCCATGGGGCTGCAATGAAAATGGTGGCCAAAACTGGGGTATCATCCAAAGGTGTGACTAAAGAACAATACACTTCTAAGCTCAGTAACATAGTGGTTGGAAGGATTCAGTTTCTTTCAGGATGTTGGACCGAGGAGTTCAGTTTCTAGCTAGCTGCTGGGAAGAGGCCAGCCTCAGTCGTCTGCAGCATGGGTATCCCCAACATGACAACTTCATTCAGTAAAGTCAGTAACAGAGAGTCTGATAGTAAGAGGGAAATCAATATTATTATAACATTCCTATTATGTAATCCAGTAATTGTGCTCTGTGTTATTTACCCAAAGGAGCTGAAAATTTATGTCTATACAAGATCCTGCACATAGATGTTTATAGTGACTTTCTTCAAAATTGCCAAAACTTGAAAGCAATCAGGATGCCCTTCAGTCAGTGAATAGACAAGGTAAGATTATTCAATGCTACAAATAAGTAAGTTACCAAACCATGAAACGCATAGAGAAATCTTAAATGCATATTAATAAATGAAGAAGTCAATTTGAAAAGACAACATACTGTATGATTTCAAATATATGGCATTCTAGAAAAGGTGAATATAGGAATATAGTGAATGGTTTACCAGGGGTTGAGGGTAGGCAGAAAGACCCATAAATAGGTGGACCACAGATAATTTTTAGGGCAGCGAAAACACATGCTTATGATACTATAGTGGTGGACACAGATCATTACACATTTTTTAAAAATCTGTAGTATGTACAACACCCAGAGTTAACTCTAATATAAACTATGGACTTTGGGTGATTATGATGTATCAAGGAAAGTTCATCAGTGGTAACAAATGTGTTCTCTGGCGGCACATTACTTTTGTTTCTTCTTTCTTGTGAGACAAATGGAAATTCTAAGATTGAAGAGTTTAACCAAATCCCTCAATGCATGGGCAGGCAAAACTGCATACAGAATGGTGATATTCAGCTCTCTCTAGATCTCACTCACTATTTTAAGTAAATACTTATGCCTATAAAGAATATTTAATTTGACTGGGAAGAAAACACATTAATAAAAGATCTTAGGACTGAACATTTCCTATCGCATGCTCTGATTTGTCTCATTGATGAAATACATTTTTGGCACCAATTTTTACACGTAAGTTGGTTTATAAAACATTTTATCCTAAATGCTTTTGAGATCATTTCCTTCGGGGTTCAGAATAAAGTATTTATTTAGAAGTAAGCAATGATGTTAATGTAGAAACTCTTTGTGGTTAGTTTGCCTTTTAAATTCTGCCTACACAATTTATTTAAAAACATTTACTAGTGCCCTTCCTTTAGGCGTTAAACTTTTTACGTTTTTTTTTTTTCCTCTTTTGACCTGCCTTGCAACCCAGAAAAATTATTTTGAAATAATTATCCCAACAGAACTTAGTGATCGGTACATCAGCAGACTGCAGACTTGTATGTCTTGGGAGCAAAATCAGCAAATTAAAAGGGCATTTTATGAAGAACAGGTCATTTAGGATACTTCAACTCCTGAACCTGCAAGCAAAACCATAACAAAGTGCTATTTTCCTAATGTCCTTGAATATACCAGAACAAAGTCTACTCAAGTATTTTACACAGAGAGCTCTTTTCATGAGAAATTGGGTCAAGCTATTAAATTCACCTCTGTTTGATGTAAAATAAAACTGCTTATTGCAGATCTAACAAAACACTCAGTGTCCTATTAGGTTGCCTTCAAAGAATGTCCTAGATAACCTTAAGGTAATTTAAAGCACAAACTAACTTCAATCCTTCTTGTCTATTATAGGTCTCAAGCACATTAGAATACATTTAAAAATGCAGTCTTGCAAAAACACTCATTTCTTGCTGATTATATGTTTCTTTTCTATTGGTCACCTATGCTTTAACTTCTCTGTGTTTCACATATGGCCAAAACTGATCAGGATAATTAGAGGAAAAAAAAGAACTAGGTTAATTAATACTAAATTGATGAGGCTTTGAAAGTTATATAGGTATGTATAAAGCACCTTTTTTTTTTTTTTTTCTGTAAGATAAACTCAACTCTGTGCTATCTCTTTTTTCCTCCCCTTACTCTTCAGTGTCACTAGTAGCTAACTTCATATAAAACTCGGATTTTTTTCTTTCATTTTCTAAACTTTAACCCCTACTTTATATATAAATTCTTGTGAATAAAATAAAAATATTTCTCCAATTATCAGAATATTTATAACACATTTGCACCATAAAACAATGCTACTTGAGAGCATGTGTTATTGGATATACTGTGCTCTACATTTCTTTGTCTGTAAGAAATCTTTGTCTATAAAGAACCTGAAAGCTTTTGTGTTATTCTATAGTAAGGCAGCAACTAGAAGCTCTTACACATTTTGGATAATTGCCTGAAAATTATTATATATCTATGAAAATAGATGACATCATAACAGTGAGAAAGTTTTGCAGCATGACAAAAGATCTTTAAACGTATTGGCTTAAAGAATACCATGTTTATTTCATTCTGAATCTGCATAGTTTTCTCCTCTTGGTCAAGCTTAGCTACTTTAGCTGGGCTCACTTACAGATCCCTTTTAAGGGTGCTAGAATATACCACCCCAAAATATGTTGCTTTGACCTAAGAACTACTTCTAAAGGCACTTAAAAAATAGCAGACACAAGAAAGATATTTTATTCTTCTCCTTTTCTTCCTGAAACAGAAGATTAAAAACTCCTGTGTAAAAGATGCCTTCCCTGTATCGTGAGGACAAATATAATTATTCAAAAGGGAGTCATAGCTGAGACAATTCTGTATACACAGACCCAGTTAAAATAATTCTTATCTTCCACACATAATTTAGTTACCTTTTCCCCATAACCTCTCTTTCTTCATAAGTTTTGTCCTTTCTTTGGGTCTTCACTTTCTTACATTGGCTCCTGTGTCACAAAAAACTTAAATTTGTATGTTTTTCTCCTTTTAGTCTGTCTAGTCAATTTAATTCTCATGTCCAGTGAGGGACCCTAAGAGGGTAGCGGTAAATGTTTGCCTCACCTACACTTACAGTTAGCAGATTGGCTAGGGCTTGGGCTGCAATGGATGGCCTCATTTATATGTTTTATATTTGCTGGTTTTGGCTGAGAAACCAGCAAATGGAATGATTTGGAGGTCAAATCATTTGGAGGCCAAATCCCCAGGGATTCACCTAGCCTTGACCTGTTCATATGGCAGATCAATTCAAACAGCATTGAGAGTGCAGGCCCCAATATCCACATACATTTAGTTTTGCCTGTGTGAAAGAGGCTAATTTCCTATTTGCCAAAGAAAATGACAAGGGCTTCTCAATTGTAAGGAGTAATGAACTCTCTATATTTTGATAAAATGAGTTAAAAAGATTCAAAATACAAATCTGATGTATGCAACGTAAGAACTTGTGGCCATTTTTCTAGTCAGCTAAAACAACACACTAAATTCATTTTTTTCTATTTCAAAATAAAAATCAATTGTTAAGAGTTAAAAAGGATTTAAAATTGTAAATTGTTATTGAAATTGTGATTCAGATTTCATAATCAAAAATTATAATTTAAATTATTTTACTTATTTATTTTGTATCTACATTTATAAAAATGTATTCTATTGTTTAATAAATTATAGGGGCTTTAAGTTTGATGTAATGTTTCTTTTACAAACTGAACCTATTCATTGTACTTAGATTTTTCTTTTTGAACCTTAATTTAAGGGGACCATATGGTTGATTAAAGGTAAATGAAAGTAAGAAAAACATTTACGTTGGATTTTATTCTGATAGTATAGATCGTTATTCTATATGAATTGGTTTTCGAGATATATCTGTTAAGATAGACATTCTAATTCTTTCCCGTATTTTTCTCTTGTTTTGGCCTAATATTGCTTTCCTCTAGAATTTAATTTGGGGGTTATAGTAAACTGTAATATGTTTCCCAAGTTTTTATTTTCCTTTCTTAAGAGATTCATATTCAATTAATACACTAATATCAGACTTTGTCATGTGACTTGTGCTTTCTCACCCAAAAGGAATACGAAATTTTACTTCCTTATTTTGTCATAATCAGTCATATGACTTGTTTTGGTTAACCACATCTGAGCAAATGTAGCATGTGCCACTTTTTGGCAGAATTTTGAGATCCCCCTTGTGACTCCATCATAGCTCATAGTTTTCTTTCTGCAATGTTTAGCTGTGTCCCAGATAACATGCCCTTCAGATAGCGCCTTATTTAGAAGGAGATGTGAGATAGATCCAAACCTAATCCTCACTATACGCATAAAATGAGACAGAAATAAACATCTTTATTGAATGTCACAAAGATTTTCTTTTTCACTATTACATGACTTATCCAATGTTTACTGATACAGAAATGAGTTAGTGCATTCAATACGAGAAAATCTGTGATATGAGTTATTGACGTGAAATCATGCAGTGTGTGTTGAGGATATGGTTGTTGGAGTCTTGAAACTGGTACTTCGGGGGGCGGAGCAAGATGGCCGAATAGGAACAGCTCCAGTCTCCAACTCCCAGCGCGAGCGACACAGAAGACCGGTGATTTCTGCATTTTCAACTGAGGTACTGGGGTCATCTCACTAGGGAGTGCCGGACAATCGGTGCTGGTCAGCTGCTGCAGCCTGACCAGCGAGAGCTGAAGCAGGGCGAGGCATCGCCTCACCTGGAAGCGCAAGGGGGAAGGGGATCCTGTTTTCCTAGCCAGGGGAACTGAGACACACAACACCTGGAAAATCGGGTAACTCCCACCCCAATACTGCGCTGTAAGCATACAGGCACACAAGGAGAATATATCCCAATCCTGGCCGGGAGGGTCCCACGCCCACGAAGCCTCCCTCACTGCTAACACAGCAGTCTGCCGCGATCTATCCACAAGGCAGCAGCGAGGCTGGGGGAGGGGCGCCCGCCATTGCTGAGGCTTAAGTAGGTAAACAAAGCAGCTGGGAAGCTCGAACTGGGTGGAGCTCACAGCAGCTCAAGGAAGCCTGCCTGTCTCTGTAGTCTCCACCTCTGGGGACAGCGCACAGCTGAAGACCAACAGGGGAAGTAGCGGGAGCCGGTGCAGACGCGAACGACTCTGTCTGACAGCTTTGGGGAGAGCCGTGGATCTCCCAACGCGGAGGTTGAGATCTGAGAACGGACAGACTGCCTGCTCAGGTGTGTCTCTGACCCCTGAGTAGCCTAGCTGGGAGAAATCCCCCACTAGGGGCAGTCTGACACCCCACACCTCACAGGGTGGAGTACACCCCTGAGAGGAAAATTCCAAAGGAAGAATCAGACAGGTACACTCGCTGTTCAGCAATATTCTATCTTCGGCAACCTCTGCTGCTGATACCCAGGCAAACAGGGTCTGGAGTGGACCTCAAGCAATCTCCAACAGACCAACAGACAGTCCTTCTGACTGTCAGAAGGAAAACTATCAAACAGGAAGGACACCTATACCAAAACCCCATCAGTACGTCACCACCATCAAAGACCAGAGACGGATAAAACCACAAAGATGGGGAAGAAGCAGGGCAGAAAAGCTGGAAATTCAAAAAATAAGAGCGCATCTCCCCCTGCAAAGGAGCGCAGCCCATCGCCAGCAACGGATCAAAGCTGGTCAGAGAATGACTTGGACGAGAGGAGAGAAGAAGGCTTCAGTCCATCAAACTTATCAGAGCTAAAGGAGGAATTATGTACCCAGCGCAAAGAAACTAAAAATCTTGAAAAAAGAGTGGAAGAATTGACAGCCAGACTAATTAATGCAGAGAAGATCATAAACGAAATGACAGAGATGAAAACCATGACACGAGAAATACGTGACAAATGCACAAGCTTCAGTAACCGACTCGATCAACTGGAAGAAAGAGTATCAGCGATTGAAGATCAAATGAATGAAATGAAGCGAGAAGAGAAACCAAAAGAAAAAAGAAGAAAAAGAAATGAGCAAAGCCTGCAAGAAGTATGGGATTACGTAAAAAGACCAAATCTACATCTGATTGGGGTGCCTGAAAGTGAGAGGGAAAATGGAACCAAGTTGGAAAACACTCTTCAGGAAATCATCCAGGAGAACATCCCCAACCTAGTAGGGCAGGCCAACATTCAAATTCAGGAAATACAGAGAACGCCACAAAGATACTCCTCGAGAAGAGCAACTCCAAGACACATAATTGCCAGATTCACCAAAGTTGAAATGAAGGAAAAAATCTTAAGGGCAGCCAGAGAGAAAGGTCGGGTTACCCACAAAGGGAAGCCCATCAGACTAACAGCAGATCTCTCGGCAGAAACTCTACAAGCCAGAAGAGAGTGGGGGCCAATATTCAACGTTCTTAAAGAAAAGAATTTTCAACCCAGAATTTCATATCCAGCCAAACTAAGTTTCATAAGTGAAGGAGAAATAAAATCCTTTACAGATAAGCAAATGCTTAGAGATTTTGTCACCACCAGGCCTGCCTTACAAGAGACCCTGAAGGAAGCCCTAAACATGGAAAGGAACAACCGGTACCAGCCATCGCAAAAACATGCCAAAATGTAAAGACCATCGAGGCTAGGAAGAAACTGCATCAACTAACGAGCAAAATAACCAGTTAATATCATAATGGCAGGATCAAGTTCACACATAACAATATTAACCTTAAATGTAAATGGACTAAATGCTCCAATTAAAAGACACAGACTGGCAAACTGGATAAAGAGTCAAGACCCATCAGTCTGCTGTATTCAGGAGACCCATCTCACATGCAGAGACATACATAGGCTCAAAATAAAGGGATGGAGGAAGATCTACCAAGCAAATGGAGAACAAAAAAAAGCAGGGGTTGCAATCCTTGTCTCTGATAAAACAGACTTTAAACCATCAAAGATCAAAAGAGACAAAGAAGGCCATTACATAATGGTAAAGGGATCAATTCAACAGGAAGAACTAACTCTCCTAAATATATATGCACCCAATACAGGAGCACCCAGATTCATAAAGCAAGTCCTTAGAGACTTACAAAGAGACTTAGACTCCCATACAATAATAATGGGAGACTTCAACACTCCACTGTCAACATTAGACAGATCAACGAGACAGAAAGTTAACAAGGATATCCAGGAATTGAACTCATCTCTGCACCAAGCGGACCTAATAGACATCTATAGAACTCTCCATCCCAAATCAACAGAATATACATTCTTCTCAGCACCACATCGCACTTATTCCAAAATTGACCACATAATTGGAAGTAAAGCACTCCTCAGCAAATGTACAAGAACAGAAATTATAACAAACTGTCTCTCAGACCACAGTGCAATCAAACTAGAACTCAGGACTAAGAAACTCAATCAAAACTGCTCAACTACATGGAAACTGAACAACCTGCTCCTGAATGACTACTGGGTACATAACGAAATGAAGGCAGAAATAAAGATGTTCTTTGAAACCAATGAGAACAAAGATACAACATACCAGAATCTCTGGGACACATTTAAAGCAGTGTGTAGAGGGAAATTTATAGCACTAAATGCCCACAAGAGAAAGCATGGAAAGATCTAAAATGGACACTCTAACATCACAATTAAAAGAACTAGAGAGGCAAGAGCAAACACATTCAAAAGCTAGCAGAAGGCAAGAAATAACTAAGATCAGAGCCGAACTGAAGGAGATAGAGACACAAAAAACCCTCCAAAAAATCAATGAATCCAGGAGTTGGTTTTTTGAAAAGATCAACAAAATTGACAGACCGCTAGCAAGGCTAATAAAGAAGAAAAGAGAGAGGAATCAAATAGATGCAATAAAAAATGGTAAAGGGGATATCACCACTGACCCCACAGAAATACAAACTACCATCAGAGAATACTATCAACGCCTCTACGCAAATCAACTAGAAAATCTAGAAGAAATGGATAATTTCCTGGACACTTACACTCTCCCAAGGCTAAACCAGGAAGAACGTGAATCCCTGAATAGACCAATAGCAGGCTCTGAAATTGAGGCAACAATTAATAGCCTACCCACCAAAAAAAGTCCAGGACCAGATGGATTCACAGCTGAATTCTACCAGAAGTACAAGGAGGAGCTGGTACCATTCCTTCTGAAACTATTCCAATCAATAGAAAAAGAGGGAATCCCCCCTAACTCATTTTATGAGGCCAACATCATCCTGATACCAAAGCCTGGCAGAGACACAACAAAAAAAGAGAATTTTAGACCAATATCCCTGATGAACATTGATGCAAAAATTCTCAATAAAATACTGGCAAACTGGATTCAGGAGCACATCAAAAAGCTTATCCACCATGATGAAGTGGGCTTCATCCCTGGGATGCAAGGCTGGTTCAACATTCGCAAATCAATAAACATAATCCAGCATATAAACAGAACCAAAGACAAGAACCACATGATTGTCTCAATAGATGCAGAAAAGGCTTTTGACAAAATTCAACAGCCCTTCATGCTAAAAAGGCTCAATAAATTCGGTATTGATGGAACGTACCTCAAAATAATAAGAGCTATTTCTGACAAACCCACAGCTAATATCATACTGAATGGGCAAAAACTGGAAAAATTCCCTTTGAAAACTGGCACAAGACAGGGATGCCCTCTCTCACCACTCCTATTCAACATAGTGTTGGAAGTTCTGGCTAGGGCAATCAGGCAAGAGAAAGAAATCAAGGGTATCCAGTTAGGAAAAGAAGAAGTCAAATTGTCCCTGTTTGCAGATGACATGATTGTATATTTAGAAAACCCCATTGTCTCAGCCCAAAATCTCCTTAAGCTGATAAGCAACTTCAGCAAAGTCTCAGGATACAAAATTAATGTGCAAAAATCACAAGCATTCTTATACACCAGTAACAGACAAGCAGAGAGCCAAATCAGGAATGAACTTCCATTCACAATTGCTTCAAAGAGAATAAAATACCTAGGAATCCAGCTTACAAGGGATGTAAAGGACCTCTTCAAGGAGAACTACAAACCACTGCTCAGTGAAATCAAAGAGGACACAAACAAATGGAAGAACATACCATGCTCATGGATAGGAAGAATCAATATCGTGAAAATGGCCATACTGCCCAAGGTTATTTATAGATTCAATGCCATCCCCATCAAGCTACCAATGAGTTTCTTCACAGAATTGGAAAAAACTGCTTTAAAGTTCATATGGAACCAAAAAAGAGCCCGCATTGCCAAGACAATCCTAAGTCAAAAGGACAAAGCTGGAGGCGTCACGCTACCTGACTTCAAACTATACTACAAGGCTACAGTAACCAAAACAGCATGGTACTGGTACCAAAACAGAGATATAGACCAATGGAACAGAACAGAGTCCTCAGAAATAATACCGCACATCTACAGCCATCTGATCTTTGACAAACCTGAGAGAAACAAGAAATGGGGAAAGGATTCCCTATTTAATAAATGGTGTTGGGAAAATTGGCTAGCCATAAATAGAAAGCTGAAACTGGATCCTTTCCTTACCCCTTATACGAAGATTAATTCAAGTTGGATTAGAGACTTAAATGTTAGACCTAATACCATAAAAACCCTAGAAGAAAATCTAGGTAGTACCATTCAGGACATAGGCATGGGCAAGGACTTCATGTCTAAAACACCAAAAGCAACGGCAGCAAAAGCCAAAATTGACAAATGGGATCTAATTAAACTAAAGAGCTTTTGCACAGCAAAAGAAACTACCATCAGAGTGAACAGGCAACCTACAGAATGGGAGAAAATTTTTGCAACCTACTCATCTGACAAAGGGCTAATATCCAGAATCTACAAAGAACTCAAACAAATATACGAGAAAAACACAAACAACCCCATCAAAAAGTGGGGAAAGGATATGAACAGACATTTCTCAAAAGATGATATTCATACAGCCAACAGACACATGAAAAAATGCTCATTGTCACTCGCCATCAGAGAAATGCAAATCAAAACCACAATGAGATACCATCTCACACCAGTTAGAATGGCAATCATTAAGAAGTCAGGAAACAACAGGTGTTGGAGAGGATGTGGAGAAATAGGAACACTTTTACACTGTTGGTGGGATTGTAAACTAGTTCAACCATTATGGAAAACAGTATGGCAATTCCTCAAGGATCTAGAACTAGATGTACCATATGACCCAGCCATCCCACTACTGGGTATATACCCAAAGGATTATAAATTATTCTACTACAGAGACACATGTACACGTATGTTTATTGCGGCACTATTCACAATAGCAAAGACTTGGAATCAACCCACATGTCCATCTGTGACAGACTGGATTAAGAAAATGTGGCACATATACACCATGGAATACTATGCAGCCATAAAAAAGGATGAGTTTGCGTCCTTTGTAGGGACATGGATGCAGCTGGAAACCATCATTCTTAGCAAACTATCACAAGAACAGAAAACCAAACACCGCATGTTCTCACTCATAGGTGGGAACTGAACAATGAGATCACTTGGACTCGGGAAGGGGAACATCACGCACTGGGGCCTATCATGGGGAGGGGGGAGGGGGGAGGAGGGAAGGATTGCATTGGGGAGTTATACATGATAGAAATGATGAATTGATGGGTGCTGACGAGTTGATGGGTGCAGCACACCAACACGGCATAAGTATACATATGTAACAAACCTGCACGTTATGCACATGTACCCTAGAACTTAAAGTATAATTAAAAAAATAAATAAATAAATAAATAAATAAATAAAATTAAAAAAAAAAGAAACTGGTACTTCATGCTGCTCTATAGTCACAATATATTTGTGAAATGTTTCTTGCAATATCATATAAAATAAAACGCAACTGATAAACGTGGTTTGAGGTGAAAAGAAGGGAAAACAATGCTGTTAGGTAATATTTTTGCTCTTGGTTCCCTTTGACAAAATACTTAAAGAAACCAATCAGTTTAGAAAGTAATTGACTCTCTCTTATGAGTGAGAACGTGGACATAGGTAGGTTTTCATCACACACCAAGGCCTGTCAGGGATTCAGGGCAAGGGCAAGGAGAGCATTAGGACAAATACCTAATGCATGCAGGGCTTTAAACCTAAATGATGGGTTGATAGGTGCAGCAAACCACCATGGTACATGTAGACCTAGGTAATAAACCTGTACATTCTGCACATGTATCCTAGAACTTAAAGTAAAATAAAAAAATAAAATAAAGTAATTGAGAAAATGTAAGAAGAAATGCAAAATAATACAGTCCAGATATTACAAGACTTCCAGAAAGAAACACCTGAAGAAGAAATTGTTAGTTCAACCAAAAGTCAAAACTGAGTGCCAAGGCTCATTAAATTATAGCACCATGGCAAAAAAACAAAATCAAGGAAGTTGCCAGCCTAAAAGAAAAAAAAAAAATTGTCCATGTCAATATTTTATTTTAACTAAGTTTCTAAAAACTGTCCCAGGAACTCTGGTTCTACAGCTTGGGCATCCTGTACCTTGGGCAGCTTGGGTATAGGCATATGCATATACCAAGTATGAAAATAGAGTATAATTCAGTCATTTACTGTCATCAAGCTGAAGCAAACTTAAAGAAGAATAGTATTTAAGTATGTAGGTTGAAATCAGATAATTTGGGTGTAAGCTCTGTGTTTGCAAATTTCTAGCTATATGACCTTTGAGTATTTATTTAACTTTTTCAGGCTTATTTTACTTTCCCCAAAAATTGAGACTAAAACTAGTATCTACAACTAACTCTTGAATTATTAAGGATTGAGTAAAGTAATATGCACAAAAAATTAACACAATCCCTAGCAATTAGAAATTGCTAAATAAATGGTAGTAATTTTTGTATTTTTCATTGATACAAGTAAGTAAGTAATTTCCTCGGACCGGGAGACAGTCTTTCTAGGACTGTTACTAGTTGAGCAAGCTGATATATACCTCTATGACTCTGTCATAAATTGTTGTTTAGTATCATGAGCCACACTGCCTGGGTGTAGAATTTGTGTTCTGTCATCTTCCCAAATACCTAACTAAAGGTCATTGTAAGAGGAAAATGCAGCAATATGTGAAGATGCCTGGTACATAGCAAGAGCTTAGTAAGGTTTCCTAATATCAGTATCATCATTGGTGATGTTGTGTTGCTGCAAACTGAACAGTCTTCTGAGTGGCATTCGTTCTTAAAAATATGTTAATGAAATCATTTATCCTAAAATCAAGTACCAGGGATCTGTCAGGCATTTGCCCTCCTAAAGATGACTGAGAAATCTCTGATACAAATGTGTTGATTCAAATTTTATTTGATATATTTATTTCCCTTATTTCCAGTCTCACTTATAAAATGTGTTCATAACATGTATATGTTGTGTATGATGTTCTATACTTTCTGCAATTTGATATAGCTTTGTACAAGTGTGTGTGTGTGTGTGTATTCCTTTTTCTGAGGCCATATTTTGAAATTGTGATCTAGTGGAAAAATTATGGGATTTCAAGAAAGACAGTTTGTTTGATTACAATATGCTATTGTGTGAAGATAAGTAATTCTTCAGTATACCAGGTTTTTCATCTATAGAATGAGGATAATACTAGCTTTGTTTATTTGTTAATTCTGTTAAAATTCCATTAAAAATAACAGAATTTGGGAAAATATTGTCTATTACAAAATGTCATAATTATTTCATCTGGTTCTTAATCATGTATTAGTTAATGTGTTTTGTATTAGCTGGCAACTTGTTGTTCTCTTTATCCATTTATTGAAAACAGTGGAGGTCAGACTTATCTCATAGTACCAATATTTTTCAAGGTTTTATGTAGGACATATCAATGTTCTGCAAGTTATTATAATAATTTAGGAGTATTACAAAGGTGTTTCAAAATGTGTGGTATATAGGGATATCATAATTAATGAGTCGCTGTAAAACAGACAAAATTATTTTCTTCAAGACAATTTGAACATGTAGTCAACAGTTGGGAGTTAGAACTGTAGTAGTCAAATAGTCATTACTGTGACCTAGAGTTTAAGAATCCTTTTTCTTCATTTGTGCTTCTCTATTTTCATAATTACAAAGAATTGGCATAAGTGAACCTAAATATCTAATAAATAACAAATGTAAATGGCATACACAGAATTCTTGACATGTCTTTGGGCCTCATTCCCAAACAAGTCTCTTCTTTCCCCAGTACCTCTATTTCAGTAAATGTCATCTCTGTGCTTTTAGGTTCTCAGGCAAATCCTAGGAACCATCTTTGAACACATACATTTTGACATTTAATCCTTCAGCAAGCCTTAGACAGCCATCTCTATCGGTAAAATATATTTTTAGCCCAACTACTTCTCTCCATCTTCTCAAATAATTTCTTTGTCCAACCCATCATTTTTCATTTGAAGTACTGAAAAGTCTCTTCAAATATTTCTGTTTCTATTCTTACCTTCTTATTAAAGTACCTATTTATCAACTGGAGTGACTTTACTAAAAATAGTTAAGCAGATCATGTTATCCCCTATGTCAATATCCTCTACTATATTCCCATTATGCTTAAAATATAAATCTAACTTCTTTGTCAGGGCCTCAGGTACTTCACAGTCTGGCCCCTGTTGGTGCCTGAGAACTCAGGTCCCATAGTCTGTCCGTACTCAGGGCTCTGTCCTAAATATCATGTCACTCTCACCAAGCTCCTGCCTCCTCTATGCCTTTCATTTGCTAGGAGCGCTCTGGCTCCAGATGTCTATACAGCTGAATTTGTCTTATTACACAGGTCTTAGATCATAGACTTCCTTTAGAAAAAAGAAAAGAACAGTTTTCTCATACCAATCTAAAGAATCTTATGCCCCAGACATTTACTGCATAAAATATTACATTGTGCATATTTTTTTACTGCACTTACTAACGTCTTAAAGTATCTTATCCAGTTATTGGTTTATTGTTCAGTTTTCATCTCTGTATAACAAAGTATATACATAAGCAATATCTGTTGTGATTGTCTCTGTAATTCAGTGTCTAGAGTAGATCTGAACAAATTTGTAAAATATTCAATACATTTGTTGAATGATACATTAATATTTTTTTCTCCTTTTTGAATCAAAGTAGTTGTATTTTTGCCACATCACTTTCTTTAGTGGGTTACTGTGCAAAAACATTCAAGTCCAAAGACATTTTTGTAATGTCTGTAATGATTTTTGCTCTTTACTTTAAAAATACAATATATAAAACATTCATCAGAAATTAATGTTATTTAGAGTATAACATTTCTGATAAATGTTATATATACTGTATTTTTAAAATAAAGAGAGATTCACTTTATATCAGAAAACTCACATTTATGTTTACACTTACTTTTCAATAAGTGAACAATACTTAATCAATCATTACTAAGAGCTTTCTGAAAAACATAATTTTCACTGCAGTAATCTTAGATGTCAAGAGACCATTGTTTGCATAGAAAATCATAGAATTGGCCAGGGCGCGGTGGCTCAAGCCTGTAATCACAGCACTTTGGGAGGCCGAGACGGGCGGATCACGAGGTCAGGAGATCAAGACCATCGTGGCTAACATGGTGAAACCCCGTCTCTACTAAAAATACAAAAAAAAACTAGCCGGGCGACCTGGCGGGTGCCTGTAGTCCCAGCTACTCGGGAGGCTGAGGCAGGAGAATGGCGTGAACCCGGGAGGCGGAGCTTGCAGTGAGCTGAGATCCGGCCACCGCACTCCAGCCTGGGCGACAGAGCAAGACTCCGTCTCAAAAAAAAAAGAAAATCATAGAATTATATATTAGTTTCTGGTCATTTTCTAATATATTTATATTTTTAAATGGAGAACAATATATAAAATAGGCATGCTTCCTATGAAGGTTTTAAAATCCATGATTAATTACATAATCTAATTATAGAATAATCATGTTTTAAAGATAGTCACCTGTTATTTAAAGTAATTAATTATGCCTTGTATAAATAAATCAAGAAGCAAAAGAACATATGAGGCTGGGCACGCAACTCACGGCTGTAATCCCAGCATTCTGAGAGGCCGAGGCAGGTGAATCACGTGAAGTCAGGAGTTCAAGACCAGCCTGGCATGGTGAAACCCAGTATCTACTAAAAATACAAAAATTAGCTGGGCGTGGTGGTGCGTGCCTGTAATCCCAGCTACTCAGGAGACTGAGGCAGGAGAATCACCTGAACCTGGGAGGCAGAGGTTGCAGTGAGCCGAGATCACACCATTGCACTCCAGCCTGGGCAACAAGAGCGAAACTCCATCTCAAATAATAGTAAAAATAATATATGAAAAAGATTGATAAGAATGTTTTATGGCACTTTCTTCAATGCTGTAAAGAGGGAGATTAAAAATAAATAAATTAATTGAAACTTTGATAAAACAAAGAGCAGAAATATTGTGTAAGTATTTTCAAATTATCGCTGTTTAATACATTCAATGCTCTGCTTACAAATTCAAGTTTGGTTAATGTTCTGAAATGTAGAATTATTCAATGAGATATTGTAGCATGAAACAACATTTATTTATGAAACTTTGCTTTAGCAGCTATCAATTGTTGTTAACCTTGGGAAAGTCACACAATATTGCTGAATTTCATTCACATATTTGTAAAATGAGGATAAATCTGCTTTTTATGGGTATCGTCATGCCTGGAGTTATTTTCACCCGTGTGACATCTTCCTCTGCATTATTTATTTTACCCCATCCTGTAATGAATTTTTCTTGGGCACTGCCAATTGTGCTCAAACTATTTTATTTGAAGTCTGAATTCTTTTGACTCACTCTATCACCCAGGCTGGAGTGCAATGGCATGATCTCGGCTCACTGCAACCTCTGCCTCCCAGATTCAAGCGATTCTCCTGGCTCAGCCTTCTGAGTAGCTGGGATTACAGGCGTGCACCACCATGCCTGCCTAATTTTTTTATTTTTAGTAGAGACAGGGTTTCACCATGTTGGTCAGGCTTGTCTCAAACTCCTGACCTTGTGATCCGCCCACCTCGGCCTCCCAAAGTGCTTGGTTTACACACTTGAGCCACTGTGACTGGCATGAGGTCTATATTCTTATTTTGGCTGCATTCCTTGCATATAGATCCACTTCAGTTTCATCACACTTTATATGCCTTGAATTTTCTATATAGCATTAGACAGATATTAACATTTTCTGCTTTCTTTAGAAACTATTTCTTACACATATTAATGAAAAAAAGCAACTGCTGAACTTCGTGTGCTTAGTTTTAGGGTATTTGACGTAAACATGAAAAAAAAAAAAAAACACACAGCACAGAGAAACACACATTAGCTACCATTTTCTTACCACTGTGACATTGGTATTGTTCAAGTTGCATAACTGATAAAAGTGAGGTTTATAATGATCAAATAATTTGTCCAAAGTTTTGCACCTGCTAAATGCTAAAGTCAAGATATAAGTAGAGGTTTTTCTGACTGTAAAACTCATATTTTGCATTAAACTGCGTATTGCTAACTTTGCCTTGTATCCTTTCTGTCCTGTATTTTGAGACCAATGATCCTCTTTTTTCACATTAAGTATTTAATGCAAAATATCTGTGTATTTTAAATGAAATACTTATCTTAGAATGAGAAATATATCTTTAAATCAGATGTTTGCCAACTATCAGTGTGTATGTTTCTTAAACTGGCAGGAGTAGCATTTATGCTTAGATAAATAATGACATTTTTAGTGTCCAACAGGTTTTTAACAAGGAACATTATGCTGAACTGAGGCAGAAGATCTCCTATCAGTTGTCTGCTTTCCTGAATATGAAGTCTGTTTTATTAATTTAAAAAAAATATGTATACATATCTCACTAAAAATGGTTCTTTTAAAATTGCATTCCCTGAATCCATTGGTCTGTTTTTGTCACAGCTGACCAGCTTAATTCTAATCAAGTCTGAAATAAGTCAGACTGTTTCCAAAATGTTTACTTTTGCTATTCTCTACACTGAATTGAGCTTTGAGGAGTTGAATGTTTAAAATTTCTGATGTGAAAAAGAAAAAAAAAAAAAAGTCAAAGATCTTTCCTTCTTAGAATTGGTTTCTGAATATTTGAAGATGGGTTTCTTCTCAATAATGCAGCTGGGAGCTTGTGATGTTAGAGCACAAAGCAATTTTAACCCTTTTCCTTGAGAAAGATTTACTTTCTTTTGGATATCAAGATTTTAGTCAGTGTAGTAGTTTAAACTGTGTCCACCAACAAAAAAATATATGTTCAAGTACGAATACTTGTCTGGTATCTATGAATGTGACTTTATTTAGAAATAGGGTCTTTGCAAATGTAGTCAAGCTAAGGTGAGGTGATGCTGGATTAGAGTGGGCACTAAATTCAATACCTGATGTCCTTATAACAGAAGAAGACACTTGGAAGAGAAGGCCATGTGGAGACAGAAGTAGAGATTGGAGTGATACAGCCAGAAATCATAGAATTGCTGAGGATTCTTGGGAACCACCAGAAGTGAAGAATAGGCAAAAGCATATTCTTTCCTGGAGCCCTCAGACAGAGCGTAGCTATACCAGCACCTGCCTTGACTTCACAGGTCTTGTCTTCAGAACTGGGAGAGATTCAAAGGCTTTGATTTTAAGCCACCTAGCCTGTGGTAATTTTTTAAAGCAGCCTTAGGAAACTAGTACTATAATCTCTCAACTTCAAGCAGCTATTTTCTTATTGAATGCTATTCTTAAAGTTAGACAAATTAACAATATCCTCAAATTTCTGTAGTCTCATGACTTTGAATCTTGGAATATGTGATGATTATTTCTTTCCATATAAAAAACAGAATTGAGTGTATTTATTAGTTGTCACAAACATGAAGTATAATATTTATGCTTTAAAAAATGTACAGAAAAATAAGTATTTTATTAAGTAAATAGATAGCTTAAAGAAGATTAACTTTAACAGAGAGTACGTGTTTAATATTTAAAATTTTATATATTTCATCATGGATTTCAGGCATCTAAACACAAATAAAGTCATTTAATTAAATACAGATTCTTATTTGTTTGAGTACTTTATCATTTGCATTTGCAATTATTTACTTGCTTAAAACCAACAAAAATTTACATTAATGTATTAACATGTTATGTAAGTACATACATATATTTATGTGTATATATGTGTAGTTTCAGATTGTTAAGATCTACTCAAGAATAACCAGATAGAAGAGGGGTGGAGCAAGATGGCCGAATAGGAACAGCTCCAGTCTCCAACTCCCGGCGAGAGTGACACAGAAGACCGGTGATTTCTGCATTTTCAGCTGAGGTACTGGGGTCATCTCACTGGGGAGTGCTGGACAATCGGTGCTGGTCAGCTGTTGCAGCCCGACAAGCGAGAGCTGAAGCAGGGCGAGGCATTGCCTCACCTGGGAAGCACAAGGGGGAAGGGAATCCCTTTTCCTAGCCAGGGAACTGAGACACACAACACCTGGAAAATCGGGTAATTCCCACCCCAATACTGCACTTTAAGCAAACGGGCACACCAGGAGATTATACCCACACCTGGCTGGGAAGGTCCCACGGCCACGGAGCCTCCCTCATTGCTAGCACAGCACTCTGCGATCTAACTGCAAGGTAGCAGCAAGGCTGGGGGAGGGGCGCCCGCCATTGCTGAGGATTAAGTAGGTAAACAAAGCCGCTGGGAAGCTCGAACTGGGTGGAGCTCACAGCAGCTCAAGGAAACCTGCCTGTCTCTGTAGACTCCACCTCTGGGGACAGGGCACAGCTAAAAAACAACAGGGGAAGCAGCAGAGGCCTGTGCAGACGCGAACGAGTCTGTCTGACAGGTTTGAAGAGAGCAGTGGATCTCCCAACACGGAGGTTGAGATCTGAGAACAGACAGACTGCCTGCTCAAGTGGGTCCCTGACCCCTGAGTAGCCTAACTGGGAGACATCTGCCACTAGGGGCAGTATGACACCCCACACCTCACACGGTGGAGTACACCCCTGAGAGCAAGCTTCCAAAGTAAGAATCAGACAGGTACACTCGGTGTTCAGCAATATTCTATCTTCTGCAGCCTCTGCTGCTGATACCCAGGCAAACAGGGTCTGGAGTGGACCTCAAGCAATCTCCAACAGACCTACAGCTGAGGGTCCTGACTATTAGAAGGAAAACTATCAAACAGGAAGAACACCTATACCAAAACCCCACCAGTACGTCACCATCATCAAAGACCAGAGGCAGATAAAACCACAAAGATGGGGAAGAAGCAGGGCAGAAAAGCTGGAAATTCAAAAAATAAGAGCGCATCTCCCCCTGCAAAGGAGCGTAGCTCATCGCCAGCAACAGATCAAAGCTGGACGGAGAATGACTTTGACAAGATGAGAGAAGAAGGCTTCAGTCCATCAAACTTCTCAGAGCTAAAGGAGGAATTACGTACCCAGCGCAAAGAAACTAAAAATCTTGAAAAAAGAGTGGAAGAATTGATAGCTAGAATAATTAATGCAGAGAAGGTCATAAATGAAATGACAGAGATGAAAACCATGACACGAGAAATACGTGACAAATCCACAAGCTTCAGTAACTGACTCGATCAACTGGAAGAAAGAGTATCAGCAATTGAGAATCAAATGAATGAAACAAAGTGAGAAGAGAAACCAAAAGAAAAAAGAAGAAAAAGAAATGAACAAAGCCTGCAAGAAGTATGGGATTATGTAAAAAGACCAAATCTACGTCTGATTGGGGTGCCTGAAAGTGAGAGGGAAAATGGAACTAAGTTGGAAAACACTTTTCAGGATATCATCCAGGAGAAATTCCCCAACCTAGTAGGGCAGGCCAACATTCAAATTCAGGAAATACAGAGAACACCACAAAGATACTCCTCGAGAAGAGCAACTCCAAGACACATAATTGCCAGATTCACCAAAGTTGAAATGAAGGAAAAAATCTTAAGGGCAGCCAGAGAGAAAGGTCGGGTTACCCACAAAGGGAAGCCCATCAGACTAACAGCAGACCTCTCGGCAGAAACTCTACAAGCCAGAAGAGAGTGGGAGCCAATATTCAACGTTCTTAAAGAAAAGAATTTTAAACCCAGAATTTCATATCCAGCCAAACTAAGTTTCATAAGTGAAGGAGAAATAAAATCCTTTACAGATAAGCAAATGCTTAGAGATTTTGTCACCACCAGGCCTGCCTTACAAGAGACCCTGAAGGAAGCCCTAAACATGGAAAGGAACAACCGGTACCAGCCATTCGCAAAAACATGCCAAAATGTAAAGACCATCGAGGCTAGGAAGAAACTGCATCAACTAACGAGCAAAATAACCAGTTAATATCATAATGGCAGGATCAAGTTCACACATAACAATATTAACCTTAAATGTAAATGGACTAAATGCTCCAATTAAAAGACACAGACTGGCAAACTGGATAAAGAGTCAAGACCCATCAGTCTGCTGTATTCAGGAGACCCATCTCACATGCAGAGACATACATAGGCTCAAAATAAAGGGATGGAGGAAGATCTACCAAGCAAATGGAGAACAAAAAAAAGCAGGGGTTGCAATACTAGTCTATGATAAAATAGACTTTAAACCATCAAAGATCAAAAGAGACAAAGAAGGCCATTACATAATGGTAAAGGGATTAATTCAACAGGAAGAGCTAACTATCCTAAATATATATGCACCCAATACAGGAGCACCCAAATTCATAAAGCAAGTCCTTAGAGATTTACAAAGAGACTTAGACTCCCATACAATAATAATGGGAGGCTTCAGCACTCCACTGTCAACATTAGACAGATCAACGAGACAGAAAGTTAACAAGGATATCCAGGAATTGAACTCATCTCTGCACCAAGCGGACCTAATAGACATCTATAGAACTCTCGACCCCAAATCAACAGAATATACATTCTTCTCAGCACCACATCCCACTTATTCCAAAATTGACCACATAATTGGAAGTAAAGCACTCTTTAGCAAATGTAAAAGAACAGAAATTATAACAAACTGTCTCTCAGACCACAGTGCAATCAAACTAGAACTCAGGACTAAGAAACTCAATCAAAACCACTCAAATACAAAGAAACTGAGCAACCTGCTCCTGAATGACTACTGGGCACATAACAAAATGAAGGCAGAAATAAAGATGTTCTTTGAGACCAATGAGAACAAAGATACAACATACCAGAATCTCTGAGACACATTTAAAGCAGTGTGTAGAGGGAAATTTATAGCACTAAATGCCCACAAGACAAAGCTGGAAAGATCTAAAATGGACACTCTAACATCACAATTAAAAGAACTAGAGAGGCAAGAGCAAACACATTCAAAAGCTAGCAGAAGGCAAGAAATAACTAAGATCAGAGCAGAACTGAAGGAGATAGAGACACAAAAAATCCTCCAAAAAATCAATGAATCCAGGAGTTGGTTTCTTGAAAAGATCAACAAAATTGACAGAGCACTAGCAAGACTAATAAAGAAGAAAAGAGAGAAGAATCAAATAGACGCAATAAAAAATGATAAAGGGGATATCACCACCGACCCCACAGAAATACAAACTACCATCAGAGAATAGTATAAACACCTCTACGCAAATCAAGTAGAAATACTAGAAGAAATGGATAATTTCCTGGACACTTACACTCTTCCAAGACTAAACCATGAAGAGGTTGAATCCCTGAATAGACCAATAGCAGGCTCTGAAATTGAGGCAATAATTAATAGCCTACCAACCAAAAAAAGTCCAGGACCACATGGATTCACAGCTGAATTCTACCAGAGGTACAAAGAGGAGCTGGTAGCATTCCTTCTGAAACTATTCCAATCAATAGAAAAAGAGGTAATCCTCCCTAACTCATTTTATGAGGCCAACGTCATCCTGATACCAAAGCCTGGCAGAGACACACAAAAAAAAGAAAATTTTAGACCCATATCCCTGATGAACATCGATGCGAAAACCCTCACTAAAATACTGGCAAACTGGATTCACCAGCACATCAAAAAGCTTATCCACCATGATGAAGTGGGCTTCATCCCTGGGATGCAAGGCTGGTTCAACATTTGCAAATCAATAAACGTAATCCAGCATATAAACAGAACCAAAGTCAAGAACCACATGATTATGTCAATAGATGCAGAAAAGGCTTTTGACAAAATTCAACAGCCCTTCATGCTAAAAATGCTCAAGAAATTCGGTATTGATGGAACGTACCTCAAAATAATAAGAGCTATTTATGACAAACCCACAGCTAATATCATACTGAATGGGCAAAAACTGGAAAAATTCCCTTTGAAAACTGGTACAAGACAGGGATGCCCTCTCTCACCACTCCTATTCAACATAGTGTTGGAAGTTCTGGCTAGGGCAATCAGGCAAGAGAAAGAAATAAAGGGTATCCAGTTAGGAAAAGAAGAAGTCAAATTGTCCCTGTTTGCAGATGACATGATTGTATATTTAGAAAACCCCATTGTCTCAGCCCAAAATCTCCTTGAGCTGATAAGCAACTTCAGCAAAGTCTCAGGATACAAAATCAATGTGCAAAAATCACAAGCATTCGTATACACAAGTAACAGACCAACAGAGAGCCAAATCATGAATGAACTTCCATTCACAATTGCTTCAAAGAGAATAAAATATCTAGGAATCCAACTTACAAGGAATGTAAAGGACCTCTTCAAGGAGAACTACAAACCACTGCTCGGTGAAATAAAAGAGGACACTAACAAATGGAAGAACATACCATGCTCATGGATAGGAAGAATCAATATCGTGAAAATGGCCATATTGCCCAAGGTTATTTATAGATTCAATGCCATCCCCATCAAGCTACCAATGAGCTTCTTCACAGAACTGGAAAAAACGGCTTTAAAGTTCATATGGAACCAAAAAAGAGCCCACATTGCCAAGACAATCCTAAGTCAAAAGAACAAAGCTGGAGGCAGCACGCTACCTGACTTCAAACTATACTACAAGGCTACAGTAAGCAAAACAGCATGGTACTGGTACCAAACAGAGATATAGACCAATGGAACAGAACAGAGTCCTCAGAAATAATACCACACTTCTACAGCCATCTGATCTTTGACAAATCTGAGAGAAACAAGAAATGGGGAAAGGACTCCCTATTTAATAAATGGTGCTGGGAAAATTGGCTAGCCATATGTACAAAGCTGAAACTGGATCCTTTCCTTACTCCTTATATGAAAATTAATTCAAGATGGATTAGAGACTTAAATGTTAGACCTAATACCATAAAAACCCTAGAAGAAAACCTAGGTAGTACCATTCAGGACATAGGCATGGGCAAGGACTTCATGTCTAAAACACCAAAAGCAACGGCAGCAAAAGCCAAAATTGACAAATGGGATATGATTAAATTAAAGAGCTTCTGCACAGCAAAAGAAACTACCATCAGAGTGAACAGGCAACCTACAGAATGGGAGAAAATTTTTGCAATCTACTCATCTGACAAAGGGCTAATATCCAGAATCTACAAAGAACTCAAACAAATTTACAAGAAA
This sequence comes from Rhinopithecus roxellana, assembly GCF_007565055.1. Lineage (NCBI taxonomy): Eukaryota > Metazoa > Chordata > Mammalia > Primates > Cercopithecidae > Rhinopithecus > Rhinopithecus roxellana. Next base: position 138,562,251 of record NC_044550.1, read on the forward strand.
AAAACAAACAACCCCATCCAAAAATGGGCAAAGGATATGAACAGACATTTCTCAAAAGAAGACATCCATACAGCCAACAGACACATGAAAAAATGCTCATCATCACTCGTCATCAGAGAAATGCAAATCAAAACCACAATGAGATACCATCTCACACCAGTTAGAATGGCAATCATTAAAAAATCAGGAAACAACAGGTGTTGGAGAGGATGTGGAGAAATAGGAACACTTTTACACTGTTGGTGGGATTGTAAACTAGTTCAACCATTATGGAAAACAGTATGGCAATTCCTCAAGGATCTAGAACTAGATGTACCATATGACCCAGCCATCCCACTACTGGGTATATACCCAAAGGATTATAAATTATTCTACTACAAAGACACATGCACACATATGTTTATTGCAGCACTATTCACAATAGCAAAGACTTGGAATCAACCCAAATGTCCATCTGTGACAGACTGGATTAAGAAAATGTGGCACATATACACCATGGAATATTATGCCGCCATAAAAAAGGATGAGTTTGCGTCCTTTGTAGGGACATGGATGCAGCTGGAAACCATCATTCTTAGCAAACTATCACAAGAAGAGAAAACCAAACACCGCATGTTCTCACTCATAGATGGGAACTGAACAATGAGATCACTTGGACTCGGGAAGGGGAACATCACAGATCGGGGCCTATCATGGGGAGCGGGGAGGGGGAGGGATTGCATTGGGAGTTATACCTGACATAAATGACGAATTGATGGGTGCTGACGAGTTGATGGGTGCAGCACACCAACATGGCACAAGTATACATATGTAACAAACCTGCACGTTATGCACATGTACCCTAGAACTTAAAGTATAATAATAATAAAAAAGAGTAAGTAGATAAAAATAAGAGAGGAAAAGAAAGAGACTAAAACATTACTATGTTGAAAAATAATTCTTTTAAGTCTTTTGTTGACTTAGCCCAATAATCAAAGTTTAATATAATTTTATAAATTTTTATTTTTAGTGAGATTTGTGCCAGTTTCTGAATATTCAAAGTAGTATACCATATAATTTAACTAAAAACAAAAACAGAGAAAATAGGACAGTAGAAACACTATCAACAACATCTTTGAGCCAGAACTTTAGACAATGTAATCACAATATTTAAATCAATATTTGCTAGAAAATACTACAATGAGAAATTAGTTTATATTTGTTGTGATCACTATCAGCATTCCTGCCATATCCCGATTCCAAGAGTTAGTCGAAGTTATGTTTCCCTTGGGAGTTTAGAGCTCAGGTCATGGCTTAAGAGGGTGCAAGCCCCAAGCCTTGGCAGCTTGCATGTGGCGTTGAACCTGTGGGTGAATGGAAGTCAAGAACGGGTTTGGGAACCTCTTCCTAGATTTCAGAAGATGTATAGAAATGCCTGAATGCCCAGGTAGAAGTTTGCTGCAGGTTTGGGGCTCTTGTGGGGAACCTCTGCTTGGGCAGTGCAGAGGGAAATGTGGGGTTGTAGCTACAACAGAGTCCCTACTGGGGCGCCACCTAGTGGAGCTGTGAGAAGATGGCCACTGTTCTCCAGATGCCAGAATGGTAGATACATCCGCCTACAGCTTGCACAGTGTGCCTGGAAAAGCTGCAGACAATGACAGCCCATTAAAGAAGCTAGGAGGAAGGCTGTACCCTGCAAAGTCATAGAGGTGGAGCGACCCAAGACCATGGGGACCCACCTCTTGCATCAGCATGACCTGGATGTGAGACCTGGGGTCAAAGGAGATCATTTGGAGCTTTAAAATTTGACTGCTCCACTGGATTTCAGGACCCGCATGGACCCTGTAATCCCTTTGTTTTGGTCAATTTCTCCCATTTGGAAGAACTGTATTTACCCAATACCTATACACTCATTGTACCTAGGAAGTAACTAGCTTGCTTTTGATTTTACAGGTGCATAGGCAAAAGGTACTTGACTTGTCTCAGCTGAGACTTTGAACTGTGGACCTTTGGGTTAATGCTGAAATGAGTTAAGACTTTGGGGGACTGTTAGGAAGGCATGATTGGTTTTGAAGTGTGAGGACAGGAGATTTGGAGGAGTCAGGGGTGGAATGATGTGGTTTGGCTCTGTGTCTTCACCCAAATCTCATCCTGAATTCTACTTCCGTAATTCCCATGTTTTGCGGGAGGGACTTGGTAGGAGATAATTTGAATCATTAGGGTGGTTTCCCCCATACTGTTCTCATGGTAGTGAATAAGTCTCACAAGATCTGATAGTTTCATCAAGGGGTTCCACTTTTGCATCTTCCTCTTTTTCTCTTGCCACTTCCATATAAGAAGTCTTTCGCTTTCTGCCATGATTTTGAGGCCTCCCCCCAGCCATGTGGAACTATAAATCCAATTAAACCTCTTTTCTTCCCAGTCTCAGGTATGCCTTTATCAACTGCATGAAAATACATTAATACAACTCCTACAGTTGTTCAATCAAGCAATTACAAACTTTTCTTTATGCTGTTTTTTGACCAGAGATGCATTTTACTTAGTTTCCATCGTGTCTCTTGTGTGGCTGAAAAAGTAAATTAGTTTCAGATATTATAAGAATGACAACCTTTAAATACACATTCAGATGTCCTATTTCTCTTAAATATAATCAAAAGAACTGTCAATGCTGGTACCACCTTCCCACACAGCAAGAATTAGCTAGAAGTCAGTGTGGCTTTCTCTTAAAATAGATATAAATTTTCCTGAATCTCACCATCTCCACCATTCAGCACTTATTCTAGGCCTCCTTAATCTGTGAATCCTTCAACATTTTGAGCTTTTCTCACTTTTTTACTTTCTGAAGAAGCAAACAGTGTAGTACATAACTTATAAAGTAGAGAAAAAGCAAATAATACTAAAAGTCTTTATATTGGTTTGATGTGCCTTTCCTTAATTGTGTTAAATTGCTAACTAAAGGATGTTTACCTAAGATAAGGCAAAGCCAAGAACAAAATTGTGATGGTTTGATGCCAAATTTGATGTTCTTTGCAGTTATAATATTGCTGCTGCTGTGATGCTGATAAACACATACCCAAGACGGGGCAATGTACAAAAAAAAAAAAAAAAAAAAAAAAAAAAAAAAAAAAAAAACCGAAAGAAAGAAAAAAAAAGAGGTTTAATGGCCTTACACTTCCACATGGATGAAGAGGCCTCACAATCATGGCGGAAGGCAAGAAGGTGCAAGTCATGTCTTACATGGATAGTAACAGGCAAAGAGAGAGTTTGTGAGACTCATTCACTATCACAAGAACAGCACAGGAAAGACTTGACCCAATAATTCAATTACGTCCCACCACATCCCTCCCATGACATGAAGAAATTGTGGGAGTTGCTATTCAAAATGAGATTTGGGTGGGGACATAGCCAAACCATATCATATGGTATAGAAAATTAATTACTGCCACTTTAATTCTCCATTTATTCATTCATATCATTTATCCCTTTATTTTAATCAAATATGTATAAATTATTTATAGGTAATGCTCAAAAAATAAGTACTTGTGAAGAATTCCTTCCTTAATACATTTTCAACCATTTCAAAGTGAATGGACACTTAAACATACGGCTTATATGTTGGGAGAGTTTATTTTTATTATCCCATTTTCTTGAATTTATTTCTTCAAAACATTTACTCTTGCAACCTTATTTTGCCCTCTAAAGCTTACTATAATTAATATTAAATTTAAAATATCTAGATATTCCATCCACAGACATGTGCACACACATAAATGTGCATGCAGACACACATGTCGTAATGGCATTTTCAAATAGTGGTATCTATAAAATTTCAGAAGATTTAGGGGGTCTTGGGTTGAGATGATTTATGGATACCCCAATAGACTCTGAAATTCAAATCAAATCTAGTATTATTCTGTGATTTATATAAGTTCATTTATTAAGATGTGTCCCAACTCCATCTGTAGAATTAAATTGCTGCTGCCTACTTCCACCAGTAACATACTTCTCTCTTCCCTGGCTAATTTGGGAGATCTTGGACAAATAAACTAGTTTTTTGTTTAAATAAATCAATCCCTATGGGCCTTCTCAAATTAGGACCATCAGCTATTTTAAGGAATCTGCAAAGGGGCTTATATAACATCTGCCCCTTTCACATTTTTGGAATCAGAGTCTAAATATACCTTTGTGAATGCAACCAAACTGTCTTTCTGTCACTTCTCAACCTCTATTCAGCTAAGACTTCATAGCATATCAGGATCTACTTAAGTTTTGTAATATATGCATTGTATAATTATTTGATGACTAATCAATAAACCTTTAAAGATAGAAAATAATTAGAAATATTTATGATGATAACTATGTACACTAATACAATATTGACATTAATGCAATATTAACATATTAATATTGATAAAATATTTAAACTTTAAAGAATATTTATTGTTTAAAAAATTATAGTGATATGGGGGCACTGGCTGTAGTAACATGGTAAAGTTTCTTTCTTTGGGTGAAAGATCCACAAATTTGCACTCAAATAAATGAATTTGTGCTTTATTACTACAGATATTGATGTTGGAGAAGATACATGGAATTGTTGTTCTATAGTTGAGATAATACAACAGAAATAATGCCCATGATTACCAAGTTATTTTAATTATCATTGCCCAAGTGTATCTAACCACAATATTATGTAGCTATTTAACAATAAATTTGAAAAAAAGCTTTTTATTAGAATATCTATATATTTTCTAGCTAAGATATATCAAAATTTAGTAAGCAAAGAGCATTATGTAAACTAAAACACTATCCAAAAGTGCAATGGTTCTATGATTAGAACAAAGATATCAATATGATTTTGTCAGAATATGAGTTAATATAAAATTAACATTTTATAATAAATGAAATGAATATTTCATTATATTTATAATAAATATAAATATAATGAAATATTTATAATAAATATAAATATAATGAAATGAATATTTATAATTATTCATAGACACATACACAATGACTTATTATTTAGCAACTGACTTTTATCTTATTAAAGATATTTTGCTAAAATATTTCATTGTTAATTAGAATTCTAAACTGACTTCCAAGAAATAAAATTGTTTATTTAGAATATATGGGATCTAAAGTCATAAACAAATTACTTATTCACATAATACTGAGGAAAAGCATTGTTCCCATTAAAAATTCCTTTCATTACTCAATTTGAAGCATAATAATTCATTCAGTTACCTTTGCATACTTATGTATAATTGATTTCCATAGATTTTTTTTATTTTTCAAGAACATTAGCAGCTTTACTAAGATATGATTGATATATAATACATTACAAACATTTAAAGTGTGCAACTTGATAATTTTTGACATTATTGAACACTATAATATAAGTCAATCAATATACAAACTTATCAGTTCCACAAATGTTTCTTGTGCTCCTTTGTAATCTATTCCTACATAGCAATCTGTACAGAAAATTCTGTTTTCAAAATAATGAATTTATATGCATATAAAATATATGAAGATGACACTTAAATGTAAAGATGATATCGGGGTGGGAATGATATTATATATATAGACAACTTATAATTTTCTTCATTTTTTTCTATTTATGTACTGCATTTTCTAATTAAATTATTTTTAAAATTTCAGATTCAGAGGGTACACGTGCAGGTTTATGACATAGCTATATTACATAGTGGAGGTTTGAGCTTTTAATTGTCCCTCACCCAAGTAGTGAACAAAATATCCAATAAGTAGATTTTCAACCCTTATCCCTCTCCCACTATCCTCCCTTTTGGAATCCTCAATGTCTAATGTTCCAGTCCTTTTGCCCCTTTGAATCTAATGTTTATATCTAATTTATTTCTTGTTAAATTTACATATCATACAGTTCATTATGTTGTTTAAGTTACTTGAAAAAGTATAAGGCTGTAAGAAGATTTTTGAAATCTAGAAAACATTCCCAAAGATAAGTTTATCAAATTGTTTAACTGTCAGCAAACCTCTTTAATTTCCAATAATGGCAGTAGTGCATGTGCTGGAACAGAATTATTAGCTAATAAGCTGATAAGTACCAGGAGCTCGGACTGACTTTTAATATTTAGTAAGAAATAATATGTTATTCAAAAAACTTAATTTAATTTATTTGAACAACTTTATATATCTCAGTAGTATTTCAGGATTGAAATATTCAAGATGGAGGATAGAAATTCCATAAATGAGAGTACTGTGTTATATGTTATTATGCATTTATTATTTAAAATATGGTTGTCAAATCATTACTAATATGAACATTGAAATGCAGAAAAAAATTGTTAGTACACTAGAATTATTCCAAAAATTATAACATGAAAGGAAAATTTCACTAAAATTCCTGGAAGACATAAAGACCTTTTTTTCTAAAAACTGTATCAATAAAAGATTCTTCAAATAAAGGCAGTTTAAGAACTACTTTTTATGACTTTTAGCAAATTCAGTCCTTTTTCTAAAGGCCATCAGTTCCTCCTTTTTTGTAAGTTATCTTGCAGTTCCCTTGTTTGTTCCAGGCTGTCAAACTCTGAGACATGTTCTGAGCCTGCATTTTTGACTGTGGCTTCGAACTCATTTGTATCTGTAACTCATTTGGAAGTCTTTGTAACTCATTGGGAAGTTGGATCTTCATTCGGAAGGCTCCCATAGCTACCTGTTATTAAATTTGTATGCCTTTTCTCCTTTTTAAAGAAAAGGCAGATAAATTAATGCCATTTGATGAGGAAGTATGATCATGCTCACAGGAAAAAAAAATAGTCCATCATGCTATATAATGTATTTTTAGTGTGTACTTACTGTAACTTTGGGGAAAGTAGGGGGAAAAAAGCAACAAGAAACCAAAGGTAATGGTACAATAAAGAAACAAACCAAAAAAAGAGGGAATTACAGATATAATAATATAGTGAAATGTGTGTCCTCAGAAAAAGTACTGAAATAAAATTATTAAAACAGATACCTGTATAAGATAATTTTATTTGCTGTCATTATATAGTTCAAAAATAGAGACAGAAGAAATACAGAGTAGCTCTCAAATTACTTCTGTGTACCAGCAATATACAAATGAAAAATAAAATTTAAAAAATTCAGTGGCGTACAATGTGACATACTAGGGGATGAATCCAACTAAAACACTGTTTAAAAAATATTTTCTAAAAGTAAGAATAATTGGAAATATTTTCTTATTATAGCTTTTATAGAGTTATATTTATTATTGAACTTAAGGTATTCATGAATTTATTTTTTATATTGGACACAAGTTTTAATCACCAAAAGTCCTGAGGTATAATTAAAAGCACCCCAAGGACAATTTTCAATATTTGTTATTAAAAAATGGAGGTAATATTTTTTACTAAAGTAAACAACTTACTACTCTAGTAGAATTTTTTTGTTTAATGTTCCAAAAACAGTTAACTAAGTGTTATAGGGTCTGGCTTCCTAGTTAAAGAGAGGGGTTATGTTTCACCAAGCGTGTCAAAGGGTGTTCAACATTAGATCTGCAAACTTATTAAGTTGTGTACATTAAATGTGTACAACTTTGTATATATCTGTTATTCTTCAATAGTGTTTTTTCTAAATAAAAGGAGTTCTCAAGACGTATGGTAAACACTCTTGCCTAAAACTCACTTACAAGTCTTATTTAAGTGTAAGTGCTTATGAATAGAATGTTAACATTCCTAAAGTCTCTGATGATTTAGTTCTGTTTAAAAAGAAACATTATCAAACATTAGTTTAAATAATAATATTGAACTGCTTTTTTTCTCAAATTTTGGAGTTTTTTGTTCCTTCATTATGTGAGAGATACAAGATGCCAATTTTATTAGTTTTTGTTGATTTTAACTATACTAATATACTATACTAATGTAAGCAAAAGGCTTATATTAGTAGTTGAAATTTAATTTAAAAGATATTGTAGAAAATACAAGCCATTATTATGATTTTAAGGTTAAGTATACTTAAATATTTATTTATTTATTTACTTACTTACTTACTTATTTATTTTTTGAGAAAGCGTTTTGCTCTGTCACCAGGCTGGAGTGCAGTGGCACAATCTCGGCTCACTGCGGCCTCAAACTCTTGGGCTCCAGCGTTTCTCCCACCTCCACCTCCTAAGTAGCTTGGACTACAGATTCACATACCACCAGGCTCAGTTTTTTTTTTAATTTTTTTATTTGTGGAGACAGGTTCAGCCATGTTGGCCAGGCTGTTCTCAAACTCCTGGCCTCAAGCGATCTGCCCATCCGGGCCTCCCAAAGTGCTGGGATTACAGGCATGCATCACTGTGCCTAGACTTAATATTTCTCATACTCTAAAGCACACATACTAAATATCGTACTACAGAATGTGTTCCAAATGGTATAACAAGTATAATATATGTTTAGATTATAAATTGTGTGTGGAGATGGAATATTTTTTCTTTTTAAGTTGAAGCTCAGCAATGGCACAAAATAGACTATTTCAGTAATAAAAATGTATTTCATTAAAATCATATTGATAAATTTAATTTTGAGGCATTTAATATATGTAAATAATTCTTATTAGTATAATGTATTTTACACAATAAATATATATGCAGAAAATTCAAAAGGTGGAGAATAAATACTATGGTAAATAAACAATAAATTACATTAAAGGAAATGAAAAGTAAAAAAAAAACACCACGTTGTGTATCAACTTTTCCAAGTCTTTTGATGAGCTTTTGACAGCACAAGCATGTTCAAATATTGTTCTGGCTCCACATACTTGCATAATGTAAAGCAAAAATAGTGTTTTGATAAAGATCTTCATACATAAGTGTTTCATAAAATTGCCTAGGAAAAATTAATAGAAATATAATTACTGCATGGAGTTATAAATAATATAAGAATTATTGACATACATTGTCAATTTATTTTCCAGTTATATAATATAAAGTTATAAAGTTTATAATTAACTAATTTCTATTAATTCAGATGAACTTTTCCAAAATAAGTCTTAATGAGGTCAATTACATAAATGAAAACAAAATTTATTTGCATATGGCAGCATTATCCAAATTGTCTTCTTCTGTTTTCAGATCAGATAAAAAAGAGTTATGTTAAACAAATAAAAGTATTAACATTTTATTTTTAGATCTTTACAAAATACAATTTACACTTTTTCCGGTATGCTTTGAAAATGTAACATTTCTCATAGTGCCAGTATAATGTTCTAATTTTATTACCTGATTAAAGTTTTAAATTAATTAAAATACATATTCCACATGATTATTATATGATAAAGGATTTATTCCATTTCATTTTTATCATAGAATCTAAAAAATAGTAATATGCCAAATATGAGTAATTTAAAAATTTTAGGGGCTGCTCATAGAGCACTCAAACATATTCATACAAGTGAAAGGGCTGAATGTGTAGTGTAAGTAAAAGTGATAATCTAGTCTGTATTATTTGGCATAAGTGCATTGTGTTGGGATCCTACAATCCAGGGATATTTCAGGGTTCTACAGAATGCAGTGTTATTGTTTAAATGATTTATTATTTGTGTTTTTCTAAATCCTATTCTAATTCAGTTACATTATATTTAAGTAGTGCAGTGGAAGATTTTAATAATTCAAAAATCAAATTTTAGTGCCTTTTGGCATTTAAGACATGGGTCTAAAGCAGCACATAGCTATTAGCTAGAAAAGATATAAATACACACATATATATTCTTTCTACCATACATTTTTCCCATTGTTCTACAATGACAATGCAAAAATTCTTATCAGTAGATACTTTTGTGACAATGAATATAAACTTTTGTTAAAGTATAAATACCTTGTCATTTTAATCCAAATTGGTGTTCCAGATTAGAAAATCAGTCGCTTCTAAGATAATAAAGGCAAGCGACAATGTATAGACTATTTGAATGTAGACTATTCAAAACACTGGGAAGATATAATTTTGAGTATCTGGGGCAGCCTTATTAAAATGGACTGGATGGTTCCAGTACAGAATTTTCTATATTAGCTCTCCTTCATGATGTGTAGACCAAATTAAGATTTATTTTTCTATGATTATTTAATTAGTGCACTAAATGGAAATCATGATGCAGGCAGGGGTTGCATCTTCCTCTGTCGTTCTGCCTACGATTGTGTATAATGAGTTTTACGGACACTTTCTGGCACATTCCAAACACTTGTGTAATTGATTATTGCATGCAGGCATGAATGAGTGGCCTATTTTTGTACATATAACACTTGAAGAACTGCACCGCTGAACCTGCGATTTCTTTCTATTTAATAAATCATTCTCCCACAAAAATTTCATTCTTAAATGAAATTTATGGAGAAGGAGAAATTGGAATGTGAAATGTCATTATAAGCAAACTTTAAAAAACACATCTATTGCCAGAAATTCTATGCATTAATTTCAATCCTAGAAAGAATAAAAAATGTGGTGCTTTTTTTTTTCTTATTTAAAAGGAAGAAGTGTATCCAAAGGATTTATTTTTAAACAAAAATCTATTCACAGGCATCTATGCAAATAAACTAGAAAATCTAGAAGAAATGGATAAATTCCTGGACACATACACCCTCCCAAGACTAAACCAGAAAGAAGTTGAATACCTGAATAGACTAATAACAAGTTCTGAAATTGAGGCAGTAATTAGTAGCCTACCACACCAAAAAGATCCCAAGACCATATGAATTCACAGCTGAATTCTACCAGAAGTACAAAGAGGAGCTGGTACCAGTCTTTCCACAACTATTCCAAACAAAAGAAAAAGAGGGACTCCTCCCTAACTCATTTTACGAGGCCAGCATCATCCTGATACAAAAACCTGGCAGAAGCACAACAAAAAAAGAAAATTTCAGGCAAATATCTGATGAACATTGATGGGAAAATCTTCAATAAAATACTGGCAAACTGAATCCAGCAGCACATCAAAAAGCTTATCCACCACGATCAAGTTGGCTTCATTCCTGGGATGCAAGACTGGTTAAACATATGCAAGTTAATATATGTAATTCATCACAAAAACAAAACCAATGCCAAAAGCACATAATTATCTCAATATATGCAGAAAAGGCCTTCAATAAAATTCAACACCCCTTCATGCTGAAAACACTCAATAAACTAGGTATTGATGGAACCTATCTCAAAATAATAAGAGCTATTTATGACAAACCCATAGCCAATATCATACTGAATGGGCAGAAGCTAGGAGCATTCCCCTTGAAAACTGGCACAAGCAAGGATGCCCTCTGTCACCACTACTATTCAATATAGTATTGGAAGTTCTGAACAGGGAAAGCAAGCAAGAGAAAGAAAGAAAGGGTATTCAAACAGGAAGAGAGGAAGTCAAATTATCTCTGTTTGCTGATGAGTTGATTATGTGTTTAGAAAACCCCATTGTCTCAGCCCCAAATCTCTTTAAGCTGATAAGCAACTTCAGCAAAGACTCCAGATACAAAATCAATGTGCAAAAATCACAAACATTCCTATGCACCAATAATAGACAAACAGAGTGCCATACCATGAGTGAACTCCCATTCACAATTGCTACAAAGAATACAATACCTAGGAATACAACTTACAAGAGACGTGAAGGACCTCTTCAAGGAGAACTACAAGAAAATGAGTGAGGACACAAACAAATGGGAAAACATTCCATACTCATGGATAGGAAGCATCAATATCATGAAAATGGCCATACTTCCCAAAGTAATTTATAGTTTCAATGTTTTACCCATCAAGCTACCATTGACTTTCTTCACAGAATTAGAAAAAACTACTTTAAATTTCATATGGAACCAAAAAAGAGCCTGTATAGCCAAGACAATCCTATACAAAAAGAACAAAGCTAGAGGTATCATGCTACCTGATCTCAAACTATACTACAAGGCTACAGTAACCAAAAGAGCATGTTACTGGTACAGATATGTAGACCAATGGAACAGAACAAAGACTGTAGAAATGACACTGCACGTCTACAACCAGGTGATCTTTGACAAACCTGACAAAAAGAAGCAACAGGGAAATGATCCCATATTTAATAAATTGTGTTGGGAAAACTGTCTAGCCATATGTAGAAAACAGAAACCGGACCCCTTCCTTAAACCTTACACAAAAATTAACTCAAGATGGATTAAAGACTTAAACATAAGACCTAAAACCATAAAATCCCTAAAAGAAAACCTAGGCAACATCATTCAGGAAATAGGCATGGGCAAAAACATCATGACTAAAACAATAAAATGAATTGCAACAAAAGCCAAAATTGACAAATGGGATCTAATTTAAACTAAAGAGCTTCTGCACAGCAAAAGAAACTATCATCAGTGTGAAGAGGCAACCTACAGAATGGGAGAAAATTTTTGCAATCCATCTACATAACAAAGGGCTAATATCCAGCATCCACAAAGAACTCAAACAAATCTACAAGAAAGAAACAAACAATCCCATCAGAAAGTGGGCAAAGGAGGTGAACAGACACTTTTCAAAAGCAGACATTTATGTGGTCAACGAACATGTGAAAAAAAGCTCGTCATCACTGGTCATTAGAGAAATGCAAATCAAAACCACAATGAGATACCATCTCACACCAGTTAGAATGGTGATCATTAAAAAGTCAGGAAACAACAGATGCTGGAGAGGACATGGAGAAATAGGAACGCTTTTACACTGTTTTGGGGAGTGTGAATTAGTTCAATCATTGTGGAAGACAGTGTGGCGATTTCTCAAGTATCTAGAACTAGAAATACCATTTGGCCCAGCAATCCCATTACTGACTATATACCCAAAGGATTATAAATCATTCTACTATAAAGACACATGCACACATATGTTTATTGCAGCACTATTCACAATAGCAAATACTTGGAACCAACCCAAATGCCCATCAATGTTAGACTGAATAAAGAAAATGTGGCACGTATACACCATGGAATACTACGCAGCCACAAAAGAAAGGATGAGTTTATGTCCTTTGCAGGGACATGGATGCAACTGGAAACCTATCATTCTCAGCAAACTAACACAGGAACAGAAAACCAAACATGACATGTTCTCACTCCTAAGTGGGAGTTGTACAATGAAAACACATGGGCACAGGGAGGGGAACATAACACACTGGGGCCTGTCGAAGGGTGGGGGGCGAGGGGAGGGATAGCATTGGGAGAAATATCTAATGTAGATGATGGGTTGATGGGTGCAGCAAACCATCATGGCACATGTGTACCTGTGTAACAAACCTTCACGTTCTGCACATGTATCCTCAATTTAAAGTATAATAATAATTAAAAAATCCATTAATTAGCTCAATGATTCAGAAAAAAAGTTTTTTTAAGCACCTTGTGCAGATCAAACACAAGATTACTTAATCCTTGTAATTCTCAGGAGATATATATATATTTATATGTATACACACACACATGTAATATACACACTTTCTTTAAAACAAATAATACAAAGACAATAACAGTCTTTTGAGACATAAAATTACAATGAAATTGTTGAAAGCTAAGTGACTACAATATATTTTTGCTATTTAACATCGTGAGCAACATATGGCACATTTTCTAGATAACATTGTTTGATACATGCAATCAATACTCGTAAATCTTTGTAACTCAATTAATGACTAATTAAATTTTAGATGAAGTGACATTGCCAAATTTGTTCAAAACACAAACACAAATACAAACACACAAATGCAACTACCACCACCACTACCATCAAAACCTGAAGTTAAGAATAAGTCTACTTAAGTTAGTCTTATTTAAAACTGATATTGAAAAGTTATATTGCAACGTTCCTAATATTACGACAATGTTCTTGTTGACCATACTTAGAGCTAGAATCACATTAATAATAATTAGGGAGCAATGGAAACAGCTTTTTATTTCCTTAAGTCAAAAACTGTATGCAATGTTATTTACTTCATTGTAAAGTATATCTGCACATACTGATATAAAATTGGTTAATAGAAAAATTATCTTCCACAAGAAATACAGTTTGTAAAATTCAAATTAATTGCTGATTAAAAAAATTAAGATGATATAATTTTTACATTACCAAATCACTTCTTATAAATTTTATAAGGAGTTTAATTATGGCCCTGTGAAAGTCCTCATTTATATAAAAACTAATTTACATTGCATTACTAAAATGGCTCATCATTGTAATTTTTTAATAAATCCATTTTATTTGGCTGAAAAGGACAGTAATGAAATTTGTTTGATAGTTCCCCAGTAAACATGTCTTATAAAAAGCTGGAATAATAATTACATCATAATAACATCTCATTTACAGATGTAGTTTACTTTTCTCTTGAAAAAAATATACTAAATATACTAAGCTTATGAATGTTTAGTGCTTCAGAGACAGAAATGCTGTGACCTCACTTAGCAATTAGTTTTCTTTCTATGCTCCATAAAATTGAAGAGATTTACAAAGCAAGTGGAAATACTAACTTTTATAATGATGAGCCATATGGCACTACATTTGCTAAATTTATGCTTAGCAGAGAGTATAAAATTATAGTTCTTGCAGTTTTTTTTTACAAAATGAGGTTACTACTTCTATCATGCTTACAAATTAGCAAGATGACAATAACAAAAAGAAAGTTTCAGGGTAAAAATATAAATTCTGCTTAAACTAACATTTTTTTTTCTTAAGGAACATTTTGGCTTATGAATACTTTTTAAAATGTTAGGATCATGAAATACTATATTTATAAGAAACTACCCAGGTGAAATACATGATATAATGTGTTTAGCTTGAGGTGCATTTTACCCCTGGTCAAAATGTGTTCTTACATAATAGAGATAGCATTGTTTAGACCAGTCTGCTCAGTATCTCTTCAACTGAGTATATTCAGTTTAAAATGAATTCGTTTCTGCGTTGTGATAGGCTAATCTACAATTCATCATGAGTTTGTATTTGCTACAGTTATCTAAATTGTAATCTCCAAGATGACATGGAGAGACAGTTATATACTTGAAATGTGGTAGATTAACCCAAAAAAGGATGGAAATTGCACCTCCCAAATTATTAGTGTAGTTGCATTAAGCAGTTTGAAGTTTGGAAAAAATTATTCTCATGATTAATTATTGGGCAAAACTGTACTTAATATTTGTCTGATACATATTGTGCTCTATATTTATTGCCCTATTTAAATGGATGAAACCATCAATCTGATATGAAACCCATGATGAATAGTTTGGTTGCCATGTTGGAGGTCATTTTTCCTCTTTCTTCCCTTCTATTTTCAATATTCTATTTTGAAGTACTGTCATAACTTCCATCAAAATACTCTTTGAATATTTTTGTTGATTCTCAATTTACTACTAATAGACCAGTTCTAAAGTCTCTAAGTGGTCTTTACTGCTAGTTATGCATCAGTTACCTATTGCTTCTGTATGTATGGTAATTGAATTTCAAAAGTGTTCTCTATTTTATTTTCTGGTTCAATACCTGTGTGTTTCCGTATATTTTGACTGAATGTGGATTATGGTATGAGGTACAATTGTTAATCTCAAACTGATGAAAATGTTCACTAACATTGTCAATGATAAATTTTATATCCTATTTATGCTACTCATTCAGACCCCAAAATCTAGAATAAAGCTACTATTGACACTTTACATTTTAGTGATCTCTACTCATTTAGTTAACAAATCACTTAAAAAGGTGACTAAAATGTGTCTCTTGTCTTTAAGGACATGAGTGTATGTATCTGTATGTGTGTGCATGTGTAGTTTGAGTCCAGTGTGTTCCGTCATATCTAAAGCAAAAGTTATACCAATATGAATGTAAATATCATAAATAAAACAGGAAAATAAATATAAAAGTAAAATATATTTGCAACTTGTAAATGTATTTATATTAAATAATTGAATATAATTTATAAATTTACAGATCAAACCTTCTCTATTTGGCCCCAGATTGATTCAACCTTCTTATTCATTCTTTCAGCAAATGTGCTTTTTTCACTCATTTATTCATTCATTCAATGAATGCACCTGCAATATTCCAGGTACTCTTCTAGATATTGGGGATGTAACACTGCAACACAATAAAAACGAACATAGTACAGTTCCAGTATGTATATAATTTAATATTACTTGTTGGCATTTCAGAGTCATTGAAGAATCAGTAATAATGAAGACACATGTCTTTCCTTAAGAAGCTCACAGTTTTAAAGACAATGTCACTCCACTCATCTCCAGCTATCACTCCAAACTTACATTCTCCTATCATATGCTATTTTATTAGAACCATTATACTTCTCAATCTACGAAATTGAGTTAATCATTTACTTTTCTTTGTGCTTATTGATATGTTACCAAACTAGAATTTAAGATCCCTGTAGAAAGGAGCCTAAAATAGTACTGACACATGATGACTACTCAGTGAATATATTGTTGAATGAAAATAAGGAGTAAGTGTTCAGATATATTGTTACTTAGATGTTACTTACATTTTTTGTCTTCTCTAGTTTCACTTTTCTTTTTTTTTTTTTTTTTTTTTGGAGACGGAGTCTCGCTCTGTCGCCCAGGCTGGAGTGCAATGGCCGGATCTCAGCTCACTGCAAGCTCTGCCTCCCCGGGTTTACACCATTCTCCTGCCTCAGCCTCCCAAGTAGCTGGGACTACAGGCGCCCGCCACCTCGCCCGGCTAGTTTTTTTTTTTTTTTTTGTATTTTTTAGTAGAGACAGGGTTTCACCGTATTAGCCAGGATGGTCTCCATCTCCTGATCTCGTGATCCGCCCGTCTCGGCCTCCCAAAGTGATGGGATTACAGGTTTGAGCCACCGCGCCCGGCCTCTAGTTTCACTTTTCAAAAATAAAAATTATGCTTTGTACATGTATGTTACCTTCTACAAAGCCGATAGAATTTTGTTTTATTGTTTATTCAGACAACATATGCTTAATAATTATTCATGAATAAATTGGCTTCTTAGACTCAGTCAAACCAGCTGACGCTAAGAGGCCAATTATTGAAAGTTGATATTATCAATGAATTTCACCAATACTGACATGTACTGTCTTGAATACTAGAATTACTTTGTGGTATTAAGCTTAAAAAACTCACAAATACATATTCAGGTGAATTTTGTTGGTAAGGCACCACCATAGGTTTCAGGATTCAGGTTCACGTGATGTCTCCAAAGAACTTCCCTTTTATTTTTAAATTATAAGATATGTATAAAGTTTAAGTAAAACATTACATGTATGCATAGTACTGTAGAAATATACTCATGATCTAATGTTTGTAGTTGTGTTTTTGTTGAACAAAGTAGGAGTGATTTTTCATTTCATGTAAACTTTCAACACAAAACTGCCATTTAGCCCCCAGGCACTGTTCTAAATACTGGTAGAGGCAACAGTAAATAAAGCAGAGTCAGCGCAACCTATCCCGTAATACACAGACAATAAGAATATAAACACAATGGATGTATCTGGTCATATATACTATGAAGAAATTTAAGTAAATAACAAAGCAGAAATGATGTTGGGTATGTAACTTTAGATTAATAAGGTACAGCCTCTTTGAAGAAGCAATTTTTGGACTGAGTTCTCTTAAAATGGAAGAGAAAGTGGTTGTGAAGATCCTCAGTGATAACTTTACAGACAGAAGAAGATACTGTGATCAAGTGGGTTTTATACTGGAAATGCAAGGATGGTTCAACATACACAAATCAATACATCACATATGCAGAATTACTTAGTGGGTACCATGTATATTATTCCAGTGATGGATACACTAAAAGCCCACACTTCACCACTAGGCAATATAGCCATATAACAAAATTGCAGTTGTACCTCTTAAATTCATGCAAATTTTAAAAAAGAAAACAGCAGTTGCCAGGGCATTGTGAGTAGAAATAGCTGAGCATGTTTGGAGTAGGACACAAAGACATCGTGGGGAGTGAGTTGGGAATAAGTGGGAATGTTGTAGGGAAATAAGTGTGTGAGAGAGTCTACGGACAGCTCATATTCTGTCTTGAAGGCAATAGTAAAGAATATGCTTTTTTTTTTTTTCTAATTATGCTAAGATTTTAGAGCATTTTAAGAAAAAATCATGAGCCATTTTCCACTTTTATCTCTTATGTATTGGCCAGAGAGGGACCAACATGAAATGATTCTCAGAGAACAATCATCAAGTATGTTGTTAATACTATACCAAAAAAAAAAAAAAAAATGCACCTCATCTCACCCCAAATAGAAGGTGAAGTTTAATTCAATTTTTTGTGAACATTCACATAGTCATTAGTTGAATGAAAACTCAGATCGCTATATTGACTCATTCTGCTTTATTTTATATGTAAAAATGAACACAATTGTTTTATTAACATCACTATGCCCATTTTTTGAGTAGGATTGGCATTTACACATTTTTGTTAAAAGTCACAATAGCTTTTACTTATGCTATCTTGGTTATATGTTCTCAATTTGGAAAAGCATCGCAGTACACCCTCAAATGTAAAACAGCCAGAAAATAATAAAAACTTTCTAAGTGGACTTCTCTATCCCAAATATATAAAATATGTATATGATCATACTTTTAACAGAAATTTAGGGCACATCCATGTTATTTTGGTGTTACAGAATTAACATTTCATAATCTGAAAATATAATCTAAACATTTCATAATCTAAATCCATTAAGTTACTATATGATAAATTAGCTTTTCAGTCTTTAGTTTCATCTATATTTGGATACCAGATCATTGTATTCTCATTTTACAATGAGAATCATGCTGAATTGTAAAGTTCATGGCCATGGCACTGAATTTAAGACTAAAAAATTAGTGCAAGTTTCAAAATAAATAGTATACATTTTCAGGTATTTAAATTACTATAGAAGGAAGCATAACAAGGGGCACTTTCTACTACTATTTTTATTTTTCATAAGTCAGAAAGAATAGCTTTTCAAATATACAACAACACAGTATCATTTTATAATGCTAACAGAAATGATTAAATACAAAATGTTAATGTAATCAGTTTTCTAGACATCAGAAGACTCGTCACCTATGATATAAATTATAGGCTTTCCATTGCTGCTGAAAACTTAACAGCCTTTATTTCTAGAATATATGTTATTAGAAAATGTGAAGTTTTACAGGGCTTAATGAGAATTCAAATCAGGATATTTCTACAGGGAAGAAAACAAGCCTGCTCCTGCAGCTATCTGAATCACTACATAAATCCATTCACTTGTCAAATGTAACCTGCTTCAGTTGGCCCTACATACCTTTTAAATAAAATATACATGGATTCTTCCAGTCTATAAACGTATTAGGTCCTTTTTGTGTTTGTACACCTTATACATTTTATTTTTAAGAACCCCTCTTGTAATGTCAGAGTGACTGGACTCATCAGAATACATCACAAAGATCATTTCTAAATGTAGAGCAGACTTTGTGTTGACTTTCATTCTCTTATTCTATAAGCTCTCAACTGGCATTATTGATGGGAGTGTAATTTGCCACTCTTTGCCCTCACTGTCAGGAATCGTTTACATGGTGCAGTTTAAAAGATGGGGCTTACTGATTCTCATGCTCACTCCATGAAGACAACCTTTCTCTCTTCCTGAAATATTTAGAAATGTTAATAAAAAAATGTGATGAAGGTGACAAAATATGATTAATACATGTTAAAACTTTGAAAATAAATTAATTTTACTCAAAGTCTAACTGCCTGGAAAAACACAGGAGTAGGTGACCGATTGAATCTCACATTGTTTACTCTCTATAAATGTCTTTCCATCAATTAAACACTTGTTTCTCAGCATCAGTTTATGATTTGAATGAAAGGTATAAGCAGTACAAAAAAAAAAAATGTGGTTTGGATCAGACAGGGTGGCTCACACCTGTGATCCCAGCACTTTGGGAGGCTGAGGTAGCAGGATCATTTGAGCTCAGGGGTTCCTGATGGAAGTTCCCATCTCTACCAAAAAATTAGAAAAATTGTCCAGGTGTGGTGGCATGTGCCTGTAGTCCTAGCTACTCGAGAGGCTGAGGTGGAAGGATTGCTTGAGCCTGGGAGGCAGAGGTTACAGTGAGCCATTCTCATACCTGAGTGACATCGCCAGATGTTGTTTAAGAAAAAGAAAAAAAAAAAAAGTGACTTGGGCATTGTTGTAAAAACAATTATATCATGCTAGTAAAAGCAATTTTTACATATTTAAATGAAAGATTTCAGGATAAAATCTAGCATGCAGAGTGATTTGGGCTGAAAGAAACTAGCCAATAAGGACACCTCATGATTTTGTTGTTATTGTTGTTTGAGACAGAATCTCACTCTGTCGCCCAGGCTGGAGTGCAGTGGCGCAATCTCGGCTGACTGCAACCTCCACCTCCAAGGTTCAAGCGATTCTTCTGCCTCAGCTTTCCGAGTAGTTGGGATTACAGGCGCACGTCACCACACCGGGCTAATTCTTGTATTTTCAGTAGACAGGGTTTCACCATACTGGCCAGATTGGTCTCCAACTCCTGTACCTCGTGATCCGCCCTCCTCGGCCTCCCAAAGTGCTGGGATTACAGCACCTTTTTTGCTGAACTAGGGCACCAGGCCTACCTCATGATGATGATGATGATGATGATGATTTTTTTTTTTTTTTTTTTTTTTTTTTTTTTTTTGAGACAGAGTCTTGCTGTCTCCCAGGCTGGAGTGCAGTGGCGTGATCTTGGCTCACTGCAAGCTCGGCCTCCCGGGTTCAGGCCATTCTCCTGCCTCAGCCTCCCGAGTAGCTGGGACTACAGGCGCCAGCCAGCACGCCCAGCTAAATTTTTTGTATTTTTAGTAGAGATGGGATTTCACTGTGTTAGCCAGGATGGTCTCAATCTTCTGACCTCGTGATCCACCCACCTCGGCCTCCCAAAGTGCCGGGATTACAGGCGTGAGCCACCGCGCCCGACAACTCCATGATATCTTGAAAGAAGAGGTCATGATAGAAAGAGAAAATATTCTCTCATACATGAAATATGTGAGCAAGAGGACATGACCCAAGCATCATAATACATTTCAGAGGTGAAGTGTCTCATGATAGATCCTGGGGTGAAATGGGATGAAGAGAAGTGTCTTTATGGGCATTTTAGTGTATAAATAAGTTAAAAGGGTATAGAGGAATGTAGTGTAAAAGCCTTCCAGTAAAGAGAGCGGCAGAAGAGCAACTGTGTTTTGGCAAAGTCTATCTTTAAAGGCTGCTATTGATTAAGTTGTTTATTTTTTCAGTACTGGCTGAAGAGTATTTCTATAAACCATACTTAAGTTTCTTCATTTCCAGCTCTT
Organism: Rhinopithecus roxellana; assembly: GCF_007565055.1. NCBI lineage: Eukaryota > Metazoa > Chordata > Mammalia > Primates > Cercopithecidae > Rhinopithecus > Rhinopithecus roxellana. The sequence goes on from NC_044550.1 coordinate 138,583,533, forward strand.
TTATCTAAACTGATACATTTTCTGCTTATCTGAGGTGGAATTTTCCTTAGATTTTTATATCACTATGTAAAATTGTCCTTTATATTTTCAAAAATACTTACAATATCCTTTAGCTGAATATTAGTTTCAATTGAGTTCTATTTATTATGAATAAATATGAAATGTTTATCCTTACCATTCAGGTAATATCTGCTCTGTTTAACTCATTTTAGTTTTAATCTTTTCTCTCTCTTCCAATTAATCACCAGTTCCTGTTGTTACACTGTGTGTGTTTATGTGTGAAAGAGAAACAGATGGTAAATAGACAGAAAAAGAGGTAAAGAGAGAGATACAGAGAGAACAGAAACAGATAGAAACAGATACACACAGAAAGAGAATTTCCCATGTGTATACTTATATGCATATTTACACCACACCAAACACACACACCCCACACCTCATTCTCTTCTCTTGATCTCTGTCATCACCCTGCCTATAATTCTTTAGCATGTTTCCAATGTCACTTGTCCCCAGGTTAGTCTTCACAATGAAGCAGTTGTAATATACATTTTTAATAGAAATATCTCATCATGTCTTTGCTGTGTAAAAGTATAACATACCACCCAATGGTTTTAATGAAAATCCAAAATATTCACAAAAATTGCAATGTGTTATGCCATTTGACCCTTCTCTATATCACTAGCCTAATTATTCAATACTCATTCTTCTTCCTTTTAACACACTTGCCCAAATGTCTTTTAATTTTGTAAACATGTTGCATTCTGTCCTGTTTGTGGCCATTACATATGGTGTTCCTCTGCCTAAGACACTATTTTGGAGGTGTATGTTTGGCCGACACTTGCTGGGCCCTTAGATCTCAGGGAGACTCAGGATCTTCTTTGACGTGACCTCACAAAATCTGGTATGTCCCCCTCATTCCTACGGCCATCTTTCCAGTCTGGTTTTTGCGCCAGCAAGGCAGATGCCTGACGTTAGAAACTTGCCATTCCTGTCCTTCCCAGTGTTCCTATATCTAGCTTAGTGATCAAGAAGTTCCTTCCATATGTTTGTTGCCTGAAGGAATAAATACGTAATATACAACTATGTGTCATTTCGCACAGAATGCCACATGCTTAACCTTTTTCTTTGCTTTTTTATAGGCATTTCTATCCAAAAGAGAATTTAAATGTTGCTAAGCTGTCAGAATATTCATACTTCCACTCATTGACTATCACCCTTCTAACTTCTCATAAAATTGTAGACCCCTTTGAAGCTTTTGTCATCTAATTGCAAAGGTGGCTTTAGTATTGTCACCTATTGGCCTGTTGTATAATCTGACTTATTTTTATTTTTGCACATGACTTGCAGTCTACTTCTTCATGCAGATTCTTGCAATTAGCCCAGGTATACTCATGCCCATCCACATGGACAGAATATACACAAACACTTGCAATTACTTATAACTGGAAGGAACTTGCCTTGTCTCAGATGAGACTTTAGATTTCTACTTTTGAGTTACTGCTGAAATGAGTTAAGACTAGGGTACTGTTTGCAAGGCATGATTGGTTTTTAAATGTGGAAAGGAAATTAGACTTGGGAGGAGCCAGGGTGGAATGATATGGTTTGGCTCTGTGTTCCCAACCAAATCTCATCTTGAATTGTAATACACACATGTCAAGGGAGGGACCTGGTGAGAGGTGATTAAATCATGGGGGCAGTTTCCTCCATTCTGATCTCATTATAATGAATGACTTCTCATAATATCTGAAGGTTTAAAACTATGTAACAGTTTGCCCCTCCCACCTTCTCTCTCCTGCCACCATGTAAGACATGCCTTGCTTCCCCTTCAACTTCCACCATGATTGTAGGTTTTCTGAGGCCTCCTCAGCCAGGCCTCCTCCTCACTGACTGTGACCCAATTAAACCTCCTGTCTTTAAAAATTACCCAGTCACAGGTTTTTCTTTACAGCAGTGTGGAAATGGACTAATACAGTCCTTAAAAGAAGAAAAGAGAATCAGAAAAAAAGAATCAGAAAAATGGTATTGTGAGGAAAACTAGTATTGCTGGCATTAAAGTATAGGGCCGGCCCGGCCCAGTGGCTCACGCCTGTAATCCCAGTACTTTGGGAGACCAAGGCGGGAGGATCACGAGGTCAGGAAATCGAGATCATCCTGGCTAACACGGTGAAACCCCATCTCTACTAAAAATATAGAAAACTAGCCAGGCATGGTGGTGGTTGCCTGTAGTCCCAGCTGCTCAGGAGGCTGAGGCAAGACAATGGCATGAAGCCCGGAGGCCGAGCTTGCAGTGAGCCAAGATCGTGATACTGAACTTTGGCCTGGGCGACAGAAGGAGACTCCGTCTCAAAAAACAAACAAACAAACAAACAAACAAACAAACAAACAAACAAACTAAAAACAGAAAAAAAAAACCATTGTAGGGCCCTGGACCAAGGAATACAGGTAGTCTCTTCATGCTTTAAGACACAATGTCATACATTCTCCCATACAGCCTCTAGAAGGAACACAGATGTGCCGAAACCTTGATTTGATTTAGGCCATTGTGATCCATCTCAGACTTCTGACATTGATGAAAGTAAGATAATAAATTTGTAATTTTAAAGGACTTATTTTTCGGTAATCTGTTACAGCCACAATAAAAATGAATACATGTGGTGATAATTCTTTCAAGCATTTATGCATTGATTCTTTAAACATGTGTACTTTGTGTAGTTTCAATTACTTACTCAAAAGTGTATATTCAGTAACTTAAACAGGTACTCTTATTTTCTATGATGTACATGTTTTCGCAAGTAGCATGTATTTAAGATAGATCTATGATATAAAAGATGTCAGCATGCTTTTACAGTAATGATCCTGGTACTTGGGTCAACATTGAACTTATGAATTGTAAGTTATAACTATCCATACCCTCTTGCCTCAACGATAAATTTGCTTTTGTGCCGAGGAGCCTTAACAGAAAGAATGGGAAGGAGTAGCATCTTTGTTCTTTGGAAATATAGAAAAAAAAGGAAGAAATACTGAAAATATTGAAGTGCATTGAATACAAAAGTGAATGTGTCTACATTTTTAAAAGAAATAGCAAGATATAACAATGGGTAATATTTTGAGTCCTTTAATTTAGAACAAGATCTAATGTATATTTATAAAACAACTGGTAATGAACACATATAAGGCTATCTGTATTTTCTTGCATTTTAATAAACCATTTTAATAATAGTCAATTGTAATCTCGAGAGGAAACCATGTTTCATTAATATAAAACTTGCATAGATTCATTTACCTTGATAACTGAATTTAGCAATTGAAATGATGGGAGAAATAATAACAAAACTACATTCTTGCATTCCCCCTTCTTTTCATTTTCTTTTTAGAATATAATCAGTAGCTAGCAAGAAAAATAATTTAACTATTTCTTATTAAAAGATAGCAACACGAGTATTGTGAGATGTGGAAAAATAAAGACATCACCTCTAATTTTGCTTTAGACTATAAATTGCAATATGTAAAACAATTCCATTGCTGCAAGAGATAAAATTGAATAAAAATAGCATTAAGAATGAACTAAATAAAACTGAGTAATACAACAAAATTATACAATGCTTTTATAATATCTCCAAGTAGGAAACTAGTCTATTATTTCCAAATTTACAATAGAGTATTAAATTAATGACAGGTTTATTTGTCTATGCCAAAGTTAAAGAAATAAATTATACAATTTTTAAATCGTTAGTAAAGAACATTCACTGTTAAATGCTGACAATTTTTGGCTTCTACAATGAATCAACCACACTGATAATCAGTATAAATCTTGATAATTTGAATTAACGCAATGACATCATATATTAATAAGTTAAAATGATGAAATATATATTATACAGTGCATTTGAAACCACATAAAATTATAATTCTTAAATATAACATTTTCTGATTTTGAAAAAGCATTCTTTATTCTCTATTATTGTCATTTCATTTATACATTTGTTATTCTACAACTTATTGGTCACCTTTATGATTTGTTCAAAAATGAGATTATACTTTAATTTATGTAAATTTAACACTTCTGTTGCTAGCATATAGTAGGAGCTCAAAAAATTGTAGTGGTACTAGTAAGTGTTTTTAATAGAAGTGCTTTGGGAACTTGTGTTACTTTTATGCTCTGTTTTATGCTAACCAGTGAGGTTACACACTGCTACCATATATTATAACGCTTACTATTATTCTTTCCAAATTGTTAAACTTGTGAAAAAATGATCACATAATTTAAGTAAAAGATTAAGACAATAGTTTTTTAGAGTTGCAATTTATAAAAATTAGAATTCAGGCCGGGCGCGGTGGCTCAAGCCTGTAATCCCAGCACTTTGGGAGGCCGAGACAGGCGGATCTCGAGGTCAAGAGATCGAGACCATCCTGGCTAACATGGTGAAACCCCGTCTCTACTAAACAATACAAAAAATTAGCCGGGCGAGGTGGCGGGCGCCTGTAGTCCCAGCTGCTCGGGAGGCTGAGGCAGGAGAATGGCGTGAACCCGGGAGGCGGAGCTTGCAGTGAGCCGAGATCCGGCCACTGCACTCCAGCCTGGGTGACAGAGCGAGACTCCGTCTCAAAAAAATAAAAATAAATAAAAATAAAAATAAAAATAAAAATTAGAATTCAAATGCTACATGATAGTTTTATTTCACGTATATTTATTTTTCTAAATGCTAATTTAGCATTTTGACAGTTTCAAGCAGATTTTTTGATCAGGATCACACTAAATTCCTCAGGATTGAGCTCACAAAGCAAGAGAGAAAGCTAAGTGGACCCTTCATTCACCTGGAGGCCCTACAGAAGATCCCAATTCATCACTAGAGAAAAATTAGGTGGCCCATATTACCTTCTTTCCCAACATCAGTTGTAATCTAGCCTTTATTTTTGTTCACCCACTAATACCTAGGTTATTTTAGATTGATGATCACTTTTCTGATGAAAATGAAAGAAATAGGAAAGATACGATTGCTGCATACAGGAAGGCTCTTTCAAATACTACATTTTATTTGATGCCATTGATAATACCCATGGACTTCTAGACTTGAATACCTCAGTTTTTATTGAATAAACAAATAGCAAAGATCCACTGATTCCAAAAGAGATTCTAAGGAGTAGACATACCTCTTAGTTGAAAACTCCTTGAACACACTGACACACCTAGACCTCAGGATTATTAATATAAGACATGACACATTATTGGTTTATAAAATTGATTTAATGGAATGCAGACCACATTTTTAAAAATGAGAATGGCATTAAGTACATAAATATCAGCATGTACCCCTTTTAGGTTACTTCTTATACGTTTATTTTAGTCACACATAGTTGATGTTTTTCTTGAGTCTTGAAGTTCCAAAGGGAAAAATCAAACAACAGAAATGTATATTCTTGCTTTTGGAAGGTATTAATTCCCCAACTAGTTATTTTATTACAAAACATGACTTGTAGTTCATTGGCCATAGACCCAATAGTCACTGCCACACATTTCTTGATTTAGATATGCATACATTTGTGCATATGTATGGAAAATATCTATGTAGATATATTATATTTGTTTTAATGCAAGTAGTGATCTAGTGTTGTGCACAATGTAGATAAGAATCTCTGCATGTATAACTTAATCTCCTGTAAGTATAACTTAAATTTCTGCAAGGCATGGTGGCTCATGATAATAATCCCAGCATTTGGGGAGGTCATGACAGGAGGATTGCTTGAGGCCCGGGGTTTAAGGCTAGCCTAGTCAACACAGAAGACCCCTCGTCTCTGGATAAAAAAAAAAAAAAAAAAGTAAAAGTTAGCTGGGTGTCAAGTGGCAAAGTGGCAAGTGCCTGTGGTCCCAACTACTCAGAATGAGGCAGGAGGATTGCTTGAATCCAGGAGTTCAAGGTTACAGTGAGCTATGATGGCACCACTGTACGGCAGACGGCAGAACACAGCAAGACCTGTCTCTAAAGTATTTTTAAAATCCACTTAAACAATTCCACTTTGTATGACTACAAAATAACCAAATGTAACAAGCTTTTACCTTAAAAAAAGTTTGTGTTCATCCATGAGATCTTTGAGAGGAATATTGTTTGTGTGAATGAACACGTCTAATAGCTGGAAGTCAGAGGAACATTACACAGGGAATTGTCTTAAATGGATGGACAAAGAAATTAGAATAGGCTTAAATTATTTCCATTTCATTTATCATAGGGTTCAGTGATTTCACATGATTGATAGTGCCTTTCACATCACAGAATAATTTACAAACATTTTTATTCTTTTTCAGGTACTAATTTTTGTGTCGTGTTTTAGCTCCATATATTATTTAAAAGAAACTAATAGTTGATTTTTAACCATTTCAGTTGGGACACTGTTTTATGATAATTAACTTATTTAATCTTCACCCAAACCTATGACATTTATTCTATTATGCTCAATTGACCAATGAAGCAATGATGTTGAGAAAGACTAAATCACAAGTCTAATGTCTCATATGAAGGAAGACACACAGCCTGGATTTGAACTCCATTCTCTGTAGCTGCACAATCTAACACTTCTACCACTATTAAATATTTTTTTAATGAACATCTCTTATCTGGTGACATCAATGTGCTTGATCTTAAATAGAAAAATTGTGTGAGAGATGCATTTACTTCTGACAAAAAAAGTTATGTCTGACTCTAAAAATACTATTTTTACTAAAAAATGTCATGAAAATACAGGTAGAATTTTTTATAAAATTCTCTTGAAATAGTTCCATCTAAAGAAACACAATATTGGCCGGGCGCGGTGGCTCAAGCCTGTAATCCCAGCACTTTGGGAGGCCGAGACGGGCGGATCACGAGGTCAGGAGATCGAGACCATCCTGGCTAACACGGTGAAACCCCGTCTCTACTAATAATACAAAAAAAAACTAGCCGGGCGAGGTGGCGGCGCCTGTAGTCCCAGCTACTCCGGAGGCTGAGGCAGGAGAATGGCGTAAACCCGGGAGGCGGAGCTTGCAGTGAGCTGAGATCCGGCCACTGCACTCCAGCCTGGGCGACAGAGCAAGACTCCGTCTCAACAAAAAAAAAAAAAAAAAAAAAAAAAAAAAAAAAAAAAGAAACACAATATTAACATGTCAAATCTTAAAGGTCTACCACAGTGGTTTAAATTACACCAATATGGTTTCTGTTTTCCTGAGATACTTGCCTTAAGATGTTGTATTTTCCAAAAGACTTCCTATATTTTTTGTTGATGGAGTCTTTTGCACATTGTTGAGAAATAAATTTTCCTAGCAGTAAATGCATTTCTGAGGTAAATAGTTTTTTAAAAATCCACAGAATCGTTATTCTCCCAATTTTTATCATCAAGAATATTTTCCTGAAAATCTGTCCGTCTTCAGAAACCTACAGACCTTCTGAGTAGTTCATTACTTTTAACTAAAACGCTCTCTTGGACACTATTTAGTTATGTATTAGTTAGTGCAGTTACTTTAATAACTATGAACAATGTCAAAAAGAAAGAAGGGATAGTATTTTAAGAAGCTCAAAGAAACCCACTTGTGCTACATATAAGAAATGTATACATTTTGCATGTATTTTTATGATTAGCTATTTGAGAAATGAAGTATTATAGACAGCATTGAAGACTTTTAGCTTTCCCAAAATACAACCATTCTAGTCCTCTCCCTCACTATTCAGAAATAATATCCTGAAGACTTTAAACATCACTTCCTCACAAGTATTTGTAATTTTTCCTATTATGCAGTGACTATAAATTATATACAGTATACTTTTGAATTGTGCATGAATAGTACAATATTATTGCAGTCTATTCAGGATGCTTTAACAACATATCATAAACTGGGTTGACTTATAAACAAAAGAAATTTCTTTCTCAAAATTCTAGAAGCCGGAAGGTCCAAGATCAAAGCACTGGTTGATTTGGGGTCTGGTCCATAGATCGCACCTGCTAGCTGTGTCCTCGCATGATGGAAGGAACAAGGCAGCTCGCTAAGGATCTCTTATATGGGCCTTAATTGAATTCATGAGGGCCCTGCTCTCCTAACCTAATTAACTCCCCAAAATCCCACTTCCTAATACCATCACCTTAGGGGTTAAGATTCCAACATATGTATTTTGAAAAGACACAAACCGTAAGATTATACAACATAATTCGTCAAAATTTTAATTCAAAGTGTGTTTTCAACATGTCTCTATGTTGGTGATTATTCTTATTATTTTATTTCATATTCTCATTTTATTTTTATTATATGTTTCAGGTCATGTATGGAGAAAAGAGAATGTGAAATATAATGCCATATTGCATGCCCAACAATAGTCTAAGGCATTTTTCATTCTAAAGTTGTCTTTTTAGAATATGTATTGGGAATCTATTTTGCTGTACTCTTAAAGAAAAATAAACTGCTTTTTAAAAATGAATTGACTTGATCATAAATGAAATTTAATTGGATTTTTTTTTTTACTAGAGAGCTCCTTTAGAATAAAAGCTTAATTAGACCAACATTATAGAATTGCTTGATTTCCAATATTTTTTAAAAATATATTTGTCCCTTTTCTATAAGAGTAAAAGTTGATTTAGTGTCTGTCATACAGAATACTCCATGTTGTGGGGGAACTTGGAAGCAAATTGAGTTCTTCTTCACAAACTTGTAAGAACTCATGACTCAGAAATATATATATATATAAAAGAACTTTACTCCAAAGGATGATGGATTATATTTATGTGTGTGACTCAAAGAATCTCATTCTTTTATAAATACATTTTGCAGAAAAAATATAGTGATACAGGCTTTAGCAAGTAATGATTCTCTTGTATAGTCAACTAGGGGGTAAATTGGAAAATAAGAAGTTTCTCTGCTCTGTCTTCAGTCTCTGCTTTCAGTCATCTTCCTCTTATTAGTGCTTGCCAACATATTCACTCATTTAACCATTTGTTGAATATATACTATGCACTATTCACTTCAGGGTAAATTGATATTGATAGAACACTTCAAGGAGCTCACAATGCAGTGGGCTATGAGGCATTGATGTCATCTCTACATTGATAACAAAGGTATCTTCCTTAAAATAGCAAATGTGAGTTCTACAAATTTACATTGACTACTGAACAATGCACAGTATTTTCTTTTGGGGGCAATAGAGAGTACCAGAGCTCCTAGACTTCTAGATAAGACAACTCCATCCCCAACATTTATACCTCCATTTGTAGACATCAAGAGGGTGACCCTGTAATCCTCTTGCTTCTGGAAAGTGTCCCCCTGTCCCTCTCTCTTTCCTCTAAAATACAGTTACCAAGATTTGCTCTCTAATAATCTCTTTACAATTTCCACCCCTCCATTTTATGTCAGTCTCTGTAAGCAATCCAATTTCATTCCTGGAACTTCTACCTCTATTTTCCTCTTTATAAAATGTCTCTGCTATATTTGTCACCTGGACAGTAGAGTATAGTTTGCATGATGACAAGAAGTGATTTAAGTAAGTACAGTAATCTCTGTTCTAATCTTGGATTTACAATTCATAGTGTGATACTTTGTGTCTTTTTTAGACTTGTTTTGTCATGGAGAACTGAAGACAAGAATCCCTTCCTGATCAGTGGGTTGTTGTAAGGTAAAAATGACATAATGAATATGAATTTGTTTTATAAATTTTAAATCACTATTCAAAGTTATAATACATAGAATCTTGACAAGTAATAATACAAATTTTAATGACAATATATTTGGAGATTACATTCAAGTCTGTAAAAAGTATCATCCTTATATATGTGATACAAACTAAAATATTATAGAATGAGCCTTTCAAATTAAAAGTTCTCAGAGCATCAGAGATACAACACAATCATTAATGGAGCTGTTACAGACTTTTTAATTGGGAAATGAAATAGTCATTGCCCTAGAGTAAACTTGACACCTTGTTCATTATCTAAGACTTGATTTTATGCTATAATTACTTTAAGATCCTATTAAAGTTTCATGCTAACCAAATGATTGGGCTATACATGTGAATAAAACTGAAATATGTGATAAATATATCCTACTGATTTGGTTTCAAGGGAATCTGTACTAATTTCAGGTCCTCTTTCATTGAACACTTATGAGTCAGTCACTTGGAAAGAAGGATCAAAACGTGTCTTAAGATAAGAAAACAGACTTTCAAAGTGCTAATTTATGACTTGTAATTACCAGCAATTCTGTTTACTCTGTGTGTTTTAGGACTAGTAAAGTTTGAAACTCCAGTAACTCAGAATCATTAAATATTAATTCAGTGCTTGGGCTAAGTTTTGTAGGGGGAAAAAGAAAAAGGAAAAAAGAAAAGAAAAAGATAATCTCTGTTGCTAACAAGGTTTCTAGTCAACTAGGAAAGGATAAGAAAGGAAAGTCATTGACTGAGCTCCAACAGTTTTAAAGGAAATGGAAAGATCCTACTCTGTTTAATTTTTGTAATTAAGTTTAACAGAAGGATAGTTTTATCCCCCTTGTTAATTTTCACACTCCAGCAATCAAGCTTAGGAGGAGATTTTAATCCCTCTTTTGTGAATAAGTGAATTTAGCTGAATGTCTCATATCCAGTGACCACTGTTAGGCATTAAGAAAGCATTGTTCAGAATAGTACAATTTGTATGAGACAGAACTGATTTATACACACACACACACACACACACACACACACACACACACACACACAGTTGACCCTTCAGCAACCCAGGGGATAAGAGTAGTAACCCCATACACAGTAGAAAATCTGTACATACCTTTTGACTTCTCCCAATTAACTACTAGCAACTTACTGCTGACCAAAAGCCTTACCCCATTACCACATATTCTGTATGCTGTATGCATTATATGCTTTGTTGTTACAATCAAGTATGCTAGAGAAAACAAAATGTTATTTAGAAAGTTATAAGGCAGAAAAAACATATTTATTATTCATTCAGTGGAAGTGAATCACCAAAAAGGACTTTATTCTTATCGTCTTCATGTAGAGATGGCTGAGAGTGGGGAGAAAAAGGAGGGGTAGTCTCGCTGCCTCAGGGGTAGCAGAGGTAGAAGAAAATTTACATATAAGTGGACCCACACAGTTCAAACCCATGCTGTTCAAAGTTCAACTGTATATATCTCTATATACATATAGATACATACACATACATATATTCATACACATATATGCATATACTATATATTTATTCACATATATACATACATATACCCATATTTTAGCAATAATTTTAAAAACTGAAAATATAGTAATAAACAAAGGAAACAAATCCCTGCCTTTATAATATTACATTCTCAGGAAGTAGTCAGAAAATATTCATAACTTAAATAAATGTACAATATAATTTTAATTAGGAAGAATGCTTTCAAGAAAAATAAATCAAAGTAAGTGGTTTAAGATTTGCTGGGGACGTTTTAGAGTAGTTGAATAAAACTTTTCTTAAGAAATGACATTTGAAGAGAAACTGGAGCAAAATGTAAGAGAAAGTCCTGGAACTAAATCTGAGCCCGAAACAGTCATGTATTAATGTGTGTACTGCTTTAAAAAACACCATAGACTGGGTAGCTTACAAACAGCAGAAAAGTATTTCTTACATTTCTCCAGACTGGCAAGTCCAAGATCTAGATACTGGCAAATTTAGTGTGCACGTGGTGAAAAGAACAAGGCAGCTCCCTGGGGCCTGTTTTATAAGGTTGCTAATTCCATTCATGAAGGTCCTCATGATGAAATCCCTCCCCAAAACCCCACCTCTCAATACCAATACTTGGTGATTAATATTTCAACATATAAATTGTAAGAAACATGACCACTCAAGCCACAGCAAACAACAAGCAGAAACACGTAAGATTTTGACAAAACTTAGTATATTTAAGACATGAGAAGATAATAGGTTTGAACTGAGCAAAAAAAAAAAAAAAAAAAAAAAAAAAAAGGCAAAGAAAGAAAAGAATGGATAAAATGTGGAATAGTTGTCATTAAATTTCATGAATCCTAAGCCACTGTAAGTAATTTGAATTTTATTTCAAATGTGTTGGGAAACCTTTGCAATCTTTTTAGCAGTGCTATTGACTAATACAGTTTAAAGGAAAATTGAAGAGTCCTTGAGGCACTGAAGAGATTATAGGCTCTAGATAGTCGAGAATTTAGGGAGGAGATGGGTACAAGGTTATCCAAGTAGTCTTGCTCATTACAAATGCATGGACTAGGGTCACAACAAAAGGGGTTGAGAAATACTAAATTCAGAACATATTTTGATAGTAACTTTAACATGGCATCTAAACATTTTTTGTGTTAAATTAGATAGTAACAGTAGAAGTTTTACCATACTTTGAGTATTAAGATGGAAGAAATTATAGCAGACTAGAGAAAAAGATTATAAAAACAAAAGGATTATATCCTAAAGCTAAAATAGAAGCTCCCTTAAATTTCAGCTTAAAATTCAAGACATATAGTAAATACTCAGTAATTTTGATTACTAATTTTATCCAGATTATTAAAATAAAAATAGGAAACTTGAAACATTTCTCTATTCCTTTATTTTTCCTTTTATGTCCTCTTTTTACTTTTCAAATGGCAATGTTTCATTGATTGAATATGGAGATGTTGACATAGTTTGGCTCAGTGTACCCACCTGAGTCTCAGGCGGAAATGTAATCCCTGTGGGTCAGAGAGGAGACATGGTGGGAAGTGATTGGATCATGAGGGCAGATTTCCCCCTTGCTGTTCTCCTGATAGTGAATTGGTTCTTATGAGATCTGGTTGTTTAAAAGTGTGTGGCGCTGCCTGCTTTGCCCTCTCTCTTTTCTGCTCCACCATGATAAGACGTGCTTTCTTCCCCTTGTGAGTTTCCTGAGGCCTCCTAGTCATGCTTCCTTTAAAGACTCCAGGACCGTGAGTCAATTAAACCACGTTTCTTTAAAAATTACCCAGTTTCAAGTAGTTATTTAAAGCAGTGTGAAAATGGACTAATACAGATGTGCTGAAATTATTTTGAGCTTTTCCAAAATTGGTTACACAGTGTGTTTGTACCTTACAATGTAAATCAGTTACAAATATAACTTGGTGTTGTACTGAATTCAAAGATATATGTGTTTTTGTTAAGAGTATGTAGCTGCACTTGAACTTCTGGGGTAATTTTTATGTCCTTATGCATGATACCTATGTAAATTATTATGCAATTAGTAAATTCTCAGAGTAGATTCATAGTAGACCAACATTCAAACCTGCCTGTTAACATGTAATAAGTGCAGACCAAAGCAGTAAATTTTAATTAGTAATAGTACAGTTAATAAATTTGTAACAAATGTAGGATTGTTACTGAGTGTGTTTAAAAACATGAATCAGAGGTGAAAGTGAAATTGAGACAAAAGGGCTAACACTTGTAGGGTTCTGTTTCAAAATATTAATCTGCTTCAGCTCATCTATAATGGGCCTATTAGGAAGCAGACAGACATTCAGCTTCCAGTGTTGGTGGTCTCCTCCAAGGCTTTACTGGTTTGTTCAACTTATTAATTATAAATATGAAAACCAGTGTGTGGAAGAAGGTAAAAATTGGCAAGTGCTACTTCTGTAGGTCATCATTTAGTAGACTATTAGATACCAAGGAAGGCATTGTAATTACTTTGAATTATTAGAAATATATACATATGATGTGGTAGAATAACAAATTGTGTATATGTTGTACATTCCTTGTTGAAAAATATGCTTTAAAATAAGTTTTATTTCCAGAGAATGCTTTAAGCTTTAAGTTAGGGCACCTAGGAATAAAATTTGGCAAAGATCCTTATCATAATATTTCTTAAGATTTAATGTTCATAAAAATTACTCGGGGTTTTTCTTACTATGCAGATTTTGATTCAGAAAGTTGAGGGAACGACCTGACATTTGACAAGGGCTGAGATTCTGTTTTTCTAATAAGCTTCCAGGTAATGCTGCTAGGGTTGGTTCATGGACCAAACTTTGAGTGTCAAGGAATCTAGACAACTTAAAATGGCAAGAAAAAACATCATATTTAAATATCTCTATCCTTGGCTTGATATAGAAGTTTATTTAAATTTCTGCTCAACATTAGAAAACTGAAATTGAGAATAGTAAATAATGTATTATGGATGTGATTAAGAGAGTAATGTATGATATATAAGTGTATAGTGTATACTTATATGATAGTGTATGCTATATTGTAGTAAATAAGCACATAATATAGTACACAGTATAGTGCAAACTATATACAGTATATATAGCATAATGTATATATGGTATATAAGTTTATACCATACTATATACAGTATATACACTGTATATATACTGTACCTACACTGTATATACAGTGTATGTAATGTATATTGTATGTATATACTATGCTAAATATACTACACATAGCATTATATACTATATATAATATATATGCATTACATATTATATAATGCATTATATACTATATAACATATGCAGGCCTTACTATATCATATATAGTATACTGTACACATTATATATAGTTTAGTGTATGTATAGCATGCTATACTGTACAGTATATATACTATATATTGTATATATCATATATACTGTATATATAGTGCACTGTATATATTATATAATTATACTATACTATATATAGTATATATACTGTATATGCTATATATACACTGTACTTTCACTGTATATATAGTATATAATATATAGTATAGTATTTGTATACTATGCTATATATAGTATGTGTACTACTATACTATATATAGTATATGTACCAAACTGTATATTCTATATAGAGCACTCACTGTATATACTACATATAGTATTATATACCCCATATACTATATATACATTATATACTATATAACATACACAGGCCCTACTATATAGTGTATAGTATACTATATGCAGTACATATATGTGTATATATACTCTATATACTATATATACTATACCATATATACAGTGCATACTAGGTATATATGATATACTGTCTATACATACACAGTATTTATGCTCTGTACGTACATATATAAATAGTATACATAAATAATGTATATACATTGTATATATGTTATAGTATAGTGCAGCATATAGCATATACTGTGTATCATGTACACCATATATGGTACAGTGTATATAGCGTATATACTGTATAAACACTATATATACAGTGTACTCTTTATACACATACTTATAGACCATATGTACTATACTATATTATATACCATATAGTACAGTATATAGAAGTATAATTATATATAAGTATATACTGCACTATATACATTATCTATATATAGTATATAAGACTATACTATACTATATACACTATCTATTTGCTGTATGTATACTACATAAAATATCTGCACTATATAGTATATATATACTACACTACATACAGTATATGTTACAGTATTATATATACTATACTATATACAGTATACATACACTGTATATATAGAGTATGTATACTGTGCTGTATATAGTAGTGTATTCTATACATATACTATAGCATATATAGTACACTATGTATGTATAGTATATATGAGTAGTATATGTGTATATACTTATATACTGTGTATATACAATATCGTATATACAGATATACTACATATATGCATATATACTACATATATATAAACACAGAATAGCCCCTAATACAGGCCCTGCTGAAAAGTTTTCATAGTAGTCTCTCAAGCTTCTCCTCACCAAATCTGGGGTGTGTTCAATCTAGGAGCATCTCATTTAATCACTAGACAATCTAAAACTATGATCTATTCACCAACTCTGTTTCCATAAGCAGTGGTTTTATTTACTTTCTGAATTTCTCTTGCACTCTGCTTCCTAAGGTCATAAAAACAATTCTTAGCTAATTAAATCTCTAGTAATGAATGAATTTTTTTCCTTTCCAAAAGAAAAGAAATAAATGAAAAGCAAACATTGGTTAATATTTTCAAAGTATAATCCTTCTGCGTTGTTTACGACATCTTTGATTTCTCATTAAAAAAACTAATTTTGCATTTAGGTTCCTCCCACCATCCTTAGCCCAAATTTTATAATTAAAAAAATTCTATTCAGAATCAATTTTACAGTATAATAAATGCCACAGGAAAAGCAGAGCATGCATATGAGAGTGATACCTTTTGAGATTTTTAATTTGAGCAAGGTAAGACTTTATGACAGGAGACATTCTCAACTGCCTTCTTGGCCATAAATGAAGGCAGAGCTCCACTTGAACTGGGATCAGTTTACAGTGAACATCATGTAAGCATGGAGAGTGAGTATGTTTATTGCTGCAAATCCAGTCCAAATTTCAAATCACATCATTTTTTCTATCAGTCTCTGAGCTTCCACTGTCTGCCACAAGACAGAACACAGGTACTTGTCAAGTCTAGGCTCCTATAGCTATATTAACTGGTTCCTATCTGTGTTCTCCAGATGTCATAGCTTGCTTTGTTACCTTTATTTCTATCTCTGATTTGGTCTATTTTAAATAATGAGTTTTCTTACAGGTGATATCAGGGTTTTTATATTTCACTTAAGTCCCAATAGTTGATTTGGATTTTTTGTCTTTAAGAACAGGATTTTAACTCTGAATTCCCACAATTAATATCCTTAAAGTGTTTGTGGTCAGATATGGTAATAACAAAAGTACTACGGTTCTTCGTTTCAAAGCAAATATTGCACCTAACAATGTTAAACAGGCAAGAAAGACTTTATTCAATACTATAGCAATAGGGGAAAGATAACAGAATTCAGGTGGAACTCAATTCTGCTGAAACAATGGGAAATAGGTATTTTAAAGACTGATGGAGTTAGTGAAAAAGTACTGGAGAGTGCTAGCATATTGAGTTTGCTAATTGGCTTTATCAAAAGAAAAAAAACTAATCTTCTCACATCTTTATAAAAGGAGATAGTTTCTTAAATTGGAGCAAGACACCTATAACCACCCACCGAGTTTAGGCTCTTATCCTCATACAGAAACTGAGAGAAAAGGGGAAGATAAAGGTATAGAGGGAGAGGAGAGCATTATTTTCCTGAATATTTACATTTCAAAGATATGGATCCTAGGTTCTTGAGAAAGACAGGGGTTTTAAAATTGACAATAAACTTATTAAAAGACTTATATCTCCAAGTGACAAAGACATAATTTACAATTACATGTTTTTTAAAGTAACTGCTAAGAGAAGGAAGGTCAGGGGCCTAGAGTCAGAAGGAAGCTTTGACTAAAATTTAGTCAGCTTAGAAAAATGTTGGGCCATCTTGATCCCTGGCTACATTTATGGTCCTTTAAAATCTACCATTATGGTCTTCACAAAATAAAATCTAACTGTACAATTTATACTAGTTTTCTAGCTCTGCTGTAACAAATTACCACAAACTAAGTGGCTTAGAACAATGGAAATTTATTGTCTCCCATTTGTGGAGGTCATAACTCTGAAATCAGGGTGTTGTCAGGGTCCTGCTCTCTGAGAAGGCTCTAGAAGAATTCTTCCTTACTTATTCCAGATTCTAGTGGCTTGAGGTCTTCTTAGCTTTCAGCTGCATAACATCAGTATGTATCGTCATCCTCACATGGCCTTCTTCCCTGTGTGTGATGTCTCCCCTCTATTTGTCCCTTATTGGGACATTGTCATTGGACTTAGGCCCACCTAGCTAATCAATAATCATCTTATCTTTATATTATTAATTACATCTATAAAGACTGTTTCTGTAAATGAGGTCACATTTACAGATTCTGAGGATTATGTCACGCATGTGTCTTTTGGGGATGGCGCAATATTCAGGCCACTACACTGCTCGTATACTTAATTGGCTCCTGTGGACAGTAATTTTCCTCAAATTCCTTAATTCTTCTAGAGGCACTGCTCTTCCTCAAAGGCCCAATTTCTCACAACTTCTCCCCAAACAAAGGAGAGCCATATAATTAGTCCCCCAATCTCTACCAAATAAGAATGCTTCATACATACTGTCAAGGAATTGGGGGTAGATAGGGAATTATAAATGCATCTTCATGATACTTTTAACTTAATAGAGATATTTGATTTGACTATAAACACATGATATGAATAAAATACTACAATTTTCCACAAAGAATTCCAGTGGTGATTGAAGAATATCTAAGCAATATATTTTTTTGGTGGGAGATAAAGACTACCTCACTACCAGAAGGAAATGGTAACTGAGTTTGACTTTAATTAGGCAAAAGTAATATTTTGGAGAGCTGTTCAATGGTGGTGGAGAACATGGTATAAGTAAAGCCAAACAGGAAGAAAAGAGTAGTGAGTTATTTTTTGAACCACTCAAAAATTTTGATATTACTAATGCATATAATATAATTTAAGCAGATAGAATATTAAAATAACAAAAGTCTTTTGTTATTGAAGATTTTCTGTCATTTATTAAATAGAAAAATATATTCAAATATTTGGTTAAATTCTTCTGGTAATTATCTGGATGATTCATTTGAGAGTGACAAGATAAAAAATAATGCAGATATTTCTCATAGATACCTGTTATAATCCTTATTATGACTCAATACTTGTGAACTATACACAGAGAAAAAGATGACACAATTATGGGGATATAGAGAAATAAAGAAGGGAAGAATCCTCCAAATGTGGATATGAAGAACAGAAGTTTAAAAAATTAAGCAAGTTATAGTTTCAATTACAGCTGAAAAATGCATTTTTCCTATTTTAAAAATATTATAAATGAATTTTCATTTTGATTAATGCCATGGATAGGAGTAATTTCTTTGTAAGTATTAAAGCATAATATATGGCTGAATATAAAAACAAGATGATTCATTTATGTTCTCTGTAAAAGAATGCTTTTGTTGAAAGGTGTTGCCTTTCTATATCTATATGTCTAATGATAATGTCATTTTATACAAGGCTAAAATATTATTACAATCAATAAATAATAGTGTTTGGATGTGCCCCCCGCCAATCTCATCTTGAGCTGTAATTCCCATAATCCCCTCACGTCATGGGAGGGACTTGGCTGGAGGTCATTGAAAAATGGGGGCAGTTTCCCCCATGCTATTCCTGTGATAGTAAGTTTTCATGAGATTTGATGGTTATATAAGGGGCTTTCCCCTTTGCTCAGTTCTCGATCTTCTCCTTGCTGCCACCATGTGAAGAAGGAAGTGTTTGCTTTCCCTTATCCTGTGATTGTAAGTTTCCAGAGGCCTCTACAGCCATGCTGAACTGTGAGTCAATTAGAGCTCTATCCTTTATAAATAACCCAGTCTTGGATATGTCTTTATAGCAGGGTGAAATCAGACTAATACAGTAAATTGGTACCACAGAGAGTACTGTTGCTATAAAGATACCCAAAAATGGGGAAGTCATTTTGGAACTGGGTAACTGGCAGAGGCTGGAACCATTTGAAGGACTCAGATGATAGGAAATGTGAGAAAGTTTGGGACTTTCTAGAGACTTGTTGAATGGCTTTGATCAAAATGCTGATAGTGATATGGACAATAAAGTCAATGCTGAGGTAGTCTCAGATGGAGATGAGAAACTTGTTAAGAACTGCATTAGCAAAAAGACTGGCAGCAATTTGCCCCTAACCTAGAGGTCTGTGGATCTTTCAACTTGAGACAGATGATTGTGGATATCTGCCAGAAGAAATTTATAACCAGCAAAGTGTTCAAGAGGAAACAGAGCATAAAAGTTTGAAGAATTTGCAGCCTGATGATGAAATAAAAAAATAAACACTCATCTTCTGGGGAGAAAGTCAAGCCAGCTGCAGAAATTTGCATAGGTAATGAGGCACCAGATGTTGATCACCAAGACAACGAGGAAAATATCTCCAGGGCATGTCAGAGACCTCTATGGCAGCCTCTCATATCACAGGCCCAGAGGCCTAGGAGGGAAAAGTTGTTTCCTGGGCCAAAACCAGGTGCTCCCAGCTCTGTGCAGCCTTGGAAAATGGTGTCCTGTGTCCCTGCTGCTTCAGCTCCAGCCATGGCTAAAGGGGCCAAGGTACAGCTCAAGCCATTGCTTCAGAAAGTGCAATCCCCAAGCCCTAGCAGCTCCCGTGGGGGGCTGGTCCTGCTAGTGTGCAGAAGACAAGATTGAGGTTTGGGAGTCTCTGCCTAGATTTCAGAGGGTGCATGGAACCACCTGGATGTCCAGGCAGAAATCTGTTGCAGGGGCAGAGCCCTCATGGCAAACCTCTGCTAAAACAGTTCAGAAGAGAAATGTGGTTTGGAGCCCCCACACAGAGTCCCCACACAGAGTCCCCACTGGGACATTGCCTAGTGAAGCTGTGAGAAGAGGGCCACCATCCTCCAGACCCCAGAATGGTAGATCCACTGCCAGCTTGCACCATGCATCTGGAAAAGCTGCAGCCACTCAATGCCAGCCATGAAAGCAGCCAAGAGGGAGGCTATACCCTGCAAAGCCACAGGAACAGGGCTGCCCAAGGTGATGGGAGTCCACCTCTTGCATCAGCATGACCAGGATGTGAGACCTGGAGTCAAAGGAGATTATTTTGGAAATTTTAGGTTTAATGACTGCCCTATTGGTTTGCAAACTTGCACGGGGACTGTGATTTCTTTGTTTTGGCCACTTTCTCCCATTTGGAGTGGGTATATTTGCCCAATGCCTATTCCCTCATTGTATGTAGGAAGTAACTAACTTGCTTTCGATTTTGCAGACTCATAATAGATAATAGATATTAGACTAATATAGATATTAGGAAATAGATAAAAGAGTTATATTAGTCCCCATATATTATATTAGACTAATATAGATAATATTGGACTTTGCAGACTCATAATAGATATTGTCCAAAAAGAAAAGGGAGAGAGAGAGTTTATTCAAAAGGAGAATAACAGAGAACTTCCAAAACTTAGAAAAAGATATCAATATTCAAGTATAAGATGGTTATTTAACACAAAGCAGACATAACACAAAGAAAACTACCTCAAGGCATTTAATAATCGTATCCAAAAATGGAAAGAATAAAGACAGTCTGCTAAAAGCTAGAGAAAAATGATGAATAACATTTAGTGATGCCCCATTACCTATAGCAGTAGACTTTTCAGTGGAAACTTTACTGGCCAAGGGAGACTGTCATGGCATATTTAAAGTGCTGAAGGATAAAAGAAAACTTTTACACTAAAATAAAATATCTGCCGAAAATATCCTTCAAACATGGAAAGAAATAAACACTTTCCTGGCAAACAAAAGCTGAAGAATTTCATCAACACTACACCTGTCCTACAAGAAATGCTAAAGAGCATTCTTCAATCCAAAGAAAAGGATATTAATGAGCAATAAGAAGTCATCTGAAGACACAAAACTCACTGATCATAATTAGGTACACAGAGAAACACGGAATATTATAAGTCGGTTATTGTGGTGTGTAAACTACCCTTATCTTAAGCAGAAAGGTGAAAATATAAACTTCACAAAAATAACTACAACTTTTAAAGACATAAGACAGGACAATAAAATTTAAATAGAAACAACAAGTTAAAAAGCAGAGGGACAAAATTAAAGTTCAGAGTTTTTATTAATTTTCTGTGTTAGACTGCTTGTCTGTTTATGCAATCAGTGTTACATTCTCATCAGTTCAAAATACTGGGTCATGAAATATTATTTGCAAGCATTCTGGGAACCTCAAATCAAAAAACATACAATGAATATATAAAAAATAAAAAGCAAGAAATTAGAGCATGCTACCAGAGAAAATATGCATCACATAAAGGAAGAGAGAAACAGAGAAAGAAAGGAAGGGAGGGAGGGAGGGAGGGAGGGAGGGAGGAACGAAGGAAGAAAGAAAGGAAGGAGGAAGGAAGGAAGGAAGGAAGGAAGGAAGGAAGGGAAGGAAGGAAGGAAGGAAGGAAAAAGAAGAAGGAAGGGAAGGAAAGGAACGAAGGGAAGGAAGGGAGGGGAGGAGGGAGGAAGGGAGGAAGTAAGGAAAGAAGGAAGGAGGGAGAAGAAGAAAAAGGAAGGAAGGAGGAAGAAGAAGAAGGCAGGGAATGAAGAATGAAGAGGAAGGAGAAGAAAGGGGGGAGGAAGGAGGGGGGAAGGAAGGAAGGAAGAAGTAAGGAAAGAAGGAGGGAAGGAAGAAAGGAAGGAGGGAGAAGGGAGGAAGGAAGAATAAAGGAAGGAAGGGAGGAAAGAAAGAAAGAAGAAGGAGGTTAAAAAGGAAGGAAGGAGGGATGGAGGGAAGGAAGGGAGGGAGGGAGAGAGGGAGGGAAGGAGGGAGGAAGGAAGAGAGGGATGGAGGAAGGAAAGAAGGAACAAGGGAGGAATAGAGGGAGGGAGGAGTGAAAGAACAAGAGGGAAGAAAGGAAGGAAGAGAGGGAGGGAGGAAAGAAAGAAGGAAGAAGTAAGGAAGGAAAGAAAGAAGGAAGTCAACTGATCTTTGACAAAGCATTCAAAAAATACACTGTGGAAAGGACACAGTATTCAATAAATGATGGTGGGAAAACTGTATAACCTCATGTAGAAGAATTAAATGTGATTCCTCCCTCTCACCATAGACAAAAATTACCTGAAGATGGATTAAAAACATAAATCAAAAACCCAAAATGATAAAAAAAATTCTGGAAGAAAACCTAGGACAAACTCTTCTGGACATTGGCCTAAGCAAATAATTTATGACTAAGACCCCAAAAGCAAATGTAACAGAAACAAAAATAAATAAATGTGACCCATTTAACTTACAAAGCTTCTGCACAGAAGAATAAGTTATCATGATAGCAAACAGGCAGTGTAGAACTGAATAAATTATTTGCAAGCTATACATTGTCAGAGAAGTAATATAAAAAATCCACAAAGAACTCAAATTATCAATTTAAAAAAAGCCCCAAATAATCTCGTTAAAATGTGGGCAAATGACATGATTAGATATTTTCCAAAGGAAGTTATACCAAGGGCCAACAAACATGAAAAAATGTTCAACAACACTAATTATAAGGAAAATTTACATTAAAAGGACAATGAGCTACTGCCTTGCCCAGCCACAATGGCCATTATTAAAAACGCAAAAAACAATAGATACTGGTGCAGATGTGTTGAAAAGGAATGCTTATAGAGTGTTAGTGAAAATGTAAATTAGTACAACCTTTATGGAAAATAGTATAAAGAGTCCTGAAAAAATTAAAAGCAGATCTACCCTTTGATCCAGCAACATCACTACTAGGTATCTACCCAAAGGAAAAGAAGTCATTTTACTAAAAAATAAATAAATAAATAAGACACCTATGTGCATGTTTATTATAGCACAATTCACAATTTCAAAGACATGGAATCAACCTCAGTGCCCATTACCAATGAGAGGATAAAGTACTTATTGATATTTACTTTATTTACTTTACAAAGTGGAAGGACATACCATGTGGTATTTATTTCATGGCGTTTGTGTGTGTACACGCACACATGCAGAAGTTGAATAAATATAGTTATGTATTTACTTATATATGAGTAAATATCACGTTTACTCATATATATCACATTGCTCATGTATAAGAGTAAATGTGGTATTCCATGGTATGTGTGTTTACATATGCGTACATATATGTGTATATATGTATGTATGTATATGTATGTATACATGTATATATACGTGTGTATTATATATATTTACACATATATATGTGTGTATATACGCACACACACACACACTATGGAATACTACTCAGCCACAAAAATAAAACAATGTATTTTGCAGCAACTTGGATGTAACTGGAAGCCATCATCTTAAGTGAAGTAACTCAGGAACAGAAAACCAAATACTACATGTTCTCACTTACAAGCGGGAATTAACCTGTGGGTATGCAAAAGCATACAGAGCAGTGTAATGAACACTGAAGGCTCAGAAAGGGGGAAGATGGGAGGGGATAAGGGATGAAAGATTGCCTATTGGGTACAATGTACACTGTTTGCATGATGGGTACACGCAAAGCCAATACTTCACAATTTATTCATTCACCCATCTGAAAAATTCATCCATGTAACTGAAATCCACTTGTATCATTAAAGTGATTGAAATATAAAATAAAATTTTAAAAATACATGAATACACATACAGCTTAAAGGAAATGATGAATATAAATATACCATACTAACGTAAGAAAAAGAAAATAGGAATAGGTGTCTTAATTTCAGACAGAGCAGACATCAAAGCAAGGAAAGTCAAAAGAATAAAGGGCATCACACACTTATAAAGAGACTTCAACTGTGATAATAAATTTATCTATTTCTGATCTCTCTATCAGAAATCAACAGAACCACCAGGTAGAAAATCAGAAAAGACAGAATTGAACTCAACAGCACTGCCTCTCAACTGGATATAATTGACATTTATAAACTACATCCAACAGTAGCAGAATACACATTTTCCTCTCAAGTTGACATGGAACATTCACCAAGATAGGCAGCAATTTGGCCCATAAAGCACATCATAACAAATGTAAAATAATATAAATCATATGTCTTATCTTAGACCACAATAAAATTACACTGGAAATCAGTAACAGAAAATCTCAAAAGGCATAGAGGCTAAACAACACACTTCTAAATAACATACACATGGAAGAAGAAATCTAAGTGTTAATTAAACACATTATGAACTAAGTGAAAATTGAAAGCACTACTCATCAAAATTAGTAGTATGCAGAGAAAGCAGTGCTTAGAGGCAAATTATCACGATGAATGCATATGCTGTGTTAGAAAAGAAAAAAAAGATATAAAATCAATAATTTAAGTTTTCAACATAAGAAAGTAGAAAATAAAGGGTAAATCCAACACAATGTGTGCAGAAGAAAATAAATAAGAAGAACTAGAACAAAAATCAATTAGCACTTAAAACTGGAAATCAAGAGACAATCAACCAAATAAAAAGCGAGTACTTTAAAAAGATCAATAAAATTGATAGGCTTCTAGTCAAGCTAACTATGAAAAAATAAGAGTTCACAATTTGCTAATATCAGGAATGAAGGAGGGAACATCTTTACACATTCCAGGGATATCAAAAGGACAAAGAAGGAATCCTAAGAATAATTCTATGCCCGCAAATTTGCAAACCTAGATGAAATAAGCCAATTTCTTGAAGGATATAATATTTCAAAATTTACACTAAAATAGACAATATGCATTGACCTGTATCTATTAAAGAAATTTAATCAATAATTAATAACCTTCCAAAACAGAAAGTACCGGGGCCAGATGAATCAGAGTAAATTCTACCAAACATTTAAGGAAAAAATTGTGCCAATTTTCTATAATATTTTTCAGCAGAAAAAGCAGAAGAAATACTTCCTAACTCATTCTATGAGTCCAGAATTACCCTTGTATCAAAACCAGACAAAACCATTACAAGAAAACTAGTCCTGTAACACATATGTAAAAACCTAAACAAAATATTAATAAATTGAATCCAGCATGTATAAAAAGAAATATATACCACAACCAAGTGTGATTCATCCCAGGTATGCAAGACAGGCTCAATATTTGGAAATCAAGTAACTGTTTCATCAACAGGCTAAAAATGAGAAAGTACACGATCACATCAATAGATGCAGAAAAAATGTTTGACAAAACCCAACTCCCATTCATAACAAAAACTGTCAGTAAACTTAGAATAGAGAAAAACTTGGTCAACATGATAAGGAATATCTACAAAAACCTACAAGGAGCATTAAACTTAATGGTGGGAAACTAGAGTGTTTTCCCTTAAGATTAGGATCAAGGTAAGGATGTCCTCTTTTATCACTCCTTTCAACATCATATTGGAAGTCTTAGCTAATTTCCTATGACAAGAGAAGAAAACAAACAGTATACAGATTGAGAAGAGACAAGAGAAGAAAACAAACAGTATACAGATTGAGAAGAAAGAAAACTATTTTGTTTTCAGATTACAAGACTATGTAAAAAAAACCAAAAGAATTGACAAAAATTTTCTGAAACTGATAATTATAACAACTTTGCAGGTTACGATATTAATATACAAATATACATTGCACTTTCCTACATACCAGCAATGAACAAATAGAATTTGCAACTTAAAATGCATTACGTCTTATGTTAACATCCCCAAAAACAAAATACTGAGATAGAATCTAATAAAGTATGTATAAAACTTACATAAGGAAAACAAAGATAAGTTTCATATTACATAAACCAAAGAACTAATTAAATGAGGAGAAATTTCATGAGCATGGATAGATTCAATATTATCATGATGTCAGTTTTTCCCATCTTTATGTATAGACCCAGTGCCATTCTCAGCAAGTTATTTTGTGAAAATTCATAAACTGATTCTGAAGTTTATATGCAGGGACAAAAGAACCAAAATTGCTGACACTATTTTGAAAGAGAAGAATAAAGTTGGAGAATTGACACTACTGATTTCAAGACTTACTGTACAGCTAGGGTGATAAAGACTGTGTGGTATTGACAAAAGAATAGACATATATATATATAGAGAGAGAGAGAGAGAGAAAGAGAGAGAGAGAGAGCAGAAAGCCCAGTAATATAACCAAATAAATAAGTCAACTGATTTCTGACAAAGAAGCAAATGTACTGCAAAAGAGCAAAAATAGTCTTTTTCACAAATGGTGCTGGAACAACTAGACAGCTACATGCAAAAAAAGTAAATCAAGACACAGACCTTAAACCTTTCACAAAAATTAACTCAAAATAGACTACAGACCTAAATGGAAAACAAATAAAAATAAGAAACTATAAAATTTTTATTAGATAACATAGGACAAATCCTAAGAGACCTTGGGAATGGCAAAGACGTTTTATATACAAAACCAAAGAAATAATCCACAAAATAATTAACTGACAAACTGGACTTCATTAAATTAAATATTCTGCTTTGCAAAAGACAATGTCAATATCATGAGAAGACAAGGCACAGACTGGGAAAAAATATTTGAAAATACACATCTGATAAAGGACAGCATTCCAAAATATACAAAAATTTTTTATCCTCAATGATAAGAAAGCAAGCACCTCGATTAAAAAATGGAACAAAGACCATAACAAGACAAAGACCTTAACAGACTGTATTAGTTTGTTTTCACACTGCTGCAACAAACTTCCCTGAGACTGGGTATTTATAAAGGAAAGAGATTTAATTGACTCACAGTTCCACCTGGCTGGGAGGCCTCAGGAAACTTACAATCATGGGAGAAGGAGAATCAGGCACCTTCTTTACAAGGCAGCTGGAGAAAGAAAGCACAAAAGTGGAACTTCCAAACACTTATAAAACCATCAGATCTCATGAGAACTCACTCACTATCATGAGAACAGAATGGTGGAAACTGCCCCCATGATTCAAATGCCTCCCTCTCTCAATATGTGGGGATTACAATTCCAGATAAGATTTGGGTGGGGACACAGAACCAAAGCATGTCAAAGACACCTCATCAAAGAAGATATATGGATGACTAATCAATGTTTGAAAAGATGCTCACATTATTTGTTATCAGAGAATTACAAATTAAATCAAAAACTAGACTGAGTGGCAAAAATTCAAAACACTGGCAATATCAAATGATAGTGAGAATATGAAACTGGGACTTTAACTCAAAGCTATTAGGAATGCAAAATGGCATTTGGTGGCTTTGTATAAAACTAAATACATATTATCATAGAAATAGCATCTCTACTTTGAGATATTCTAGTGGTCAAATTGAAATTACTTAATTTGTAGGGGGAGATTACAGTGTCATAAATATCAGGAAGGGCCATCTTAGAAGCTGCTTTGCTTAGCATAAGCACCCCCCGATCTAAAATATTAGAACCATGATCAGGAACCTTGTCCATCTTGTCCACTATTAAATCCTAGGATAGCTTTTGACATGTTGTATATTCTCAATAAATAAGTGATGATTGAATAAATTATTTAAATACAAATCAATATGTAACAGCAGAAGTTGGTAGGAAGAAAAGTCATTTGGTCAATGAAGCTATTTCTTCTTTTCTCTTCCTCCTCCACTTTCTCTTCTTTTTCAATTAGAAGAAAGACAAAGTACAACATCAAATTTGCACATGCTTTACCATGATTCTCACCTTTGCATTAAGTGTAACTTTCTCATCACATACTAAATTTGTTCACGTCATCTTGTATAAATGAGCTCAGAATTGAAAAGTTAACATTTTAAGCAGAATGATTTATTTTCAGCAAGCTATCTTTTCCAACATACTGGCTTTCACATTACAATAAACCATGTAGAAAACATGTTTTCTCAACTTCATGGATGTTTGATAACAACATCTCTTGTTAACTCTAAAGGTTGAATGATGATAAAATCAAGAGGTCTTCAGAGATTTCTTTAATAGCTTTAACATCTCAGACACTGGAGTTGTTTATTCATTTTTATGGCAGAATGAAGTTCCAAAATGTATATCTGATCTTACTTTTAATGCAACATGTGTTGTAAAGAATCAACTGAGGCTATTTTCCTTTCCTAAAAAGTTAAGATTCCAAAAGGGTAATATTAACAGGAATTCCTGTATGCATACAAAATAGCAGAATATTATAAACACTTGCTTCAAAAGGTGGTACCTATAAATGTGTATTCAATTGTAAATAAATTCAAATGAAATCTTCATTTCAGCATTTTCTCATCATATGCATGTTGTTACTGAGAGATACTATATTAAGAAGGAAAGAAAGGAAAATTGACACATATTGCTGCTTTATGTTATGTAGTATGGTAGTTTGGATAAATGTCATAAGAAAGCTTTGAGTTAGCTATAACTTACGCATCATAAATGAGAAAACTGCAGCTCAAAAGCATAACATTTATGAATATTAATTTTAAAATAATTAATAAGCATTTTTATGTGCTAGCACTTGGCACAAAATGGTAAACTGAAACAAACACAGCTTCTGCTCTCATAGAGCTTACCATATGGAGAAAGTAATAAGACATTATTAGTCAATATACTGTTTAATTACAAGCAGTGTTAAGTAGTCTAGAGCTCAACATAGTTTAGAGGTTAAGGAAGTCCTTCTGAAGATTAGAAAATTGAGTTGAGAGATGGATGTGTAGAAGCTAACTATGTAGATACAATGGTGGATATAGTCTAGGCATGGAGAGTAGCATGTGGAAAATACCTGTAATTAAATAAAAGCAAGGCTTATTTGAAGTTCTGAAAGATATTGTGGTATTAGAGTCCAGATAATGAATGAAGAAAGGTAAAAAATACAAGACTGTATAGGTAAAGACGAAGGAGAATATGCATGTTTCTTAGACCATTTTAAATAGCATTTTCAGTCATTTTCCTAAGAGATATTAATGAAAGGAGCTTAAGCAAGAAATAGATTTATGCAGAAAATATTATCTCTGTAATTTGGAAGATATCTTGGGGGAAAACAAATTGCAAATCAAGACAGAAATTTCCAAGAAAGTCCAGGCAAAAGCTGATAATCCGTTGAAATACGAAAGATACAGGGAAAGCAAATACATATGAAACATATCCACATGGTAAAAAAATAGGGCTTGGGAATGAAAAAGTGAAAGAATTGAGACATCATTTATGATCTATTACATTTATATGTCATGCATGATGGATTATGGCATGTTTAGCATCAAAGTCCTCAATGGATGAGGTGCTTAGAAATTTGGTAGAATGCAGAGATGAGCAAAGAGAGAGGGACATAGAGTTTAATAATTTTTTATAATTTCCATTTAGCTCTAGATTAAAGGGTAAATGTGGAGGTTTGTTACACGGGTACGTTGCATAATGCTGAGGTTTGTAGTGCAAATGATCCTTTCACCCAAGTAGTGAGCATAGTAACCAACAGATGATTTTCAGCCTATGCCCCTCTCCCTCCACCTTCTGTCTAATAGTCCTCAGTGTCTGCTGTTCTCATCTTTATGTGCATGTGTATTCAGTGTTTCACTCCCATTTATAAATAAGAACATGTGGTATTTGGTTTTCTCTTCTTGAGTATATTCACTTAGGATACTCCAGCTCCATCCATGTTGCTGCAAAGGACTTGATTTTGTCATTTTTATAGAAGAATGGTTTTCCACTGTGTATATGAATCACATTTTCTTTATCCAATCCACTTTTGAAGGGCACTTAGGTTGATTCTGTCTTTGCTACTGTAAATGGCACTGTGATACATATATGAGTGCATGTGTCTTTTTGATAGAATTGTTTTCCTTTGGGTGTATTCCCAATAGTGGAATTGTTGATTCTAATAAGAATTCTATTTTAAGTTCTTTGGGAAATCTCCAAAGTTCCTTACACAGTGGCTGAATTAGTTTGCATTCCCACAAAGAGTGTATAAGCGGTCCTTTTTCTCCACAGCTTCACCAGTATCTGTTATTTTTTGACTTTTTAATCAGTCCCACTCTGACTGATGTGAGATGATATCTTACTGTGGATTTTATTTGATTTATCTTATGATTAGTGATGTTGAGCTTGTTTTTGTGATTTTTGCCACTTGTACATCTTGTTTTGAGAAGTGTCTGTTCATGTACTTTTCCTATTTTTATATTGGATTATCTGCTTATTTTTTTTTTCTTTTTGACTTATTTATGTTCCTAGTGGATTCTGGACAGTATTAGACTTCTATCAGATGTGCAGTTTGCAAATATTTTCTCCCATTCTGTATGTGTCTATTTAATATATTGGTAACTTATTTTGCTATTCTGAAGCTTTTTATTTTAATTAGGTCCCAATTGTCAATTCTTGTTTTTGTTGCAATGCTACTGAGGCCTTAGTCATAAATTCTTTGCCAAGTCAAGGTTAATAAGGGTATTTCCTAAGTTTCCTTCTGGAATTTTTATAGTTTTATGTCTTACATTTCAATCTTTAATCCATCTTCAGTTAATTCTTGTGCATGGTGAGAGAGGTCCAGTTTCATGCTCTGCATATGGCTAGCCAGTTATCCCAACACCATGTATTAAATAGGCAGGCATTTCCCCATTGCTTCTTTTTTTCAGTTTTGTCATATATTGGATGGTTGTATGTGTGTGGCCTTATTTCTGGGTTCTCTATTCTGTCTCATTGTACTATGTGTATACTTTTGTACTAGCACCACGTTGCTTTGGTTATGAGTTGCTTTGGTTATATTAGATTAGATATAAATGTATCTAATATATTTATATATATATTAGTCTATATAGAGAGACTTTATAAATTTGAATATTAGTTTATTATGAGTCAGATGATTTTTTTTAGATCTTGTAGGCATGATTCATTGTCTTTTATTCTTTTTTGTTTTGTATCTTTCAAGTGTGTATTTTTAGATAGTCTGTCTTCAGGGTCACTAATTCTTTTCTCTGCCAGATCAGTTCTCCCATTAAGAGACTAATGCATTCTTCAGTATGCCAGTGGCATTAATCTACTCCAGAATTTCAGCTTGACTTTTAAAAAGTATTTCAATTTTTGTGTTAAATTTATCTGATAGATTACTGAATTTCTTCTCTGTGTTATTTTTAATTTATTTGAGTTTCCTCAAAACAGCTATTTGGAATTATCTGTTTGAAAATTAAAATTTCTTTCTCTCCAGAATTCGTCCCTACAGCCTTATTTAGTTTGTTTGATGAATCCGTATTTTCCTAGATGGTCTTGATGATTGTGAATGTTCTTTGGTATCTGGCTGTTGTTCCTTGGTGTCTGGGCATTTTCTGCAAGGGATTCAGTGATGTGAAGACACAAGTATTGAAGATGCCTTAGCAAAACAAACTCAAAAACTTGGTGTACACCCAGTATGGTGCCCACTACTACAGCTCAAGTACAGGGAGCAGTTAGAGGGACCTTGTGTGAGCAAGGTAATGTTCTCAAGAAAAGTGGATGCCCACTTTTACCACTTCTTTCAACATCTATTGCACTCCAGCCTGGGTGACAAGAGCAAGACTCTGTCTCAAAAACAATGCAAGGAAGGAAGAAAGGAAAGAAGGAGGGAAGGAGGGAGGGAGGGAGGAAAGGAGGGATGGAGGGAGGGAGGAAGGAAGGAAGGAAGGATGGAAGGAAGGAAGGAAGGAAGGAAGGAAGGAAGGAAGGAAGGAAGGAAGGAAGGAAGGCAAAAGAGTTGGTAAAATGAATTTGGAAGTAATCACCTTTCCTCTATTTTTCAGAATATTTTGAGTAAAATTAGTATAGCCATTCTTTAAATGTTTGGTAGAATTCAGCAGAAAATCCATTGGTTCCTGGACTTTTCTTTACTGGGAGACTTTTGATCTTGACTTTCATCTCATTAGTTGTTGTTGGTCTGTTCAGGTTTTGGATTTCTTCCTGGTCCTATCTTGGTAGGTTGTATGTAACTAAGAATCTGCCATTTTCTTCTAGATTTTCCAATTTATTGGCATATACTTGCTTATAATAGCAATTAATAATTTTTTGAGTTACTGAAATATCAATTGTAATGTCTTCTTTTTCATAGCTGATTTTATTTTGGTATTTTCTCTTTTTTTCTTAGTCTGACTAAAAGTTTGTCAATTTTGTTCAACTTTAAAAAAACCCAACTTTTAGTTCCATTTATCTTTTGTATTTTCTTTATTTCAAATTGATTTATTTTGCTCCGCTCTTTATTATTTTTCTTCTACTAATTTTGAATTTGATTTCCTCTTGGTTTTCTAGTTCCTTAAGATGCATCATTAGTTTTTTTGTATTTGATTTTTTTCCTCCTTTCTGATGTAGGCACTTAAAGTTATAAACTTCCCTTTTAGTACTGCCTTTACTGTATCTCATAGGTTTTGGTATGTTGTGTTTTTATTATCATTTGTTTCAATAAATTTTTCAATTTTCTTCCTATTTATTTCATTGACCAGCTGGTCATTCAGAAGCATATTGTTTAATTTTCATGTAATTGTATAGTTTCCAAAATTCCTCTAGTTATTAATTTTTAGTTTTATTCCATTGTGGTCAGAGAAGATGATTTTTTTCCCTTTTTAATGTTTTATAGCTTGTTTTGTAAGCAAACATATAGTCTATTCTTGAGAATGTGCTATGTGAATAGGAAAAGAATGTGTATTCTGCAGCCTTTGGGTACAATGTTCTGTAAATACTGATTAGTTCCATTTGGTCTACAGATTAAATCTGAAGTTTCTTTGTTGGTTTTCTGACTGGAAGATCTGTTCAATGCTGAAAGTCAGGTGTTAAATTCTCCACCTCTTACTGTATTGGAATCTATCTCTGTCTTTATCTCTAATAATATTTCCTTTATATAGCTGGGTAATTTTGTGTTTTATATATATATACACACACACAGACGTATATGTGTGTGTGTGTGTATATATATATATATAGAGAGAGAGAGAGAGAGAGAGAGTTATATCCTCTTGATGAATTTATGCCTTTCTCATTATATAGTGACATTCCTTGTCTCTTCTTACAGCTTTTGTCTTGAAATCTATTTTTTCTAGTATAAGAATAGAAACATCTGCTCTTTTTTTGGTTTACATAGGTGTGAAATATCTTTTTTCCATCCTTTTATCTTCATTCTATGCGGATTTTTATAACTGAAATGTTTTTTCTTCTAGGCAAGAGATCAATGGGTCTTGTTTTGCCATGCATTCAGCCAACCTATTTCTTTTGATTGGAGAGTTTAGTCCATTTACATTTAATGTTATTACTGACAATTAAGGACTTACTTCTGCCATTTTGTTATTATTTTTCTGGTTGTTTCGTGGTCTTCTCTTTCTTCTTTCTTTCCTTTCTGCTTTCTTTTAGTGAAGGTGATATTTTCTCTGGTGCTGTTACTTAGTTCAATGTTTTATATTTTTTGTATATCCATTGTATGATTTTGCTTTGAGGTTATCATGAGGCTTGCAAATACCATCTTATAAGCCATTATTTTAACCTGATAGGAACTTAACAGTGTTTGTGTAAACAAATAGACAAAGAAAAAGGAAACTAATAAAAATTTTACATGCCAATTTTGTCTCTCCAATTTTTAATTTGTGGTTGGTTCATTGTTTAGTCTTTCTACTTAGCATACGAGTAGTTTACGTATGACAGTTATATTACAGTGTTATATTCTAGGATTTTCTGTGTACTTACTATTTTGTACCTTCAGGTGATTACTTAGGCTCATCAACATTCTTTTTTTTACTCTAATAGAAGTATTCCCTTTAGCATTT
The DNA here is from genome assembly GCF_007565055.1 of Rhinopithecus roxellana. Classification (NCBI taxonomy): domain Eukaryota; kingdom Metazoa; phylum Chordata; class Mammalia; order Primates; family Cercopithecidae; genus Rhinopithecus; species Rhinopithecus roxellana. The sequence goes on from NC_044550.1 coordinate 138,617,595, forward strand.
CTTGTAGTACAGGTCTAGTTTTGATGAAATTTCTCAGCTCTTTGTCTAGGCCAGTCTCTATTACTCCTTCATGTCTGAAGAATATTTTCACTGGATATACTATTCTAGGGTAAGTGTGTGTGTGTGTGTGTGTGTGTGTGTGTGTGTGTGTGTGTGTCCATCAGCACTTTAAATATACCATGCCACTCTCTTCTGGCTGTAAGGCTTCCACTGAAAAGTCTGCTCCCAGACTTATTTGAACTCCATTTTATGTCATTTGTTTCTTTGCTTTTGCTGCTTTTAGGATTCTCTTTTTATCCTTGATCTTTGGCAGTTTGATTATTAAATGTCTTGAGGTAGTCTTCTAAACTTTTTCTATCTGCATGTTGATATTTTTCTCTAGGTTTGGGAAATTCTCTCTTATTACTGCTTTGAATAAACTTTCTACTCGTATCTCTCCCTACCTCCACTTTAAGGTCAAAAACTTTTAGATTTGCCCTTTTGAGAATTTCTAGATCCTGTACATGTGCTTCATGGTTTTTTATACTTTTTTATTTTGTCTCCTCTTACTGTGTATTTTCAAATAGGCTGTCTTCAAACTATTATTTTCTTCTGCTTGATCTAGTCTGCTTTTAATAGGTTCTCATGCATTCTTCAGTATGCCAATTGCATTTTACAGCTCCAGAATTTTATTATTTTTAATTATATCAATATCTTTGTTAAATTTATCTGATAGAATTCTGAATCCCTTTTCTGTGTTATCTTTAATATCTTTGAGTTTCCTCTCCACAACTATTTTGAATTATCTGTCTTAAAGGTCACACATCTCTTTCCCTGGGACTAGCACTTGGTGCCTTCTTTAGTTCACTTGGTGCGGTTATGCTTTCCTGAACGCTGTTGATCCTAGTAGTTGTTCTTCATTGTCTGGGCATTAAAGAGTTTGATATTTATTGTAGTCTTCATCAGCTTGGCTTGTTTGTGCCCGTCCTTCTTGTAGAGGGTATCCAAATATTTGAAAGGACTTGGGTGTTGTGATCTAAGCTGTATCTGTTTTAGGTGGCACCCAAAAACCACTGATGTTGTGATTCTTGAAGACTTATAGAGCTACTGCCTTGATGATTTGGGGAAGGATCTTGGTGAGTTCTCTTGCTTACCCAGCAGAGAGTGTTGTGTTCTTTCATAACTTACTCCCAAACAGTATCTCTCTCTTTTCTGAGCCATGTAAAGCTGGGAATGGAGTGATATGAGCACCCCCTGTGGACATCATCACTGTAACTGCTCTGGGTGAGACCTGAAGCTAGCACAGCACTGAATCCTGACTTGGGCCTGCTGTAACCACTCCCTAGCAAGTGCCTATGTTGACTCAAGGTCCTAGGGCTCTTTAATCAGCAGGTGGCAATGGTCGCCAGGCCTGTGTCCTTCCCTTCAAGGTGACAAGTTCTCCCAGGCCCAGTTGGGGCCAGAGGTGCTGTCTGGGAGTCAGTGATTAGAGTCAAAGACCTTAGATATCTACTAGTTTTCTATTGTACTGCCACTGAGCTGGCACTCACACACAAGATGCAGTCCGTCCTATTCTTCCTTCCCTTTCAAAGGCACAGGAGCATCACCCCATAGCCATTTATACCACAAGCCATGAGGACATTTGCTGAACTGCTGTCAATATTCTCTTTAGTCCCAAGGGCTCTTAAGTCAGCAGGTGGTGAATTGTGCCTGCCTGGGACTCACTCTTCAAGACATTGGGCCCACCTCTGACCCAGCCAAGCACCAAAGATGCCATACAAGAGTCAAGTCCTTAATTCAGGGACAGCAAGAGCCGATTTGGTGCTCTACTTCCAACCCCCTGCAGCCATGCTGGTATCTAAGGTCCAAGGCAAAGTCCTCTTTATTTTTCCCTTCGCTTTTTTAAAGCAGAAGGAGTTTTGCCCCATAGCCACCACAGCTGGTAATGTGCTGAGTCTCACCTGAAGCCAGCAAGTCTCTGAGGCTCACCCAAGGTCCTTAATGTCATACCTGCATATTATTGCTGGCTGTTCAGGACCCAAGGACTCTTCAGTTAGAAGGTGATAAATGTTGCCAGGACTGGGTCCTTCCTTTCGAGGCACTGAATTTTCTTCTGGACCAGAGTGTGCTTAGAAATGTTTTCCAGGAGCTAGGGACTGGAAGAGGGATTCCCAAGTCTGACGAGTGCTCTGTCCTGCTCTGACTGAGCTGGTATGCAAGATGCAAGATGAAGTTCTCCCCACCCTTTTATCTCCTCTCCTCAAGCAGAAGGAAGGGATGTCTTTTGGAGATGCAAGCTGTGCAGCCAGGGGTGCGGGGAGGGGTGATGCCTGCACTCTCTTCGCCATGTCTGAGTAGGTCATGTAACCCCCCAGTCCACTGTCACTGGGCCCAGTTCAGGCCTAGGACTAACCTAAGAGTTGCAGTCTTTATGGCCTAGACTCCCTTTCCAGTTTACTTAGAGATCCGGAGCACTTTGGCACTTGGTGGCAAGGTTTGCACAAATGCAAGTTCCGGTCGCTGGGATCAGCAATTCCCCTCCAGCCTGGTTTAAATGCTTCTCCCATTGGTGGATGTCAGCAGAGTTTGCTCCGGTTTTCTTTTCTGCTCTAACAGGACAGCACTGAGTTCAATGCCTCACAATTGCTGTGTTCTCCCTCCCCCAGTGCCCATAGGAGCTTCCTGAACCAGGCTGCCATCTGGGGGTGGGAGAGGGTAGCATCTGCAATTCAGGACAGTGTTTTTTCTATCTCTTCAGTGCTTACTTTCAGTAATACATGGTTAAAACCAAGTACTATGAGGGCTCACCTAATTTTTGGTTCTTATGAAAGTGTTTTGTTTTGTATAGTTAGTTAAATTGTCCTTTCCGGGATGATGAATGGTGGAGTCTTCTATTCCACTGTCTTGCTCTGTCTCCCTCCCATCATAAGTCTTGATTAAATATGGCTAAAATTCTTCCCCAACAGCTACATGAAAATCAAGACTTTATAATGTGTTATTTTGACTCCTAGATATCCTTGACTTATCCAGAGCAGGTATGCCTGAATAAATACTCTTCCACAAGGGAAAGATCTTAGGTTGTGTTAACAGAGCAAACTATGCAGTAAAATATCAGCAATGCTGTAAACACGTAGCCTATAATGTAAGATAGGTCACATTCCCTCTGGATAAGGAGACTGAGGGAAATGGGGATGGAATTTCTCTAGAAAGAGTTTCCCTTTCAGGAACCCAGGAATATAGTGGGATTTAACTGTTTTGCATACCAGTTTGATTGTCAACAATAAACATTTGTTTAGGACATTATCACTAATGGACACTATATGTAGAGCCATTTTGAAGCCCTACCTAAACAGAACAGGACTAATGATATGGGAGTGGAGAAGGGAAGTGCTGGGTAGAGAAGATTAGTGTCCCTGGCAAGGATTCCACCCTCAGACCTGTGCCCACAGACCTAAATGAGAACAGGCACTCCTGTTTTCATGCACAAATGTTGCATTTTCCAAGACCACCCTGGCCCGCTATGTTCCCCATCTTGTGCCCATACAAACCTGAAGGACCTTAGCAGGTACACACACAAGTGGCTGGGCATCTAGAGGGGCAGAAGAACACACCGACAGACACCAGCAGACACTGGCAGGCCATCGACGACGCGGACACCGACGGGAATTCAGCAAGGGGCAGCCAGAAGACAGTCCGACCGCTTGGTGGCCTGACTCCGGGAGAAGACCACCTTCCCACTTCATTACCCTTCTGCCCCCTCATCCATCTCATTGAGAGCTACTTCCACTACTCAATACAATCTTGCATTCATTATCCACGCCCATGTGTAATCCGATTTTTCCGATACACTAGGGCAAGATCCCGGGATACAGAAAGCCCTCTGTCCTTGGGATAAGGCAGAGGATCTAATTGAGGTGATTAATACAAACCGCCTGCAGATGGCGCAGCTGAAAGAGCATACTGTAACACGCTCACTGGGGCTTCCGGAGCTGTAAGCACTCAATCCTAGACACTGCTCCCCAAGGCCTGGACGTGTGCATGCTCCCCCTAGAGGTTTGAGCAGCGGGCACCGAAGAAGCAAGCCACATCCCTGTTACAGGCCCAGCGAGGGGGATAAGGGAACTTCCTTCTCCTGTTTCACTAACATATTAGGAAATAAATAAAACTCCTCCATTTTTCATTTACCTCAATTCTTTTTCCTATGGTGTCAGGATGGGGAAATTAAAAAAAAAAAAAAAAAAGAAAAAAGTAAGGCACTGTCCTTCCTGTGCTATTTGAAAAAAAAATGAGTTGCTTCAATAGAGCACAATATAATAGCGCTTCAATAACATCACAGTTATTTTCTTTGAGTTCCAACATCAATAGTCTATAGTTTGAGCAAATCTTGAATATATGGTTTTATATTGCTTTTTACAATAGCCATTATCAGGATTAAAAACTCTCCCTTATTGTAAAATAAATTGAACTTAAGTCAACATGTATTAGGAAGTATAAATTTATTAATTTTATAATAGAACAATGAAAAATTATAGAAATCTAGTTCTCTCTAAATTGAGAACAGGACTAATTCTATGTTTTATTTTAAATTGTTAATGGATTTTTTTCCTGCTTAGTCAAAAAATGATGCCAATGATTCCACAGTCTGTCATAACATTCCATTCTCCTAGATCTGTTGTTTTAGTATTGACCTGGTTGAATCAAGATGAATCAAACTAATCAAACTGATTTGTATTTATTAATATTTACTCATATATTTATGAGATTGTTTTTCTCAAGATATGTCACAAGTAAGTTGAATTTAAAATTCCAATTCTAGGTTTACTCATTTCTTCCTATATCTTGCTCCAGTGTTTGAAAGCCACAGCAGGCAATATAAAAGTTACCAACACTTAATCCCTGTACTCTAGTTTACAATATTATAGAATCTAGACCTTTATAATATGTTCTCCATAAAGACGCAAAAGTTAATTACCTCAGCTTCTGCTGAAACTGTTAAATATGCATGCTAGATATTAGATTACATATATATCCTTCTAACTTTACATAATTCAAGTACACAAAAATCTGTTTGTTAAGTAGCAAAATTTCAATCTTTTGAAATGTAACAATATTTAATGTGTATGTGTATGTCTGTGTGTGTATGTATACTTTTTTACATTTACATATATACGTATTCTGGGTATTCATAATTGCTCCCAAATTGTTGTAAAACTTTTAGCTATTACAAAATTAAATTAGCCCCTTACACAGTGAGAAAACTAGACAAAATATATGGAAGAATGGTTTCATCATTGAACTCTAGCCGGCATAGGACTGTGACTCACGAGAGATGGAAAGTAATGAGGTAATTCCTATGATACTGTTTCTTCTGTCTGGAAGCACATTATGGAATTCTTAGTAGAGATGAAGACCCCCAAGCAGAGCATAAAGTTTGCACTAAGTGCATGAGACTGAAATTGATTTCCAATTACAGAATTTGCAAGGCAGAAGTTCCCAGAGAAAAGGGAACTATGAATAATAATAATCAGCCCCAGAAATTTGCATACAGTCACAATAGAATCTTTGTAGAGTATGAAGATGTGCTTGAACACAGAATCAATAGACTAAGCAAAACATCAGTGGGGAGCTATGAGCTAACTAATCCCAAGAATTCACAAATTGCTGATAATTTTGCAAGTTCTGACAAGCTAGAGAGAATATCAGGATATTTGTTAGAGATCAAATAAAGGTCAAACCTTAGCACAGAGGCTGAAGTATTTCTGTAGTAAAAGCTAATTTAGACCCTCCCTAATAAACCTTTTAAAGATAAGACTTTAATTTATAAAACAGAAGTACAATATTTAATTCCTTGCTAGATAAAAGACCAGTACTCTTTAAATCAAGTTTGTCCAACCTCTACCAGCTTTGAATGCCACCTGACACAAATTCATACACTTTCTTAAAACATTGTGTGATTTTTTTAAATAATTTTTTTTGGCTTATCAGCTATCATCAGTTTTAGTGTGTGGCCCAAGACAATTTGTCTTCCTCCAATGTGGTCCAGGGAAGCCAGAAGATTGAACATCCCCGCTTTAAACAAACAAATAAAAAAATCAAGACACTTAGCAATGTAAAATATACAATGTCCATCATCACACTAAAGAATTACTAGATATACTTAGAAGCAAAAAAAAATCATCTGTAATAAAAAAAATAGTCAATAGAAACAGACTCAGAAGTAAATTACATGAAAGAACATGCAGACAAAGAAATTAAAAATGCCATTATTACTGTGAACAGGTACTTAAAGAAATGCATGAACACAGTGATGAGAGAAATAGAAAATATAGAAAAGAACTAACTGGAACTTTTGGTAATAAAGACTAAAATATCTGAAATTAAAACAAACAAAACACTGTAGATTTAGACATTGTCCTGCAAGAGATTAATAAACATGACAATAAATATTATACAAAATGAACAGAAAAAAGCATACAGAGAATGAATGTAAAAACAGCCTCAGTTTAGGACAATATAAGTAACTTAATTATATTTTCATTTTACAACTTATGGCACTAATATAAAGTCAGCAAAAATTTCAAATTACGTTGTGTTAGCAGATATCTTATTTATTTCTTATTTTAATAGGAAACTTCTAATTTTTTACTATTGAGAGAAAAAACATTATAGGCTGAATTATAATGAACAATATTAGGTGAACTGATTGGTCAGGGAATAGTATTTTAATAGTAGAGTGTAAAGAATTAACTTTATCAAATGACTTTTGGAAACCACTATATGATTTGACTTATTTTACACTGAGAATTTTAAAAATTCTAATTATTTAATTGCTGCCTTCTTAAGATCAATTTTGCTTGGCTTTGGTGAATTCTCCTTTATATTTAAATATTAAGAATAAATAGGTGGAATATTTGCTAGTGAATTTTAGATGAGATGGATACAAGAAAATGCTTTGCAGACACATGAAATACAATGAAGGTGAGGTTTATTAACTAATCAAGAAATTACTGATAAGCAATTTGTCATGATGGAAGATTAATTAGAAAACATATCAAAGATGACTTTTAAGCAACTTTATGTATTCTTAAAACTTAGACATACAATTCTGTGCTTATTTTTGTGACTTTCATTTAATTTTTGTAACCTGTAACTTAGCTATGACAATTTTCAATTTACTATTAGTTTTTAATATACCAAAAGTTAAAGGAACTTGTTATGTAGAAAAATAATTAAAACATTGATGTAAATGAACCAAAAGAGACTTCTCGGAGCAAAATAATGCTGTTTATAATTATAAAAACCAAATTCAATAACATGTAGACTCTGCATTTGTAGTAGACACAAATTACCACAAAGAGAAACTGTGAATTTCAACTTATGTTATCTTTCCAAATCTCCTAGGTGAGGTTTACAGGCTGAATAAGTAGCTAATATGATTAGATATATGAGAATATTCATTAATAAAGTCAAAGATCAAAACTAATCATAAGAATTATGAACAGGAAAGAATCTGGAGGGTTATGGTATTAGCTAGAAAGAATTAAAACTAAAATCATATGAACTATAGTTTCAAAGATTAGCAATGATGAGAAAAAGAAAAATATATGTAGTCTATAGCCATTGAAATATGCATAAATTCTTTCCCTACTTATTTCATTAATGTAGTTAACACTTATTGTTATTGTGCTTGCAGCTGTAAGCTTGAACCAGAACTTCAAGAAATTCGAGTAATGTGTTTTATCATTCAACCCATTGTATCCTAGAACAAAGATATAAAAATAGTTTAGGTTTCTCGCTATATCTTCCCCAAAGTTGCTGCTTTTAAGGATTCTTCTATGCTCATCTCAAGTTTGCAGAAAACTTATAAGTAAATATTACATTTTCCCTCTCATTAACCAAATAATTCTTCCACGTTTGCTTCTACTTTTTTTTCTCACCAGGTGTTTTCCATAACTTCTACATCAATAGCTTATCACTAAATTGTTTCATATTAATAATTCCTATCAATTATCTGCATCGTGATGGAAATTGTGGCATTTGCCTGGGTTTCCTGAATTTTATTCTGCCACCACTGAAGATAAATTCAATGTATAATAACTAAGAAAATAAGGAAGGAAAGGCAAAGTCTTTCCTACAAACCTAATGAAAGTATGATATACATCTATTTTCCACCAGGTCTGAATGTACACGTGTGTGTGTGTGTGTGTGTGTGTGTGTGTGTGTGTTGGGAGGAGGTACAGAGAGGAGTTTCCCAAGATATTAGTAAAACATGTGACTAAGAAAAGACAAAAAAATGTAAAGAGATCACCTTTAAGAGACTTAACCATTTATCTCGTAATTACAGCTCTTTACATTCTGTTACCCAAATCTGGCACTTAAGAGTTTGTAAACTGGAATCATCTTTAAAATATCTATCTTTGTATTAAGGCTAGAACAATGGAGCAGACGAGTAGAAAAGAGCACTGAGTTTATCTTTCGAAATCCAAATCTGTATATTTTATTTTCTTAATTTGTTTCTGGGAAAGGCAATGACCCTCAGCTTGAAAAATATTCAACCTATGCTGCCTTCAAGTCAAGTCCTGTGCCATGTCTGAAATTATCACGCTCACTGTTCCAGATAAACATGCTGTTTATGTGAAATGATTTTCAGACAGAAAAGAGGTGACAGCACCTCTAGTGTTCCCATTAATGGGTCTGATAATCTATGAGTGCATATCCAGACCATTGTAGTACTAATGTTGAAATTTGGACATTCAATAAAGGCAGATGAACTTTCCCTCTTCATGTGATGTTAACTTTATATTTCAACTTTATCTAGGCCACGGTATCTAGATATTTGATCAAGTATAAGTCTATATGCCACCTGGGAGTGTATTTTTAGATGATGTTAACACTTAAATCAGTAGGCTTTGAGTAAAGCTCACTACATTCCCATAATGTGAGTGGGACTCATCCAATAAGATGGAGGCCTTAAGAGAAAAAGACTGAGGAGCGCTCAGACTGAGACTGAGAAAGAAGAAATTCTGCTTCCAACTGCCTTTGGACTCAAACTGCAACATCAACTCCCCACTACGCCTCCAGACAATAAAATTCCAGCCATCTCCAACAGTCATGTGAAATAATTCTTCAAAATAAATCTCTCCTCTTTATTTTGTATTCCAATAGTAGTAATTACACAATTTGCTGAGAACTTGAAGTGAGTTGTGAGAAAAAACAAAGGATCAAGGAAGATTCAAAAGTTTGGGTCTGAGTAACTGAAAGAAAAATATTGATTTTGCAGAGAGGGAAAAAACTGCATAAATAGCAGGTTCATGGGATGTACAAGTTTAGACTTCAGAAGTCATGAGTGTAGATAGAAATTTGACCATTGTTAACATCAGATTTAAAATTTCTTAAAGAGACCACAGGCTTCAATACGAACCCTCAATATGAAGTCCTTTACTATGTGCCAGTGTCAATACCAGGACTCCAAACACCTCTCTAAATTTCAGGCACTAGTGTCAATCCACCTGCATGAGGCTGATGAGACAGAACACTCACATAACAAGTTAAGCAAAGCAACTTTTCAATTCATAGGAAACAAGGCACAAAGAAGCCTAGAGTTCATGGTAAGCCAATTCCCTAAGACTTAAGAAAGCTGCCCAGCGTGGATGAAGTTTTGTCTGCACATGTCCCACTTTGCACCTCAGCTGAGACATAGTAAAAGCATAATCTGCCTGGGGTTTTATACCAGGGGACAACATGATGTACTGGGCAATAGCATTAAAGGAAATCCTACTCTAGGAGAGACTAAAACAGATTTGGGGCTTTTCAAGCTAGTGTCTCTTCATCTCAGAATTTTGCATTCCAGGCATATTCTACAGTTATTCTTGAGAACTACAAGTGAGAAAGGAAGAACTGGGTTGGCCAAAGTCAACTAGAGACTTGTCTTTCATGAAGGATCTCCAAATGGTAGAGTTTAGAGTGATGGAAAGAAACTATCAACAAATCTAAGATAGAGTGACTACATGAGTAAAAACAAACAAACAAAACAAAACAAAACCATAGGAATATATGGTGCCCTGGTAAACCTGTGTTTCAAGGAGCAAGGATGATCAAATGTATTAAACAATTCTCATAAGTTTAGTCTATGAATTGACCACTAAATTTGGCATGCTGAGCTCATTGCTCATCTTTATATGAGTGGCTGTAGGAGGAGGATAAATGGAGGATTTTTGGATTTAAAAAGGTAAGAAATAAATCAGAGACAGCTTGTATAGACACCTGTTTTAAGAATTTTTGCTAAAAATTTTGAAGACATTGAGAAATAAATAAAATGCTATTCTTTGGCAAACTTTTCCTTTACCTGACAAAGCAAAACATGTTTTAACATCTTTTGAAAGATATTCCTACACTCTATCTGTTCAATAGTTGGTTAACTCAATGTGAATCCTCCAAGTATTTGAAAAAAAAAATTAAATTAACTTAAAAAGAATAATTTGAATAAATTTTAAAAATGATTTGCATAGGGTCTATAAAAGTGCCTTTCCAAGTACAAATTTAGATGCTCAAGTTTAGCACCCACCAACTCTAAAAGACTAAGAACATCTACTCTTTTGAACATTATAGGTATTGCCAAGCTTTTACTACTCCATAAAGTTCTGGTTTAAATAGTATCTTCCTAACCTAGATAACATTTCAATCTCATAATTATCTTACTATATCATCTCTTTTGCAGATAATTAATTATCTCACCTACCTATTGTGTATCTAAACTTAAGTGCTTAGCAGCTAAGCACTCTATCCTCTCTCCACTCCCATTCTTTGCAATACAAATTGAAGGATTTTTTTTTTTCTAAATAACTTAAAGCAACTTAGAGAGGAGGCTTAAGAGTGCTATTATGGATGGGTTGATAGACATAGCATATACCATGATATTTAAGCATATTACATTTTTGCTTTCAGGTAATGCTGTGCAAAGTAAATCTTGCAGTTCGCAAAGACACTTTCAAGTTCACAGAGTCCCTGATAAACCCAAATCTAACAAAAGCAAGAAACAGAACAGGTCATCATAACAAGATAAAAGTGCATGAAGCCCAAAGACTCATCCATTGAGATGCAAGGAGATGGATAGAGTTTTCTGGAGGAAGATATTTGTTGAGGGGGAATGGCATTAAAAATATTTACCAGTGTCTCTTAGACTTTGATGCTGTCTACATTAAAATCATGCAAGACATAGAGAAATAAAAATATTATTCAGAAAAAAATATGAAATGAAATAGATACTATCATAGTTTTGTTTCTGCTCAGGAGACAAATTTGATATAATAATATAAATATTATGGTTGTATTTAATTTTAATATCAACTGGTAGACAAGCATACAATATTTAAAATGATCATATTATTGAATACAGTTTTTAATTAATTATGAAAAAAGTTAAAATTAACAACACTTTATGAAAAAATTGATGTAGTATTGTAGAAATACAGGAAAGTGAATGAAAGGAATAAACAAGATGGGCAGTAGTAAAATAAGCTGAAGGGAAAATATCAGCAGAATACTATGCAGCCATAACAAAGAATGAGTTCAAGTCCTTTGAAGGGACATGGATGAGGCTGGAAACCATCATTCTCAAACTAACACAGGAACAGAAAACCAAACACCACATGTTCTCTCTCATAAGTAGGAGATGAACAATGAGAACCAATGGACACTGGGAGGGGAACATCACATACTGGAGTCTGTCAGGGGGTGGGGGTTGAGGGAGGAATAGCATTAGGAAAAATACCTAATGTAGATGACAGGTTGATGGGTGCAGCAAACCACCATGTATACCTCTGTAACAAATATGCATTTTCTACACATGTATCCTACAATTAAGGTATAATAAAAATACAAAGTAAAAACTGTAGAAAACCCAGAAACAGACCCCTATGTATATGAAACTTTGCTATAAAAGATATCCTGGAAGACCACTGAGCAAAACAAAGACTATAGAATAACTGGAATATAAATCATGCACCATCCATTAAAAGACATGAAAAATGTAAAATTAGATCTGTACCTAATTGCATGTGAAAAATTAACTATAGCTGTTTTATTTTTATTTGTTTTAAGAATGGAGACAAAATTTATTTAGTGTTTAGCCTAGAGTGTGTTCTTAATAACCAACTATAGCTGTTTTATATGTCACGTGTAAACTTAACAAATTTAAGAATATACAGGTGCATTTGTTTATCAAGAAAGAAGTAACTGCTTAGACAAGACACAAAGATTGATCCATTTAGCTACATTAAAATTTAAAACTTTGTTTTATAAAATGACACCTTAAAACTTAAGGCAATAGCTAGGAGAATATATTCATAACATCTATAACCAAGAAGTAATATTCATAACTCCTGTAAAACCAATTTGAAAGCATACAAAGCATACATATCCAATGGAAAAATTGGTAGAAAAAAATGAACAGGAATTTCACAAGTGAAACAGTTATAACTAATAGATTTTAAAACAAAGGTTCAACTTTACTATTAATCAAGAAAATACAAATAAAGACTATAATGCAATACTATCTTAATCATATTCAATTTGCTAAATAAGAAATATGAGAAAAACACACAAGGGAAAGAATATAAATTAATGATATCTATTACACCTGTCTGGTAGGAGTCAAAATGGACAGAACCAAATTGGGAAAAAGTTACATTATATGATAAATATGTATACCTTCTGGCCTTCATTCTTTGAGGTAAACACTCAAGAGAATGTTTTGCACATAATGAACAGAAGACATTAACAAGACATTGTTATTATGGTAAGAATGTTATTAATATTAAAAAGCTTGAAAACATAATTCCTACTGACAGGAAACTGAAAACATATATTAATACAACGATTGATAATATAGCAATAAAAATGGAATGACCTAAAGAGACATACAACATTTTAGGTGAATATTTGTAACATTAATGTTGACTAAGAAATAAGAAATTCCACAACACTACATGTGGTATGATACCTGCTACAAACAACTGGGCTGCTTGTGGTTTTCTTCTGAGGACATGATCAGAAAGATGAGCTTACATAATAGATAGTGTTTGTTGCAAATCCAAAACATCTGATTTTAATATGGAACATCTCCAGGTAATATTTGTAGAGGGGAAAGTCTACCACCATTAGGAGTTTTAATGTTAATATTTATTGAGGAAATATCCTTCCCCATGTTTTTTCACACATATAATTACAATTAATCTCCCCAAATAACTATGCAAATTGACGTCGTTATGTCAATTTTCTATATGCAGAATGTGGAGTTAAGAAAGTTTGAGGATCAGTGGCTCAAGCCTGTAATCCCAGCACTTTGGGAGGCCGAGACGGGCGGATCACAAGGTCAGGAGATCGAGACCATCCTGGCTAACACGGTGAAACCCCGTCTCTACTAAAAATACAAAAAACTAGCCGGGCGAGGTGGCGGCGCCTGTAGTCCCAGCTACTCGGGAGGCTGAGGCAGGAGAATGGCGTAAACCCGGGAGGCGGAGCTTGCAGTGAGCTGAGATCTGGCCACTGCACTCCAGCCTGGGTGACAGAGCGAGACTCCGTCTCAAAAAAAAAAAAAATAAAAAAAGAAAAGAAAGAAAGAAAGTTTGAGGAATTTGATTTATAGAAAAGTGGATCCACAACCCTTGGAGGCCTACTCATACATTTTACTTTTATGGACTAAAACAACTTAAAAATATTGTTGACAAATTTGACTCTTCTATTCACTATTTACTTACCTACTAATTATATATACAATATGAATTTATATCACAGATTTTATTCTGGTGATTGTTTTGGTTCCTGATGCACTGAATTGTATCAAGCTTTTTTTTTTTCTATATATGGCCTTTTGCTATTTTAAAAAGTAAACACATGATTCAATTAAGAACTTATTATAGCATGATTCACGTGAACAAACTGACTTTCAACCAAACAACAATGAAACGACCTGCTTCTTATGTCTATTCATGGTTTTCTCCCTAACTCTTCAATCTACCACCTTCACAGAGGTTTTCCTGTTTGAGGACACCATGATTTCTTTCCTATTTAAGTTTTTATATTTTTATTACCCATATATGTATGATTTAATGATATAACCTTAGTTTCAATTGAACATTATAAAATATCATGTTACTACTTTCAGACTTTCTTTCTGGCAACTCACCATTAAGTTACTAGGATTCTTTCATATCATTGCACAATTGTACCTACTATAATATATGCCATTGTGTGAATATACACCTTCTGTATACATTTTTCCTATCAACAGACACTTTGATTGTTTTCAGATATTTCGTTTTTAAACTACCACCAACAGATCAAAGTTGTAAACATTATTGTCCTTTTCCTTTAGTACAGATGTGCCCAATTTGAAAAACAGCACCATTTTTTTTTAGTGTTCAGTACTTCTTATCCCTTCACAATGACCAAATAATCCTACTGATCCATATCTTTTCCAATATTTGGTGTTGTCAGACTGAATTTATGCCCATGGACAGCATGTAAAATCTTACTTGAAAAGAAATTTTGATGTTCATGTAACTTATCATCAAAGAGGTTTAGCCTTTCTTCTTAGAAAGAGGCAATTGGTGTTTCCTCTTCTATGAACTTCTTTTCATGACTTTTTTTCCCCCAGTTCTCACTTGTTATTTATTTTTGTAATATTGCTTTCTAAGAGTTTATTATTCTTACACATATATGTATAGCACATTTTATTACACATATATGTATGATTTAATGATATAAGATTAGTTCTGTTTGGACATTATAAAATATTCTGTCAGTTTGATTGCATGAAATATAATATACAAAACACAAAATAAAGTATATATGACAAACATGTAATGTTATATGTGTGTGTGTGTACGTGACAGTGGGGAAGCCAAATACATTTTTTCCTGTTGCATCACTGTGCATAGTCTTTCTATGCTACTGTTAGTATTCATCTTAAATATCTAAAATTACTCAGGTAAATATAGGAGTTATCTTTATAATAAATTTCCATGTAAAATTGCCCCAGGACTAAAATTCTTTACTGCTAGTAATAAAACAAAAGAAAATATTTGCTAACCACCATTGTGGTCAAGATAATGCATGAAAAATACAGAATAAAAATTATAATACAATATTATAGTAGGCTATGACTTTCCTACATTTTATCAACATCTATTGGTAAACAATGTTGCCTTTATTTCTATCAGAGAAGAAATAGGTTTGCAGGATAATGTTCTAGGGTACAAATCTCTTAAGCTTTGCATGGGTTAGCAAAGAACATTTTCCTAAACTTTAGGGAAAAGTGGCTTTATCATATACATATTTTTTCTTGTCTGGCTAATAGAATATGAATTGTTCACCTTTCAAAATGTTTTATGAGCCTATAAGCCTTTGACCTTTTTATTACGTTTTTATTATTACACCATCTAACACAATTATATTTCCATTGCTCTCCTGTCAATGATCTTCCTCATTCTGGTGATAAATCTTGCTGTATTGAATTCTTCCGTTCCTTGCCAACCTAGCACTGGAACTATTTCACAGATATTCACTTTATTTTAAACAGTTATCAATACCTTTCAGAATCTGAATCCTTTAAAGAATTAATATTTCATTAAAATTCTATTTCTTTCAGTGTCAAAAGGATGATCAATTATCTGGATCAGTTTTCCCTTCAATTTCTAAACTTAAGGATTTAATATTCCTATTTCTGATATTTGAATCAAAGAATATAATTATTTTATTTTAGAGTAATATATTCTGTTTATCGAAAAAACGTAACATTTGATTTTCTATGAGGAAGTATTATTTCTACATTTGAACAATTCCCTCTTTTGCTTTGCCTTGCACCCTTAATACTGTGCCTTGCTGCAATTGCTAGTCACATTTTATTTTTCTTAATGATGTTAACTATAAAAATGGTAGAATTCTGTTTTTCCAAAATCTTATTGTTTCATTAAGGAGAAGAATATTTTTGAATATTTAATTAAATGTTTTAAGGTATAATTTACTTTTATAATATTATTTATAAAATAAATAACTTATTATACCCAGAAAAGAAGAAATCGTCATTTGGACTACTTACAAAATTCTACAATTTTCAGTAGGCATCTTTAAAATTGATATAAAACAATTTAATGAGCATATTTCATAATGCTTGAAATTCTGGACCCAACCTACCTTTTAAATATTGCCACCCTAAACATTTCATGTAGACTCTGGAAATCGATTCACATTGTCGCAACCTGAAATAAATCATGCATTGTCTAACAATGTTAAGGGATATATTCTGAGAAACCTATCCTTAGGCAATTTCATCACTGTGAACAACAGAGGGTGTACTTATACAAGTTTACATGGTATATGGTACTACAAACCTAGGCTAAGTATAGCCTATTCTCCTAGGCTATAAACATGTATGGCATGTTACAGTACTGAATACCAATAACAAATGTACATAATGTTGTATTGCACAAAGATACAAACCATTACAACTATAGCACAATGGTATTTGTGTATCTAAACATAGAGGAGGTACGGTAAAAATATGACATAAAAGATTTTTTTAAAAGGTACATCTGTATAGGAAACTTACTATGAATGGAGCTTACACTATTGGAAGTTGCTCTGGGTGAGTCAATGAGTGAGTGGTGAGTGAATGTGAAGTCCTTGGATATAACTGGGCACTACTGTCGACTTTATGAACACTATCCACTAAGGCTACTTTAAATAGTTTAAAAATAATTTTTTCTTCATTGATAAATTAATCTTAGCTTACTGTAACATTTTGGCTTAAACATTCAAATATGAAAAAACATTTTTATTTATTTTTATTTTTTTGGAGATGTAGTCTCGCTCTGTCGCCCAGGCTGGAGTTCAGTGGTGCAATCTAGGTTCGCTGCAACCTCTGCCTCCTGGGTTCAAGCATTTCTGCCTCAGTCTCCTGAGTATCTGGGATTACAAGTGCACACCGCCATGCCCGGCTAATTTTTTTGTATTTTAGTAGAGACAGAGTTTCACCATGTTGCCCAGGCTTGTCTTGAACTCCTGAGCTCAGGAAATCTGCCCACCTTGGCCTTCCAAAGTACTAAACATTTTTATTTTATTTTTTAATTTTTGACTCCTGTAATAGCTCTTAGCTATAAACACAAACACTTTTTACAGTTATACAAAATATTTCCTTTTATAGTCTTATTCTATAAGCTTTTCTTCTATTTCTAATATTTTTATTCTTTATTTTTACTTGTTAAACTTTTTTGCAGAAACCTAAGACAAAACCACATGCATTAGCCTAAGCATACACAGAGTTAGGACATCAATATTACTGTCTTCCACCTCCACATCTTTTCCAAATGGAAAGCCTTTAGTTCAGTAACATGCATGGAGCTGCAATGTCTTCTGGAAAACCTCCTGAAGAATCTGCCTAGTTTTACAGTTACCTTTTTTTTTTTAATAAATAGAGGAGTACACTGTAAAGTAATGATAAAAACTATGGTAAATACACAAACCATTAACATAATCATTTATTATCATTATCAAGTATTGCATATTTTGTATAATTGTATTTATAATACTTTCATACCTCTGGTAGCCCAGTAGGTGTGTGTACACCAGCATCATTACATGTGAGTAATCTATTTCAGATGGACTTTATGATGGCTTTTATGTCACTAAGCAATAAGAATTTTTCAGTTCCATTATAATCTGATGGGACCACATTGTATATGCAGTCTATCACTATGCTGCACATGACTGTATAACTCCCTCCATGTTTTGGCTGGCTCAGGGAATTTTGCTAACAAAGTTTAATCTTACATACAGGTACCATTTTCTAAAATAAATGGTTATTCTACACTCTAAGAGTGTTGATCTTGCTGTGATCTGAGCTTCCACCATGACTTTTTTTTTCCATTAAAGTCTGTGATATGATCTCAAATGTTACTATTGCTAATATTATACTTGTCTCTCTTCTCAAGATATTGCAAATTATGTAAATATAAATATACTAATAGTTACTGTCTTAATCATTTTTCTTTTCCTAGGATACCTTATCAATAATTAGTACAGCACTTAATAGTGGATATTTACAGGTGAAGCAAGTAAACATGCAGTTTATACTTTACAGGTTAATTCAGCACTGGGGGAAAACAGGACATTTTTAATAAACTCTTGAATCACCTAATTTAATATCACATACTTTAATCTGCAAATAATGCCAAACTACTTAAAATAGTATCTTGAATGTTTTACTGATTAAAATAATTTGTACTTTACTAGAATTACTTAAGCTGTTCTTAAGTTCAGTAGGTTATTTGTCATAGAACTTAATTGATATATTTTTATTATTAACTCAGTGGGCCTGGTGTAACTTTTTTTGCTATTGGAAGATTTCACCAATTATAACATGTAGCCCTGTAATCTTTTCTATTCTTTTGATGGTGTGGTTATGTCACAGGTATGAAATGCATGTATGTGTCATGCACAAATTCTAATCTAGTTTGTTTTTCACTTGATTAAAAGGGAGAAAATCTTCTAGTTCTATGTGGAGCAAATAATATTATCCCTACTATTAATTATTAATAATTCTAGGACTGCCAGAGTTGGCTGTTGAGTAGAAGAAGGTTGATTATTAAATATATAATATAAACTTATTCAATTCCTTACATTATGTTTTCCCATGACATCCAAGCCAACTGGGAAACACGTTTCGCTTAATGATGGAAATTTCAAGGGAGTATACAGAAGATTTAGCTAGGTAAAATTTAGGTGAAGGTCAGATTGTGCACAATGTTCTGCAAATGTATCTCAATTTGTTTTGATGGATTGCACTTGACAATTCATTAGGACCTTATGAATAAACATTAAAAGGTAGATTTCATTAGCAAAATCATGGTTCAGCCCTAAAAGGTCTATGCCTTTAGAATAATAACACTGAACACAATACTTTTCAGACACTTAACTCACAAAATATTTCACAAGAGTTCAATGTGAACACATGCCATTTTAACTTCTCTATAGTAGTTAAGTTTTAACTGAAGAATATATATATATCTTTCTCTTCAATCAGATTATCAATGTTCACTAACCTCCTATAGTATTCTTCTGTATTTTACTTCTACCTTCCACTTTCTTATCTTAAATTTTTGTCACCAATAACTATACCATTTTTAAAGTTTTAGCTTTTATCACTCCACTGCTAGACCACTACCTCCTTAGCATTTTTTCTGTTATGCCCATCCTAATATTTTCTTTTTTTTTTTTTTTTTTGAGACGGAGTCTTGCTCTGCCGCCCAGGCTGGAGTGCAGTGGCCGGCTCTCAGCTCACTGCAAGCTCCGCCTCCCAGGTTCACGCCATTCTCCTGTCTCAGCCTCCCGAGTAGCTGGGACTACAGGCGCCCGCCTCGTCGCCCGGCTAGTTTTTTGTATTTTTTTTTTAGTAGAGACGGGGTTTCACCGTATTAGCCAGGATGGTCTCGATCTCCTGACCTCATGATCCGCCCGTCTCGGCCTCCCAAAGTGCTGGGATTACAGGCTTGAGCCACCGCGCCCGGCCCATCCTAATATTTTCTAAACCTTTTCAAAGCTTCAAGTCCATTAACCCTACTCCTCTTATACAACAAACAAACAACAGCAAAATCATAATGACTTCTCTCATTTAAAAACCACTAAGTTTTTGAAGGTGAGCCCTGAAAAATCAGGAGTTAAAACAGTTGGTCTATGTTTGTCTTGCTCCTTTTGGGAGGGTGGTGGAACTGCTTTGAGGGAAAAGGAAGAGAAAAAGGTACAGATCCAGGCCCTTGGAACTGGACTTCCAGTTAAATATTTGTTAGGAGAAAAGATCATTATCTATTGAATAAACTTAACAAGATATTCCCTGCCCAAAGGATTTCTTATACTAAATAAACCCCAAAATCTCTGAAATTGAGCTTTCTAAATAATATCATAACTCACACAATTGTCTGAAATATAAAATGCATGTGTTTCATTTGCTAAAATTCTGCTTTCTGTGTGAAATGATTTGCCGACATAATTAGAGACTCAATTTGTTATTCTGGGCCAGACAGCACATGTCTGATGCGTAGAGACGGGACCTAAGAAGTTGTACCCGATGTCTTAGATCTCGTTCTAATTTTTTGAGCCCCTTTAATGACCAATTACTTGAAATTTTTTAGCATTATCTTCATCCCTGATTCAAGTAATACTGATTATCTGATACTTCGATTTAGCTCATGCACTTGACATTTTACAGAATTCTGCTTCACTTCAATGAGTATGTTTACTTTCTTAGTTGGCTAAACAAATATTTTGTACATTCTCTTACCTCCTTCAAAATCTAACCCATCAAACTCACTTTACTCTTAACAACAGGCATATAATTAAGTGTTTTTTTTTCTGTAATCCCACAGTGCAAAAATGTCAGCTATGGTATTAATAAGAAATATATTTGGTCTTTGCCTCCGGTTCCTGTCCCAAAGCACCCGAAACCCTGGAAATTTCCTGAGTAATAGAAATGTATTTTGTTATGTCTAAGGATTCCATTTTGATCATACGTGAATTTTTGTCATTGAGGTGACTTAGCGTGAGGCCCATTGATAAACCCCAAATGGGGCTGGGCACCAGAAAGACCAACTGAAGAGAAGGCTGAAAGTTTTTGACCCACCTACCAATTCTAGGAAGGAATGTGGAGAGCAGATGACACTCCGCAAAAATTATTGGACAGCAAGCTTTGATGCGCTTCTGAGTTAGTGAATGCATCCATGTTCTAGAAAGGTGTGTACTTCAACTCAAAGGGACAGAAATTCTCACACTGGGACCCTTCCAGACCTTCACCCTATGTACTTTCATCTGGTTGTGCATCTGTATCTTTTATAATATCTTTTATAATAAACCAGTAAATGTAAGTAAAATGCTATTCTGATTTTTGTGAACTATTCTAGTAAATTATGGAAGCTGAGGAGGAGGTTGCAAGAACCCTTATTTTAAAGCTAGGCAGTCAGAAGTACAAATGATCTGGACTTGTGATTGACCTCTGAAGTGAGGGTACTCTTCTGATACTGAGCCCTTGACTTGTGGAGTCTGATTCCAACTCCAATTATAGAGTGTCAGAATTCAATGATTAATAATTCATAGGGCACCTACTTGCTATCTCAGATAATTGGTGGTTGGTGTTAGAAAACAACCTAGATGAAATTAACAACTGTAACTAGACTATCACTCTCTTCGTTTCCTCCTCTCCAAGTGAATAATACATTCCTGAACTAATCTAAGGCTAACTCCTCTCTTTGTGTCCAAGATTTGATATATTCTAATCGTTTTAAATATTTTGCTCTTCCACTTACTGTCATTGTCTGCATCATCAAATTAACTTTCTCTATTTGATCATCTTTATTAGCTAACATGGTCTATTACTTTCACTAATATGTTTTTACATTTAATGGATAACCTTTCTTTACTTGCCACTAAAGCAGGTCTCTATTCTAGAATATCTGTTGGAAGAGTTGTCCCAAACAATACCCTCTCATTTCCTACTTCCTTGTCCTCCCATAATCCAGAGAAATCAGACCTCTTACCACATCATTCCACTAAAATCCATGTTGTAAACTATCTTCTATGTTCATCATCCTTGACCATTTAACTGCATCTGGTAGGCATGATCTCTCTTATCTCTTTGAGAAAAAAAAAAAATTAATTTAGCTTTTATGACAATATGATCTGTTTTCTGTCTAGATCCAACTGCCTCATCTCTATCTATTTTGCTGGACCATTTTTTAAAATTATTGTTAAAATTTAGAGTACCCTAAAGCTTGACCCATTGCCCTCTTCATTTCTCCACCTACACTTCTTTTTATGAGTTCCCTCATGCAGTGCCGTCAATGAAATTAACATCATACATCACAAGCATCACACGTATATTTCAATTCCCAATTCAATGTTTCCATTTTAATAATTTATTCAGATATTGCATACTTAACTTGTCCCAAATCAACTTATCATAGTTGATTCAATTCCTAATCATTTTCTTTCCCTTCCCAATAATCTTTTTTTTTTTAATTGCCTGTAGAGATGAGTCTCCCTATGTTGTCCAGATTGGTCTTGAACTCCTGGGTTGGAGCAATCCTTCCACCTCAGCCTCCTAAAGTACTGGAATTATAAGCCTGAGCCACTCCACCGGGTCCCCAATAATCTTTTCTAGTATGCACTTACTCACTCAAGCTGGCATCCTTAATCCCACTATTTCTCTCACCAAGGCCTTTATTCTTACAGTTCTCATTGTCTTGAAACCTGACCCTGCACTCCCACCCCTAGATAACTGGGAAGTCCCTCTCATCATTAACTTCTTACTTCAGATGTTAACTCTGCTAACAGTATTTTTTTCTGATACTTCTAATCTAAAATAACCCTTCTTTATCTATTTGTTTCTTCTAAATTATTTTATTTTCTTTGGAAAATTATCATTGTTAAAATTCTTAACGTATTTGTTTTTTCTCACTTCTTGCTTCAACATGAGAAGTGTCAGAGAATGGACCTTGTTACCTTTGTTCAGAGCTATTGTACAGCACTTATCCAACATACACAAAATTGTTTTGGTATGAAATAATTAATATGCTGCCAGAAAATCAATGTCTGATTTACAGCTCTACCGGTAACTAAGTTCATGACCTTCAATAACACACTTAACTACTGTGCATTTGTTTCCTCATCTGTCAAAATAAGCATATTAATAAACACCAATTTATAGCACGCTTATAGAATGTATAATATAATGTCAAGCATGATATTTGATACTTATGATTAATGTACAAATTTTTAAATACCTTACCTTAGGCAAAGTATGTATAATGTAAAATGTCTAGTTGAAATGTGGATGTAAATAATCTAAATTTATTCATTTATATTTGGAGATCTTATAATATGTAAAAGCTCTGTTCCACACATTAACACATATATTCTTCATGATAATGCTACAATATAGATCTATTAGTTTTCCTATTTTACAGATTAGAGAAAATTGAGATACACAGAGGTAAGACTGTTATTGATACCTACTTAGGTATAAAGTGGTCTGAGATAGATTTCCTTTTGAGCAATCTGGCTTTAGAAAAGCCCTCTTATCTATCAAAATATATAGACATAAAAGTTTTTTTGCATCTTCAGGCTCATTCATGTGTGTGCATAGGTACTCGGGTGTGAGCATACATGTGTGTTGTGAGAAAATAAAAAGAAAGAAATACAGTAAAATTGAAAAGGAGTAAAAGATATTTGATAAAATAGATACTGAACTTGCCCAATTTTTTATTGATAAATGAATAAATTTTAAACAAAGGATTTATTTTTTCTCTTTTTCTCCTCTAAATTTTCTAAGGGAATGCATCATTGTTTTATGATCACTGTTATTTGCGTTGAAAAGATGACAAATGATGAAAATAATAAAGTTCCAAAAGTACTTTGACTCTGGAGTCACCAGACCAGGTATTCATGGTAGATGCTGCATTCTCATTTAAATGTTCATGTCATTGAACTACATTTCTTCATTTTATTATGATACGAAATTAAGTAGTGCCAAAGCATATTCACAACATTTAATTATGTTGATCATTTCTTTCTTTAAAATTATATTAAACTGTTTTAGTCTGTATTTTTTTATGGAGACTAACAGCTTTTTAAAACACTAAATTATTTCTTCTTACTGAAGCAAAATAATATCTAAATTGCCTAAACAGTTTTATAGACATAACTGAATGTGCAGAGGGATTCCTGGGGTTGTAGCTGTGTGACTCCCATTATAGTCCATGAGGATCACTGACTTTATCAGGAATCACACAGCTAAAGCCTCATGTAACACTTCACAAAACTTGAATTAGGGCCTTTCTATGTAAAAAAAATCATATTGTACCTTCAAGAACACGCTGGGATTATTTGTACATTTTCTTCTTTTATCTCCTGGATTTACATCCTTTTTTAGACCATTTTTTGATTAAAAAAAAAGAAAACTTTTAAAAGTTGATTTTGGTTTTTCATAAGTAAATGTGTTTATAAGCAATGAAGATAATTTTGTAAAATCAATTTCATTTAAACTGATTAGATGTCTAGGTAAAACTAACACAGTAACATACCATCCTTCCTGAAAGTCATCTAATACAATAAAATAGACAAGGAGTACAATAAAACTATTTTAAAAACTGGGAAACTAGCATAACTCATAACTAGCATAACACATGAGGCAATACTATATATATATATAGAGAGAGAGAGAGAGAGAGAGAGAGTATCTGTATGTTTGTCTATATAATATATATGCAGATCTGTATATACACATCCCCATACTGCATGTATATAGTATCATCTCATATAGATCTGTATGTTTACATAACATAAAATGTTCCAGAAGCATTTAATTTATCACTATGATGGTTAACTTTATATGTCAATTTGACTGGGGTAAGGGATGCCCAGATAGCTGGTAAACATTATTTCTGGGTGTGTTTTTGAAGGTGTTTCCATAGCAGATAAGCATATGAATTGGCAGACTGAAGCATTCCAGTCTGGGCAAGAAAGAATCTGTCTATAAAATTAAGATAAAAAAAAATCGTTTTGAACCAAGTAGCTGCTTTTCATAGGAAAACAAACCTATAATAGAAAGGATATCTCACTCCTTTTTCAAAACATATGTTGTTGGAGCATAGATTTTTGCTATGATGGAGCAAATATATAAATACAATTATAAAAAAATTTAATCTAAAATATTTTGGAAGAATTCAATGCTAAAATAGAGAAAATATAATGTTTATAAATTTTACTAGCTACAAATGAAAATTTCTCATACAACTAAAATATAACAAATCCATGCAAGCTAAAAATAACTGGAGAAAATATTTGCAAGGTATATTGAGAAACACATTACCAGTGCCCAAGAAGTTTCTTATTGTATGATCATCACATTTTTTGTGTGTGTACAAATTAACTGTGATTATGCCTTCTAATACCATAGACTACTTTTGCAGGTTTTTGATATTTGCACGCATGGACTCACACAACATAAATTATTTTGTATCTAGCTTTTTGGTTCAACATTATGAAATTCATTTATGTTATATATAACTGTCGTTTGTGTATTATCATCTGTCTAAAGGGATATTTGACTGGATTTGCTGATTAATCTTGTGAAATTTAACTGATGAATATAAACCGATGTTTTAATCAATTCAGCCATTACTAAAATCTCTGAGTTTAAATTTTTTGAAGTAGGAACATATGTGTGAAATGCTTTCTTTCTTGCAAAGTCTATTTCACTAAACAAATAGAGGAGAAATTTTAACAAATTAATTTTCAAACATAATGTTGAGAATTCTACCTCTCTCCATGATGTAGTAAAATAGAGCATATTTATCACCTCACCTTCAAGTAACCAACGAACTAGACAAAACATGCGTAACAAGAGTTTTCACATAGTGGACAATAGATAATACAGGACATTTACTCCTGAGAGAATGGAAGTACCTGGGATGAACCACAGAACTGGCTGAGTTAACTGATTACAGAGAGATTATAGGCAGCAGTAACACTGTTGCAGAGTAGAAACACTAGAAAAGGCCAGAGGTTCCCCAGAGTTGAGAACATGAAGTTCAGAGCTCAATAAGCTCAGACATCCAGAGATCGCATGCTAGAGTACCAAAGGGGAGAAAACTGCAGAGAGAACTCTGGAAATCCAAAGAGAGTTCCTCTCAAGTCTTTAGCTGAATAGTGAATAGGTCATAGATGAAAAGAAACAGAGCCAGGGAAACAACCACTAAAAAGGAGCATGTAGAGAAATCCTCAGAGCTCAAGAAGACCTGCAAATAATTCAGGTACTTATAAGAGTAGAAATATCTCCTATACTAGAAGCATCAAGTGAAGTTCTGAGAAGGATATTGCCTTAGTAGTGGCACGGAAGTAGCCCTGGACTTTGTTGTATCTGCAAAACTTAATAACAAACCTCTAAGGATCAAGCATTTCCTAGTCACATAACCAAATTCCACAACAAAGTTCCATAATAATAAAAAGTATACTGAGTATTCAGCATTCAATCATGCAGACATAATGTTTGTCATCTGATAAAAAAATTAGCAGACATGCAAAAACGTAAGTATATTTAACTCACGGTAAGGAAATCAATTATTAGAAATAGATTCAAAAATGATGGAGATTATAGAGGTAGTAGCCAAAAAATTAAGAGAGCTATTAAACGTATACTACATCTGTTTAGGAAGGTGAAAGCATTAGTTTGAAGGAAAGCATTAGTTTGAAGATGACAGAAGCAAAAGATCAAAAATTAAAAGTCCCAAATTAATCTTCTGGAGCTAAAGATAACATTTTAACGGAATATTAGAAACTTTAGAAGAAAAAAAGTAGTACATAGCAATAGAAACTATTCAATTATGTAAACTGAGGAAGTTCTAGACTTCTGTGGTATAACGTTGTTCTCACAGGTAGCAATAATGTCCTAAACCCCAAAAGTTTTGTTAAAAGCTATACTTTATGTTGTGTGGAACTGAGAAACCCATATTTTCATGGTGCTTTTTTCACCACAATAAAATAAATAAACTATTGATACATACAACATGGACAATTCTCAAAATCATTATGCTGCACTTTTTTTGAAAGCCAGGCTGTGTGATTCCATTTGCATTAAATATTTGAAAATGCAAACTAGTATATAGTGACATTTAGATTATATATGTGTGTGTGTGTATATATGTATGTGTGTGTGTGTGTATATATATATATATATATACATAGGTATCTGGAGATATAATGGAGGGAAGATGAGTTTCAAAAAAACATGAGGAAATATTTGGGATTGATGGAAATTTTTTATTGTGATGGTGGTTTCACACAGACATCATTGTAAAACTGTACACTTTATTGTACATCAATAGTACCTCAATACAACTAAAAATATTTTAAATGTATACATAATGGAGCACTGAACAATAAAAAAGCCATGTTTATTTATTTGCCCTTGACCTGTTGTATTGGTGGGCTCTCACAGTCACCAGGGCAGGTTAAACTCGTGACTGGTGTTCTGTGTTTTATTGCTGTTCCTGGGTTAACAGCAACACATAGTGATCTCAGTTTTGTAAATAGCATTAGAGTTATACTTCAGACATCTCCTAGAAAAACGATTGAGTCATTCTAGCTAAAAACTTTAGTTTTCAATGTTGCTCTTTCCCTTGGGAAATGATGGTGTGGGCAGCAACCCTTAGATATTGGCTCGTTCTCTTGTTTTGTACCAGAAGTTTATACTCAGGTAAAAACAGATAGATAGATAGGTAGATAGATAGATAGATAGATAGATAGATAGATAGATAGATAGATAGACAGACAGACAGATGATAGATAGATAGAAATGTTGCTGTTCAACTTACCAAACAACTTGAAGGAAATTGTAAAATTCTTTGCTTAACTTTCTCACACCTCAGGCTCACTCCATGTTCCATGAAGAGAAGTATTCTTTTCATTTTATTCACTAGCACAAATGGTAATATACTTGGGTCCTTGAGCTATTAAAATATAATAGGGACTTGATAAACATTTGTTGAATAGGTTCATAACTAAATTACTTAGACAATAGTGCAGCACTTTTCTGTTCTGTGTCTCAAATTCACCTTCCCCTCTCTTCTCAACAGCTTAACTGCCTCACATTGCTCATTAAAGGCAAAAACATACTACGTTCAGTTTGACAGATCATAGTATGTTTTCACTCACAAGTACAACATTCCTCATGCTTTTTATGAAAGTCTTATTAAACTTTTACATGGTAGACCCAACTCTAAGTGATCAGATCCAGTTGATCTGATTTCTTGAAATCTGCGTATTTGGGGAGCCTCCGAGGAGACAAAGATATTTACATTGGATCTTTTGAGAAACACTGCTGTGGCACAAATAGAACGTTTACAACAAGGTCCTGAGCTGAATGTTAGAAATAGGTGAGCTACTATTTAGCTACTTACAAGTGGGAGCTAAATGATGAGAAGACATGGACACATGGAGGGGAAAACAGACACTACACTGGGGCCTACTTGAGGGTAAAGGATGGGTGGAGGGAGAGGATCAAAAAATAATTATTGGGTACTAGGCTTAGTACATCCAGTACTAGGTTGGGTGACAAAATAATCTGTACAACAAACCCCTGTGACACAAGTTTACCCATATAATAAACCTGCACATGTACCCCTGAACCTAAGATAAAAGATAAAATTAAAAGAGAAATAGGTGAGCTAGAAATGTCAACAGCAGCACCACGCAGTCAGCGGTACATCCCACAGGGTTGGCATCCTGGGAGCAGCTGCAGCAGCGTGCAGGATCATGCAGGAAGAGGGGTAAGAATGAGAAAGAAAAGGAGGGTGCCATGGTGGGGAAGCAGTTCCAATACAATGTCAGCAGGAATGACTTCTTCACCTCCTTCGTGAAGTTCATGTCCAGGCATGCCACCGTCAGACACCCTGACCAGAAGACTGAGAAAATCCAGCTAAAGAATATTAGAAAATGTAGGTAAGATATATGTGGCATCATTACCAAAATATTATTTCTAAAGATAAAAAATAAGGTGTGCTTCCAGAGAGTTACTGATTTCATTTCTTACATACAAAGATTACAAATAATATCAAGAAGATGGTATTATGACATTTTAAGCTTTAGCTTAAAGAAAGAACTGTAGAAGAAAGTTTTTAAAAATTATAATGGCTGTTACAAAATACTATCCAAGAAAACAATGAAATAAAGTGATATTCATGAGGACAGCCAAAGCTAACACTACTTTAACTGATGAACAGTCCTGAGAACATAGAAAGAATTTGACGATATAGCAAGTCCTCGAGCCATAAACTTTAGCAGTGCTTTGATAGGTTTGAAAGTCAATAAGAAAGACGTAATTTTTAGTTTTTACTCAATGTATGTTGAAATTTATGGCTATCTATTCAGTTTGTCTGTGTTCTTGGTTATATCAATGTGCTAAAGAGACCAGATCCTAATGTTCATAAGACAGATTTGTGTATAATTTGTTCATTGAAATCAAAACGTAAGTATGTAATATTTTGTTCTTAAGTTTAGCTGAATTTGAGCCCCAATATAACAACAATCTACTTAGCATACTAAGTGATAATATTCTAATACTATAGCTGATAAGAGATGATTAACTTTAACAACGAAGCCCCTATTAGCTACCCAGTTTGAAGAATAGAATTCTATAACTGTCTCATATGGCTGTGATTAAAATCCTTAGATGCTTGAAAACCATCAACAATTTATGTTAAGATAATATCATGTAGTACTTCGGGAAAAAAATTATATAATCTCCCCCAAAATAAAAGTGAACCAAAGTTGAGGAGCAAACCTTTTGTTTCAAACTTGGTATCCTTAGAAACTTTATGAAGCTGTCCTATGAGATTGCCACTTACTGTTGTTGAAGAGGATGGTTGAAATGGACTGTAATGATAAATTAGGACATTGCAACTATATAGAATTTATAGAAATCTAAACAATCATATCATCCCAATCTATTGACCTTGAAGATGAGAAATATGAATATGTATAACTATACTTGAGAAACGTTCTTATGCGATTGTAAGCCAAAAATTGCAAATGGTAGAGAAAGAAGATAGTATCACAGAAGACTCCTTGATGCAGAATTGGTTAAATTTTCAAGGTAGGCAATGGCAGACGTTTGAGAAAGACCAATTTACCTGCACTGCAGAGAAATAACCAGGATAACATAGACAAGTTGATACTGACAAGAACAAATCAAAGAAGAGGTTGGAAATAGAATCCTAAGTATCTAAGAAAACTGCTAAATCTATATATATATATATATATATATAAGCGCTCATGCCATTGTTCCAGTGAAATAGGATCTACAGAATCAGGTAGATGGGGTTACTATGAGTGAAACTGCAGTAAACAAAGATGAAGTAAAAGTTTCAGGCAATGACAGTGATTTTGAAAACGAAAAAAAAAAAAAAAAAAAAAAAAAAACCACAGAAAAAGAAGAGAGGTTCCCAAAATAAAAATGATGATGCTAGTAGCAGAGATTTTGATGAAAAACACGATGAAAAAGAAATCAAACCTCACGCAACAGAGTGTCAAGAAGTACATCCAAGTATACAAGGGAAGAAGAGAGCTTTACTGGAAATCAAATCATCTTAATCATCTTATTTATAGCCTGTACTTTCCTCAGAACAAACCAGAATGATGGTAGCTACACATTTTAGTTAGGAAGGAACAGATTAATATCTAGATGATATCGCATGAATATCAAGTGTATAAGGAAAAGAGAACTGGAGTTTTCTTCACCAGGTAAACCTGGAAATTGTCAATATAGAAAATGAAACACAGTGGGTGAAAAATAGGATCGCCTAGATCAGGACAAGAATTAGCACTTTGAAGATCGCTTTAAGAAGTCTGATAATATTTACATGCATTTCAAAATGTTATTGATTTAGGAATGTATAATAATCTGCAGATAGTACAGAACTGATTTGAAGGAAAGTATTCAATTTTTTAGCAGACATATTTACCCTAAACAAATTAGGCAGTGGAGATGTCTTGTTAAGCCTGAAAAATAGCTTAAAGACTGTAAAAGCTTTTCAAATGTAGTATAGCATATTTGTTTGATTTCACATAATGAAAAATTATTTTTTAAATTGTGTATCTAGAAATGTGGACTGTGTGTTGTCTGATTAACTTATAGTCCCAGTTTTAAAAAAACAAGTACTTAAAAAGCATTTTAAAAATGAGCAACCATTTGCATTCTGTTTGCTTTTTGTAAACATTTTAACGTAAACACCTCAAGTATGTTTTCAGTAATATCTGCTTAAATTTTGATTTCTTCATAAGTGCTCTTATTTATTTTATTTATATTTTGTAGTATATTTATAACAAGCATATGTATAAAAGCTTCATTCATAGTTTTACTCTTTTTTACTCTCTTTTAAACGACTTAGCTTTTTTTATATTTTACATAATATAAAGAGCTACATTTTGGAATATGCGTTGCTTAATTATACAGTTATCAAAAAATTATGAAAATGACCCAATAAAGTCAAAATGTCTGTATTTCAGCAAAACAATGCAAAATCTAATGCTTTCATAAGCTAAATGCATAAAAGATTATGAGATAATGTATTATCTGAAGTTAGTGGCTTATTTGTACATTTTATTAAATGTACAATATAAATGTAGAAATATATATTAGTTTTTAATATATGCCATTAACAGAAACTCTTTCAAGGAAAAAACACAGCATGTAAAGAAAACATTTAAAAATTTTTCCCTTATCTTGAATTACAGTCAAAAAATGTTGCCTTCAGTTGTTTGTGATGGCATCTTTTTCCCCCCACCAAAACGAATATATATAATGAAGTCACTTATCTATTTTTTTCCAATTGAAATATTTATAACTTTGTATTAGTCAGGGTTCTCCAGAGAAACAGAACCAATAGAATACACACACATACACACATATGTATAGAGAGATTTATTATAAGCAACTGGCACACACAATTATAAAGTCTGGCAAGTACCAAATCCTGCAGTGTGAATCAGTTAGCTAGAGATCTAGAGGAGCTATGGTTTAGTTCCAGTCAGAATCTAAAGGTCTGAGAACCAAGAGACTTAAAACTATAGTTCTAATCTGAAGCCTGGCGGGTTCAAGACCCGGGAAGAGCCAATGTTTTATTTCAAGTGTGAAGGCAGGAAAAGAAGCTGATGTCCCAGTTGAAACACCATCAACAGGAAAAATTATCTCTCACTCAGGGGAGGGACGGCAGTTTTGTTTTATTCAGGACTTCAACTGATTGGATGAGGTCCACCTGTATTATGGAAGGCAATCTAATGCTTTACTCAGTCTACTGATTTAAATATAAATCTCACCCAAACACATCCTTTCCGAAATACTCAGAAAAAATGTTTGACCAAATATCTGGGCACCCTGTGGCCCAGTCAAGTTGAACATGCAGTCAATCTTCATAAATACTGTATGGAAGTATACTAGTGTCTCTATGTAGTATAGAAAACCTGAGCATGAATTTCCACTTTAAACAGTGCAGCTTATAAGGATAATTGTTATACAAAATAGACATTTATGCAAATGAGTCAATTATGTAAGATTAATGAATTTACTGTTAAATCTTGAGTAATCACAAATTTACAATATTACAGAAATGATTACAACACATTGATCCAGAGAAATATCATTGATTTGTTCCATTAAAAGTACAAAGACTAAAGTACCGTACTAGAATACAAATTTGTGACCTTGTTTACTCAAAAGTTGGACGCTATACTCAAGTTTACCAATTAATTATGCTATTAAAGTAGCTGAAACATAATTTGGAAATGGAAAAAGGTGAAAGGATTTTTGTTAAAGCTATTGAGAATAATACTAAAACCCCACAAATTGCAATTTTTAAGAAAAACTTTAAAAATCCCCAAATCACATTATTCAGATAATATATGATATTTTTTATTAACTAACTGCCCAACACACCTCAATAATACATTTCTCCTACATCTTGACTACATATTTTGATTACCTCTTTAAATAATTAAAATTTGATAATATTTGCATAGAGAAAATATTTAACTTGATTGAATGATAGATCAAATTTGTTATTTTGTTTGCATTACAAGGTATTGCCACTTTTTTGGTATCATTATGTGTTCCTCTGTAACTTTATTTCAAAAAGGTATATTTTAAAGTTGGGAAAAGTAATGTAGTACATTTTTTAAAAGATATTTTGCTCTAAAAATAAAAGCTTAGCTCTGAATTTGGATTTATTCTGAGTTAAATGTTAGAGATAAAATGGTAACCTAGAAAAGACCTGTATGCCAATAATTTTCATTAACTAGTGGAAATACCATAGTTTTACCATCTCCTAGTTACACTTTTTGTGTTATCTAGGGGTGGAATATAACACAATAAAATATTTTAATATATTAGATTACTTAGGGCTTTCTAACATGAACAGCTAGAATAATCTATATTATTTGAAGGAGAAGAAAATTCACAGACTCTATATTTAAGAAATCTGAATTGGCATGGCATAAATTAGATTCATAAATCAATTTATGTTTCCAAATCAGTTTTGATTCCATTAATTGGTTCTTAGGACCAGAAATACAATTGAATGAGTAAAATATTCTGGTCCTAGTAAAACAGAACACTGTTTTACATCAAAACAGGTTATCAGTTTCTGAAAATATGATAGACCAGATATGTGAAGATAAGTTCTAGGATAACGCTTATCTTATATTTGAACATGCGTCATAAGATATATATTAACAATTATCTTCAACTACATTGTTAGTTGGAGAGATAGCAAGAGAAATCCAAAGAAACCAGAATCAAGAATATTGGGAGGCTGAGGTGGGAGGATCACTTGGTCCCAGGAGGTCAAGGCTGCAGGGAGTCATGTATGTGACACTGTAATCCAGCCTGGAGGACAGAGTGAGAACCTGTCTCAAATAAATAAAATAGTAATAATAAAATTTGAAAGAATGCATATAAGTAAGCTTGCATCAAAGGCGGAATTGCATCCAAGCTAGAACCTGTGAAATAGGTTCAATCTTTTCTTTCAATGTTGCAAACAAACTTTTTGCGTTGGCTGTGATTGTCACAATACTGAGAAGCATACACTTCTGTGTCTGCTTTTAAATCCAGGTCATGAGAAGTTTCTCCATATCTAATCTAAATCATTCTCAAAGTTTTGTAAGCTTCTTTGCCTACAATCAAACAGATTCTGTTTTTGTTTTTTGTTTTTTGTGTTTTTTTTTTTTTTTTTTTTTTTGAGACAAAGTCTTGCTCTGTTGTCCAGGCTGGAGTGCAGTGGCTCGATCTCTGCTCACCGCAACCTCCGCCTCCCAGGTTGGAGTGATTCTCCTGCCTCAGACTCCTGAGTAGCTGAGATTACAGGCAAGCACCACCATGCCTGGCTAATTTTTGTACTTTTAGTAGAGAAGGGGTTTCACCATGTTGGTCAGGCTGCTCTAGAACTCCTGACATGATCAAGCAGATTCTTAAACACCTTCTATCACTTTGTTCTTGTTCTTCATGATTGAAGCTATGACAACATGAGACTGATAAGCAATAACCACCCCTGATTTTCCACCTTTGTAGTCCCTAATCACTTTTAATTTTGTTACCCAATCACTTATTGACAACATCCACCTATTGACAACATTACTCATGGATTTTGTATGCCTGTGGATCATGATGAACAAAACAACACAAGATTAAACCAAGCACAAGAGAAAATGAAGCAATCAAGTTACACCATAAATGAGATGTATGTGGCTGCTGCCAACATAACACAGCAAACTATTTTTACAGTAAACATTTTTATAGCTAGAAAGAGTACACTTAAAAATGATGATGAAAAGTATAATATAGTAAATACATAAACCAATAACATAGTCAATTATTATCAGTATTGATGGAAGCAGCGGCCCATCTGCAGTAGACACTCCCATGACACTGGCTGCAGTGAGGGAGGCATGGCCAGGGCTGTGTGCTCCATGGAGCCAACAAGAGCTGGGAACAGGGAGAAACTTTGCCTGCTTCCAAGTTGGAGGGGTGGGTGCCTTGCCCTCCTGGGTGCAGATGCACTGCCCAGCCATAGCTGCAGATCTGGGCATCCCTGTGCTCTTTGGGAAGGCCCCCACCCCTGCAGGCTCAGAAAGGCCTGCCCCCACTGCCTGGACTCCCCTTACTCCTGTTCTCCACTTTGATTTTGGAGCAAAGTTGAGGCTGAGCTCAGACACTATCACAACCCATCCAGTTGTGCCTGTGCTCAGGGTGGTGCTGACGTGACAGTTCTCTGCTGCCTTGGCCCCCTCCAGACTTTGGGCCCTGACAAGCACAGGAGAGAGGCTGAGTGGGGGGTACTAAGGACGGCTCAGCACAGACCTGCAGGCATCCCTTGGCCTGAACAGCCTGGACTCTGTGGATGGCACACTGATGGCAGCAAGAGGCTGACAGGCTCCTGGGTGGAAAGGGGTGGTTTCCCAGTGAAGCCCCACCTTCAGGCCTGGTACAGGCTGCCAATTCCATGGACTGGAGTGAGAACATATGGTGCTTTTTCCAGGCCCACCCATGGCTATTCATGGACCAATCACACACACTTCCTCCCCTCTGAAGCCCATAAAACCCCTCTCTGCTGAGAGCCGAACAGAAGTTAGGATGTCCTGCCTGTGGAGAGGACCTACCCACTGTGGGTCTCCTGTCTGTCTAGTCTGCCCAGAGCTAAAGGGATGTTGGGAGGACCTGCCTGTGAAGAGGAGCTAACCACTGTGGATCTCCCCTCTGCTGAGAGGTGGACACTCATTGAGATGACCTGCCTGTGGAGAGGAACTACCCACTGTGGGTCTCCTTTGAGCTGCTCTGTCAATAAAGCACTTCTTTGCCTTGCTCACCCTACACTTTTTTGCGTACCTCATTCTTCCTGGAAATGGGACACAGCAAATGACAGGGCTAAAAGAGCTATAACACAAACTGAAACACTCCCCTTGCTTGTCATGTTGCAGGTAATGAGAAGGAGTGAAGAGAGAAGGAGAGAAGAGCTGTGGCCCTTTGAGGACCCCAGACCTAGCAGCTCCCTGACCCAGGGTTGTGACACCCTATTTGGGACTCTGTGATTTCTGGAATCTTCTAGCTTTTTGGTGCCACCACATTCCCCAGTGCCAGCCATGGAGGCTGCTTGTGGTATGCCCAGCCCAGACACAGTCTTACAGGGAACTGATACCTATGCTGGTGCCTGGAGCTGCCCTCCCCACTGAAGCCAATATGCCTGGCTATGCACAGTGGCTGGACCCCACACTTGCTCACTCACAAACCCCTCTTTGTTCCACGTCTGTCTCACCCTTGGCAGGTGTGGCATCCAGGCCAGTAGGATGAGCTGAACACAGCCTGCCAGGCTGAATGGATGAAATGAGCCAAACAGGCCTTAGCAAAACTCAGGCAAAGGCACCACTGGCCACAGAGGTTTCTGGCTGGAAAAGCAACACCCCAAGGATCTCATGACATTATTACATGCTATATATTGAATGTAATTGTACAAGATATACTTTTGCACAATTGGCAGTGTAGTAGGATTGTTTACACTAACATCACCACAAATATGTGAGTAATGCATTGCACAATTACATTAAGATGGCTATGACATCACTAGGTGACAGGAATTTTTTAGCTCTATTGTAATCTTATGGGACCACCATCATTTATATGGTCTATGATTGTTATACTGCTCATGACTGTATAACACATACAAATAAGAGCTATCATACTGAAACATTAAGAAGCAAATACAATTGTGTCCTACAACTGTAGCCTTGAAGTCCCATTTTAAAAATATTTTTCACTAAAAGAAAATACATTGGGTGTAGGAAAAGATAGCATATGATTAAGAAATAATATTATCTTGAAAATGTGGCTATGCAAGATAGAATTTTGTGACTACCTATATATGTGGCATTGTTTCTAGAAAATCTTTTATAGTGCTCACTTCAGCAGTATATATACTAAAATTGGAACAATATAGAGAAGATTAGCATGTCCCCTGTGCAAGGATGATGCAAAATTCATGAAACATTTCATATTTTTAGGACCTCTTCAAGAATAACTACAAACAACTGCTCAAAAAATTAGAGATGACACAAACAAATGGAAAATCATTCCATCTTCATGCATAGGAAGAATCGACATCATGAAAATGGCCATATACAGCCCAAAGCAATTTATAGATTCCGTGCTATTCTCATTAAACTACCATTGACATTCTTCACAGAATTAGAAAAAGAAAACTATTTTAAAATTCATATGGAACCAAAAAAGAGCTTGTATGCTTGTATAGCCACCAAGACAATCCTAAGGAAAAAATAAAATAAAATAAAAGCTATAGGCATCACATTACCTGACTTCAAACTATACTATAAGGCTACAGTAACTAAAACCTAAAACAGCATGGTACAGGTACAGGAACAGGCAAACAGAGCAATGGAACAGAATAGAGGACCCAGAAATTAGACCACACACCTACAACTGTCAGATCTTCAACAAACCTGACAAAAACAAGCAATAGGGAAAGAATTATTTGTGTAATAAATGATGCTGGGAGAACTGACTAGTCATATTCAGAAAATTAAAACTGGATGACTTACTTACACCATATACAAAAATCAACTCAGGATGGATTTTAAAGACTTAAATGTAAAACCCAAAACTATAGAAAACCTAGTAGAAAAATCTAGGTAATACCATTCAGGACATAGGCACAGGCAAAATTTTCATGACAAAAATGCCAAAAGCAATTGCAACAAAAGCAAAAATTAGCAAAGTGGATCTTATTAAACCAAAGAGCTTCTGCACAGCAAAAGAAACAATCATCAGAGTGAATAGAAAACCTACGAAATGGGAGAAAATTTTTTTCATTCTATCTATCTGACAAAGGTCTAGCTACCTTTTTAAGTTTAAGAAACTTAAACAAATGTACAAGAAACAAAACAAACAACTCCATTAAAACGTTAGCAAAGGACATGAATAGACACTTCTCAAAAGAAGGCACATATGCAGCCAACAAACATGAAAAAGAGCTCAACATCTCTGATCATTAGAGAAATGCAAATCAAAACCACAATGAGCTACCATCTCACATCATTCAGAATGGCTATTATCAAAAAGTCAGAAAACAACAGATGCTGGCAAGGTTGTGGAGCAAAAGCAACACTTTTACACCGTTGGCGGGAGTGTAAATTAGTTCAACCATTGTGGAAGACACTGTGGCAATTCCTCAAAGACCTAGAGGCAGAAAAAAAAGCATTTGACCCAACAATCCCATTACTGGATATATACCCAAAGGAATAGAAATTATTCTATTAACATTAACATGTATGTTCACTGCAGCACTATTCACAATAGCAAAGACATGGAATCAACCTAAATGCCCATCAACGACAGACTGGATAAAGAAAATGTGCTGCATATGCACCATGGAATACTCTCCTGCCATAAAAAGGAATGAGATTATGTCTTTTACAGAAACATGGATGGAGCTGGAAGCCATTATCCTCAGCAAACTAAGGTAGGAACAGAAAACCGAATACTGCATGTTCTCACTTATAAGTGGGAGCTAAATGAAGAGAACACATGGACACGGAGGGGAACAACACACACTGGGGACTGTTGGAGGGTGGAAGGGTGGAAGGAGGGAGAGCATCAGGAAGAATAGCTAATGGATGCTGAGCTTAATACCTAGATGATGGGATGATTTGTGGGGCAAACCACCATGGCACAGATTTAAGGCAGCACACCAACATGGCACATGTATACATATGTAACAAACCTGCACGTTGTGCACATGTACCCTAGAACTTAAAGTGAATAATAAAAAAAAAAAAGTTGGAAGGAAAATAAATAAATAAATATCTTTAAAAAGAAAGAAAAACTGCAAGTGTTTTTTATAACGGCAAATAAAACCTGGAGCAATGAATATTGTTTTCAGGTGTGGGATCATGCGAAATTTGCAAATGTATAGTCATTTACTTAGTAGGAAATTCAGCATAATATGTCATAACCTCTTGAGTTGTAGATGCTCTGAACCTAGTACAAAAAAAAAAAAAAAAAGTTAATCTATTAAGCTTCATAAAACCACATAAACGTAGTTATCAAACGGGCCTTAAAGTTTCCCTAAATTTAACTAAACTTAAGACAACTTTTTTCCTACCTGTTGACCCTGATTTCCCTTTCAATTGTCCGTTGACTTTAGAAAACTTATAATTTCAAATTCTTACTGTATCCCTTTAAGATATACACTTACCTTTTCTTTCTTTTTTTTTTTTTTTTTTCCAGACACAACTGGAGTTCAGTGGCGTGATCTCAGCTCACTGCAAACTCCACCTCCCGGATTCTTCTGCCTCAGCCTCCCGAGTAGCTGGGACTGCAGGTGCACGCCACTACGCCCAGCTAATTTTTGTATTTTTAGTAAAGACAGGGTTTCACCATGTTGGCCAGGATGGTCTCAATATCCTGTCCTGTGATCTGCCCACCTAGGCCTCCCAAAGTGCTGAGATTACAGGCTTGAGCCACCACGCTCGGCCAGGAGATACATCTTTTTAAAAGCCTCTTGCCAGTTTTACAACGCAGCACTTTCTCAAAGATTTGGGAGCCATCTCTTCGAAGTGTTGTTATTAAGGAAGGAATCACCTCAACCTCCCAGTCTTAGGGGAGAGTAGAAGCCTAACTTAAATGGGCATTGATTAGCAAACACAAATGGCCTCATGAGGGACAAAAGCATTTGCAAACTCAGTAATAACTATGTGCCCCTCACATTCCCTTAATCAGCCTTCCCTGTAATGTCTTCAGTTCTTTCCTGTTAGTTCACCTAGAGCTTAAAAACTATTCTTCCTTTTATTTTGGTGAAGTTGAGTTTAGTCTCTCACCCAACTGTAATAGTGACACAGAGGTAGAAAGAAATTATTAGGCAGATAGTGAGGGTAAGACAGTCTTCGGCAAAGCCTTACTTTTAACAAAAAGTAGCCCCCAAAGTATTTCTTTTTAAACAAAGCATAGACTGAAATTTAAGCCGCCCACATGGTTAAGCAACCTGGAAGCTTGCCTGGGCAAATGCTGGGAGCTGTGCCAATAGAAAAGGGCTGAGGGCCAGGCGTGTTCAACATGGAGGCTCCATCTTCCCTTTCCTTTGTTACCACGTGTACAGTAAAGGAACAGGCAACATGGCGCTGGCCAGGTAGAGAACTCCTCTGCATAATAAAAGATTGCTGGTGGGGGTGGGGGTTGAGGGGGCGAGGTCAGCTTGCTTTTTGCGCCCTATGCAAATGGTACACCTAACCCTAATTATTTTTTTTGCACCTTAAGCAAATGACACACCTGGTCCAACCAATCTTTCATGTCCTATATAAATCAGACCCCGCTTCCTCAATCTAATCTATAAACCCCTGCATTTTTTCCATGAACAAGGAAACATGTTTGGGATCCTTCTCTCTGCTGTAGGGACCTATTTTCCTTCTTTCGCCTATTAATCTTTCGCTCTGAACCTCACTCTTTGTGTGTCTGTGTCCTACTTTTCTGTGACTGTGAGACAATGAACCTCGGGTATCACCCCAGACAACGAGAGCACTTCAATAACTTGAATACATTTTTTTTAGCCTGTTTGACTTTGCCATGTGCAATTTTTGCTTTGACAATAGCATAATAATGTTATTTATTTTTCTTCTTTCTTGTGCTTATAGAAATAATACAGATTGAATATTCTTTATCTGAAATGCTTGGGACCATAAATATTTCCAATTTTGGATTTTTAAGATTTTGGAATATTTGCATTTTACTTTCTGGTTCAGCATTCCTAATCGGAAATTCACAATCTGAAATATTCCAGTGAGCATTTTATTTGAGCATCACATCAGCACCCAAAGTTCTAGATAATGGAACATTTCAGGTTTTGGATTTTCCGATTAGGGATACTCAGCTTGTATTCAAATGCTAATTGTTAGACATATATTGGAATAAATACACGGAATCAGTGTAATGCTTCATTTTATTCTAATGTATGGTATGCATACGTGCATAAATGCATCAATATTGAAAAATTTCACCATCAACAGTATTTCCTCAACTCTAGTCCTATTTCTTTGACAACTCAAGGTTTTGATCACTCTCTTAAGTCTTGGTCCATGTATTTAGAGTTTAGAGACTACAAAGTAGAGTAACCTATTCATAGAAATATGAACAATGAAGAGTAAGATAAAGTTAAATAAACCAGATCTCAATTAACAAAGAAGTATCTGGGATACTGCTCCTTCATACCACTCATATAGTAGTTCCAGGATGCAAAGGATATGGATTTATTATTTTGCAATTGGAGTACCAGTCCATTAATTAAAGATTACTATGTACAGCAGGGGTAGCACTTTTTGTCTGAAATGTGATAAGAATTATATAAATTATATAAATAATCTCTGAATTTGCAATGGTAAAGCACATGTCATAAACCATAATACAGTTCAAAGCAACCAACTTCAATAAAAAGATCTAATGTTGTTTACAAAGTTACATTTCTAGCATAATTTTAATAGCTTCAATTTCATTGTTCTCTTTTTAATAGGACTTAGATATCTTAATATATGCTTCTAAATTACAAACTCATTTCTCTGCTCTTCATAAACAAGAGTTTTTATATGAGGTGATTAACTTTGGGAATGGCCCAATTATAACTACTTCAATATGAACCAAATTAGTAAAATAATGATTTAGAGAAACTCACAAAAGAGAAACTTTTAATCCTTTCAGAGATTTAAAGATAAAATATATTATTAGGTTACATCACAATTTTGGATTTTTTTCCAAATACTTCAATCACACATAGTGAACCTTATTAAACTATACAGCCTTTTTTTTGGACTATTCTACCCTGCTTGTATGGATTTCCTCAAAAGAAGTGGGGATTTCAGATTTTATGTTTCCTTTTTTTTGTATTTAGTCACAGTTACCTCTGTGGAAAGAGTGACTTACCCCTGCCTGTACTCTCCCTTTCAAAACAACAACAACAACAAAATACATAGCACTAAAGTTTAGTTAGCTCTTTGGGTGCCATATATCTTGATATAATATACTCAATAATTTGGACACCAGGGCAAAAGTATTTGCCATTTCCGTAGTTCAGATGTATCTACCTAAAAATACACACTGAGAATTTCTAGTAAACAATAGCCTATTCCAACCTTGTCTGTAGTATTTGCCATTTTGTATGTCACAGAGTAAGAGATAACTAATCAGAGAGGAGAATATCGTGTAAATTCCTAAGCATTAGCATATGCAAAGTCCCTAAGGCCATTTTCTCTGTATGAAATTCTCCATGCTTAGTTTAATTCAAATAGCATTCCTTTGTTAAATTTCTAATACTTTCACCCTAGACTATCTCACTGTTAAAAATTTTATATCACTTATAAAAGTGTTATTTTTGTAATACTTGCTGCAATTGTTTATGCATGTTCATGTTATCATTTGTTTGTGATCTATCTCTTCTACTAAACTGTAATACATACTTCCAAGTGACAAAAAAATAAGATCTTACTATTTTCCCATTATAATTAGATGTTTTATCAATCTTAGAAGCTATGATCTTTATTACAACAATTCATATTATTCTTATGTAAACTATACGCTACATAAGAACAGATATTGGGGTTATTTTACTTATTGATTTATTCCCAGTGCGTGAGACATATAGCCTAACACACAGTAGGAACTATATATTTCATAGTAGGTGTATGAAACAAATGATGAAATAAATGAAAAAGCAAACAAACAAACAAAAAAGAAAGTTTTTTGGCAAAAAAAAAAAACTGAATAGTATCTGAAATACTTCTATAATTTTACTACTGCTGCATTTGGCACACATTATGTCCTTAGTATGCAACAACTGCATGCTCTTCTAATTTAATGCTCTTGAATGAAATATGATGCAAATGACATGCATGAGGAATCTCAAGAGTTTAAGAAACTTGCTGATGATTAAATAGCCAATAAGTAAGAAGAGAGATAGTATTTGAACCCTGACTCATCTGTTACCTCCTTTTGTTATCTTTTGCCACAGTACAAAAGAAATAACCCAAAACTTCATAAGTATATAACAGTGTGCATTTCTTATGATCATGGGTTGACTGAATGTTAGCTGATCTAGGCTAGGAACACCTGTGGATTCTGCTGATCTCAGCCAAGCTTGTTCATGCTTTAGGGGGAGAATAGGTGTGGCTAAAGAGATGATTTCTGCAGGTGCACCTGGCCACAGAGGTTCTTCTCCACCTATTTGTCATCTTCCTTTTGAGAATAATGGAGTAATCTAGGCATGTCTTGGTGACAAAAGAGGCACAAAAGCTTCTAACAGCAAATATAACCATGTAATCCTTCCTGATTCTTTGGGGGAAATGTAATAAGAAACACAATTTCTTCTTAACCCCGAAAAAGTGCTCACAAAGGTAAAAAGAGGAAACATAATTTTATTATTGAGTGAACATTAAACTACAGTGTAATGTGTATCACAGAAAATCCATGAAGAAATTGCAAAGACAGAAAAGCTCATCTTTTTATATTGGCAACTAAATTAAAATCATTATATACACGTTCTCAGAATGAATAATAACTAGCCCTCAAGTAAGAGGATTTAGCAACACCATTTGTCACACATCATCCTAAATTCACTTGTACTTAGGATGACCATCTGTGTTAACTAATTAGCTTTAACCAGAAGAAAAATAAACTTAGTTTGCTAGGGCTGCCATACAAATATTACAGACTGCGTGGCTCAAATAACGAAACTTATTTTTGTATAGTTATGAAGACTAGAAGTCCAAGATCAAGGTGTGGGCGAGTTTGGTTTTTTTTGAGGCATTCTTTTTGGCTTGCAGACGGCAGCCT
Organism: Rhinopithecus roxellana; assembly: GCF_007565055.1. Taxonomy (NCBI): domain Eukaryota; kingdom Metazoa; phylum Chordata; class Mammalia; order Primates; family Cercopithecidae; genus Rhinopithecus; species Rhinopithecus roxellana. The sequence goes on from NC_044550.1 coordinate 138,661,048, forward strand.
TCTCCTTCACGTGGCCATTCCTTGGTCTCTGTTGCCAATATCCTGATCTCCCCTTAAAAAGACATCAGTCATATTTATAAATGCCCATTCATATTACCTCATTTACCTATCTGCAAATACAGTCACAGTCTAGGGGTTTGGACTTTGACAAATAAATTTTGGGGACACAATTTAGCCCAAAACATGACATTGTGCTTTCTCAAAAACACAACATATTAGTCTGTTCTCACACTCTTAATAAAGACATGCCCAAGGCTGGGTAATTTATAAAGGAAAGAGTTTTAATTGACTCACAGTTTCACATGGCTGGGGAGGCCTCTCAATTACAGGTGAAGATGAATGAGGAGCAACTTCACATCTTTCATGGCAGCAGGCAAGAGGGCGTGTGCAAGGGAACTCTCCTTTATAAAACCATCATATCTTGTGAGAGTTATTCACTATCATGACAACAGCACAGGAAAGAACCACCTCCATGATTCAATTATCTCCCACTGGGTCCCTCCCATGACATGTGGGAATTATGGGAGCTACAATTCAAAATGAGTTTTGTGCCAGACCATATCACACAATTTTGAGATTTCATCTAATTTTCTACAAAGGGTTAATAAAGTTATCTTTGCAAAAGGAAGTGTAGCTTTTTTATTCATATAAAATTATTTCAAAAACACAATACAAATTTGACTTATCTACAAAGATAAGGGTGTTAGATAAAAGGAGGAAACTTGTGGATATTTCTTATTAGCATATGCTTAAAATTATTTATGTTTGTTTTCTAAAACAGGATTTAAATTAATGTAATATACAAAATACATACTATAAATTAATGAAATTGGAATTATAACAATTTTAGTACAGAACACTACATTTATTTTTATGTAAAATTAAGCACAATAACATTAGGAATATTTATTTCTCCTACATTTTTCAAAATATTTTACATGAAATGGGACAATATCATTAGGCATATTTGTTTCTTTTATTTTACTTTCAACAGTTCTTAGACTGAAATAAACTTATGTAATATAAACTCTGGTGGTTTGTCTAGAAATATCTTTGTTTTTCTTTCATTTTTCAGCAGTTATACTCAATAAATAATTTTGGTTGACAGGTTTTTATGATTGAAAATATATATATATATATATATATATATATAATTTTTTTTTTTTTTTTTTGTAACGGAGTCTTGCTCTGTCACCCAGACTGGAGTGCAGTGGTTCGATCTTGGTTCACTGCAAGCTCCGCCTCCTGGGTTCATGCCATTCTCCTGCCTCAGCCTCCCTAGTAGCTGGGACTGCAGGCGCCCACCACAACGCCTGGCTAATTTTGTGTATTTTTTAGTAGAGACGGGGTTTAGTAGAGACGGGAGATCATCCTGTTAGCCAGGATGGTCTCAATCTCCTGATCTTGTAATCTACCCGCCTTAGCCTCCCAAAGTGCTGGGATTACAGGCATGAGCCACCATACCTGGCCAGTTGAATATTTAAATATGACGTTTTACTATTTTCTGGCTGCTATCATTTCTGATGAGAAATCAGCTATTATTTCATTAATTGTTTTATATATATATATACACATTTATATATATATATACATATATATATATACACAGACATATATATATATAGAGAGAGAGAGTCACTTTTCTCTTTCTGCATCGCATATTTTCTCTTTCTCAATGTTGTTATGCTGTGTTCACATGTGGTTTTATTTTATTAGATATTTACTGTACTTCTTGTATCTGTAAGCCATTATTTTCCCCCAAATTGGAAAATTTATAGCCATTATTCATACAGATACTTTTCTGCCTGGTTTTCTTTCTTTTCTCCTTAGATTGTCATTACTCAGACATGTGAATGTTTGCTATTATCCCACAGTTCTCTGAGATCCTGTTTATTTTCCTTCGATTAATCTTTTCTTCCTCCTTGTTCTTACACCGGACAATTTTTATTAATTTAGCCTGAAGTTGACTGATTTCTTCTTCTGCCATCTCTGATATGGTCTTGGACCCATTGGGTAATTTTTTTATTTGAGTTATTTTATGTTTTAACTTTAAATTCCCATTTGGTTACTTTTTATAGTTTATATTTCTCTGGTGAGAGTTTTTGCTTTTTCACTCATTATTAACATATTTTCATTTAATTATTTCCACATATTTTATTTTTTGATTTGAACATAATTATCATAGTTTCACTGAAGTCTCGGTCAGCTAAAATTCAACATCAGTGCCCACCTGGAGTCAGTTTCCAGTGACTTTTTCCCTGCATATACTTTCGATATGGTTAGGCTGTGTCACCACCCAAAACTCATCTTGAATTATAATCCCCATAATACCCACATGTCAATGGATAGACCAGGTGGAGGTAATTGGATAACTGGGATGGTTTCCTCCAAGCTGTTCTCATGATATTGAAGAGTTCTCACGAGATCTGATGGTTTTATAAGTGATTAGTAGTTCAATGGATAGACCAGGTGGAGGTAATTGGATAACTGGGACGGTTTCCCCCATGCTGTTCTCATGATATTGAAGAGTTCTCTCAAGATCTGATGGTTTTATAAGTGATTAGTACTTCCTCTTGTGTTCATTTTCCTTCCTGTCACCTTCAGAAGAAGATGCCTTGCTTCCTCTTTGCCTTCTGCTATGATTGTAAGTTTCCTGAAGTCTCCCCATTCATGCAGTACTGTGAGTCAATTAAAACTCTTTATAAATTACCCAGTCTCAGGTATGGCTTTGTAGCAGTGTGAAAATGGACTAATAAACTTTATATATTCTTGTTTCTTTCCATGTCTTGGATTTTATATCATTTAAAATTGGTATACTTTGTGGTTGCAAAACGATTTTTCAGTTTTGTTTTCCTGTTATGGTTTCATTATCATTTTGCTTTTATAAGTAGACAATTACCTTTTCTTTGATCAAACAGTAAAATTTTTTCATGGTGTTCATTCTCTGATGTCTCTGATGTTCTTTCCATGTTTTCCCCTCCCTCCCTTCCTCTCTGTATCTTTTATGTTTTAAAACATTAACATGTATATTTACTTTGTGTGAAAAAGAATTGATCAATATCCCTATGTTTCATTACCACAAGTCTCTGCTTAGTTTTTATTTTTTTCACACACTCCAATAAAATATTTATTTAATACGTTGTCATAGTTAGACATTTTATTAGTCCATATTCACACTGCTATAAAGACTTTTTATGTTTTAAAACATAAAAGATACAGAGAGGAAGGGAGGGAGGGAAAAACATGGAAAGAACATCCTTCCTTCCTTTCTTCCTTCCTTCCTTCTTTCCTTGCTTCCTTCCTTCCTTTCTTCTTTCTTTCTCTTCTTTGTTTTCACTTATGTATGGCTTCCTAAGCATATTCATAGCTTATTGAAAAGTAATTTCTGGAAAAGTTATTTTATGCTTAATACCTCAAGCCTTTAGGCCTGAGCTATGTGTAAGTTGAGAAACACATACGATGGTCCAGGAACTTTGCAAAGCTTCTCATTCTTTCAATTTTTTGCTGGACTCCCAGTGTTCTTTTCATGCATGTACTTTTTAGCAGCCAGTAAGTGATGTGTGAAGAGTACAGTCCTTCAAAAGCTCTGTTACTCAAAATCATCCACTTTATTTTTCCAAGTATTCTGCTACTTACTTCTAAGTCAGTCTATCACCTCCAGAGTGGAAGCTGTGTTTTCACTACTTGACCTAGTAATAAATTGGAAGCAGGTAATAGCAGTAGAAAGAAAAATAGAGTAAGAAAATTGAAATAGAAAGAAGACAATACAATCTTGCCTGATATAAAAAAAAACCTTATTAATGATTAAATATGTATTTTTAGTTGACTTTGCTTATTTTCTGTTGTCTTGAAATCTGTTTTCAATAATTTCATCAACATGTATACTTACTTTGTGTGAAGAATTGATCAGTATCCCTATGTTTCATTACCACAAGTCCCTGCTTAGTTTTTATTTTTTTCACACACTCTCATAAAATATTTATTTAATACAATGTCATCATAGTTAGACATTGTATTAGTCTATATTCACACTGCTATAAACAACTGCCCAAGACAGACAGGGTAATAAATAAGGAAAAGAGGTTTAATTACTTACAGTTCCATGTGGCTGAAGAGGCATCAGGAAACTTACGATCACGGTGTAAGGAAAAGCAGATATGTCTTACCTGGGGGCAGGTGAGAGAGCCCGAGCAAAGGGGAAAGAGCCCCCTGTAAAACCATCAGATCTCATGACAACCTACTATCACGAGAACAGCATGGGGGAACCCACTCCATGACTCAATTACCTCCACCTGGTCCCTCCCTTGACACATGGGGATTACAGTTTGAGATGAGATTTGAGTAAGAACACAGAGACAAACTATATTACATATATTACCTCACTAAATGTATATTCAAATTTCTAGCATTAACAAAATAGACCACTATGGAGAAAATGAGTACAGTTCTATAATTAATAAATTTCACCTTTTATAGTTTTATAATTTATTTCCATACATTTTATAGTTTACTTTTTAATATTTGAACAAACTTAATCAGTAAATATTAATGCAATAAATATTTATTGAATATTTATTATATATTAGGTGGTTAGATTCTGGTTATCCAGGAATTTATCCTCCAATAAAAATAATTTTAAAAACACATAATAATGTTATATCACAAGCGCAATAACAAATACCATTTATTAAGTACTTACTGAGTACTTACTACCTACCAGACTTTATGTAAGCATGCTTTTTATATTAGTTTATTTAGTCTTCAATACAAATTGCCAGATAAGTGTTATTAACCATTACATCCTTTATTTATTGAAAAAAGTATAAAACTGAAGCTCATGAAGATGAAACAACCTCACTGAGTAGTCCCAACTAATGTGAATATCTGACACAGGTCGTTCAAAGTTAAACTCTCCACCCATCTACTGCTATGATACATTATTATAGTGAAAATATATGCTGAATGTATTTAGTGTATTATGTTGATTAAATGCTTACCACATGTCAACAACTGCACTAAGGAGTTATTAAGAGTAAATTAATGAACATGCTAGACATAGGTCCTGCCCCATCCAGAGTCTGGGGACCTGTTTAGTGCACTAGTGACAACTGTGATGGAGAGCTAGAAGACAGAGGCTTCAACTTAATTAGGGAAATAAGGAAGCCATCATACAGGATATAGAATTAGAAATGAATCATCAATGTAAGAAAAATAAAAATGGGTAGTCATGAGAGGAGGACTGATGTTCAAAGGTATATGACATAGTTTGGTTCTGTGTCCCCACCCAAATCTCATGTTGATTTGTAATTCCCAGTGTTGGAGGAGGAATCTAGTGGGAGGTGATTGGATCGTGGGGGCGGATTTTTCTCTTCCTTTTCTCCTGATAGTGAGTAAGTTCTTAGGAGATCTGATAGTTTTAAAGTGTGTTGCACTTCCCCCTTCTCTCTCTCCTTCTCCAACATGTGAAGACCTGTTTACTTCTCCTTTGCCTTCCACCACGATTGTAAGATTCCTGAGGACTCTGAGCCATGCTTCCTGTAGAGTCTGCCGATCTGTGAGTCAATTAAACCTCTTTTCTTAATGCATAACCTAGTCTCAAGTAGTTTATATAGCAGTGTTAGAATGGAGTAATACAGCCTGAGCTCTGTTTGGGAGCTGGTGAAGGATAAAATGTGTAATTTGTTACCACTTGGTAATAAAAAGAAAAAAGGCTAGAAGGTAGATGAGGGTCAATCGATCCTTCAAATGTATGATCTTGTAATGATCAGGTTTCATTTCAACAAAGTATTTTAAGTACTTTCACACTTACAACAAAATAAATTATTATTTTGATTTATGTCCTTATTTTTTTTATAAATTAAAAATTTTTTAGTTTCTTTATGTTATCTCTATAATGGACTCAAGCATCTGTAGGAAAATGGCAGGTGTAATAGCACAGCTGAAACAGAGTCTCAAAAATAAAATTGCAAATTTCAAAACATCTTTTACTTGGTGTAATAAATCTTATACCCAGTGCAATGAAATTATAATATTGGTAATCAACAGTCTTGGGTTCAATAAGTAGTAGTTCTGTTAAGGACCACCTCTGGGACCTCAAAAAAATAAACTTTAATCTTTATGTTCACTGCTCTCATCTATGTATATTTAACATCTCTTTTGATCCTTATAATCTATTTAAAATATGAAATCTGCTAAATTCCTTTCTCAAAAACAGAATTTAACACCAAGTATGTAAAACCATAAATGATTTTTCTTAAGTTAGCAAATCATTTGAATCTCACATCCCACTATTATAATAAACTTAAATTTAAGATAAAACTTACATTTAAGAAAATGAGACACTGAATTCCTAAACATAGCTTTTAAATATTTTCCCCAGGATTCAAATGTTTATATAGAAAAATTATTTCCATTCTCTCTGTTTTAGACATAGAAGAGACATATTTTGCCTTTAGCAAAAATAAAAGTGAGACCTCTGCTGTAGAATGACAATTATTGCCAGTAACAGTTGAAGATATGTCATATAGTTTAAACAGCAAATTCGTCGTTTTGGCTGTGGGCATAAATAAAAAAGATAATCACATACTGTTAAAAAGCAGTAATTTTTTGTGTGTTCAAGTTGAAGAAAAGTTTATTGTTTATTGTAAAGCAGATTAAAAAGATAATTAAAATTTAAAATTGTATTACAGAAAAAATCCATGATTTACAAAATAAATGGCCACTGTAATTACAATTGATTTAGATTAAGTGTGGCACAAATTTCAGTGCAAATATTTTCACAGTTGCTTTGGAATCTGTTACAATTAAATATAATATATTCTCTCATTGGATTATAACACTTCTGACCAATTTACCAAGAAGAAGATGAGTAATTTTCTGTGTGTTTCATTTTTAGAGAGATAAACAAATGATTAGTGCAGATTCTAATCTTAAGAAGAAAACATAATTATAGACAATATCTTTTTGATGCTGTAAGCATGTTATATTTTTTACTTACTGTCATAAAAATCGACTTCATAGGTACCATTTTTATCTCCTCATATTACAGAAACTGAGGCACTGAACTATCAAGCAACATAAATAGAAAGTGTCAAATTAGGATTTAAACTACAGTTTGATTCCACTCCATACACACTTAGCATCTTACTATATTTCTTAGGTGTTATATAAAAACTTAAAAATTAGTGTCAATAGGAGCATGAAGATTTCCAGATAGCAGCATTAACTCAAAATAATGCTAATAGTATATGATTTTTCTCATTTTTTACATCAATAACTTATATGTATTTACCAATTATGCTTAATAGATTAGCATAAATAATTCTTTATGTTCTAAAATTGTGAAATGGAGAGAGGAAAAAGGAATTGTAAATTCAAATCTGCTTTTACTACTGAAATGTTTAAGTTTATTTGTTTACAAATGTGTTGATTATTGTGCTATTCACTAGCGATGTAACAGTTATGAAGACAAAAAGGATTTCGTCTTCATGGAAGTTAAATTCTAATGGCAAATTTTAAAAAAGAATCAAAAAAGAATAAAGGATATCATAGATTGCAATAAATTATTAGCAGAGATAGTTAAAGGATTATTTGACAGAATACAGATGGAGAGAATGCTAGTTTCAACAGGGTGATTTATCTGTGAAAACTTGGTATGCAAGCGGAGGAGACTCCCAAGGTAAATGCTGCAAGAAGTAAAGGGAAGCTTATGCCAGTTAGAAGAAATAAGTGAAAGGGGCTGACATTTGAAACCATAGTTTGGTATAGTCAAGAGGCTGGGAGACAAAATGTCTGTAGCATAGTGGGATATGGTGACAATGATTCAAAGTGAAATTGCAGAGGTAGCCAGAATAGGACACAAATATCTGAGAGCCCAATATTTCTTTGGTGGAAATGTCTGCTTTTTACACAATGATGGCTTCCTGTCAGATCCCTGTGTTTGGATCCAGTCCTCCACTTACAATTCACTGGTTCACCCTGGACATTCACATTTACGTTTCTAGAAATTTGGAATTAAAATATGGCACGGAATGTCTGAGAATTGTGGAGAACTGAACCACATTCTTAACAGCATCCAGTCCATGAGCTTCTTCAACTGAGAACCCTGAAACACATAAAATAATAATTTGGGACTTTTAAGTATTAAAGAGAAGACAGAATAAATACAATGATAAATTATACCCTTCCCAATGCCCTCTAAGCTGAAAATGTCAAGACAGCCCTTATATATACATACATATACATATATACATATATATGTGTGTGTGTATATATACATATATGTATATAGATGTGTGTGTGTGTGTATATATATATATATATATATTTTTTTTTTTTTTTTTTTTGAGGAGTCTACTCTATTGCCCAGGCTGGAGTGCACTGGCACAATTTTGGCTCACTGTAACCTCCGCCTCTTGGGTTCAAGTGATTCTTCTGCCTCAGTCCCCCGAGTAGGTGGGATTAAAGGCATGCGCCACTATGCCCAGCTACTTTTTGTATTTTTAGTAGAGACGGGGTTTCATCATGTTGGCCAGGCTCCTCTCTGGCCTTGAACTCCTGGCCTCTCCACCTGCCTTGACCTCCCAAAGTGCTGGGATTACAGGTGTCAGCCACTGCACCCAGCCCCTCATTTATATGTTTTAATGAGACCATAATAATCCATGTTATGTATGGTCACTCTTAAAATCTTTTTCTTGCACCTTCCCAACATGTGACCAGAATGTTTTCTGGATATTTTATATATATATATATATATATAAATGAATGATAATTACTTTTATCCTTCTTACAATTGAACTACTTCACTTTTCACAGTGCCTGTGATTTAGGTATTTTATTTAGCTATTTTGCCATGCAAATGATTATCACCATATTTCATCCATCATTACCATATGCTCATCTAATTTTACTTAATTATTGTATTTGGCACATTACATTTTAAAAACTTAGTTACTAAGCTCATTTCACTTACCTCCTAGGAAGGAAAAAATATATATTTTCTACCTCAAACAGAGTTTTGTAAAGAACATTTTGGTCTTGAATATCTAGAGGCAAAGTCAGTTTTGGAGTTACAGTAGTTGGCCGACAGGCACGCCACCATGTTATATACCTGTTTTGAGAAAGAATTCCAGTAAGAGGAGTTAAAACCACTCGACTTGGGATAAATCACTTGTCTTCAGATTTGTATGCCAGGATATATGTAATAGCGTGTTCATGACTTAAATCTTAAAGCTCAGCATAAACAACAGTTCTAGATAAAGATGACTGACTTTATGTTTGGCATCCCAGTTATTGTCTCCTTGCCTAGGCATTCAAACTTAAGTAAAATATGCTCTTATAAAAAGATAACTGGAACACTGTGCATGAAATTATTTATACTAATTTTATAATAAAAATTTTCAGTACAATAAATGGGCAGAGACTTGATATGTGTAGAAAAACTACCATTAAAGTTAATGATGCCTCATAAAATAATAACTGTACTTTTTCAACTTTAAGCAGATTACTATACACACATATATATAGTCATTTAAAGCTCTCTTATGTCAGCATTTTGTTATCTCTGAAAATGAAATTAATTTTTTTCTTTTCTAAACAAAGGCAAGTTTTATATCCTTTCATATTACAAGTATACAAAGTATTTGACTTCATCAAAATTACAGAAAGTATAAGATGCATAGCAGCATTTACAGTTAGAACATCAGTCAAAAATTTTTTTCCTAAACCACATATGTGATCATATAAAGGTAAATTTTAAAAAGTTTTTTTCTCCTGTCAATACTCATGATATAGTAGAAATACGCGTGTATTTATATGTATATTTAAACCGTATATATACTTTGCATTAGTTTTGTCAAATTTAAACACTATTATTTATTTATTTATTTATTTATTTATTTATTTTTTGAGGCGGAGTCTCCCTCTGTCGCCCAGGCTGGAGTGCAGTGGCGCGATCTCGGCTCACTGCAAGCTCCGCCTCCCGGGTTCACGCCATTCTCCTGCCTCAGCCTCCTGAGTAGCTGGGACTACAGGCGCCCGCCACCGCGCCCGACTAATTTTTTGTATTTTTAGTAGAGACGGGGTTTCACCATGGTCTCGATCTCCTGACCTTGTGATCCGCCCGTCTCGGCCTCCCAAAGTGCTGGGATTACAGGCGTGAGCCACCGCGCCCGGCCGAACACTATTATTTTTAATTTTAACTTTTATTTTAAATACAGGGGGCGCATGTGCAGAATTTTTACATGAGAATATTTCAAGATGCTGAGGTTTGGAATACGGATCCTGTCACTTTGGTAGAGAGCATAGTATCCAATAGGTAGTTTTTAAATTCACACCTCCTCTCCCTTCACCCTCCAGTATTCCACATTATCTATTGTTCCCATCCTTATGTGCATATGTGCTCAATGTTTAGCTACCGCTTGTAAGTGAGAACATGCAGTATTTTGTTTTCTGTTTCTATGTTAATTCACTTAGGATATGACCTCCAACTGCATTCACTTTTCTGCAAAGAACCTGATTGTATTCTTTTTCTGTGGCTGTGTAGTATTCAGTGGTGAACATGTGCCACATTTTCTTTATTCAGTCTACCATTGATGGGCACCTAGGTAAATTCCATGTCTATGCTATTGCGAATAGTGCAGCGATGAACATGAAAGTGCATGTATCTTTTTTGTAGAATGATTTATTTTATTTTGAGTATATACCCAATAATGAGATCGCTAGGCCAAACGGTAGCTCTGTTTTAAGTTCTTTGAGAAATCTCCAGACTGCTTTCTGCAGTGGCTGGACTAATTTACTTTCCCACCTACAGTGTATAAGCATTCCCTTTTCTCCACAGCCTCACCAGCATGTTGTTTTTTGAGTTTTTAATAAATAGCCATCTGCCTGGTGTGAGCTGGTATCTCATTGTAGTTTTGATTTGCGTATCTCTGATGATTGGTGATGCTGAGCATTTTTTCCTTATGTTTAGTGGTCACTCGTATGTCTTCTTAGAAACATTATTTTTTAAAAAAGAAATATATATATATGCATACACATGCACATATATAGGCAAAAATTGGATGTCATTTTTTTCTTAGTAGAATAATTTATATATATTTCCTTATAGAAAACATTACCAAAAGGACAATTATCTCTGAACTGAAAGTAGGGATTAATATTAACCACAGTTAGCATATTTTGTAGAAATCATTATAGACATGTAGCATAATGAATGTATGCAAGATCTCAGATTATGCTGTGTTCCTTAATTAAGGCACCCACAATGAAAATTTAAATCTACTCTGGAACTCTTGTTATTGTCAAAAGTTAAGAAAACACAATAAAGAATAAATGATGTCATATCTTAAGGATTTAGGAAAACAAAAGTTAGTGTTTTTTAAAAATATGAATGTCTCAGATTGTAAGCCTAATGATTTCTCTGAACGTATGACATTGTAATCACTCAGGTACCCAGGCTAATGTAGCAATCACCTCTACATATTATTTACAGATGACAGGGTCAGCGAGTAAGAAACCTGACTAATTAATATCTGGCTATTAGACATCCTACCTGGAAATGGCATATATAGATATTCTTCAAAGCCAGTCACCTAGTCATATTTGATTTGAAGGAAGTATAGAAGAGCAATCACTCATCTGCTTAGAAGGATATCATAAAATTCTTGGCACAACACTGATGTATGCAATATACACACAAGAGATATAAGTATAGGAAAAAAGGAAGAAAGCTGATAATCATTTACAAACACAATAATTTAATGTTATAAGTATAAAGCACAAGCAAATAAAAACCACTAGAAAATTGAGGAATGTGCAGAATTTAACATCAATAAAATTATAAAAGTTTATTCTGAGACCTGAGAAGGAATTTGAATATATGAAGAAACTGTGTTGCTGACATAAAATTTGCAGTTTTGTAACGATTTTGTCTCCATAAATTTATCTGCATATTTATTGAAATCACAATACAAAATTCTATTATAGTATTTTTCAGAAATGGAGAAAATGGTTCCAAAAGATGTAATGGGTCTAGCCAGAAAAGTTTAGCTGGCGAAAAATTAAATAAAATTGGTTTGTGTGATATGCAAAATATGTGACTGGGTATTTTCCATTCTGAGTGAACACAAGAATTAAACCATAAAACTAGAACAGGCTTTTGAACACCCCTTATTATGCCAGGGCTTAATGCTCTAATTATTGGATCACAAGGAAGTCCAAAGGTTCTGACTGAGAAAGAGTGAACACTCTAGGAATTGGGGCAGTGGATATTTACTAACCAGTATAGATGTGTTCAGATGCAATATTTTTACAAGTGAAGCAGATGTACAAGGTAATAGCTATCTATCATCCCTGAATGTGTCATTGGAGCCAGATTAAAATCTTGAAGGAAAAATTTAATTTAAATATATGGAAATCTATATTATTTTAAGAATTGCATAATATAGATTTTTTTAATCAACTGGATTATGAAATTGGCAACTTTTTAACAAAACCTTTCATTACAATAATCATTATAATATCATAACCAAATGAATTCCAAAGAGATCAAAGAATTACCTTGTCCAACAGTCACACAGTTAGAAATCTCTCTGTTGTACTCTCAGATTACATTTTTAATCAATCACTTTCTCTTCTCCTACTCAATCAACAAATATCCAAGTAGCTATTAATTCTCATGAGGAAAATATAACTTTTACCTGCTTACTTTCTGCTGTTTTCACAATCACTTCTCTATTAAGCATACAGATTGACTCTAATGAACTAAATTGTGTTCCCCAAAAATCAGTATGTTGAAGTTTTAACTCCCAAACAGATGGTGGTTGGAGGTGAGGTCTTTGGGCAACAATAAGATTTACATGAGTTCATGAAAGTGACAATTAGTACCCTTCTGAAAAACAGATCAAACAATTTGCTGTTTCTATCCACCTCTGAGAACACAGCAAGAAAGCAGCCATCTGCTAGCTGGGAAGAGAGGCATCAGTAGGAATTGAATCTGCTGGCATCATGATCCTGGATTTCCCAACCTTCAGAACCAGAGACATAAACACCTGTCGTGTATGTCATTTAGTCTATGGTATTTTGTTATAGAAGCCCTAATTGATTAAAACAAGGACGATTTTAAAAACAAATTAAATAAAAATATTTCCTCACAAAGTCTCCAGTGGATGTTTTTTCACTTAAAAGGAAACCTAAACTCCAAGCCATGGCTTATAAGAATCTGTGTGATCTCATCCCTATTGAGCTTTTCTTTCATATCTCATGATACTTTTTCATAGCAATCTAATCATACTGGTCCCTGAAGTCCTATTTCACATTGAGCTTTTTCCCACCTCGAAGCTTTTGCATCATTTATACCTCAATCATGAAAAACATTCCACCATGATCTCGCAAAACAATTTCTTCTCATCGTCTGTATCTGCAGCTAAATGTCACCCCCTCCAAGAGTTCCTTGGACACTACATGAAGAAGAAACCTAATGCTGGCATATTTCCTTTACAATACTCACCTAAATCTGTACTTCCATTATATCTTCGTGAACTGGTTTGGATTTGTGTCCCTTCCCAAATCTCATGTCGAATTGGAGGAGGGTCCTGGTGGGAGGTGATTGGATCAAAGGGGGCAGATTTCCTCCTTGCTGTTCTCATGATAGTGAGTGAGTTCTCACAAGATGTCATAGTTTAAAAGTGTGTGGCACTCCCCCCTTTGCATTCTGTCTCTCTTCTGCCACCATGTGAATAAGGTGCTTGTGTCGCTTTCACCTTCTGCCAAGACTGTAAGTTTCCTGAGGCCTCCTAGTCATGCTTCCTATACAGCCCACGGAACTAAGCCAATTAAACCTCTTTTCTTTGTAAATTACCCAATCTTAAGCAGTTCTTCATAGCAGTGTGAGAATGGAGTAATAAAATTCACATATTTTTTACATTGTTTTGGCTGTGTCCCAAACTGGAATATTACCTATCAAATATTGGTTGGTAACAATATAATTAAATGCAAGGTAAGTTAGCAAGACAGAATCACACTGGTCCAAGATTATTTCCAGAATAAAATGTGACCTTTTATGTGACTTGTTACATTTTATGTTTACAATTAGTCTAATTGTGAATAAAAATAATATGAAACATAACTGTAACTATAATGGTATTTATCAATAATGTATGTGGGCACAAAAAGTGTTATTAGAAAACGAAATATTTGTAATTTCATGTTACAAAATGAGTTGTGCAGACTTTTGAAAGCATCTTTATTTTCCAATATTGCTACTGACTTTAAAATTTCTATTATCATATTTTTAACTTTCATTTTTCGTCAAGTAAGTACTTATTACAACATCTTTTATCACATGTACTTAAGAGGCTAAGAATATCAACAGTAATTTTTAATGTGTTATTATTCTAGCTTTATCTCTGTTTTCTTCAATTTGTACTTATTTTTGTTTTTTCACTTCTGCTTTTGATTTTAGATATTTTCATAAATATGTGGTGACCCTTAGCTGTTACTTGTATTTAGTGATAGAAAGTTAAGAAACTGATCCAAAAAGACCATTTTCTATTCCCCTAACACACAAACACTCAGTAAGATTATCTTTATGAATTTTCTCTTGGGTTCAATACATTTAAAGGGAAAACTTCCAGTATCCTACATTAATTTTAAACCTCCTAGTTACCAATGTTTTGTCTAGCATATGAAGAAAGTGGGTTTGGCCTTTACATTTCAAAATGACATACTCAATATCTGTTCTTTTCTGGGACACCTGAGTGCCCTATTTTACCTGATGTCAGGAGATCTTCCCTTTTATTCTTTGCAGGGTATAATCTCCATGCTTCTTTCAGGGGTTTAGAGAAAATTCATATTTGTAAAACAGATCTATTAGCCTCTTTAAAATACTGCCACATAATCTTTTCATTTTAATTCTTCATGAAATCTTCACAGCCATATCTTCCTTTGTGTTTTGGAATTTTATGATATAAATTGGTTTTCATTTTGTCTTGATTTCAGAACTTTTGGTTCAAATAAACCAATTCTCATTTATCTTCCTTCCGGATCCCAATATATATTTCCAATTTTTCCTCATCTTTGCTTTTGTTCTTGTCGGCAACACTTTAAAAAATCTCATTATGGTCATTTTAGTAATTTGCGGACATTGTGGGTGTAAATGAAATATGTTTAAGACACTTGTTTTAATCAGAGAATTTGTTTTTCTTAGGGACTTTTTATTTTCATGATGGACTAGGTAAAAATAATTCAAATTTGAGGAAAATGTGTATAACACTTTACAAGTATTAGTATAGCTATTATCTGTATCTATGTAGAAGGTACATACAAAAATGCTTCTCAAACATGTTAGAAAGTCATCAAGTTTTAAGAAGTTTGCTAAATGGAAGGATAATTGTAACATTTTCTTCCTTGCTACACCTTTGCTAGCATATTTTTAGCACAATGTGTAAATGTCTAGTAGTATTCCACCAGCAAAGATTAAGAAATAAGGACAATTTACTGAAATATAAATTAATAAAGATTATCTGCTTTTTAACAATATTATAGTACATTTATTCTAAATGCCTTCTTGTACTTTCATCATTATTATTATTCTGAGACAATTATTACAAAGAGTGAAAGGAAGTGCTGGCAGACACATTTTCATAATAAATAATTGCCTCGTTTCATGCTCACCATTATTGGACAGAGGCACTATATCCTGAGCTCTACAAGAGAGAACTAATGTATTATTAATAGAGCTTTATACAGACATGTATTCATGACATCAGTTTGTCCTCTTTAACTATACCTCTGGGCACCCTGTGAATCATTTATGAGGAGGCTATGCGCCTCACAATTGAGAAGATTGTAAATTTACCAAGCATGAGGAAGACACACACACACACACACACACACACACACACACACACACACGACTTTCCATGAGAAGCAGTATGCCATTTGGTGGAATATGAATATTGAAACATCTGGCTCTATTAATTAGAAAATGCTTTTTCACATGAATAGATTTTAATCTGGGAGCTGGGAAATAATTATATTAAAATTACATATGATGGATTATATATTATATAAATGAGAAAATATATATGACTAATAAACTAAAACTCAGAAAGTAAACAAAATAATCAGACCACACTATCATATGCCATGTATATCATGAGAAAAAATCCAAAAGTATTAAGACAAGTAAGTGCACTCCTCTTATCAAATTATAAAACAGCACAAAAATACATCATTTAGTACTATCATACAACGTGAAATATATTACACCTTCCATAGTAATGCATCCTGTGTGATGATGAGTCACAGGTTGCCATAAAAATTGTCTAAATACTGAAATCAGGACAGTAATAGATACCCATTTTTGTCTACTTTAAAAGGAAAATATGTTTGAAACATAAGGGAATATATGTTGTTTAGATTATGAGTAAATATATAATTAAGTTATATTGTGAATATCCTATCTCTCTGACCATCTCTTTTTTAAATGTGATTTATTACTTCCAATAGAAACAAATTTTGCTTATGGATGTTTGCTGTTTTCAGAGACTAATCATAATATAAACTTTTTGCAGAAAAATAATTTTAATACAGACATCATTATAAAATGTTTCATAAAATAAGGACACAATGAACAAATAAAAAGATGATAATTCTATAAATGAGCAAATAATGGGATATCTTTTCTTTGGTTCGATGCAAAGAACACTTTTATTTCTAAATATTTTAGACTACCACATCATATAATTCATGCTGTCAGTATTCATTGAATGAGAATGTACCTAATTTGGTGACAAAAATATAAATTTACTTTGGGAAAAAAGTATTCATCTCAGCCACATTTACACATTTGAAGAATAGCAAAACACAAATCTGTAAGATTTTCTAGAACATAGACAAAATTTTTCAAATACACATATTAAAATACATGACATTAATTCTGTGGTCCCTGGGTGCCCATTGCCCACAAAAGATGTTTCTTTCTTAGCCAAAAAAAATTCAAACTATATAAAAATGTTCGCTTGACACTGAAGTTTACGTCGATATTAAAATATGTAGTCAAGAAATAATACTAGATAATTTAATGAAGTGTGTAATGTTTTTATATTTATTAGAAATATGCGTCTATAAATAGAAAAAATAAAGCAAGTAAAAAATCATCTCTTGATAGTAATACATAGCAAAAATATAAGGTCATTTTTAGGAGGAGTCTATTTTACATCAACTTAAAATTTTAAAAGATATTTGATTTGTAAATTGTACTTCTGTTCAAGTCAGTTTTAAAACTGACATACCTAAATGTTTAAAAATAAGCATTAGAACTCCATTTGCAAAGTTGATAAAAATATCTGAACAGAACTATTCTTTATAAATGACGTTTAAGTGTAAGTAATTTAACTGCAACTCCTTAAGTTCTTAGAACATCTGAGTCAACTATAAAAAGAACATATCATTTTGTTGACAAAATGAGTGATTATGACTTTTTATTGTCAAGAAAAAATGATTACAATTCTTTCAAACATGATTCTTATATTTTATAATTACACACACTCATTACATTTTTATAATTTTGTCCACTGTAGGAGTTGGGATTCTAGTTATTTTGAATAAAAGAATAAAACAGTTGGGAATTTTAGCATTTAAACATTTTATTACTCTAAAAATATAAATGTATTAATTTTTATAATGAACAGATGTGATCACTTATATATATCATTTCATTAAACCTCAGTAAAGAGGTCATTTTGATGGCATTTTATGGTGTACTTAACAATGACAAAATAGTAATGATTTAAAAATCAACAGATACGTATTTATTCAATAAACCTGCCAACCTCTTCAGCTGTCATACAGTTACTTACATATCTCTTTTCAATCCCTGTCACTTTGCAGAGTAAAAATTTTCCTGGTCTTTCCCAAGCAGATATTCAACATTAGTTAGAAAAATCATTTCTTATGTCTATATAAGATGGAAAGAAAATATTCCAAACACAAAAAAAATCTATCTTGTGATAGTTTGCTGAGAATGATGGTTTCCAGCTGCATCCATGTCCCTACAAAGGACACAAACTCATCCTTTTTTATGGCTGCATAGTATTCCATGGTGTATATGTGCCACATTTTCTTAATCCAGTCTGTCACTGATGGACATTTGGGTTGATTCCAAGTCCTTGCTATTGTGAATAGTGCCACAATAAACATACGTGTGCATGTGTTTTTATAGCAGCATGATTTATAATCCTTTGGGTATATACCCAGTAGTGGGATGGCTGGGTCAAATGGTAATTCTAGTTCTAGATCCTTGAGGAATCGCCATACTGCTTTCCACAATGGTTGAACTAGTTTACAATCCCACCAACAGTGTAAAAGTGTTCCTATTTCTCCACATCCTCTCCAGCACCTGTTGTTTCCTGACATTTTAATGATTGCCATTCTAACTAGTGTGAGATGGTATCTCACTGTGGTTTTGATTTACATTTCTCTGATGGCGAGTGATGATGAGCATTTTTTCATGTGTCTATTGGCTGTATGAATGTCTTCTTTTGAGAAGTGTCTGTTCATATCCTTTGCCCACTTTTTGATGGGGTTGTTTGTTTTTTTTCTTGTAAATTTGTTTGAATTCTTTGAAGGTTCTGGATACTAGCCCTTTGTCAGATGAGTAGATTGCAAAAATTTTCTCCCATTGTGTAGGTTGCCTATTCACTCTGATGGTAGTTTATTTTGCTGTGCAGAACCTCTTTAGTTTAATTAGATCTCATTTGTCAATTTTGGCTTTTGTTGCCGTTGCTTTTGGTGTTTTAGACATGAAGTCCTTGCCCATGCCTATGTCCTGAATGGTATTACCTAGATTTTCTTCTAGGGTTTTTATGGTATTAGGTCTAACATTTAAGTCTCTAATCCATCTGGAATTAATTTTCGTATAAGGAGTAAGGAAAGGATCCAGTTTCAGCTTTCTACTTATGGCTAGCCAATTTTCCCAGCACCATTTATTAAATAGGGAATCCTTTCCCTATTTCTTGTTTTTGTCAAGTTTGTCAAAGATCAGATGGCTGTAGATGTGTGGTATTATTTCTGAAGACTCTGTTCTGTTCCATTGGTCTATATCTCTGTTTTGGTACCAGTACCATGCTGTTTTGGTTACTGTAGCCTTGTAGCATAGTTTGAAGTCAGGTAGCATGATGCCTCCAGCTTTGTTCTTTTGACTTAGGATTGTCTTGGCAGTGCGGGCTCTTTTTTGGTTCCATATGAACTTTAAAACAGTTTTTTCCAATTCTGTGAAGAAAGCCATTGGTAGCTTGATGGGGATGGCATTGAATCTATAAATTACTTTAGGTAGTATGACCATTTTCACAATATTGATTCTTCCTATTGCTATTACCATTTCTTATAATACTTTGCAAAAACATTCATGTTGATACATGTGCATTGGGGATTTCTTTCTTTTTCTCTAAACCAGTTCATGAAGATCATGAAGATATCTTTCTTTGATTATGGGTTATGCTCATTTATTTATTTATAAATTAGTATTCATTATAGTTTGGCCATAATTTTATACCCATTTTGATACTGATCCATTTGTCTTTTTCTTCTTCAAACTTTTAGTAGGGCTTTTGTTTTATGAAATTTATATTTTGAATATGTTAAAATTGATTAGTTCTTTAAGATACTTGCTTTCTGCTGTTTTCAAACACATACTTTCATTTGTCAAGGTCGAAAGGGCCAAGCGCGGTGGCTCACGCCTGTAATCCCAGCACTTTCGGAGGCCAAGGCAGGTGGATCACAAAGTCAGGAGATAGAGACCATCCTGGCTAACACAGTGAAACATCATCTCTACTAAAAATACAAAAAATTAGCCGGGTGTGGTGGCAGGTGCCTGTAGTCCCAGCTACTTGGGAGGCTGAGGAAGGAGAATGGCATGATCTTGGGAGGCAGAGCTTGCAGTGAGCCGAGATCATGCCACTGCACTCCAGCCTGGGAGACAGCGTGACTCCGTCTCAAAAAAA
The DNA here is from genome assembly GCF_007565055.1 of Rhinopithecus roxellana. NCBI lineage: Eukaryota > Metazoa > Chordata > Mammalia > Primates > Cercopithecidae > Rhinopithecus > Rhinopithecus roxellana. The sequence continues at coordinate 138,681,051 of NC_044550.1, forward strand.
AAAAAAAAAAAAAAAAAAAAAGTAAAAAGATTTTCCCTTAGCTTTTTTAAAAAATATTAAATTGTTAAATTTTCATGTTTGTACCATATTGAACAATTTGATATCTAATTTTGATGCAGGATTTTTGCTCCTTAGTTCACCTAAATCCAGGTTATTATCTCATGACCAGGAAAAATTAGGCACATGGACACATTGAAGGATGAGGAGGACAGAATTTATTAAGTGAAAGGAAACCTCTCAACAAAGAGAGGGGTCCTGCATGCAGGTTTCCACCTCATAAATTGAATACGAGGGCTACCACCTACGAGTTTAAGAGGCCAGGATCCTCCCCTGCATAAGGACCAAATTCCTGGTGGCTCTTCCCCATTCCCCTAGTGCATGTGGGCCTCCAGTCCACTTTGGGCATGCCCAGGCAAGCCTGCTGTGCAGGTTCCCTTATGTGCACAAAACATCTTGTGTAAACACTTGTGCGGCAGGTTGGAAATCCTCCAGGAACACTTCCCTATCTTCCTAGGCTTTTGGCTGTCTCTTGCCGCTATCATTTTGTTTTTTTCATATTTGTTCAATTTATTTTTTGGAAAAAATATATTTAATAGTCTTTTCCTGATTAATTAATGCTTCTGCTACCAAATTGAAGTCTAATATATGTATATAGTTATCTTTCTGATTCTTTATATCATTACGTTAGTCTATTTTTAGAATCCTACACAATCACTTGATTCTAATTAGTGTGTTTTATCATATAGTCTTGATATCTAGTAAAAATTTTCCTCCATTGGTGTATATATTTTTTTTCTCAGAATGGCCTTGTCTTTGAAAGCTATTGAACTTACTGCTATTGCACTGTTTTTTGGTTTGTTTTGCTTCAGATGGAAATCTACTTTCTTTCAATCATGTATTTTCAATTTTCTTTTAATTATGTTTTCAGTGATTTTTGGTAGCTTTATTCTTAAATATGTTAGATTTTTGCTGCTCTTTTAAATGGTGTTTCTCGAGATTTTTTATATTCTAACTAGTTTTTATATATCTCTTCCTCCTTTCCTCCTCCTTCTTCTATACCATCGCTGTTCCTCACTCTCACTCTGGCTCTTGCCCTGGCTCTCTGCCTGTCTTTCTCTGTCTTTCTCAAAGCCTATTGCCTCTGGCATTCATTACTAGTGGTGATGTCAGCCATTGAGCTGTCTTTGTGAAAATCTCTCTCTTTTTCCTTCTGCTGTATCACACCTGATTCCAGAAAGAGAGTATTCTGTTTTAAGAGCTCATGTGAGTAGATAGAATTCACCCTTACACTCCAGGATACTCTCCCGATTTTAAGGTCCTTAACCTTAGTCATATCTGCGTCATGTTTGTCTTGTGAGGTAGCATATTCACAGCTTTCAGCCAGTAGGGCGTAGGCAGCTTTGGCAGCAATTTTACCTATCACACACAGTGTAAAAGACAGAATCATAGTCCCAGACTCAAAGTGTAAGTATCACACGTTTTGAAAGGTACAGAGTATTCAAATGGCCCATAAGAAATTGATAAAGATATAATGAAATAACATGACAGCACATCAACAGCAGTTACTGTGTATTAGTCACTATTGTGAACATCCCGTATTTAAGCCTCTCAGCAATCATGTGAGGTAAGTATGATTGGTGTCCCAGCTTTATACATGAATAAACTGAAATGAAGATTAGTCAATACAATGCAAAAATGAAAAGAAGAGAAGAGAAAAAGATGGAAAGAGGAATAAATTAAGTTAGCCTTGATTTTATTAAAGGGACAAAATACTACATTGTTTCATAAACTGTGTGTTTCACCTCTTTGGTATTAGTCTTTTGTCTAGAAACATTATTTCTCAAATTGATATAATTTCTCTAGCTAGGTTATATTTATAGTTAATCTGCAACACTATTCATTTTCATCTGTGTTGGGATACAGACAATTCCCTTTCACCAATGACAGTTATCAATGAAACAGGCAGATATAAAAGAAATTGCTGCTTTAAACTGGAGAAAAAGTGTCACAAAGGATTATTTTTCATATGCGTAACTACTCAAAACAAGACTGTGCAAGATCATTCTGAGTGACAGGAGACATCCTATCAGTCTGAAATATCACGAAAGCAATGATAAAAGCTTTGGGCTATAACAGACTACTGCACTTCAATTAGGTGTACAGTGCATCAGATCTTAAAAAATGTTATATAAATACCACATAGTTCGTCGCCAAAGTGAACTGATTATTAAAGGAAATATTAATTACAGGCAGTGAGAAATTAACATAGACATTTCTAAAGCAATATTATTTGTGAATGTAAACCTGTTTATTATTGATTTATGTTTTCTGATTTTCTATCAGTGATTCATAGCTGAATTTATTTCTCATTGCCTTATACAGAAGTAAATATTTTAAAGAGAAATACGTTGGTGTATCATATGCAATTCTTCCTTTAATGTTATTTTGATTAAATAGTCATATTAACCCTCATTCGTTCAGAATACCTATGTCTCTGAGTTTCTTCACTGTGATCTCACTGCCATAAACAACTCAATTTTTGTATTTCTTACAGATTTGTCTTCCCCACAAAATGCCTTGGTAACAGTCTTCATGTTATCATTTGCAAAATGCTGACTCACAGGAGATATTGAATATGTGTGTGTTGACTGGCAACAAAATGGAAATGTATTGCTTTCTCTATTATGAAGAGAAAGTGAGACAGAGCAAGCAGTTGGAGTAGAACAATATTTAAATGAGAAAGAAATATGTCCACATGGAAGTGATCAACAATCCTACATGCTGCAAAGCGATTAAGGAGAGTAAAGATCAAGAGGATGCAGACTCCTGATTGTAACTGGAAAGAAAGTTAATACATTTTGAGGAGCAGCAGTAGGTGTAAACAACAAATTCATACATTGTGTAGGAAACAGAGGTGAAAAACTGGTTACAGAAACTCAGTGCACAGCAAGGGCAAATAAGCTTGTTTGCAAGGTATAAGTCTTCTGTTGATGCCAAAGAAAGAAAATGGTACATTATGTAGCAGGAATGGAAAGAGAAAGAACCTGTGAAATATATTTTTATGGAAATTCATTGAAGTGCTTTTGTACTTTTATTGTATATTCAATGCAAAATAATATTTTCCTAATTGACTCAATCATTTAATAAAAATTGGCATCACATATGACTAAAGAGTAAAGAAAATGCATTCATAAATTGTTTAGTGATTTATATGTTTGTTGTTTATTTATATTGTGTCACATTCCACAAAGGAATTGAGATGGTTAGTGACAGCTAATATTTGCACATCACATTCTTATTTACAAAATATTTTACATAAACATTTAGACCCACTGATATCCTATTGTGAGAAAGGAAAGAAAACTCTTTCACAAGAGGGTACTGAAAGTCAGTTCAGAGCAGAAAATATGTATGGGACATTTACCATTTGGTTGCAGAGTCTATGGTAGGTAATATCCTATGGAAGTGCCTAAGATTTCCTGTTCTGGATAAGCATACATTTTAATGAAAGAAACAAACATATGAATGGGCAAACTCCAATGTAGTCATGAAAATAAATGTATGTGCAACATGATATGAGAGTAAAGAAGAAGAACAATTTAGGAAAAGCTTCCCAGAGGGATTGATAATTAATTGAAAGTGTGGGGAGGTGAAAAAGTATAAAATAGACTGCAGGTCTGTGTACTTGTGATAACTTTTTGCCATTATTGTAAGTTGTACGTATATGAAAGCTAACAGATTTATGATACTAGATAGTCAATTTTATTTTGAACGTTATGAGCTTAAGACAACTGAGACAGACATGACATGACATACAGCAGGTATGAGGACATAAATGCGGTAGCAATGTAGGATGCGGTCAGGGAGAAAGAGAAACAGCAGGCCGGAGTCATTAGGGAGTCATTAGCATATTGATGGAATTTTCAATCAGCTGTGTAAATTAAAACAACGGAAGAGAAAGTACAGAAAAATTGGCACAATAGTGAGATGATGGATATGTTAGTTTGCTTCACTAACCTCTTTACTATCTCTGTGGATCCTTTAACATGTTGAATACCCTAAATATACACAATACAATCTGCTTAAAAGTAAAGCAAAATTGACTAGTTTACAATTCTTTGTAATAAAAAATGTTCAAGGGTCAAATATGAGGGTCAAAGCCCATAAAGTGAATACAAAGGACTGGGGGAAAACCAGATAAAATGTCTATCAGACAGAAGAAGAAAGAGTTTTAAAAATGAGCATCAAATGCATCAGAAATTCTCAGTAGCTGTATACTGAAGAATCTGTTCTAGAAAATCAGCAGTAATATAATGGAAGAAATAGAAGCTGAGTTAATATATTTGAGTATGGGAAGCGAATAGTGAAGCTCTTACCGCCTGGATGAGTCTTATAATACTTGGCTGACAGAGGAGTCAAAAAATACAGGAAATCTAGAAGAAAAATGTAAGGAGGCTATAAAGAGGCAATTTTGATAAGAAACCCAAATGACTCATATACATAACTGATGCATTGAGTCGGTCGGCTTTAATGGGGCAAAAATAAGAAATGACTTTATTTTTATTCCACTAGTATGTTCAGTCAGGCTCTGCCAAATTTCTCACATCTACCCTTCAATGATCTCTAGGAGTCCCGGAGCCTTTACTTTTATTTATATGATTAGTCTTATTTTGGTGGTTGCTTCTTACTTTCAGATATAATAAGGTTCTGTTCACCCCTGTCTCAAACTTTAATCTCACAGCAAATAAAATTTTTCTCTATTATTCTGGGCTCACACAAGAACAATAGCTTAGCTTCCTTCAGACAGGAAGGTATGGGAGCACGATATAGAAAACAAAAAGGGGGCAAAAGCATTTCATTTATGTGATGTAGGAAGTAATTTTCACTTGGATATCAATGCTCTTTGTAAACAGAAAGTATACTTTTCTTTTTTTTTTTTTTTTGGAACAGTCAGACACGCCAATATTTATTGATTAAGTTTGTCAATTTGCATGAGTATGGCTGGGGGTAACATTATGATAAGAACATTAAAGATCATTGAGTACAGATCTTTAAAACAGATGTAATAATAATGAAACATTTGAAATATTTCTAGACCTACCGAAATGTGACATAGAGACATGAAGTGGGTACATGACATTTGAAAAATAGTCCCAATAGACTTGCTCCATGCAAGGTTACCACAAACCTTCATTTTTAAAAAGTGTGATATCTGTGAAGTGTAGTAAAGTGAAACACAATAAAGCTAGGTGTGCCTGTATACATACAATCACTCAACTGTTAAAGTACTTTAAAATTCTAATCTAAGAGCTTTTATCCATAAATGAATTATTTACAAGTAAAATAGCCAATATATCAGATTGTGATGTGTTTTTATATAAACATGGTGAAAATTTTGTGTACATCAAAAATCAATGTCATATTGTGTTGCATCTTTACTGGAATTGAAGAAAAGGGTGTATTTTAGTTTAAAGTCTAGAAATTTTTCTTTTGATACTTTTCAAATGACGAAGATGTCATCTACATAATCAAAATGACTCCTTTTTACATTCAAACAATTTGAAGGGATTTACTTCAAAATACCCTTAATAGGATCTGATCAAGAAAGTGCTAATGCAATACCTTTCTTTAGTTGTCATTATAATAAAATGAACATTGCACAAATAAGAGTTGGTCAGGACATGAGTAATAATGTAGTATTGACAGCCAAACTGTTCTATCTTTTGATGATTTCAATTTTCTGAGATTTAAGTAGAGAAGTGTAAGAATGCCAACACTCACTTTTCTGCTATTCATCTAATAGCTTCTTATCTAATGGAATATGCATCAATTCTTTTTTTTTTCTTTTTCTTTTATTTTTATTATACTTTCAGTTCTAGGGTACATGTGCATAACGTGCAGGTTTGTTACATATGTACATTTGTGCCATGTTGGTGTGCTGCACCCATCAACTCGTCAGCACCCATCAAGTCATCATTTATATCATGTATAACTCCCCAATTCAATCCCTCCCCCCTCCCCCCTCCCCATGATATGCCCCAGTATGTGATGTTCCCCTTCCCCAGTCCAAGTGATCTCATTGTTCAGTTCCCACCTATGAGTGAGAACATGCGGTGTTTGGTTTTCTCTTCTTGTGATAGTTTGCTGAGAATGATGGTTTCCAGCTGCATCCATGTCCCTACAAAGGACGCAAACTCATCCTTTTTTATGGCTGCATAGTATTCCATGGTGTATATGTGCCACATTTTCTTAATCCAGTCTGTCACAGATGGACATTTGGGTTGATTCCAAGTCTTTGCTATTGTGAATAGTGCCGCAATAAACATACGTGTGCATGTGTCTTTGTAGTAGAATAATTTATAATCCTTTGGGTATATACCCAGTAGTGGGATGGGTGGGTCATATGGTACATCTAGTTCTAGATCCTTGAGGAATTGCCATACTGTTTTAAGTATACTTTTCTATGCAACACATTTGAAGATACATTCAGATAAGCTTGAACGGTTCTGCAGCTAATCAGTTAATAGTCTCCCATCCTTAAGGGTAAGTCAGATTTCTCCAAGAGGCTGCCATACAGACCCTTCTCAAACCTAGAGGTGACATTCTCAGGAGTTGTGGAGGACGGAATCTCAAGAGTCCAGCTCCCACGAATAATCTCTGTCCACATCCGGGGTCTGTGAAATGTAACTTTTTAAGTTTTCTTGTGGCCTCCAAAAAAGTAAATAGAAAAGCCTGAAGACAGTAACATGTAAATATCTGCAATCGAGCTATTACTTACGTTTGAATTAACAGAGTAGCAGTCATATAGAGCATTTTACTTCTTTACATGAATTCCTTATCATCTCACCCCAACTTTGGCGGAGCCACCAGTGCAGAAAGAGAGGCAGTGGAAGAGACAAAAGAATAAAAGAGCCAGTGCTTCTCTTCCCTTTCTCAGATCCTTAGGCCTAGGTGCAGGTAATGAAATGGGAGAAGTTGCCTTATCCGCCTCACAGGACTTGTGAAAAGGGTGTGGCTTACTTATTTGGTGCCCTGCTGCTCCAACCCTTATGGGCAGCGTGCAGACGGGCAGGTCGTGGGGAGCGTTTTGGGCTCCATCCCCACAGCAGCGTGGAGGGTTGAATGTTTACACCTCCGGAAGCCACAGTGGGCGTTGTGTTAGTGTGCTCTTTCAGTTTTGCCATGACAAGGCGGCTTGTGTTAGTTAGCTCTGCCTTATCGCTAGGACAGACGGCGTTCTGTTTCCCAGGCTCTTACCCTAGTGTACCAGAAAAATCGAATCACACGTGGGCTTGGAGGATAGGCGCAAGGTTTTATTGAGTGGTGGAAGTAGCTCTCAGTGAGATGGAGGATGGGGAGGCCAGAAAGGGGATAGAGTAGGAAGGTGGTTTCCCCCTGGAGTCTGGTCACCCAGCAGCCGGATTGTCCTCCAACTGGCCCCAGCCGAATTGCAGGTCATCCCACCCTTGATGGCCTGCTGGCATCTGCTGGTGTCTGTCAGTGTGCTCTTCTGCTCCTCTGCTCCTCTCGACGTCCAGCCCCTTGTGTCTGTGCCTGTTAGGGTCCCGAATTTTTTTATGCGCACAGGATGAGGGGCATGGCTGGCCCCAGTGGTCTTGGAAAAAGCAACGTTTGGGCGCGAAATCAGGAGTGCCTATTCTCTTGTTAGGTCAGGCACACATGCTTGACGGTGGAGCCCTTGCCAGGGACCCCGCCCTTCTCTACTCAGCTTTTCCCTCCTCCTCTTGTATCATTACCAAAGGGAATTGGGGGACTTTGAATAGGATGTGAGAATAATGTCTTAACTAGAACTGGACTGAAAGTTTTAAGACTTAAAAATGCACCTAATTATCAAATGGGACAGATTTAATAGCAGAAAGTGACTGATGCGCTAAATACAGGATTCGATTGTCCTGGGAACTAAAATCAGATATCTCAGCAAAGATCAAGTTTTAACAAATAATTTCAAGGATATAGGTAAGCAGGAGGGTCAGTTATGCAAAAATATGTCTGGGAAACCAGATCCTCACCTTTCCATGTCAGATATACCTCTGGCTGAGGAGAGATGCAGGCTCTAATAAGGTTTGTAATGTTCCTCACACAGTGGCAAACATTTAGATTACGATACATCTCCATTTTATATCAGATAATTGCATAGATTACATAGAATTGTCCAGGGTATCATGTTTCAGAGATCCTATTTGCTATTTATTTACTATTTACTATCTGATACTATGTAATACTATTTAGTGTTTAATACAATTTACTATTTAATACTATTTGTTATTTATTCTTAGGCACAAACAATAAGGGTCTTTTAAAGGTAAGCTTTCTTCATCTCGGCAAATATCATTATTATTTATTTTGTGTTTTAACTGCTCTATTGAGATAATCTCTGACATATAAAAGTTATACATATTTATGATACACAACTTGCTGTTTTAATATACATGTACGTTATGAATGAACATCAGAATCAACCTAATTAATATCTTCATTATCACTATATAGTTATGTGTGTGTGTGTGTGTGTGTGTGTCTGTGTGTGTGGTGAGAAGATTATGATCTGTTTCCTTATCAAATTACAAGTATACAATGCAGTATTGGTAACTATTATCACCGTGATGAACAGTAGAGCTCCAGATATTATTCATATTTCATAACTGAAACTTTGTACTCTTTGCCAAACTTACCACCATTTTCTCCTCCGTTAGCCACTGGCAACCACCATTCTATTCCCTGATTCTATGAATTTGGCTATTTTAGCTTTGAAATACATGAGATCAGGTAGTATTTCTCTTTCTGTATCTAGCTTATTTCACTTATCATAATATCCTTCAGCTCCAAACATGTTGAAACAAATGGCAAGATCTCCTTTTTTAAAGGCTGAGTAATGTTCAGTGCATAAATACATATGACATTTTCTTCATCTATTCATGTAGGTTTTTTCCATATCTTGACTATTTTGATTAATGCTCCAATGGACATGGGAATGCAGATATCTCTTTGTGATCCTGATTTCAATTCCTATGGTTATATACCCAGAAATGAGATTGCTGGACCATATGGTAATTCTATTTTTAACTTTTTGAGGAACATCCATCCTACATTGCATAATGCTTGTACTTACCTTCTGACCAGGAGTGTATAAGGGTTCTATTTTTTTAAAGAAATTTTTCTAACACTTGTTTTCTTTTTTCATTTTGGTAATAATCATCTTAACAAGTATAAAGTATATAAGGGGATAGCTCATTGTGGTTTTGATTTGCATGCCCCTGATGATTAGAGATGTTGATTGAGCACCTTTTTAATACATCTCTTAGCCAATAAATGTCTTATTTTGTGAACTGTCTTTTTAAGTCTTTTGCCCATTTTTAAATTGGGTTATTTGTGTTTATGTTATTGAGTTTTCTGAGTTTCTTATGCATTTTGGATATTAATCCCCCACCAGAGGTATGGTTTGTAAATATTTTCTCTCATTCTCTAGATTGCCTTTTCATTTTTTCAGTTGTTTCCTTTGCCTGTGCAGAAGGTCTTTAGTTTGATGTAATTCTCCTTGTCTATTTTTGCTTTTGTTGATGTGCTTTTGGTATCATATCTGAAAAATTATTGCAAAGAGGAATGTCAAAAATGTTTCCTCTGTATTTTCTTTTCTGAGGAATTTTACTGTTTCAGGTCCTTCATTGAAGTCTTTAAGCAACTTTGAGTTGATTTTTGTGTATGGTGTGAGATAAAGCTTCAATTTCTTTTCTTTGCATGTAGATATCCACTTTTCCTAGAACCATTTATTAAACAGATTATTCTTTCCCTATTGTGTGTTCTTGGCAGCCTTGTCAAAAATTGGTGGACTGCAAATGCATGGAATTATTTCTGGGTTTTCTAGTGTGAAGACAAGAGAGATTTTTATTTTAAATGCTAATCTGTCATGTATCTCCTGACCAACCCTGAGTCTGGGAGTGCTTCCAAAATGTCTAGTTGATGTATTATTCTTTATGGAGAAAAATCTATTCATTGTAAGTTACCTCCCAAATAACTCTTGATGCTCTTGCAGAAATTATAGGCCTTGACACCCATAGCGACCTACACATTCCTTCTAGAACATGTGTACTTTCCACAAAATAAAAGCCCTATGTGTTGGGGGTTTCAGTGTGGAGATCTTGTCTTGCAGCTGCCAAAGGCCCTGCTTATGTTTGTAAGTTCCCCTAATAAATGACCCAAAACCAACAAACAGGACTTTTCTGCCTTCTTTGGTTTCTCAGCTCCTTCTGCGTTTGGGGGTCCTCTTGTACACACAGCACCTTCATGGAAAATTTATTTTGTTCAATTAATTAATGTTTGTGTTTTAATGTTAGTATTATACTGTGTTAATTACTATAACTTTTTAATATAATTTGAAATCTTCAGTTTTGTTACTCTTGTTCAGTAGTTATTGGCTATGTGGATCATTGTGATTCCATAATAATTTTAGCAATTTTTTTTTCTATTTCTGTAAAAAATGTCACTGGGACTTATAGATTTGATTCTATTGGATTTGTAGATAGCTTAGGGAAGTATGAATATTTTTCACAATATTAATTCTTCTGATCCATGAATATGGAATGTCTGTTTATTTATATATTTTAAAATATTCTTAATTGAGGTTTTATAATTTTGTTATACAAGTATTTCACCTCTTTGGCTCAGTTAATGCCTTTTTTTATATTTTAGTTGCTAATGTAAATGGGATTATTTTTTCTTAATATTTCTCTTAAATAATTCATCATTAGTGTATAGAAATGCAACAGATTTTTACATTAATTTTGTTTCCCGCACATTTACTGAATTTGTTTATTAGTTCTAATAGGTTTTTTGTGTGTGTGAGGGAGTCTTTACAGTTTCATTCGTATGGTTATGTAATCTATAAAGAGATAATTTTACATCTTTGTTTCAATTTTGAATGCCTTTTATTTCTTTTTTTCTATTCTCATATTATTTTACTTCTGCTCTAATATTTGTTATTTCATTCCTTCTGCTAATTTGGGGTTTAGTTTGCTCTTCTTTTTCTAATTGTTTGAGTTATAAAGTCAGGTTTTTTAACTGAGATCTTTCTTTTTTTTTAATGTAGATGCTTAGTCCTATAAACTTCCCTCTAAGCACTTTTGATATATGCTGTATGTTTTGGTAAATTGTGTTTTAGTTTTCATTTGTCAAAAGGTATTTAAATTTCCTTATTTACTTAATGGTTGTTCAAGAGTGTGTTAGTTTCCACACGTTTGTAATGTTTTCTAGGGTTTTTTTGTTTTTGTTTTTGTTTTTTTCTGTTATTGATTTCTAGTTTCATTCCAGTGTGGTCTTAAGAAGATACTTGCTATAACTTTAATCTTCTTTAATATGTTTAGACTTGTTTTGTGACCTAATCATAACCAATTCTGAAGAATCCTGTGCTCTTGAAAAGAACATGTATTCTGCTCCTGTTAGATTGAAAGTTATGTGTGTGTCTGCTATGTCCATTTGGTCTACAGCATTAATCAAGTCAGCTATTTCCATGTTGATATTTGGCCTGCATGATCTGTCTGTTATTGAAGGTAGGGTAGTAAAGTCTCCTGCTACATGTATTGCTGCCTATTTATCCCTGCAAATCTCTCCACATTTGTTATATATATTTAGGTGCTCTAATGTTGGTGCTCTAACTACTCTAATTGTAATAATTACAATTATTTTATCTGTCTTTTAAATTGAAATTTTTATCGTTATAGAATTATCAACTTTGCCTCTGTTAAGTTTTGTACTATGTGTCTATTTTTTTCTGGTATAAATATAGATAGCCCTGCACTCCTGCTCTCTTATGGGTACTATTTGCATACAATATATTTGTTCATCCCTTCACTTTCAGTCTATGTGTGTTTTCATAACTAAAGTCTTCCATAGACAGCATGTCATTGGGCCTGGTTTAAAAAAAGAAAAAAACAATTAAACACTTATAACTTTTACTTGGAGAGTTCAATCCATTTACATTTAAAGTTATTATTGATAGTTAAGAATTTACTATTGCCTTGGCCGGGCGCGGTGGCTCAAGCCTGTAATCCCAGCACTTTGGGAGGCCGAGACGGGCGGATCACGAGGTCAGGAGATCGAGACCATCCTGGCTAACACGGTGAAACCCCGTCTCTACTAAAAAATACAAAAAACTAGCCGGGCGAGGTGGCGGGCGCCTGTAGTCCCAGCTACTCGGAGGCCGAGGCAGGAGAATGGCATAAACCCGGGAGGCGGAGCTTGCAGTGAGCTGAGAACCGGCCACTGCACTCCAGCCCGGGCGACAGAGCAAGACTCCGTCTCAAAAAAAAAAAAAAAAAAAAAAAAAAGAATTTACTATTGCCATTTTGTTAATTATTTTGTGTTTGGAAATTCTTTCATCCCTTTCTACTTCTCTTGCTGTATTTTTCTTTTTAATTGATCATTTTTGTAGTGATTTTGTTTTATTCTTTTGTCTTCATCTTTTAAAAATTCTACATAGATTTTTCTTTTGTGGTTACCATGAGGTTTGTATATATCTTCCTGTAGTATAAACATCTGTTATAATTTTGTAACAATTTAAGTTCATTTGTATTTTAAAACTCTGCACTTTTAACCCCCTCCCAAAAACACATTTTGATTCTTAGAGTTTACTTTTTATCGTACTGTGAATATGTTACCAAATTTTATTGGTCATATTTTTAGTCATATTTTTCCATTGACATGAGATGATAGGTGGCAAAAAAATTAGTGAAGTTTATCTCTTTTAAGTTTTTCCCTCCTCTCTGGAGGTATTATCCCACTTTAAGAGAGTAGATGATATTCAGACAAGTTTCCTTAAACACGCTTCTCAAACAAAACGCTCTGAAATTTTCCCATGATGTCATTAAAGGTAATAAATAAATAAATTTAACAAAGCATGTTTAATGGAAGAACTCAATGTGATAAAAAAGAGTATCAAGAGGATAAAGTCTAACGTTCAAGGAAATGCCATTTAAACTGAGATTCTACTTCAAATCCAGAAGAATGGCAAAAGATAAGAAAGTTATACAATACCCGTGTGTTAATCCATTTGTGCTACTATAACAAAATACTATCAACTTGATAGCTTATAAACAAGGAAAGCTTATTTCCAAAGGCTAGGAAGCTCAAGATCAAGGCAGATTCAGTGTTGGTAAGGGCTTATTTCAAGGTCTATAGATGGTGACTTCTCATTCTGTCTTCACAGGGTAGAACGGCAAACGAGCTCCCTTTCACCTCTTTTGTAAGCGTACTGATTTCATTCATGATGATCTAATAGGCTTCCAATAGCTTGGAGTTAGAATTTCAATATATGAATTTGGTGGAGGGAGGCAAACATTCAGACCATAGCACCAAGTACTGGATAAGGTATGGACAAATGGAAACTTTTATGCATTGCTATTAACATAATACGATCTAGAAATCCCACTTTGAAATACATAGCCCAGAGGACATTTTGTGTTGATTCAAGAGATGATAGGTCAGAGAATATTCAGTGAAGGATTCTTTGTTTCAGCAGTCTCCATGTTCATTTCTGAACAGCTGAGCAAGAAAAAATGTAGTAAACTTCATTATAGAATTTTATATGACAGAAGCAACAAGCTAGATGTAATTAACAATATAGCTACATATTCACATAATGTTAAATGAATAATGACGTTAGAATAGCAAAATACTATTTATGTATATTTAAATATATGTAATATATATATAAACCTACATATTTTACAAGGACACATATTTTTCCAAATACATAAATAGGTGTTTGACTAAATGTCAGTGGGGAGCAAAGTATATTTATGTATAAAAGCAATATAATTAACAATACTAAATATAAAAATAAGGAGGGCATTATGTGAATGGTAGTAATGTGTTACTCACTAATAAAAAATATTGACTCAATTGTTTGTAATTGTGGCATAAAAGTAAATGAAAGAAGAAGGATAAGGAGGGAGGGAAAGAGAGCCGTAGCACAGTCTATACCAAAGGGTAGATGGCAAAGCAAATGAAGGTTTTATTTTCATGATTTATAGATATAGTTGCTGCTATTTTCATTTCATTTCTGAAATATGGGACATAAAATTACTTGTTTAGAATGAAGAAAAGTAAACAGTAGAATAAACATTGACAGTATGGAAAAGCATGTCTCAAAGCCTTAAAGTAAGTTTTTCTAAAGTAAAAAGTTATTAAGTGGACAATTTAATATGGGAATACAAAAATTCTGACTCTAAATCCAGTGTTTTTTTCTAACATATTATAAGTTGTTGATATGGCTTGGCTGTGTCCCTACTGAAATATCATCTTCATTTCCCACATGTTGTGGGAGGGACCTTGTGGGAGTTGATTGAATCATGGAGCCAAGTCTTTCCCATGCTCATGAGATTTGATGGTTTTATAAAAAGGAGTTTCCCTGAACAAGCTCTCTCTTTCCCTGCTGCCATCCATGTAAGATGTGACATGCTCCTCCTTGCCCTCTGCCATGATTGTGAGCCCCCCCCCCCCAGCTACGTGGAACTGTCAGTCCAATAAATCCTTTTACCTGCATAAATTACCCAGTCTCAGGTATGTTTTTATCAGCAGCATGAAAATGGACAAATACAACTGTATACACATAAATGTAAAACATCATCAGTTTTCATATTTATTTTGACTTACTGTTCAAGTTGATTTCCTCAAGTATGCATGATCACAGTAACATTTTTATTGTTGTAAGAACACTGAACATGAGATATACTGTCTTAATAAAATTTTAAGTGTATAATATAGTATTGTTAACTATAGGAAAATGTTATGTGGCAGATCTTTAAAATTTAATCATCTTGCATAAATGAAACATTCATGAAAGAGTATACAAATAGGTCCATAGAAAAAAATGGGGAGCCTGGCATCATTATATCCCACTATGTCTCTGAGATTTGTGATCAATCACATATGACATCCTAATCTTATTCCTTGTTTTTTATGATGTATAGTAGACATTTCCATATAATGATAATCAGATGGAATATACATTTATACATCTGTTTTATGTTTTATTCATTCACAGAAGTATGCCACATAAAACAATGTAAAGCATATTCAATTTTTATTAATAGCTGAAGTAAAACAAATTTTTTCTCAATATTTAACATAATGTGTCTGTACATTGGGGTTATTTTTTCTATTTAACAACATTCAGGTAGGTAGAAAGATCAAGTAACAATTCCTCTGAGGTCAGCTTTCAAATTTTCTATGCCTTTAATAATAGTGCCTCAGTGATTCCTGCTTCCAACCCCTTGCCTGGGAAATGTGAGACTGGCTGGTAGTTGGCTTCCATGGAGAGTAGAAAGAGAGTTTTCAGTGCAGTCAGCTGAAGCCCAGGTTGAGATAAATGTCAAAATGGCACTGATAGGTCAACATACATACATCATCCCATGTCAATTGCATTAAGTAATCATTTTAAACATGGAGAAGATGAGAAGGATTGGGAGAGATGCTCAGAATTACTCCGCAATTGTGTTCAATCATTTCAGAATATATTTAAAAAATTCCTTGACACATTAAAGTGAAATATAATAGCACTGAAGTAGTTTAATTTACATAAATATAGTGTTTTTTCCTCCCATGTAATGCTGTTTCTCATTCTTTCGATCAAATCCCTGAGAGTCCCTTTCCAAAGGGCAAAATAATAGGCCTCATTAATTTCCAATAGCACTTTATAATTGTGTACATAATAAGTATATACAAAAATTTCTTAGAATGAATATGATCATTTAGCAAGATACAGTGTGTTATGTTATTGTACAGTACTTAAATGTATATTCCATTAGTAAAAAATAATTCAATATAAGAAAATATAAAATTAATAGCATATCCAAATATCAGAAACAAACAGGCAAAATAATCTAAGCTTAAAAAAATACTGTTTATAATTGCATCAAACTGTCAAATAACAATAAGAACAAATAAAAATAATGAGAAAAACTTTATAAATCCTGAAACATCACAGAATAAACAAAAGATGACCTACATAGGCCAGACACGGTGGCTCACGCCTGTAATCCCAGCATTTTGAGAGGCTGAGGCAGATAGATTACCTAAGGTCAGGAGTTCAAGACCAGCCTGGGTAACATGAGGAAACCCTGTCTCTACTAAAAATACAAAAATTAGCCAGGCATGGTGTCAGACACCTGTAGTCCCATTTACTAGGGGGACAGAGGCAGGAGAATGGCTTGAGCTTAGCAGGTGGAGGTTTCAGTGAGGCAAGATTGTGGCATTGTACTCTAGCCTGGGCAACAGAGAAATACCCATGTCCCGCCCCCTCCACCCCCACCCCAAAATGAGGACATACATACATGGAAACATGTTATGCATTTGAATATTTAATATTTTAAATGATTTTATTTTTAGCTATTTTAGTTCATGGCATTTGTGCTATCCCAGTCAAAATCTATATAAGTGGATGTATTTGCATTTATAAGTATGTATGTATATGCGAAACTAGACAAACTAAATCTAAAATTACAGGAAAGACTGGCATAATGGAATAACTATAATGAAAAACAATTCTTGTATCACATCTGTAGTAATTAACCATTAGATAATCTGACCAATGATCTTGCATAGAGAGTACAAAATCTGGCCAGTGGAAACATGTATACTTAATTTATGGGGAAAAAATGGCATTGCAGAGAAGTAAAGAGAGAAGAATGTTACCAGTAAATAGCTTTAGTCCAATTCACTACTATTAGAAAAAAAGGTTAATTTTTCTTATTCTCAAACTATTTTAAAAAATAGTTTTTTTTGAAAGAGAAAATTAAAAGTAACTTCAAAACCAATAAAACTCTAGAGGATAACATGAGTTATGTTGCTTTTAAGTAAGTTTGACTTCTAGAACCATGCAACTGATAAAGCTGACGATATTAAAACTAAGAATTCTATCAGACAACATAATTAAGTGAATGAAAAGTTAATATACAGTACAGGAAATTATTTGTAACTGCTCTAACAACATAATTATTTGTAGTACATATTTCAATGTAAAATATAATTAAGAGAATAAAAAGTCAGGATACAGTAGAGGAAATTATTTGCAATTGTCTCTAACAGTATAATTATTTGTGACATGTAAGTTATTTTTAAAAAGTTCATATCCTGAAAATAAAATAACTCCTATTAAGCAAAGAGAAAATAATTTTTTTAAAAATGAGAAAAAACTTAAGCTAGCACATCAGAAAACAGAATATTGAACTCATCAGAAACATAGGGAAAAAATCCACAACCATCTTGGGATTCAGAAATATTCAAAAGAAAAACATAATGTGATATTGTTATAAAACTTCACATTAAAACAGTGCTTACTATCAAAAGTTACTTTACTAGGGAGAATGGATGGGAATAGTCATTCATTTTGGTGGGAACGTAATTTAGGTAACCATGGCAATGCATTTGGCAATATCTACTAAAGTTTAACCTATCCAAATTTTAAGAAGAAGCAATTCCACTGCTAGATGGATATTTAATGATAATGAGTGTACTTCTGCATTGAGACTTGTAAAAGAATCTATCAGCATTAAATAAGATACTACACAAATGTCCACTAACACTAGAATATATTAAAATTTTGAGAAAAAATATCCTCCAGTATAAAAATGAACGGATGACATCCACATGTAACAACACAGCATAGTTAAATCCGACAAATGCCAAGTTGAGCAAGATAGCCAAGAAAACTAATGTCTGTGCATTTCCAAATACTGTGCATTTCCAAAAATAGCCAAGACAATATTTGGTTAGAGGCTGGGTTTGTGCTCACATTTTGGGGGCAAGGAGAGCATAGTGATTGGAAGATGCATGAAAATGTCTTTGAAAATACTAAATTTTTATGAGATTTAGGTCAGGTTATATGTGTTTATTTTTGAATAGTTCATCGTGTTATGAAATGTCCTGTGTACTTTTTCCTATATGTCTTATAGTTCACAAGAAAAAAATTAAATAATTTTAAAAAGTGTTTTTAATATCTACATCAGGCTACTACTATTACTTTACTGTGAAATGTTGTGGGGTTTTTAAAATGTCTTTTTTTCCCTCTTCACTCATCACTGGAAAATTTCAGAAAACAATTATGTACTTTGAAGAGTTACATGAGATTTAAAGCTAGACACCTCTATTGAAATCTACATTTGTGTCCCAATATTTTGAAATAATTTTTATGATATACGTTGATTTGTATTCCATTATGACTCAGGTTATTTTCTGTTGTTGCAGTTGATCCACTGAGTACAATAGAAACTTTAGGAACATTTTAACAGAATTACAGAGCCAATTTTAATTGCTGTGTGTGATTTAATTTATCTTCCATTAGATACTAACTTTTAAGTATCATGCTTTCTTTATTTTAATTTATTTTTATACTTTAAGTTCTAGGATACATGTGCACAATGGGCAGATTTGTTACACATGTATACATGTGCCATGTTGGTGTGCTGCACCTATTAACTCGCCATTTATATTAGGTATATCTCCTAATGCTATCCCTCCTCCCTCCCCATCCCACCTCATGATAGGCCCCGGTGTGTGATGTTCCCCGTCCTGTGTCAGGTGTTCTCATTGTTCAATTCCCACCTATGAGTGAGAACATGCTGTGTTTGGTTTTCTGTCCTTGCGATAGTTTGCTCTGAATCGTGCTTTCTTAATTCAGTAAAAGTTTATTCTTAGCAACATTTTCTATCATTACATGAAATGCCTACTTCAATATTCCACAGTATAAGTAAAACTACCTCCAATGCCTAAACTCTCAAATATCATATTTTGCTTTTGGAAACAAGATTATCATCTGAAACATTAACAGTTTTTTCACAACTACACTAAACAAATCTCTAAAATTTCAAATGCAATCTGTAGTTATTTCTTCATAAATATATAACAATAGTAACAGAAAATTCAGCTACAATCTCATATATTTATATTGATACAAATTCTAAGTATTTTCTTATAATAAACATAGAGTGATGAATCTTCATGTAATCATAATTTAACTTTCTAAATGAATATGTAGATAAAATTATCATTGTTCCTAGAAAAAGCCTACAAATAGTTTTATTGGTTGCATCCCAATGTTTTAAGAAATGCTTCTTCCCCAGGATGACAAACAGGGAATAAGTTAATGAGTTACCACAAAGTATCAGTTCTTTCTCTTTCTACTTGTCTGGTTTTAACTACCCCTTATCATTAAAACAATGACCAGGAAATGAAGAAATTAAGGTTGATCAGAGAAAGCAATTATTTAAAGAAAAATAGTGTCATGTAATGTTACTTTATCACTGACTGGTAAGGAAGTTAACTTGTACTAAAAAAAAAGAAAAGAAACGAAAAAGAAAAGAAAATGAAGGAAGCACAGAGGTTTGATAACTGGATACAATGAACAGGAGATAAATGACCACAGTGCTAAGACTTGATCACTTACCAGCTTCTGAGAAACATTTGTTCTCAATGAAGCCTACTGAGTTTTTCACTATTTTGAGTCAAATCTTCATATAGTTTTATTGTTTTCTCAAACCCAACTAGGAAATGTGAACAATAATACAAAATTACCCATTCAATAAAAAGTTTTCAGAAACACACACATTCATGCACACATAGAAGTAAAATATTTTCCTTCCTCCTCACTTTAATTCAGGTAGGTTATCATTGTATTATTTTCTATTATTGTATTTATTACTTATTATTAATATATTTCTCCTACTTTAACACTGAGTGAACAGAATAATCAGAAGCTGCAAAATGAAAAGAACTGAGTTCTATTTATTTTAATTAACCTGATACCTTGAGCAAATTTCTTCCTCAGTGAAATATTCTTTTTGTTAATTGGGAGGCTGACTAAAGATGATGTTTGTGAAAACAGTTTGGAGCAAAATGTGATGGTGACAAGAATCTGAGAGGCCTCGTTTTGAATCTTTCTCTACCATAAGATACATTGGTACAGTCACCTTTTTTGCTCAGTCTGAATGTTATTGTGTATGGTCTGCAGATTATAATACTTACACTATTTCTTCTGCAAATTCAATGTTATACTTAGTATATTGCCTGACATCAAATAGGTGGTCAATAAATGTAACTTTCTTCTCATCCACTGTTTAAAATAAAGTTAAATTTCTCTTTGATGTGCCAGTTTTAATGTCCTATATTAAAATATCTTTGAGTTTAGCAGTTATACATAAAATTTTAATATATTTATTGTTAGGTTTCAGGATTTAACTGTATAATTAAAAATAATATTTAAGTATAGAAAAGATAAAATATCTAAAGTCATGAGCTTCATTATTTACTCTTTCAAGTATAAAATTTTAATAATCAACCAAGCTTTACTGTATTAAAACAAAATATTGTTTAAAGTATTTTTCACTGACGCTATATTAAACTCATATTTAGTGAGAACTTTGTATATTTCAGTCTTTGTCCAAGGTCATTGGATTAGAAAGAAGAATAAGAGTAATTCCAACCATCCAAAGAGAAATGGGCTATTTGAGGTTACAACATAGTAAAAAAATAATAATGCAACAAAGGAAGAAAAATGTTGAGAGAAGTGTTCACATACTGCTAGTTAATACTGATGAATAAATGATTAATTGCATATAGTTGGAGAAAAACTTCATAGAAAAATGAATACAATGGATTATTCAAGGAAAATTGGAATTGTCTCTGATGGTTAAGAAAAAAACACAAACAAGCGAATTATAAGCAGAAGAGAATAACATCTGTAAAATCTGGGTGGCTATTACATCGTGGTGTTCCCATGAATAAACTCCAGATAGAAAAATAGATAGATAGAGGAAAAAAAACTGTATACATTTTTTCTTTGAAGTTAAAATTTCAACTTTATTCAGGAGTCTTATTTTAGAAATGTCAATTGTCACCATTGTTTTTATTGGAATTTTAGTTTTGGAAAGGAGTTTAGAAATACGTTTACTCTGTTCTTGTATTCATTTAAAAAGTTATACCTTGAATATAACAATAGCATTCTTCTGAATTATATTACTTTTCTTTTTTTCTACTTCTGCATTTGAAAGAATCTGATATTCAAAGACCATATATTTCTTCACCTGCTTTCTGTATACAGTAATTATTATTCATTAATTCTAGCAGAATCCAGTAAAAATCTTCAGTGATTCAGGCCTTGTGCCAGATGTTAAACAATTTTTTAAAATTTTTTGAGACAGCCTGTTTCCCAGGCTGGAGTGCAGTGGCATGATCATGGCTAACTGCAGCCTCGACCTCTCAAGCTCAAGTGAAATCTCCCAACCCCATCCCCATACATAGCGGAGACCACAGGCACACATCACCACACCAGGCTGATTTTTTTTTTTTTTTTTTTTTTCGTAGAGACAGGGTCTCGCCATGTTGCCCAGGATGGTCTCAAACTTCTGGGCTCAAGTGTTCTTCCCACCTCAACCTCCCAAAGTGCTGGGACTACAGGCATAAGTTACCATGCCTGGTCAACAAACCTTGAGAGAAAAAATATATGTTAAAAGAATCAAAAGAAAGTCACAGGCTGAGAGAAAATACTTGCAAATCACATATATCTGGTAGAGCACTTGTATCAAACATATATTAATAAAAGATCTTTTAAGATCAACAATAAGAAACAAAATGGGAAAAATATCTGAATAAATACCATATCAAGGAAGATATACAGATAGCAAGTAAGCATATGAAATATGCATCATATGTCATTAGGGAATTGCAAGTTAAAACTACGATGAGATACTACTACACATATTAGAAGAGCTAAATCCCAGGCACCAACAAAACCAAATGCTGACAAGGATATTGAGAAATAGGAACTGTCATCAATGCTAGTGAGAATATCAAAAAGCGCAGTCACTTTGAAAGATAGTTTGTCAGCCTTTTACAAAGCTAAAAATAGGCTAAACATAAGATGTCGCAATCAGGCTTATATATGTTTACCCAAGTGAGTTAAGAATTCACGTGCACAGATAAATTTGTACATAAATATTTACAGCAACTTTATTAAAATTGCCAAAATGCAGAAGCAACAAAGATGATCTTCAAATAAATCCTGCTAAGTGACCGGTCAGACCCAAAGGGCTGTATGATTCCAACTATATGACATTTTTGAAAAGACAAAACTATAGATAGTACAAAGATCAATGGTTGCTGGTAGTTTGAGGGACGAGAGGAGGTTAAATCAGCAGAGCAAAAGGTATTTTTAGAGCAGTGAAACTTCTCTATGACACTGAAATGGTAAATGCATGACAATAGGGATTTGTCAAAACCTGCAAATCAAAGAGAATCCCTAATGTAAAGAGAGAAATTTAATTACTAATAATAATGGTTCATTATTGCAAGAAATATATCACATTTATGCAAAATATTAATAATGGGGGAGAGAGTTATTGGAATTCTATACTTTATGTTCAATTTTTTGTAACTCTAAAACTGCTCAAAATATAAAATCTACTAATTAAAAGCAAATTTTTAAAAGAAAACATAGAACATAATTGAATAAGTTTAGAAAACGAAAACAGCATATAGAACATTTATCATACATCTAAATCAGTGTTCAGAGCAAAATTCAAAACTTTAAACACATACTGATTTAAAAATAAGAAACATTAATTAAAAAAATGAATAATAGCAAGAAATTAAACCAAAATAAGAAAGAAGGAAGGGCCTCATTATAAAATTCATATTAAATGAATTAGATATCAAAAGTAATACAGCAGAATTAACAAAAATTTATAAAATCAATTTACTGGAAAAAAATTAAAAACTACTGTTTAAACCAAGGAAAAAATAAGAATATCAAATATATACAATAAATAATAAGAGGAAAAAAATTTTCATAAAATAAAAGAAAAAAACTTTACCATCCCTAAGATTATTTTGATAATATTACAAAGAAATTTTAAAATCTGAATTAAATGGGCAATAGTGTAGGATAATAATTGTGCTAAAACTGATCTCAGAGGAAATATTAAGTTCAAGTTGACTTATTTTCACAGAAGTAAACAAATTATAAAAGCAAATAGATATATAAATATTAAAAGATTAGAAAAAATTCATTTATAAGGGAATTCCAACAGACCTCTAGTTGATAATTTCATGTCAGTTAAACTACAGTGTCATAACAGATAAAAGTAGTCTAAATTTACTTATATATCTCAATGAAAAATTCCGGAAAAAGACTGGCAAAACTGAATTGAATTTTGCCAAATAGAGATTATTTCAACATGTGACAGATGCATCAATACTAGAAATGCTTATATACAACATGAAATTAATGCCCTGAAAAAATGATTGGCTAGATGCAGCCAGGAAGTGCCATTCCCAATGAGAAGGCTGGGATTTCAACTAAATCTACACAATTTGAACAAATCTTTGGAGTAAAAACAACTGTGGGTGGAGAAAATTTGCAGGTGCTGAGACTGAAGAGGGAGGAATCTGGGAACCTGGTATGGCATGCCTGAATGCTTGGGCTGGCTCCCAGTGCTGGATTGCTCCTGGGGAATGGGTGAGAGAGGGACAGGGAGAATACCAACTCTTGCCATGGGCCTCTGGGATCCTAGGTGCAGGGCATCCCCTGCACCCCACAGATGTTTGAGCTTGCAGGGGGAACCTGTCCAGAGACTGGACAGAAACGGGACTTCAGCAGACACGGAGCTGGAAACCTTTGTATGTGGGACAACTCTGAAGTCTGGCCATAAATGCCAATCCCCCAGGCCTCCCTGGCTCCCTCTGAAAGGTTCTGGCCCCAGCTAACTGCTGAAGTGATCCGAAGGGGTCCAGGACTGGCATAATGTACTCAGGTGTAGCAAAGCACCCGGACTGGATAGCAGAGGCAGCACTGTGTACACATGCCTGTGGGCAGCCAGGCAGGAACCCTGGAGTGGGCTGGCAGGCAGGGGAGCTGCAGCACAGAAGTGCCCCAGACCGGCAGGGTGTCCAAAGACATCCATGGCAGTTGGAGGCCATAATCCTAAGTGAATTAACACAGGAGCTGAAAACCAAATACTGCCTGTTCTCACTTATAACTGTGAGTTAAACAGGGAGTACATATGAATATAAAGATCAAAACAATAGACACTGCAGACTAGTAGAGCAGGGAGAGAGAGAGCGGGATGCAGGTTGAAAATCTGCCTGTCAAGTAGCCTGCTCATTCCCTGAGTGATGGGATCTGTATCCCAAACCTCAGTATCATGCACTATTGTCAGGTAACAAACCTGTACATGTACCCCATGAATCTAAAATACATACATAAAATAATAAATTCATAGATTTAAGGAGAAAAAATAAATGATCATTACACAAATGCCAAAAAGGCAGCAGGCTAAAATCAACAACTGTTCTTGATAAACCCATACAATAATAAAGTAGTGGCGAATATTTAATTAGTTAAGAATTTTCTTAGAAATTAAAAACACAAAACCATATGTATACTTGCTTGCACTTAAAAATAAAATTTCCAGGATATTGATATCTATTTAACCCTTTTCCTGTTTAGAAAAAAAAAAAAAGTAGTGCAGCTCACTGACAGTGTTCATTTAATTTTACATAAAAATGCTCTTTCAGGCTGAAGCAAATCTGACTGATTTTCAATGTGAAAATAAAATATAAAAACTATTGTTGAGGGTATTTCTAAACAGAACTAATATCAGAATCATCTGAATCATCAGAATCATCTGTTTCAGAAAAATCAGATTCATCACATGAATCTTTGGGCAACAACTCTTAAGAATAATGTTAACATCACGTGTAGGGATGCTACATTTTCTAGAATTTGACATTTATGGGATTAATTACTATACTTTTAAAATGGAAATGCCATCACTAAAAACAGAACGCAATAAATGGAATGATCTCTTTTGTTTCCAACATTTATAAACTAGAGAGATAAGAAAATAATACTAAAAATATAATAAAATAATAATAAGAAAATAATAATAAAATAAAAATAATATTTTGTGGCAAAATTATCTCAGGCCAAACACTTCACTGACAATCACCACTGGCAAGTATTCTCAGGGCAAATGTGAAATGGCTTTTAAAACTAATGCTTTCATAATCAAATTTATTTAAAAAATAAGATAACATATAACAGGATGATAGTTTTCAACAAGGAGACATGATCTTTCCTGTGTTTTTGAGGCTTGCCCAAGAAACTTATGCTTGCCTTGAAATTTAAAGCATAAGTATGAGATAAAATTGGGGTCTGGGGATGTCCAAGCATAGAAAACAGCACAGACATTAACTCTGAAGGCAGAAGGATCTGAGCAAAAAGGGGAACTGAAAGAAACTATGTCTGAAGAGCAGAAAAGGTAGAAGATGCTGAGCCAGAGAAGCATGTAGAAGTAGAAAGGGGACAATAACATGGAGTTTTACTGGGGAGTTCAGAAAATGGGCTATTTTTTTTTTTTTTTTTTTTTGGCAGGGGGAGTGGGGAGCGGTGGGCATGGTCTCATTCTCTCACCCAGGCTGGAGTACACGGATGCAATCATGGTTCACTGCAGCCTCAACTTCCCAGGCTCAAGCATTTCTCCCACTTCAGGCCATGGGGCAACAGGGACTAAAGGCAAACACAACCACACTTAGCTAATTTAATTTTTTTAAATTTAATATTAGGTACAAATGAGTTTTAATATAGTGCTGTCATTTAAAGTTTATTTTCCTTCTAAGTTTCCAGCAAAAAAAGTACTGGCTTATTTTTTCATCTGTGTGCCATGTAAGTAATTCGGTAGATTTTCCTGATCCATACAAAATGTACTTTTTAAAGATATACAAAATATACTTCATAGTTTCTTTTACCATCAGAGTGAACAGGCAACCTATGGAATGGGAGAAAATTTTCGCAACCTACTCATCTGACAAAGGGCTAATATCCAGAATCTACAAAGAACTCAAACAAATATACGAGAAAAAAACAAACAACCCCATCAAAAAGTGGGCAAAGGATATGAACAGACATTTCTCAAAAGAAGACATTCATACAGCCAACAGACACATGAAAAAATGCTCATTATCACTCGCCATCAGAGAAATGCAAATCAAAACCACAATGAGATACCAGTCTCACACCAGTTAGAATGGCAATCATTAAGAAGTCAGGAAACAACAGGTGTTGGAGAGGGTGTGGAGAAATAGGAACACTTTTACACTGTTGGTGGGATTGTAAACTAGTTCAACCATTATGGAAAACAGTATGGCAATTCCTCAAGGATCTAGAACTAGATGTACCATATGACCCAGCCATCCCACTACTGGGTATATACCCAAAGGATTATGAATTATTCTACTACAAAGACACATGCACACGTATGTTTATTGCGGCACTATTCACAATAGCAAAGACTTGGAATCAACCCAAATGTCCATCTGTGACAGACTGGATTAAGAAAATGTGGCACATATACACCATGGAATACTATGCAGCCATAAAAAAGGATGAGTTTGCATCCTTTGTAGGGACATGGATGCAGCTGGAAACCATCATTCTCAGCAAACTATCACAAGAAGAGAAAACCAAACACCGCATGTTCTCACTCATAGGTGGGAACTGAACAATGAGATCACTTGGACTCGGGAAGGGGAACATCACACACTGGGGCCTATCATGGGGAGGGGGGAGGAGGGAGGGATTGCATTGGGGAGTTATACATGATATAAATGATGACTTGATGGGTGCTGACGAGTTGATGGGTGCAGCACACCAACATGGCATAAGTATACATATGTAACAAACCTGCACGTTATGCACATGTACCCTAGAACTTAAAGTATAATAAAAAAATATACTTCATAATAATAGCTAGCAGTATAGGTAAAATATATTATTACTATCACCACTAATTATATTTCTGCAGATACAGTTTTACTGGTTTGTTACTTTGTTATTGTTTGCATGTTTTCCCCCTCCAAAATAATATCTAACTGATTATTTCTTCCTAGTATTCATATCATGACCATGAGAATATATCTGGAATTCAAGAAAAAATACTCATTGCATTGATACACACAATTTGAGGAACCACCTATCCTTAGAAATTATCATTGCTAGCACTTGGTCCTCAGTCTCAATGCTTTTATATGTAGAAATTAGGCTAGAGAACAAATAAGTAGCTGACTTTTTCTAATTTTACACTTTGTCATAAGTAAAGTGTTAGGCCATTATCTCAGTCTCTTTGTGCAGCTATAAAGAATACCCTAATCTGAGTAACTTGTAAGTGGTGTAAATTTAATTTCTCACAATTCTGGAAGCTAGGGAGTCCAAGATCAAAGCAGTAGTATCTGGTGAGATCCTTCTTGCTTCACCCTCACATCGTGGAAGGCAGAATAGCAAGAAAGTGAAGCCATTCTCAAAACCCTTTTTATAGTGGCATTAATCCATCAATCCTCCACCCTCAGGATGTAAACACTTCCCTAAAGGCCTCACTTCCTAACATTGTCACATTGGGAAATAAGTTTACAACACATACATTTTGGGGAACACATTCAGACCATAACAACCATTCAATTTATAACCTCTAGATTTGGGATACCTAGAATATCTTGCCCTTATATAACTTCACAACTAGAAGTGCAGGGGCCATTGAAAACAATATGCTAAGAATAGATAGTGCTCAAGGACAGTATCTCCAGTTGAACTTTTAATGAACTCCAGTAGGCGCCAAGAAGGCAGACAAATAAGAAAGAGCTTAGAGACAAGGAACTAAGCAGAAGGTTACATCTGGGTAGAGAAAGTTTGTTTTGCATTGTGTTATTTCTGCTGACGTGAGGTTTATGGAGTATAAATAAAGTGAGGCGGAGGCTCTGCGCGCGGCCGCCATGTTCTCTGTCTTTGTCTCGTGTGTCTGTTCATTCTTCACCACCCCCAGCGCGGTCCTCAGTAAGTGGCGCAGCGAGCAGGGTACGCACGGGTGAGTAGTGGGGAACAAGAAGGGGAAACCCCTAGGAGCGGGTAAAACCCGGGGATTGTTAAGGGGAACCTTCTTAAGCTTTCATTATGGGGAATTCCAGTTCCTTGGCCTCAGAATATTTAAGATTATTACAAGGGCTTTTACTTTCGATTGGGGTTGATACAAAAGAGAGAACTCTGCAAAAATTGTTTGCTCATGTGGAACAACATTGCTATTGGTTTCAATATCAAACTAAAGTGCAATTAAATAAACGAGATTGGCAACAGGTTGTTAAGACCCTTCGTTAAGCACACCAGCGCGGTGATGTAATGTCGGCACCTTTATGGGCCCTTTGTGCTTCTATTACCCAAGCTTTGGAGCTCTTACAGACAGACTCTGAAAAAGGGGAAAATGGGGATGAGGAGTCTTCAAAGTCTCCAATAGCCATTTCCCCTTCTTTAGATAATCCTGCAGCTGATGGAAACAGTCCTTTGTCTGATGATGTGTCTCATGAAAAGGAATCAGAAATTCAAAAGGAGCTTCAGCCAGTTGTCCAATTGCTACAACAAATTTTACAATTACAGTTATCTCCCCCTCAGCCTTCTCCTCCACCCACTCCTGTTTTTACTTTTCCTGTGGTCCATCCACCCCCATCGGCACCCAAGGTGGAGGAGGAGGACAGTTTCCCCCACCGCCACTGCCGGTGGAAATGTTGCCTTGTTCAGGCACAGTTTTTGCTGTCCCTGCTTCTACTGCTAAAGCTGTAATTGAGATATTAGATTCTCAAGAGGATGAAGATCCTCTACAATTGTTTCCCATTACTAGGCAACCTTTTGGCCCTAATGATCAATTTCCTCAAGGCGGTATAAATGTACAGTATAATGTCCTTCAATTTAAGTTCCTTAAAGAAATGAAGGCAGCTGTTGCTAATTATGGCCCTCAATCCCCCTTTGTCATGGGGCTTTTAGATTCTTTCTCCTCTGAGAATTTGTTTTTGCCTCTTGATTGGGAGACCTTGGGGAAGGCTGTTTTGGACCACTCTCAGTGGCTTCAGCTACGCAGTTGGTGGCTGGAAGATGCCAAAGAACAGGCTCGCCATAATGCCGCTAGAAATCCTCCAGGGCCAACAGAGGAGCAATTAACAGGTACTGGTTAGCTTGCTACAGTAGCGGCTCAATCTGGACTCGATGACGTGGCATTATCACAAGTTAAAGGACTGTTTTTAAAGGCTTGGTGTAAAGTAGAACCATCGGGGAAAACTGCCTTGTCTTTTGTTAAGGTTTTGCAGGGTGCCAATGAACCTTATCCTGATTTTGTTGCTCGGCTCCAAGATGCTGTAATAAAGACTGTGGGTAGTGGGGCTGCAGGCAAAATCCTGATAACCACACTAGCCTTCGAGAATGCTAATCAGGAATGTCAGAGGTTGTTGCGTCCTCTCAAGGCTGCTGGAAACTTACAAATAGAAGATTTTATTAGAGCCTGTGCAGGAGTGGGAGTGGCTGCCTATAATGCACAATTGTTTGCTGGAGCTTTATCTAAGGCACTCATGGGAAAAAAGGGAGTTTGCTTCCAATGTGGAAAGACTGGTATTTTAAAAAGGAGTGCCGTAAACTATCTAATAAGAGCGACTCCTCAAGAGTAGGATCTAAAAAGCTTCCCACTGAACCCTGTCGTCGTTGCGGCAAAGGGCGACACTGGACTAATGAATGTCACTCTAAGGTAGACAAAGATGGTAATCTTTTAACCTCCAGATCGGGAAACTTGCAAAGGGGCCCTTCAGCTTGGGGCCCCAACAACAATACAAACCCTCTTCATTTGCAATTTCCAGTCAGCTCGGGGGTCCAGCATCAGCAGGCCAGTCAATCAATGTTAGCCCCCAATTTTCAGTAGCTCACCTTTTCTCTGCTACTTCTGGTAGCGCCACTGCTGATGTGGCGATTTTGCAGGCCATCAAACTTACCCCAGAAATGGGGATTGTTAAATTGCCTACAGGTGTTTTTGGGCCATTACCGTCACATACTGTTGGACTGCTTATAGGACGCAGCAGCAGCATTCTACAGGGTTTACAAGTTCATTTGGAAGTTATAGATTCTGATTATAAAGGGGAAATTCAAATTATGGCACAGGCTCATAAACCCATATCCCTTAAAGGGGGGCAGCGGATTCCACAACTTTTTTTATTACCCTATTTTCAGTTTCCTTCACGGGGACAAAAAAGGACCGGAGGTTTTGGAAGCATGGGTAAACATATTTTTTGGGAAACTTTAGTAACTCAACAAAAACCTTTGTTTCCCCTCAAAGTAGAGGGACAAATTTTTCAGGGCTTGGTCGACACTGGAGCTGACGTTTCTATTGTTGCCTCCAACCAATGGCCTTTACAGTGGCCTAAACAGCCTGTTGCTGTTTCTCTTACCGGATTAGGTTCTGCCTCTGAGGTGTATCAAAGTTCTCAATTCTTGAGTTGTCGAGGGCCGGATGGTCAAACGGCCCAAGTCCAGTTTTATATTGTTCCTATTGCCCTAAACTTATGGGGGTGAGATTTATTACAACAATTTGGAGCTTTTGTTTCTATTCCTCATGTCTCTAATTCTGCCAAGAATATGATGTTCCACATGGGCTACAATTCCCTTAAAAAATCTTTAAACATGTAGCCACTGTTCAGCAGCCTCAAGCCCTTCCTTTGACGTGGAAAACTAATGTTCCTATATGGATTGAACAGTGGCCTTTAACACGTAAAAAGCTTGAGGCCTTGGAAAACTTAGTTCAGGAACAATTATCCTTAGGTCATATAGAGCCTAGTACTTCTCCATGGAATTCCCCTATCTTTGTAATAAAGAAAAAAAACGGTAAATGGAGACTATTAACAGATCTTCGTGCTATTAATGCATGTATTCAACCCATGGGATCTTTACAACCTGGCCTTCCTAATCCTTCTATGATTCCTCAAGATTGGTTACTCATGATTATTGATTTAAAGGATTGTTTTTTCTCTATTCCTTTGCATCAAAAGGATTTTGAGCGTTTTGCCTTCTCTGTCCCTGTTTTTAATAATTCTCAGCTACTTTCGCGATATCAGTGGAAAGTTTTACCTCAAGGTATGTTAAACAGCCCTACCTTGTGTCAAGAATTTGTTCATCAGGCCCTGGATCCTGTTCAAAAGTGTCATCCTTCTGTTCTTTTATATCATTATATGGATGACATTCTTCTTGCTGCACCCACCAAAGAAAAGCAGCAAGATGCTTTTGCATCGTTACAAACTCAGCTTTCTTTTTACTCACTTAATATTGCCCCAGAAAAAATTCAAATGGATTTTCCTATTCAATATTTAGGTTATAACTTAGGAGCACGAAATATTCGACCCCCAAAAATTCAAATTCGACGTGATCATTTAAAAACATTAAATGACTTTCAAAAGCTTTTAGGAGACATTAACTGGATGTGTCCTGTTTTAGGAATACCAACGTATCAGTTACAACATCTTTTTTCTATTCTAGAAGGAGACAGTCACTTGGACAGCCCACGTCATTTAACTCCTTTGGCTTTACAGGAACTCCAGCTGGTAGAAGAGCAGCTTCAAAAAGCCCATTTACGTCCGGGCGCGGTGGCTCAAGCCTGTAATCCCAGCACTTTGGGAGGCCAAGACGGGCGGATCACGAGGTCAGGAGATCGAGACCATCCTGGCTAACATGGTGAAACCCCGTCTCTACTAAAAATACAAAAAAAAAAAAAACTAGCCGGGCGAGGTGGTGGCGCCTGTAGTCCCAGCTACTCGGGAGGCTGAGGCAGGAGAATGACATGAACCCGGGAGGCGGAGCTTGCAGTGAGCTGAGATCTGGCCACTGCACTCCAGCCTGGGTGACAGAGCAAGACTCCGTCTCAAAAAAATAAAAAGCCCATTTACATTATATCCTTCCTGATGTTCCCCTTTCCTTGTGTTTATTTCACACTTTACATTCTCCCACAGGAATGATTCATCAAACAAATCGGCTGTTACAATGGATCTTTTTGTCCAACAAAACATCTAAACGCTTGACTAGTTATGCTGATCGTTTAGCTAAATTAATCATCAAAGGACAACATCGCTGTCGACAACTCTGAGGAGGAGATCCTTCCTTAATTATCTCTCAATTCACTCATGGTCAGATTACTTATCTCCTTGCCACTTCTGATTCTTGGCAAGTTGCTTTTGCCTCATTAGTTGGACAATTTTCTACCCAATAATCCTAAGTCTCCGATCTTTTCATTTTTCAGGCAGCATTCTGTGTTACCTTTCTCACCAATATCTGTATTTCCTGTTCAAGGTCCACTTTGAGCCAACGTCAAGCTCCTTTATTCATTACTCATCTTCGTTCTCATTCTCAACTTCCTGGACCCCTAGTTTATGGTAATACTCAAATTGATTCGCTTTTAATTGGCCACCTGCAGGCTGCAGAACAAGAACATACTCTACATCACACTAATAGTTCTGGCCTTCAACGATGGTTTCATTTAACTCGTAAACAAGCTCGTTCTCTTATCCGAGCTTGTCCTTCTTGTGCTCCTTTAAGCATTCCATCTTTCCATCCTGGGGTTAACCCGCAAGGTACTCAAGTTAATCAGATCTGACAAATGGATGTCACACATGTCCCTTCTTTCAGACGATTAAAGTATGTTCATCATACCATTGATACTTTCTCTCATTTTCAATGGGCAACTCCTTTGCCATATGAAAAAGCTGACTCTGTTATTACTCATCTCTTAGCTTGTTTTACCATCATGGGCATTCCTCTTATACTTAAAACTGATAATGCCCCTGCCTATGTCTCTTGTAAATTACAAATTTTCTTACAGCAATATAATATTCGACATCTCACCGGTATCCCGGGCAACAGTCAAGGTCAAGCCATTATTGAGCGTGCAAATTTAATCTTAAAAACACAGCTGCAAAAACAAAAAGGGGGAAATGAGCCCCCCCGAAACCAGATACTGAAGGT
Organism: Rhinopithecus roxellana; assembly: GCF_007565055.1. Lineage (NCBI taxonomy): Eukaryota > Metazoa > Chordata > Mammalia > Primates > Cercopithecidae > Rhinopithecus > Rhinopithecus roxellana. Next base: position 138,713,926 of record NC_044550.1, read on the forward strand.
TCTTTTTACCTTAAATTTTTTGAATCAATGGAGACAATTGCAGGACTCCGCTGCTGTAACTCATCTTTCCTCACCTCCCTTGGCGATAGTCCCCGCTGACAATTTAAGGGTTTGGTATCCTAATGAAGAGGGTAAGTATGCTTAAGGGCAAGTTCTAAAACAGGGACGGGGCTATGCTCTTATCCTTACAGGGAGCGGACCTGAGTGGTTTCCTACAAGGCGATTGAAACCCTGTTGAAAAGAAAACTGGACTCAGCATGCACCTCTTCTTTTGTTGGATGTGCCTCGGCGGGGGACTTATTTACCTTAGTGAGGCTTTGTATGAATATTGGACTTATATTCCCTTTCCACCCTTGTATCAGGGAGTCACCTGGGGGGAGGTGGAAATTAAGGTTTTCACCAATGACACTACTTGGATGCCTTCCCCCTATATGGATAATGACAACATAGAGTGGGAAATGGGAATAATAAATAGCACATACCAATTTGGAGTGGAAGGACTTCCGATTTGCATGGGAATTAGTCCTCATTGTCTCCGGAAATCGCATGAAGCTTGGGCTGCTCGCTATAATCATAGCCATGTGGCTGCTAACACTGTTATTATTGTAACTAGAAGCTTTGAGTATAACCATACTGTATATAGTAATGAGACTATTCCTAGTTCCTTACCTTTTTGTCCTATCCCAGAGGTTTCCCCTAATATTGAGGTGCTGGAGTGGCAGCACTGTAGGGGAACTAAGCCCCGGATTTTAATAGAGTACAATGGGCTGCAAGTAACTAATTGGAGTGTGCACGGTGATTTTCAAACAAAATTTAGTCACATACCTTTGAAATGGCACCGGGTAAATAAAAGTATTGCCGCTGATGGTAATGAGACCTTGGTATGGCATGAAGGAGGCTTGTCGCCACCTATGCCTCATCTTAAACACTCTTTACAAGTACAGAGTCATCTTTGGAAGTTATTAGCTGCAGGTGATGCTATTAGTACTTTTGTGGGAAATATGTCCCTTCATCTTTCTAACCCGAAGAGCTCCTTTCATATTCACTTACATCGGAATACCTCGTGATATATTATTGCTTGTGTCCAAAAGCCTTACCTATTATTAGCGGGGAACTTGACGTGGGATAATGATACGGGGATTGTTAATTGTAAAGATACGTGTACATTTTTGTCTTGCCTCAATCATTCCTGGTGGCGCAGTTTTACGGGGGATATTTATATCCTCAGGGCTCGTAAGGAAATTTGGCTACCTGTCAACCTTAAGCAACCGTGGGGGGCATCATCTCTTGAGACTTATATTTGGACTTCCCTTCAGTGGACCGTCATGCCTTTGGACTTATAATTGCCTTGGTGATGAGCCTTGTTGCCATTGCCTCCACTGCGGCTGTCGCAGGGCTTGTGCTACATCAAAGCATACAAACTGCTGAATTTGTACAGCAATGACATGAACAATCTCACCGGTTGTGGCTGCAACAATGGAACATTGACTCCCAACTCGCTGAAAGATTGGACAACGTGGAACAAGCCTTAACGTGGCTTGGAGATCAGCTCACTGTCCTCAGTACTCGGATAACACTGCAATGTGATTGGAACTCTACTCAATTTTGCGTAACACCTGTGCCTTTTCATATCTCTCAAAATTGGACTGAAATCCAAAAACTATTAATAGGCCATAAAAATTTTAGTGTGGACATCCAAAAACTCACTCAAAACATTTCTGAAGCATTTCAACAACAATTACATGTATTGTCCGGAGCAGCTACTATGCAGGAGCTGGGTCAATGCCTTGCTGCTCTTAATCCATGGACCCAGAGGAAAACATGGATTTCTACAATCTCTGGAAGTATATTGCTTTGGGCGCTTGGATTGAGTCTACTTCTCCTGGTAAACCGATGCTCCCTCCGTCGCATCCAAAAACAAAGGAAAAAACAGGAATAAGTATGGGCTACCTTTCTAAGATTGAGGCAAAACAAAAAGGGGGAAATGCAGGGGCCATTGAAAACAATATGCTAAGAATAGATAGGGCTCAAGGACAGTATCTCTAGTTGAACTTTTAATGAACTCCAGTAGGCGCCAAGAAGGCAGACAAATAAGGAAGAGCCTAGAGACAAGGAACTAAGCAGAAGGTTACATCTGGGTAGAGAAAGTTTGTTTTGCATTGTGTTATTTCTGCTGACGTGAGGTTTATGGAGCATAAATAAAGTGAGGCGGAGGCTCTGCGCGCGGCTGCCATGTTCTCTGTTTGTCTTTGTCTCTTGTGTCTGTTCATTCTTCATCACCCCCAGCGCAGTCCTCAATAAGAAGAAGCACATATATCAGAAAACATGTATTCACAAGAATTCATTCTCTTCCTTTGCGTCACCAGAAAATTAAATCTATTCAGAAGATTATAATCTCAAGAAACAATTGTCCTCTTTGTAATAATCAACATAGGCAGAGACATAGTGTCATTCTGTAGAAAATAAGCATCATTGCATGATTTGCTCAATACTCTTATGTTGTCCAAAATGTAAATGATCACTCTGCATATTTTATCAGTTCTGTTTTGGTAGTGAATGCTGTGTAGTGGATTACTAGATTGAATTATTTATAATAACATCATCTTATATCCTGATTGAAATGCATACTTTATATGCAATGTATTACAGTAAGAGAACTAAAAGTTACCTCTGGGGATTTTGTCTTCAAATGTAAATGTAGATTTAAGTTTTCTACAGTGACACTATTTCTTTCGGAACATTTTCTGAATTTATTTTCTCCCACTAGTTACATGCAGATCTATACTTGAGAGACACTTCAGAATTAGATTAATTGGAGGTGGCAAATTTAAAGCCTCCTAGGATCAGGCAGGTAATAAAAAATGAATGAAGACAGCCTAGTAGTCTAACACTAATAACTAGTAGTTTGATTGGGAGGTGTGAAAAATAAGAAGAAAAAACACACAGACATCCTGACCAAAATGAGCAGCTGCTCCTCAGCCCCAGCCAGCTGATGCACCAAGGAAGTCAACTTTTAGGTGTCATTTGCTTTCAATTTCTTAAATATTGGGGAAAAGTTATTTCTGGTACAAATAAACCAATTTTGGAACTAGATATGCACTTTTATTTGTAAACTTTGAGATTTTAAGTCCTCCCTTTTGAATTCCTGCTTACTAATTAAATGAAATTGAATGTTTCTTTCAAGTTTATATTTTAATAATTTATTTTTAATTTTACTAAAAGAGTTATCATTAATGGGATTCTGACAGGGTCCTGTTTACCACGCTAAACATTATAGAAATTACCTCATTTCAGCCACAATTAAATTATATGTAGGTATCATAGTCATCTTCTTTTATGTATGAGGAAACTGAGGTATGGTGAATTTAATGTTCTCTTTCAACACCATCCTCAATGTAGTATGTGAAAATTGAGCCAGAAGCCTGTCCTCAGAAGCAGAGCACCCACCCTCTATGATACAGATAGTCTTAGTCTATACAGTCTATAAATGTAGTTGTAGGTACAAGTGCAAATGTAGCTCTATCTCCTATCTTTGTTTCTATCTATCTATCTATCTATCTATCTATCTATCTATCTATCTATCTGTCTGTCTAGCATCTATCTACCTACATATTACCTGTATGTCTATCTATCTGTCATCTACTAGAATCATGGGTTATGTATATTGACTTTTAACCATGTTTTCTTTGTTATACTGCAGACTGATATTGCTTTTTAAAATTACTAAAATCATTAATTCTATTCCATCTACATTTGTTTACCTACCATTTCCCCTTATAATCTTTTCTTCCTAACTTTGTGGAAGATTTTTCTTCCCATGTATTGATTATGTTACTCAACCTTCTAAGAAACCCCAATTAAATCTATCCCACTATGATTATACCTTTATTTTCTTCATGTTTAGAAGGTATGACACATCACTTAAAATTATAGAATTTCAATGTACTAATACCAGTCAAATGTGCTTATGATTCTTTATTTTAAATACAAGTTTTAAGATTTTTGCATTAAATAATCAACATTTTTTTCTATTCATTTCTTTTCCCCTCCTCTAGCACTTAGCCTATACCAGGAAGACAATAAGGTCATTCAACACTTGCTTATAGAATGAAGGAAAGAATGAACATTTGAGGATTTTCAAGAAAACTGTGAGAGGACCCCTTTGATCTAAAAACATTACACTAGCATTGATATGGTTTGGCTGGGTCCTCATCCAAATCTCATCTTGAATTGTAGCTCCCATAATCCCCACAGGTCATGGGAGGGACCCAGTGGGAGGTAATTAAATCATGAGAGTGGGCTTTTCCCATGCTGTACTCCTGATAGGGACGATGACTGGAGGTCACTGTCATTGCCATCTGCTGGTTTCAGCAGGTTTCTCCACTACATCTTATTTTGATCAGTAGAGTCACGGCATAGGCTCACAAAAGAAGTTCTCCTGATCTCCTACCTCATACTGACAAGAGAGAAAATTAAGATGTTATTGCCTGGAATAGTCAAAAATATTGGAATTACCTGTATACTTGAAGAAAGATGATTTTAGTTGCAAAAGTAGATATCATCATAAATTTATTTGCTCTATGCCTAAGCCATATATAAGTATCCAGGCTTTGCTAGTGAAAAAGGTACTTAGTCTTTAGGAATCCATGAAAGTGTCTATAAACCTTAATTTCTTCTTCTGACAAATGCGGTATTTTTTCTACAATATTGTACACTTTGGTGCAATTTTCTCCTGAATAATTCATTTACTTTCTGCATTTTTGTTTGCTTTTATACATGTACTTTCCCAAAATATAAAACATGAAAGACTAAACAAACGTAATTCTTCCTTTATATCTTTATGTTAATAAGGGTCCAGTCAGATCACACAAAAAATGCACCAGTAATGTAAACAGGGAATCTTTGTCATAAAAAATAAAAAATCATTAACATTCAAATTAGTTAACTACTAAAAGAAATCTGCATTTAGTTGATTTAACCAAATAGTTTAATAACATGATGATTTAAGCAGATTCAAATAACTCATTAACAAATACAATATGTGTGCATATGCCTTTTTTATGTATTCCCAGTATATATGTTTATATAGTAGGGACAGAGAGTCAGAGATATAAAAAATATCTAAATGTGCAATAAAAAAAATCATTTCCAAGTATGATTTTAGCCTGTAGTTTGGTCTAGTTCTCAAGAGGTTAAAATTACAGATATTATTTCTAACAGGATTTCAACTATTGTTTATTGCAGTGTGCTCAGTTAAAAAAGATGTATCTGATACTCAGAGATATTGGTTCACTTGTCCAAGATTTTATAACTAGATAGTAGCAGATTGCTCTATAGCCCGAGTTTCATGGTTTGAACTCTAATTCTCTTCCTGTATTGTCTGCCTTGAAAAGAGCGAGCAATGAATACTCTGTTTATCACATACTACAAAATCATCACTTGAACACATTGTTAAGTTTTACTGGTTGTTTCTTTTAAAAAGAAATGTAATTTCTTGTGGAATTACTTTTTGAGGTAAATAATGCTCTTAGTAACATGGACTGGGTGACATATGCAAAAAAAATTACTGAGAGTTCTATGTAATGTACATTTTACATCATATAAAATCATTCATTTTGATTTGAAGATATATAAAAGTTCTGTCTTAGTATTCTTTATAAATCAACAGAAACTATAACTAATGAGGAAACATTTAATATATTAAAAAAATTAAAGAGGACTCATAAAATTCCAGTTCTATCTTTAAAGTTAAAAGCCATATGGTTTGTTACTCGTTTTTACTCATTTTTTAACTTTCTTTGCTAAATATAAGTTATTTGATCTTATTTTTAACTTTTCTTGCAGATCCTAAGGGAATAATTTCTCCCCTTCTTTAGTCGATGCAGAAATGGCAGGAGAAAATTAAGACTGATAGCACAATACATCAGAGGCTCAAGAAATTACCTGAGATGTCTTTGCACGATCATGTGACAAATGCCACCAACCTCCCTTACCTCCTTTGAAATGTTTCTTTGTTTGATATCAATGATATAGCAGTGACTATCTAAGGACAGACTATGACCAGAGGTCAACCGTATTAATGTAAGAGACACTTTATTCCTAGGATATATAATTTACTTCTTTAAAAAAATTGCCATTTTTTCAGTGTACTTTAATCTGTCAGATTTCAGGGTCAGACAGCTCTCTTAAAGTGGATAGTAACAATTTATTCAGAGTAAGCCAGTGTATTGGACTTTAAGATATAGCTACTCTTTTATATCTTACAAAGTTTTAAAGTTATTTTCAGGTTGAAAACTGAAGGCCAGTGGAGAGTATAAGAAAGACATTTTAGGTACTGAATGTCAGAACAATTTTTTTCCCAGAGAATATTTTGTACTTTCTTTTAAGGATAAGTGTATTTAAATAAGATTCAAATATATAAGCCAACTTCAAAGAAACATTATAAGATCATTTCCCATTCCTCACTAGGGTAACACTTCAGTCAGGTTAAGGGATTAATGATCCCTTAAGGCATCAATTATCACTCTCTTTTGCTAATATGAATTAGAGACATTGAAACCAAGGGAGATAAAATATTTGATTTATTCAGTATATTTGAGCCTAATATGCCCCGAATTTAGGAAAATAATAGAGCTAAAGCTCTTATTTGTTGATATTTTCTTTATATATCCTATGCAAGTTCCTCCACTCAACAATATGTATTGCACATGCACAATATGCCAGACATTATGCCAATACCACAAACATTTATATAGAGCTGTGTTCTTGCATTTATATAATTACAAATGAAAACAACTACAAAAACGTTAATTATAGGTAAAATATTATTTCCCCCCCTTCTAGTCAAACTTAGATTTTGAAACTTCACAGTTGAAGCACAGACATTCATCTAGAAGCAGGCTGCTATGGTCTGAATATGTGTGGCCCCCCAGCCCCCGAAGATTTATATGTTGAAATCCTGAGTCCCCAAGAGGTAGTATTAGGAGATGGGCCTTTTGGAAACTTCACTTTCATGAATGGGGTTAGCGCCCTTATAAAAGAGGTATAAGGAGCTCAGTTGCTCCTTCCATTAGAAGTCACCATCTATGAACCAGAAACTTGGCTCCCACAAGACACCAAATCCACTGGTACCATGATCTTGAATTTTCTAGGATCAAGAACTATAAGAGATAAATTTCTATTTTTTATAAGCTACCCACTTTATAGTGTTTACAGTACTTTGTTACAGCATCTTGAACAGACTAAGACACAGCTTATCAGAGAAATCATTGTTAAATATGTCAAGAGTATCGGCATAATATCATTTTTGAGAGGCATATTTTGATCAGTTATACTATAACACTAAACTCTTCAAACGAAATTCACAGAAATAAAGCCAACAGGTTTTATTCATTTAATGAGGAATGCTTTTAATCAAGCATTGTGATTATAAATGAATTGTATTCATTACCTACTTTTTTAAGTGGATGAAAAATTATACTGCTTTCACTTAATGTGTGCCAAACAAAAGGTGCAATAAAAGGTGGCACTGAAATATCTGAGCTGTCTGACTACAGTATTAGTCACATTTTACACACTAACCTTTCTAGTGGCAGAGATATTCAGTTAGCTGTTCCAAGGAGTTAGCATTTTCAGAAGCAATAAACCTCTTTAATGTTAGTCATTTGCTTATCAGGATTACCGTCTCTTGACTGATGAGTTTCTAGTGATGTATAAAACTACCTAAGTGCTTTACTGATTTTGCCACTATCCAGAAGATACAATGACTTATTTCAAAGAATGAATGCTATCATTAGCATCCCCTAGAAATTTAATTATCTATAGGAAGACAATGGAAAGAAGTTATGATTGACTTAGTTATACTTGTTAGAAATATGTGCCAATGAAAGATAGCTATTATACAGGTCAAGTGTTTATTAATAAAACTCCTCTGTTCTCAGAAGCTACAAAAAGTGAGTGGCTAGCATATATAAGGTAGATTCTTTCTAGTTCAATGTGAGCTCCTAATTCTGTTTTTGATTAAAAACCTTATGGCTTTCTGTTTATATCTTTATTCTGACTTACCTTCAAATGCTCAAATTCTTGAATTGAATACAATGCATTGATTATCCACAAGTGGGTTCTTCATTCCTCCTCTGGCTTGGCTGAGCAATTACTCTAGTTCTCATGAAAACATTTTTGATTTGGAAATCAGCATTAATCTCCATATTATATTATTGAACACACTTCACTACCACTTCCACTTCCACAGTAGAGTTTGTTATTTATTAATTGACACCCATCCCTTGTATTAGTGCTTTAGCATAGTATGAACTTACGGAGACTAGAGTGTGGCATTATCATTTCTCTCACCATAATAAGTTGCTCTAGCTCATGTTCACCACATGAAAGATCTTAGAGGGATTTTATTTTAAAAATATCCTTACAGTCACTCCTGGAAACCCCAAGATTAGGCATGAATAGACATGCATTTGTATTGTTCATTGTAGTTCAGAAGTAAAATTTAGAAGAGAAATACCACAGGTTTGCTATATACAAGTATTGTTGCCATAGCAGAATGTGATTTTTAATCTATTATAAAGTCATCACTATGCATAATCTTCAAATTTTGTTGACTTTTCCCAGAAGTAAAGAAATATGTATTTCTTTAGATGGGATACTGCTAAGGATAATTAAAACATAAAACATTTTTAAATTATGAAAACAATTTGTGGATCTTTATATGCATCATAATAACTTCATGACATTTTAAATAATTGATGAAGATAGGAAGTATGAGAGGAGATTTAGAGTTGGAAAAATAAATTATATTTTTCAAATGTGGCATTTGTAAAGTTTGTCAAAGTTGGAGTAAAAGAATTTGGATATCAGGTGATATCTGGGCCAGGTACACAGCTAATGGAGCTCAAAAACGGTAAAGAGAGGTTAACTGAAAGGACTTTTGGAGTAGAAAGTGAAGATCATAAAAGAGGTCAAGAGAAATAGTAAGATATTCAAATGAGAAAAAAAAAACACACAAATAAATTTCTGAAGAGTGGGTATGACAGAGTAAATGTTATTTTCAACATGAAGAAAAATAGGTAGAAAAAAAGAAAGGTAATTCATATTATGTAAGCAGCCAGCTAGTTAAAAAGGTAAATATCCCTGGACTTTTGACAGCTGATTTTGATATATTTTTGCATTAACAGCATTGACGATATAATTAGGTGAAAGAAAATTGTATTCCTACCTAACATAATACGTTCAAAAGTATATTCAAATACTAGAATTGTTCTGACATTTAGATGCTGACTTTGCATTTGATTCTGAAAATTCATACTAAGTCCAAAAGATGATTTTTATTTAGTTGATATTATAAGACAAATCAAGAACAAGTAGGTTTTAAAGGGTAGACAGATTTTTTTGGTTTGTTACACCTTAAATATATTGCAAATAGGATCTTAGTAAATTTAGTACCTTAATAATTTCTACCCTGATGGACAAATTCTCCATTTTCAATACCACTTTGTTACCTCCTCTGTAAAATGAGCATAAAATAAAATTGCAAGTTTTATGAGAAATCACAACATATTGTCATAAGATCTAAATTTTAAGTACACTATTAAAGTGACTAAAAGTAGTAAGAAAATACATTAAAATAAAAGGCAGTACACAGATGATGAAAGAACTAAATTGGAATCCTTAAGAGGCCTATACAAAAATTAAATATTGAACAATAATTTTAATTGGGGTTTAGTTTCATTTGATTGTGAAATATTATTTCAAGATTATTCCTCATTTTCCAAATGAAGACAACATTGATTGCTACCTTGAATAGAATGACTTTTCATTTATAATATCTCTACCTCAATTTATTTTCAATATTTTTTGATGTATCATCCCACTAATCACATGCTGACTCTCTCCTGCCATCAAAAGCTTAGAACTGTCAGTTAAGGTAACGTTTTTAGAACTCATTTATGAAGTATTTCTCTTTCAGGACAATAAATATTTTGTATACAGACAATACGCAAAGCACTTCCAAGTTTTAATTGTAAAAAAGGATAATTTTGAACAAAAGAATTAATGTCTAGTAAGCCATTAGCAAGTTTTCTTTTTAGCAAATATGGAGCCAATAATTTTCATCTCCTTTTTTGTATTCAACAAACAAGTGCAACATTAACTAAATAACTTATTAAACTAGAACTTAAATCTAATAACAACACATGAAATCATTAGACAAAATGAAAATGCTTTTGCTCACATAAAAGACATATCATTCTAGTAGTTGTCTAATAGTTGTCTTAGGGGAAAATACAAATTCTAGCCTAATTATAAGCATCAAAAGTATGTACATTCTAATGAGATAGTGGCAGGAGACAAATTCCTAGGCAGACAGGAGCAGATACCCTGTGAAATCCGACCAAAGACAGTTTAAAGCCTGAAAACTGAGCTGTTGGTTCTGGATAGAGTCCATGACCAGAGGGATTTTCTATTCATTCCCCACTCTTTCCTGATTGGTTCTTTCTAAATAACACTTTTCCAGGGCTACCTACAGCCTGCACCTCCTCACTCCAAACTTATAAAAACCCCTGACTCAGGCACACAGACGAATACCTGCTCTCAGGTCCTCTCTCACACAGAGGGCTACCCACTTCGGGTCCCCCCTCATTGTCTAGAGCTTTCCTGTAGCTCAATAAAATTCTTCTCTGCCTTGCTCACTCTCTGGTGGCATTGTGCCTCATTCTTCTTGGACGTGGGACAAGAACCCAGAACCTGCTGAAAGGCGGGAGCAAAAAAAAGGTTGTAACACGCTCTGGCTGGATTGCCTCACTGAAGGCAGCATGAATGAGAAGAGCTGTGACATGCTCCCGGTCACCTGACTACAGGAGTGAAAAGTCTTCTAGGGGCCCAGACTTCAGGACTTCTAGACTGACAGCTATAACATGCCCCTGTTTGCAAATTGTGGGTGGTGGGAACGAATAGGCTATAACAAGTCCCCATTTGTCAAGCTGTAAGCAGTGGGAATGAGAGAGAGAACTGTGATATTCCCTGGTGGCTCAGACCTCAGGCCTCCCCAAGCAGAAGCTGTAACACCCCTTGTAGATTCTTGGTTGCTGGTGTTTCCAAGTTTTCTGGAAGCTGCCATGTCTTCCTTGTCCAGACGGTGAAACTCAAGGCAGAATCTGGTCGCTGCACGCTTGGAGCAGCCGCAGGCTAAGAGCAGAGCCACAGTGCGTGCGGGATCTAGGCCCATAGTGCCAGCCCATAGCAGCCTACCAGATTGAGTGGGCAGAGTGAATGCAGCAGGCTCCAGTAAAGTCTGGGCAGAGGCACCGTTGGCCATGGAAATTTCCAGCTGGGGAAGCAACACCTAGAAAATACTCTGTCAAATACTTTTAGTTTGGGAAGGAATTATGTTGTGTAACAATATCAAAAGGTTTCTTTCTATACTTCTTTCGGTGTTCCCTTTAACATAGAAGGCTGCATAGTACTAGAATATTTGAAATATGCTAGCTAAAAGTGTATATTCCAAAAAATTTAGCTTAGTTATTCAAAATACAAAATATCGTTAGGCCGGGTATGGTGGTTTATGCCTATAATCCCAGTACTTTGGGAGACTGAGGCAGGTGGATCATCTGAGATCAGGAGTTTGAGACCAGCCTGAGCAACATGGTGAAACCCCGTTTCTACTAAAACTACAGAAATTAGCTGGGCATGTTGTCGGGCGTCTGTTATCCCAGCTACTCGGGAGTCTGAGGCAGGAGAATCGCTGGAACCCAGGAGGCAGAGTTTGCAGTGAGCCAAGGTTGTGCCACTGAACTCCAACAGAGTGAGACTGGGCAACAGAGTGAGACTCTGTCTTAAAAAAAAAAAAAAGAAAAGAAAAGAAATCATTAATACAAGTCATTATAATTATATCAATATAAGAAACTAAAAGAAGATGCTTTGGTCTCACGTATCATAGTGGGTCTTTCTAAGTAAAATATAGAGGTCCATCAGAATATGTCTGTCATTGCAATGCCACTGTTTGGACATACACTCCAAACCAGCTTATTTCAGCAATAATGTTTAATAGCTAAAAATGATTCAAATTTTTTTTAGTTAGGGAAAAGCCTAGATTGTATAATAAGTCCAAATTAAATGGCTTATTTTTTGTGGTTTATTTGTGATCAATCAATGCTCAAAGTGAATACTTTAGGTTGGCAGTAGGTTCTATTTCACCAAAGCACTCTGATATCCAGACTGAAATCAGCACTCTCATCTTTCCATCTTGGGATCATGGTTCCCAAGATCTCTGTTCTCCATTAAAATAAAGGTATGTTTTTAATCTATGCATCCAGCGACGGGCATTTAGGTCATTTCCATATCTTGGTTACTATACATAATGCTGCAGTGAGCATGGGATTACAGATGTCTCTAATTATCAGGGAAAGACAAATTAAAACCACAATGAGATATCACTTCATACCTTTTAGAATGGCTATTGTCAAAAAGATGAAAGATAAATACCTTAGGTGAGAATGTAGAAAAAAGGGAAATCTTGCACATTGTTATTCGGAATATAAATTAGAACAGTCATTTTGGAAAACAATATGGAATTTCCTTAAGAAACTAAAAATAGAACTATCATAATCCAGCCATTGCACCTCTGGGTGTATATCCAAAGGAACTGAAATTAATATGATGAAAAGACTTCTGCACTTCTCTTGTTCATTTCAGCATTATTCACAATAGCCAACATATGAAAACAACCTAAGTGCATTATGTATAGAATGGAATGCTATGCCTCCTTAAAAAAAGAAAGAGTTTCTGTCATTTGCAGCAACATTAATGAATCTACAGGACATTATGCTATGCTAAGTGAAATAAGCCAGGGGGAGAAAGACAAATACTGCGTGATCTCAATAAAATCTAAAAACGTAGAAATCACAGAAATTGAGAGTAGAATGGTGGTTACCAAAAGCTGGGGGAGGGAAGAGGCATGAATGGAGAAAGGGGAGATGTTAGCCAAAGGGTACAAGGTTTCAGTTAGACAGCAGAAGCATTGATCTATGGCACACTGTGTTGATTATTATTGACAAAAATATATGGTATCATATACCTTAAAACTGCTAAATCATGAATTTTAAACACTCTCACCACAAAGAAATTGTCAGTAATATAATATGATATGATATAATATGATAAATATGTTAATGTGAGACAAAGTAGGAAACATACAATCCATGTTTGCTCGTTTCTGCTTACCAGTGTAATTTCACATAGCTTCTGACTCTGTGAAAACACGCAGGTCGCTGGAGGGGTTCTTTGAAGATAAAACGGGATGCAACACATGACCCTCTTGCCTGAGTCATTACATTCTTTAAAATATAAATGACCCTAGAGTCCTTGCTTTTTCCTACACATAAAATAACATCTGACAGGGTTAATGATTATGCCTCATTAATCTATAATCATATGTTATCTTTGCACCCAAATTTTGATGTGATTTTACACATACTGAACCCCCCACTACCCTTACATCAATTGTGAGCTAAATCATTGTTTTGGAAGAGTCCAACAGAAAATCTCTGAAAGATTTCTCCCAGGCTTGGGCTGCAGTCCTCAAGATATAATCCCCAGTAAAACTTCTGAATAAAACTAATTTTAATTCTTTAAAAGCTTGACTTTTTTTATCTGACATTAATTAGACTGATTTAATGATTCCATAGTGTATAAATATATCAAAACATCACACTATACTCCATAAATATATACAACCATTTTATGGCAACTAAAAATAAAATAAAATTGAAAAAATACAAAAATGAGAAAAATATCTTCTATTAAAAGCAAAACAATTTTTTTTCTACCACACATGGAATATTAACTTATTCATAAGGCAAGATTGATTTATAGATTTTTTTAATTAAGTAGGATTAGCAAAACAAAAGCAAACAAAAAGCAATGTGTATAAATTTCTTTTGTAACTTGGACAACATTTCTAAATCCTTTATATTAGGTCAGATAGATGTAGCCCATGAATAAAATATATCCCTGGAAAAGCAGCTTTGTGTTTCTTAAGCAGCAGGAAGCATATTTAATGCAATCATATTAAATGTATATCTACATAATTATTTTTCTATAGATGACTAAAAAGCATTCTGATATTTGCCTTCTCTAATATTGCTTTAATGTTTTATAGCAATTGCTTGTGTTTAACAGAATTCTTTTGTCCTTTCTTTCCTCTTACACCAAACAGCCCACCTAACAGGAGTACAAAAGGATAGATGATGATCTAATTTTGTAATTAAATAAAAATCCATTTATACCTAAAAAAGAACATGACACAGATAATTCATGAGGTTGGAGATGGATAAAAGCACATACAAAGGAAAGAAGATAGTATTACAGCTTAAAGAATATTGTATGTAGTTGGGAGCATACTGCTCTCTATTGAAATAGTTTATTGAAAAATGAAAGAAGAACCCCCCAAAATATATGTATATTTTATATATATATAAAGCCTTAATATAATATAAAATAGGAAATGTACGGTGCACATATCAGGAATAAGCTATTATTATTTCAGTATTTACAGGAATCATATATCTGTTATGTTATTGGATGCTCTTAATTTCATTGCCACCAATTTAGCTGGTGAATTTAAAATCAACTAGCAAAAGTAATGACTTGCATAAAATATATACGATTAACTTATACTACCTTGTATTTTTATAATGGAGACTGTTATTTGACATCCACTTACTACATACTGTATGTGTCAAACATTTTACTAAGTAACTGGATCTACAAAAGAATGAAACAAGGGAGTTCAAGATGCTCATTTTTGGTAAGGAAGATAAAAATAAATAAAATGGTATCTGTACATTCACTTGATAAGTACAAAACTAAATCTTTAGATTATTATTAATATTTAAGCTATGGGAAAATGCACCAAAATAAATTAAATGGCTCTGAATTCACACAATTCAGTATCAGTTTAGACACACATAAAGACTAATGTAGCCTTTTGTTTAATCAAATAACATGTCATAATCACAATGAGTTTTTAATAGTATTATGAGTCTGCTTTGTCTGGGTACTATAAAACTCTGGGTCACAGTTTACTGGGGCCTGTTTGTGCTTGTGTTTGTGTTTGGTTGTGGTGTTTTTTGTTTTCTGCTCATGTGCCCTAAACCCATGCATTGCGATGTCGATCTCTGGATATGCAGTGGTGTCCAAAAGTCTTGAATCACAGAAGATATAATTATAACTCTGGGTTGACAGTTGCTTAAGTTGAAACTAATACCTATTTGTTCATAAACAAAAAGTAATAAGCAACATTTATTTCCAGAATGTTGTCTGTACATGATTTAATAATTCTAAGCATTGTACTTACTCCCTAATAATTGTACTTTATATTTTAATCATCACATCGATACAAAAACGTTTAACAAATCAATGAGAAATATTCCCTTTTAGGAAAAAACTGTCCTTCAATATGTTACATTAAATTTTGGGACATGCACTTTCAAGTATCTTGACAGTATAATAGCAGTTCTGGTATACACCTCAACATAGTAAACTTCCTAGCAAAACCAAACACAACTATTTCTAAAGAGCAGTTATAACCAGTACTCATAAACATGTACTCCCAAAATAGTTTTTACACAGAGTAAAGAAAATACATTGTATTTTTGAAGGGAGCACTTAGAAAATTGTTTCTGTTCAAATTTGAACATACAATTTAATAATGCACTAATTAGGTACGGTTGCCTGGTGCAATGTTTAAATTGCTCCTTCAAATGTTTCTGCTACATTTTAAATTTTGATCACACACTGAGTTAAAAGTTCTATCGTAGGCGTCTCTACTTCCAGCTTCAATAGTTCTGTAAAATAATTTAGCTTTCTTGTCAATATGGTTATTAACTCAGGGTCGGACTAAGTGCTGATCTAGCCCCAGTAAAATCTCATGAATTACACAAATTCAAAGCTGTATAAGTTATAAGTCTGCTCATGGAAATTTTAATTGATGCAAAAACAAATCTAGTCTCAGGTATTAGCCTCAACTTTTTTTTTTTTTTTTTTTTCTTTCTTTGAGACAGAGTCTTATTCTATCACCTAGGCTGGAGTGCAGTGGGGCAGCCGTAGCTCACTGAAACCTCAACCTGCAGGGCTCAAAGGATCCTCCCTCCTGAGCCTCCCAAAGTCCTGAGATTACAGGTGTGAACCACTGCACCCTGTGCCAGTTTCAACATAACTTAATATATTAACATATTACATGGTCAATAGCTTTTTGATTGTCATTTGGAGATATACACAATCTGATATAAAATATTACATTAAATACCAAATAACAAATGAGATAAGATAACTTTTTTACAATTATTGTGTATAGTCTATGTTTCTTAAAACATTTTATACTCCCGGAAAAGCTGTTTAAATCAGAAGTATGTGCTAACCATGACAGACTGCATATATTAATTCTTTACATTTATCTATGTTTGAAAGTTAATAAAATGAAACTCTAGAGAAATAATAAGAGTGCTTTCACTAAAAGTAGAGACTTCCAGCCATTTCCACTGAAGCCAATAATTTGTCAAACTGCAAACAAGAGGAGCACAATAAGCAGCAGATTAGTCCTCGTGTCCTTCTGTGTCCCAGTGTGCTCTATTCAACATCAAAAAGAAAAATCACGAAAATACCACTTCTCCTAGACAGGGGTTTCATATCCATTTCTATAGGCCGTGCCATTTGAGAAAAACATTCCTGACCTTTCCCACTCTCAGTTCTGCCTTTCCATTTCTGGAACCTACTTTGCCCGGGGTATATATCATTTATAAATTATAAATATGCACCGTTATTCACTAATGCCTTTTATTTTTTATTTTTTTCCAATTTTGTCAGGGCCTGGAGTCAATAAGAAAATTTAACTGTTTGACAACTAAAGTTTAACCATGTAGGTACCATTTCTTACATTTAAACAGTTTCAAGGGGAACATTTTAAATATTATCCTTCTCTGACTTCTGAAACAAATTTTGTAGAACTGAATTTTTAGGGCTTTTTGTTTGTTTGCTTGTTTGTTCATTTTTTTTTTTCTTCACATTTGTGCTAGGATATTGATGCAGATATGTTAAAGCTCTTGTGAGATTCATGGTTAGAAAGGACATACTATGAATGTTGGACAAAATTCTCCAATGACAACTTGTTTGTCTATTTCTGATTCACAAAACTGAATGTAACTTCCTGGTCAATAGAACATAGAAAAACTTCTGCCAGATCCATTATTAACATATGGCATATCAATTTCTTACCCTCTGACTTTTTCACTGTTTCTTTACTTTTTAAAGTTGAGTGTAGCATTGAAAAACTTTGTGGATTGTTCATCAAGAATTCAATAAAGCATAAACATCACTTTTACCTACTTTAGCTACAAATACTCCAAGTTAATGGATAACTTTTATTTTAATTTTTTGTTATTGAGTGCAAATTTAATGAAGAACAACTCAATATGAATGTGCAGAGGTGATGTATTCAAAGACCCAAGCTGGTATCTCAATATACTAATAATTCTACTATTTCTATTGTTATCGCTATTATATTTAACAAAAGAGGTGAGGTTTGACATAATAAGCCCTGGATCCAACTCAGTTATTGTGAAATATAAGAAGTCAATGTAGCCATCTTTTATTTTGCTATATAATGGCTGACAAAGAAATAATAATATCCTATTTCGAATAAGAATAGTTTTGTTGCAGATACACTTGATTTTTATAAAAATAGTTTTTTTATATATTTATAAAAATAGTCTTTTTATAAAGACTATTTCTATGGAAATAGTCTTCACTTTCATAGCCTCAATAAGAAGGAAACTTCCGTCATGTGCACATCGGAAAAATCACTTACATTTAGAATATTACATATCAGAGTCATATATCTGAAATCTCTTATAAATAATACAATCATAAAACAACCAAAGACACAATTTTACACTTAGACAAAATGTCTTGGTAAACCTTAAATTATGTAGTATATAAAAAATATTTTAATAGATATTATTTCCTTTTATATCACTGC
The DNA here is from genome assembly GCF_007565055.1 of Rhinopithecus roxellana. Taxonomy (NCBI): domain Eukaryota; kingdom Metazoa; phylum Chordata; class Mammalia; order Primates; family Cercopithecidae; genus Rhinopithecus; species Rhinopithecus roxellana. Next base: position 138,731,969 of record NC_044550.1, read on the forward strand.
ATCATTAAATTCCTTAAACACTCACATACTCCCTTACCACAAATGGTCACTTGAACACGGTCATCTCAACAAGATACTGTTCTCTCATCTTCCATAGGATGTTCTACCATGGGACGTGCAGCAATAACCTGTAAGGTGATTGAATATCAAATAGTTTTTGTTTACATCTAACCCAAAAGAACAAAGAATTAGTCTATCTCCAACTCTTTCACCACTATTACTTTCTAAGTTAGCCATGTATCTGCCCCTCCACTCATTTTAGCCATCTCCCTGCACCCTGCCCCATAACTTGATTATTCTAATCATGACCCTCTTTGTCTTATAGCTGCCCTCAGCATTTGTCATGCTTTTGTTATTTCTACCTTTCCTTTTAGTACCTCAACTCTCTTTATTCATATTGTTTTCTTTCCCTGTGCATTCCTAATCTTCCATAAGAATAAGGTTGATTTTTGAAATAAATTTCAAACAATTACTGTTTACTAGTAACTTGTATTAGATAGGGATTTTAAGGGCTATCTAGAGATCATTATTTCTTGTTCTCATTTAATTTTAATTTGTAGTATACAAATTTTATAATTTCTTTCTCAAATATGACTTCAGAAATGAATGGAAGACATTACACACATTTATTATTCTATAATATACAATATATGTTATACTGCATAGGCCTATTAATAGTCATGTTCTATTAATTACATTATAAAAACAACTATATATTTTTGTTTAATTTTTGTTAAAGTTGACAGAGACATACTGAATGTTACTTTCCCATTTTACTTAAAATCCTCTTGTAAAAAATGTGAGCCAGAAAATACTTTATTATGGAATATTATTTTCTTCAAATGATTTACATGAAAGTGCAGGATCTAAAGCTCTAAATTTATGTATTGATCCGAAATGCATAAAAATGCGTACAGAGGCAATTGAAAACGTATTCTGATTCATATGTAAATGCCAAAATTCAATGTATAACAAATGCAAGAATTTAGATGTGTTTTTTTCAATCTCTACTTCAAGAGCTGCAAACCCCTAAATTAAAACACCTATATTGTTCTGTTTAAATCCAAAACTGCAGAATAATTATAACTATTAAAATAATTACTTAAATAATATTGTTTTTAAAATATACATAAAAGACAGAGATTTACTAAACAGTAGGCAAGACTTGATTTTGTTTTGTTGAAAATATAAGTATGTCCATATTGGCATATTCATGAAGAATGATAATTGATGTTAACCGTGTATTCGAGAGATGTTAATGAAAACATTCACATTCTCCTTCAAAACTTGCTGTTAAAAGTTTTAAATATGAAAACCAATTGTTTTTGTACCAGAAAACCAAAAATTATTTTCATTTTTTTAAATGAAGTTTAAGAAATATTTTCCTAATAGGGAAAGAAGGGATGTCAATAAATCAAAACATTAAAAAAAATAAAAGCCAATTTTAATAAGGTTTTAATAAATGTGGACATCCTCTTAGTGGACCCATTATTTCAAAAATATTCAGTTTATTTTTGCTTTTGAGTTCAAATTAGAACCATAAAAAAGCTGTCTCAGAAATACAAAAGTCCTGAAATAAAAAGCCTAGATACATATTTGACATATTAGAGAAGTCATAAAATGTACTGGACTTTTCTATGGCTGGCAGTGGTGATGGTGATAGTTCCTTTCCATTATTTTATTTTTCCTTCCTCCTTTAAAAAAGAAAAAAAAAAAAAAAAAACTGCTCAAATTACCCTCTGTTTAGCTAAATTGCAGCAGCTCAAAGTACATTAATCGCTTCTTCCTCAACTACTTTGTGACACTGATTCCAACACACACATCTTCTCACTTGAATAGTTATAAAACCATGATGGGTCTTACGATAGAACACATTTTGCTATCATTGGCATCAGTAGCAATGTAGTGATTGTAGTGATTATCAGTGGACTTATATGAGCGTTTGTGACAGTGATGAAAATACACCTACCAGATCGTCAAGATCTTCAAGAACAGGAGCTTAATTGGCCAAGGGTTCCAGTGGTTATGTTTTAAAATCTATCACTGAATTTTCGTGAAGCCATGCTTACCTCAGGACCTGTGGTATTTCCCTTTGACTGCACTGAAAACTTGGATGGAGACTCTTAATTTTCCTTCCTTGTCTTCTTCACTTGAGTAAGACTTGTATTGCAGTTTGAATGCTCTCTCAGTTTCTCCCAACTACCTCCCTACTTATAGACATTCCCCCTAAAAATGTAACTTCACCATCCTCCTAAATCTTATAGTCTATTTCCGGGAAGATCTTGACAGATAAAATGTGATACTAGCTTTTCATCTTTTCAATATCAATTAAGTTATGTACATCGGTATTATAAAATATATTGAGTTTAATTGCCTTTGAAATATCTTCAGAAAGCTTGTACTCTATAGGACATTAAAATTTAGAATTACTGTGTAAATAGTAACAGAGCAATAAGGTGTAAATTAACGTTAGTAAGGCCAGTATTCATCACAGGATAAATGAAGAAATTTACATTTCCTTTGCAAACAACAATCAAGTGCCTTACGGTATCTAAGAAGATGCCCACAATGAGAAACTGTATGCTCTGTTTTACTATTGAATTTCATGCAAGAATTTTCTATCTCAACCAAATTAACAAATCCAAAGGTAGAAGAAAGTGGAAAGCTCCTTGAAGGAGGAAAATATCAAAGCAAAGAGAATCTTATGTGACCAATTCATCATAATATCTTTAAGGTGTGTTGTCCTAGTTTACTTGTAAACATTTTTTCTTATGGATGGGTAAACTTTTAGAGTTAATTAAATACAGTATTTTCTCCACCTCCACTTTTACATTTTCTCTTTCTATGGCATCAAAGCCTTTAGTTTTCTTGTTCATTTTCTCTTATATCCCACAGTGTTTACCTGTGTTCACTTCGAACTGTACCATGACTTATTTTCATGGAATCATAAATCTTTAAGTTTGAAAGAGAATCTGTATTTTATACACTAAGCGTGTTTTTCTTCTACAGGAATTCCCTACAACACCATGGCAAGTAATGACCCAGCTGTACTGGAATACGTTAAGCACAGTGTTAAGTTGTTATTGGACCTTATTTCCTCACTGATAACTTAAGAGTGTTGAACGAATTAGGCTGGGCACAGTGGCTCACGCCGGTAATCCCAGCACTTTGGGAGGTCGAGGCAGGTAGATCACGAGGTCAGGAGACTGAGACTTTCCTGGCTAACACAGTGAAAGCTCATCTCTACTTAAAAAGGAAAAAAAAAAAAAAAAAAAAAAAAAAAAAAAAGAGTGTTGAATGAATTAACCCCTAAATCCCTAAAATTTTTTATAGCTTACAATGTCTGAATTTCTTGCTAGCATGCTATTTCAAACAGAATTATAAGAACCAAAATGAGCAAAAGGGATAGCAGAAATAGAGGCTGGCAAGGAGGCAAGGGGAGGTAGGTTGTGTAGGGTTTTGGACATGGTAAGAAGTTGTCATCTTATGAATTTATTTTGTAGGCATGACAAACACAATTTAACACAATCAACAAATAATGGAAACCAACAAGACGCAAAATATTGAGGGAACTATGGAGAAGAGAGTTGGAACAAGCCAAATAAAGCATGAGTTCTTTTATATATAAATATTTTGGCCGGGCGCGGTGGCTCAAGCCTGTAATCCCAGCACTTTGGGAGGCCGAGACGGGCGGATCACGAGGTCAGGAGATCCAGACCATCCTGGCTAACACGGTGAAACCCCGTCTCTACTAAAAAATACAAAAATCTAGCCGGGTGAGGTGGCGGGCACCTGTAGTACCAGCTACTTGGGAGGCTGAGGCAGGAGAATGGTGTAAACCCGGGAGGCGGAGCTTGCAGTGAGCTGAGATCCGGCCACTGCACTCCAGCCTGGGTGACAGAGCGAGACTCCAGTTTCAAAAATAAATAAATAAATAAATAAATAAATAAATAAATAAATAAATAAATAAATATTTTATTTACATTTATATAACCTCATGCAGAGTAAATTGTCCTTTAATACACTCTGCGACATTTCTAATACCATTCAGATATATTGCATTGAGATGACTAAGTCAAAACCTATTTATGTTTTAAATGAATATCAAGAAGAACATTGCAGAATAGGGATTTTTTCTGCTGTGTCTTATCCTTTCTGTCTGGAATAGTAACTGATGTGTTGCAGGATTCTATAGATATTTGTGAAATAAATTTGTTGAAAAATATTTAGGTCATATCACACTTTGATAATTAAATAGAACTTTTATTCAAGTCATTATTTCTAAGAACTTTTTGAACCTTTTTACATAAGAATTATTTTTTAAATTTTAATTACTACATAAGATCACATCTAGCATGAAGAAGGAGAACAAAAGTCAGCAGATATTTGAAGGCTAAATATTATTCCCAGTGCTATTATCAATACAGTTTATAACCTATTTTAGCATTATGTATTTGGGGGCTTTTATACAATGAAATATTTATTCTTATTCTGAAAAAAATCTGCTCACTTTCAAATATCCACACACCTTCTAGAAAACACTGAAAGTTTTTCAACAAATTATTACCTATAATTGATTAAACAGGTCAAAAATATGTAAAAGTCTTCCTAAAATGAGTAACTCCCCTAAATAGCAAAAATATGAAAGTTGGTCTATCATATTTTAACTTTAATGACTATCTCTGATATTAATTCTTATTTACAAGCTTAATTAGTGATTACCTAAAGTTCAATTTTTTTGATAATTTCACTGCTAGATATGTCATATATATTCATACATAATCCTTAATAACTTTACTTCAAAAAGTGTATTCACTTTTATGCATATAAAATATGTTTTATCTAATATTTTATTTCCAAAATATTTTACATTCAAATAAAGTTAAAATTCAGTATTATTCTTTTGTATCAATGGATAACTTCATTTTATCAGACATCGCTATTGAAATAAAACAACAACAAAAAGTCTTCCAAACCTTATGTTATAAAATACTTACGTACTGACTGAGCTTGTTCTTGTGGGTGCCTTGAACAAATGACCATCAAAACAAAATAGTATCTCCATGTAACTGATAGAATGTGAATTCAGACATTTTTTTATGAAATAGGTTTTTCCAAAGTTTAGGACTCCAAATTCTAATTCTATTGACTAGGATGAACCATAACTGAGAATCACAAAGAAGACTAGCAAAGAATCAGTTATTCTCTTAAGACTACTACTTATTAAGATATATTTTTTGTAATTGCTGTTACATTAACTCTTAGAAAGGTAAAATAATGAAGAATCCTTACAACTCACATCTAGCATAACAGATGAATAACTAATTTCAAGGCAAAAATGCTCTGAGTAATCATCCATTCTAAATTATCAAAGCCATGCAAAAATTCAATAATCAGTATAGTTTTCTCTAAACAGACTGGTTTTTATGTGCTTTAAGCAACATTTGTGTGTAAGGAAATAGTTAAAGAAATTTAAAATAGAAAACACCTAAATTAAGATGTTTGTGATGATAAATAGGGATAACATGTAATATTATTTAATGAGCATATATGAAGTACCAGATGTCTTACTAAAAATTAATTTGATTTGACCCGCATAATCCTTAAAGTGCCTATAGGAGTTCATACTGTTACAATCTCTATTTCACTATTCACCATTGCTAAGACTAGGTAGCTTGCCTTAGATTAAAGATCTTGTCATAGGTCAAATCAGGTTTGTGGGCCAGGTGAGGTGGCTCATCCCTGTAATCCCAGCACTTTAGGAGTCTGAGGCGGGCAGATCATCTGAGGTCAGGAGTTCGAGATCAGCCTGGCCAACATGGCGAAACCCTGTCTCTACTAAAACATACAAAAACTAGCCAGGTGTGGTGGCAGGAGCTTATAATCCCTGCTACTTGGGAGGCTGAGGCAGGGAGAATAGCTGGAAACCAGGAGGCAGAGGCTGCAGTGAGCCAAGATCGTGCCATTACATTCCAGCCTGGGCAACAAAGCACGACAAAGTTTAAAAAAAAAAAAAAAAAAAAAAATTTGGTTTTCACCAAGAACTACCTACTGCAAAGACCAAGCTTAGTTGGGAATATGCAAGATAAATTTTGCAATGTTTTACAGGCTTTTTTGTTCATTCATTTACATTTTTTTTTTAACTTTTATGTTTGGGGTACAAGTGCAGGTTTGTTATATAGGTAAACATGCCATGGGAGCTGGTTGCACAGATTATTTCATCACTCAGGTATTAAGCCAAGTACCCATGAGCTATTTTTTCCTGATTCTCTCCCTCCTCCCACCCTCCAAACTACAAAAACCTCGGTGTGTGTGTTGTTCCCCTCTATGTGTCCATGTGTTCTCATCATTTAGCTCCCACTTGTAAGTGAGAACATTTAGTATTTGATTTTCTATTCCTGCGTTCATTTGCTAAGGATAATGGCCTCCAGCTCCATGCATGCATCCATGTCCCTGCAAAGGACATGATCTTGTTCTTTTTAATGACTGCATTGTAATCCATGATTTATAGGTATCACGTTCTCTTTATTCCATCTATCAGCATCACTGATCATTAGAGAAATGCAGATCAAAACCACAGTGAAATACCACCTAACACCAGTCAGAATGGTTGCTATTAAAAGTCAAAAAATAACAGATGCTGGTGAGGTCGTGGAGGAAAAGAAATGCTTATACACTTCTGGTGGGAGTGAAAATTAGTTCAGTCATTGTGGAAGACATTGTGATCCCTCAAAGACCTACAGACAGAAACACCATTCAACCCAGCAATCCCATTTTGGGTGTGTACCCGAAGGATGATAAATCATTCTATTATAAACACACATGCATGCGTATGTTCATTGTAGCGCTATTCACAATAGTTTTACAGGCTTTCAAAGGGTATTTAGTTGTGAACAAATGCTATGAGATACATATGATAGCCATTATTATGTCCACATTTAAAAATTAGAGAATAGTAGAAAAATAAAGTGAGGGTGATTGGTTTACTTACTTATTCAAAGTGAAACAGCTGTTATTTTGAAAGAACCATATTTATCACCTAAATTTTATGACACTAAATCTAAAATTATCTGTACTAAACTACACTATATCTATACATGCAAAATTTTCCCTTCCTATGGCAGTATGATACATCATTTTACTTTTCTAGTCCCTTAAATCAATCTTTTCGAGGATCATATTTAACCAGTCAATGTATTGTTACGTTATCATCAAGGCATCAAAGAGCAGTCAAAATCCTTCATTCGTATTCTCAAGGCAAGGTGAACCTGTCATTAATATGACTGTTTATATGCTCTACCTACTACTATCTACTACATTGATACAGATATCATTACATGATAGACATTATGATAGATATCATTACAGTAGAGATAGTAAATAAACATTTGTAAAATAATGAGTAATTTACTTAATTCAAATACCTGTAAGAGAAGCTCAGAATTGCAGAAATCAATAAGGAAGAAAAAATGAGTTTCTTTTTTTATTACTTCTTTGCATTCTAATAATATCTGTGAAAAAGTTATCTATCATTACAAAAGATCAAATAATTAGGAGGTACAAATTGTAAATTCCTTTTGCTTAGAAAAGCTGTAAACCTCTTTTTTACAAATTTATTTCTATGTCTACAATAATTGTGGTGACATACCTGTTGTTTTTCCAATACTAAATAATTCACAAAAGTATCTGTAACTTCAACTAGGACAATTAACTACACTGGATTAATTTATATTGATTAGAGTAGTACCATCTTTAATATGTAATATATCTGCAGTGGATAATGACTTAGCTCTGATTCTAGGCAATCTGTATGGCAGATTAGTTTTATTGAGGTATAATTTTCATAGAATAAAATACACCCATGTTAAGTGTACATTTGATTTCATTCTGATCCATATAATACATTGATTTGAGTCCAGATATAGAATGTTTGTATAATCCTAAAATATTCCTTGTGCCACATTTAAACTCTGTTTTTCTCAGCCAGTGTGCCTGGGTAGCCACCAGTGTGCTTTCTTTACTACTGACTAGATTTACCTTTAAAAAGTTGATAATATAAACAGTGCTACTATGAACATTTATGTACAAGACTTTGTGTTGATGTGGGTTTTTGACTATCTTGGTAGGTTACACAGGAATGAAATTATGGAGTAATTTTCTTGGATGATTGCCTAGAAATAAGAAATTGTCTAACTATTTTCCAAAGAGTTTTACTATTGTATGTTCCCACTGGCAAGGTATGGAGAACTATTTGTTCCACACCACTGTTAACACTAGTCAACTTTTTAAACTTAGCTATAATAAAGAGTGTAAAATTATATTTCATTGTGGTTTTAAGTTATATTTCCTTAAAGACTTATAATGTTGAGTTTATTTTAATGTGCTTTTTCTAGAAATTCACATATCTTTTCCAGTGAAGTGTCTATTTAAAATTGTTGCCTTTTCTTGAGTCGCATTGTTGTCTTCTAATTAATTATACATTCAATATACAGTCTTTTGTAAGTTTTTTTGCAAATATTTTTCCCAGCTTGTGGTGTGATATTTTATTTTTTAAACTATGCCTTCCTAGCTAGTAGTACATACTTTGTGAAATGTCTTTACTATTCAAATATTTTATCTCAATTTACTGGGTCATTTCTCATTTAACTATGAATATGTACAAGTTTTTCTTATATTTTCTGGATACCAATCATTGGTCAGATATATTGTAAATATATTATCCCAATTTGTAACTCACCTTTTCATTTTCTTAACAGTGTCTTTCATATAGCAAACTTTCATGAATTTAATTTATTCCAATATATTTTTTTCCTTTAAGATTCATGCTTTTTCTGTCCTAGCTAAGAAATAATTTCCTACTCTAGGTTTATAAAGACTTTCTACCACCTTACTTTCTATAAGTTTAGGCTTTTAATTTTTAAATTTACGTCAGTCACCCATGTTGAGATAATTATTATATATGGTATGATATTAAAGTTGAAATTAATTTCTTTCTATAAAGATATTCACCTATTTCAAAACAGTGTGGGGACAAGACTTTTATTTCCAAGTGGAACTGACTTGGCTCATTTGTTTGATATTAGTTTGTCTATTTCTGTTTTTTTTTATTGATTTTTCATTGGTGAATATGTCTAAACGTTTACCAGATACAAGATAGTGTTGTCTTGAGTAATACAGCATTACAGCAAGTTTTAAAATCTGGTCACATAAATCCTTCAACTTCTTCTTTTTTAAAAATCACATTGGCTACACTAGGTTATTTGCATTTTACATAAGTTTTGAAATCAACTTTTATATTTCTACAAAATGTCTCATGGAAATCTGAACATGATTTCATCAAATATCTCAACAAATTTGGTGAGAAAGGCAGTCTTAACAATATTGAGTCTTCCTCAGTTCACGAATGTGGTATATCTCTTCATTTATTTTGTTTTTATTCATTTTAGTTTTTTATTTCCTCTTGGCAAATATCGCCAAGAGATAATCTCTTGGTATTATGATAATCTTGATATCAAGGTAATCTCTCGGTATTATGTTGTTACTGCATACACCTTGCACACATTTTGTTAAATGCATCCAAACTTTTAATTTATAATTGTTCATTGTGGATACACAGAAATACAATATTTGTATTTTGACTGTGCCTCCTAAATTCATTTGTTTTTACTGGCTTTTAAAATAATTTCCTAGGATATTTTAGGAATATATTAGTAGACATATTTACTTTTCCCTTTTTAAATTTTAGTATATTTAATACTTTAATAATTTTAATTATATGTTTTATCACTATAATTAAATACTTTTAATTATACATTTAATAATTTTCTTGCTTTATTTTGTAGAATGAAGCCTCCGATATATTGTAGAAGTAGAGAACAGAAGTAGAGAGAGTGGACCTTCTAACCTTGTTGTTCTGTCATAATTTTATTATAAAAATAATTAGGAAAAAGCATTCAGTCTTCTACTACTAAAATATAATGTTAGATTTAGGCTTTTTGTAGATACTCTATATCAAATTAAGAAAATTTCCATCCTATTTTCCTGAGATTTTTTTTTTTTTTTTTTAACAACAAGAAATGTGAAAATTTGGGAAACAATGTTTCTGTATATATTGTGATGATCACATGATTTCCTAGTCAATCTATTAATAGAGAAACATGCATTATTTGATTTTAACATGTTAACTCACTTTGATTTCCTGTAATAAACCCAAGTTAGTGATGATATATTATCTTTTTATATATTAGCTAGATTTCATTTACTAGCATTTTGTTAAGGATATTTTTGCATCTAGATTCATGAGGGAATATTGGCCAGTGGTCTTTTCTTTTGCTACTCTTTTGGTGTGTTTAAGATAACATGAAATGATGATATTTTTAATTTTCTGAAAGAATTTGCATAATATAGATGTTTCTCCTTACCGGTTTGACTGAATTCACCAGTTAAGCTATATGGCCTTGGGTTTTCACTACGACTAAAAGGAGTTGGAATTGTTTTAGTGTGATACTGCTAAACAAGTATTTTATTATTCTTACGTCACTTTGGCTAATCCATTTCTTTCAAGCAAGTTGTCCATTTGTAATAAAGAGTCTGACTACCATTTTTGCTGATAGCTTTTAATACTCAAAATTTTGCCTTCTGCACCATATCTGTGCAAACTGATGAGTAAGCCCAGATGCTTTCTCCTTCCACACTAGCAGGAAATTGAAACCATACAGATCTCTGCCTATACACAGAAATCCTCAACCCAGTTGCAATACCTAACCACCATTAAAAACTCCAGGTCCTTCTCCCTTCTCTACTCTCTCAAATCTTTTCAACCTTCTTGAGAGCTGCCTCACTCTCCCCAGAAAGACTTACTCTGTATGTAGTGAGTCTTTTCACATCCGCTTTGTGTGTGTCTGTATGTGTGACATTATTAACTTCTATATGTGAAGCAAATTTGAATGATGGTTCATTTTGCTTCTGCTGAAAGAATACAATACTATCTTCTACGTTTCATTATTGATACTATTTTCTTACTATCCTTATAATGTTTTATAATGTTGTAATGTTAATCCTCAGTCTTCCTTTTCTAATACTGGTAATATGTGTTTCTCTCTTTCCTTTCAAATATTCTCAGTGTACTTAAAATATGTGTCAATTTTATAGATTTTTGTTCAAAACACAGCTTTGACCTTGTTTTCTGTTTCATTGATTCCACTATTATCAGTATTATTTCTTTTTTAAATTTGAGGTTTAAATTTCACTTTCTTTTATGACTTATTAAGGTGAGCACATATGTCATGGACATAATAAATTTATATTTTAATTTGAAAGCATTTGAATAATAACAGTAATTTATGACATTGAAAGCTACAAATTTATCCTAAAAGTGCTTCAGCAATATCCCCCACATTTGAATAGTCTATGTTTGCATTTTCATTCAGTTTCAAAATATTTTCTAATTTTCCTTTGATTTTATATTTCAAAAGTAATGTGATGGTGGTGATGGTGATAGTTTAATTATGTATTTCTAAATGTTTAGAATTTTTCCAGTGATGTTTAAATTAAGTGCTATTAAACAGCTACATCCTCTGTATGATTTAAAAAAAAATGTTTTGAATTTTTGACACATATTTTATGTCTCATCCTATGCTCTAGTCTGTTGAATGTTGTTGAATGCTTCATTAATACTTGGAAAAATGTTAGCTTTTGTCCAGTGGAGTATTATATAAATGTCAATTAAGTTATGTTGGTTAATAATTTTTTAAATTCCTTTACATTTATTTACTTATTCAACATATCCACTCTTAATTCTTTTCTATATATCTCCATTTTTTACCCACTATCATTTTTCTTTTGCCTAAATCCTTACTTCTTAAACATATATTGTATTTTATCTTCAACTTTTATTTAACATTCATCTTATTGCAGATCTGTTGGTGACAAATTCTTTGCTTTTATTTGTTGAAAAATACTTAGTTTCCTTTTATTTTATTGTATTTATTTATTTATTTTTTATTATACTTCAAGTTCTAGGGTACGTGTGCACAACGGGCAGGTTTATTACATATGTATACTTGTGCCATGTTGGTGTGCTGCACCTATCAACTAGTTTTCTTTTTTTAATGTATATTTTAACTGAATATAATATTCTAAGATGATAGATTTTTTGTTTTTATTGGTTTGTTTGTTTCCTCATTCTAAGTTATTTTATTGTTTCTGTATTGCATAGTCTGGAGTAACCCCTATAATTGTCCCTCTGTACAAACTATATACATATATCCATTTAATCACATCAAGTATAGGTACTAAGATTTACTAACATAGTTAAAGATCAATCTTTACTTCAGATACAATTAACCCTTATTGCTAAGTTAGAGCACCTGTGGAGTCACTACTGAATACATCTGGGAATTATTTGTACCCTCATCAGCACATCTAGCTGCCTTGTGTGAGATCTGGAATTGTTCAGCTCATAACATCCTGACGGGTTGGGCTTTGTCTTATGGAGTTTCATTCTATTCATTCAAGGCTTTGTACTCAGTAGAGATTCGCGGAAATCCTCAGGAAGAGTTTTGGAGCTATTTTCTGCATAGTTCCTCCATTTTGGAACTCTGGGTTCTAATATAACCCAAATGGGTTCTAATATAACACCACCATAGTTGCCCCAAAGTCTTCAACTCATTGCAAACATCCAGCTTTTTATATCCTTACCATGTACCCACATAGGAGTAAATAGATAAGAAGCATGTAAATACAACATTATGTATCTTGCCTAAAATTATATAGAATTGAAGACATTTGTCTCAATGAAATTGATTCTATTTTACTTAAATCCAGAGTTGTAGTGGCCATCACTAATCATCCTATATTCACAAGGTATGAAAATTTGCTCCAAGGTCAAGGTAGAGAGAAGTAATAGCCCATCCCAAACGTATTGAGAAGGATGAAAACTTTTTAAAAGCCACTGATACATTTAACACTAATTGACATTTTTAACTGTGTAAGTGAAGAGGTAAAGAACTACATTGGCCATAAAATAACCTAATATTCTTATTTCTAGTAGTTTTCACAAATTGTGGGGAATTGTTATTGAGGAACAAATCACTTGTGGAGAATAATAGAAATGATAATAACATTATATTGATAAAGTTGAAAATGTATGAATTGTTAGGTAAGATAAGCATAAATCATTTTAAACTTTTACATTAATTTCTATTAACAAAATGATAAGAATAAAAGCAAACAAAAATCATCATATATAAACTCTCTTCACAATAAAGTTTTTCAACCAAGAAAGCAAGTTGTACCAATTTCTAATGATTTACTATGACAAGATTAATAAAATGGCAAAACACTGAAGCTTCTGTTCTCAGTGATGAGTAGATTGGGGCAGCCATTAATTTAAAATTCAGGTAATTATTGTCTGCTGTAAAGCTCCAATTCACTAACAAGTGGGGGGACAATCATTGCCTAACGTTTGTCAGAACCACCATTACAACTTCTGGGCCAAGAAACTATGATTATCTCCTAGAAAAAAGTTTTAAAGGTAAAACAACAACAATCATGAAGACTTAGAGTTTTCACACAATACATTAGAAATTTGAGTTTTATGCAGGATATACCTGCGTAAAACTCAGGAGTGCCATGAAGAGGAGTATTCCTGGTTTTGAGCATACAACAGTAAGACTTGATTCTTTACTGAAATGATGGTGGGGTTCCAGCTGTGGAGTACAGACCTGGTCCAAACTTTGGTGAACTAAGTTGGAGATATGGATTTAGTTCCAAATATAACTTATCAGAAGATATTAGCAAAGGGGGGAACATGAAATTAAGAATTTCTTGCATTATATAATCTCATACATTTTATTGCTCTTATTCTGCATATCATTTGTGGATACAATTTGACAAAAAAAATTACCTATTTTTTCTGGAGTACTTAATCTACTAAGTATACAGTGTTATATCTTCCCTAAACCCCTACGCTTTGCCATATTAGAGGATAGAAATCTCATTCTCTTCCTGGTTTTGATTAAATTATAACTATTGTTTAAAGCCAAAAGAAGGCATGGGGCATGTTATTTTTCTTAAAACATTGCTCTGATTGGAGTAAGGCAGCTATTGAGGTGGGAGAAAGGATATTAAGATGTGTACCAATGTGGGTAAATATTGCTCATCTCATTGCATCTATACAGTAGTCTTTTTATACACTTAAGTTTCATGTAAATTTGGAGTTTTGATCATCTATTGAGATGAGGGAAAAAAGTGTTAGATGTTTAGTAGGTAAAGTGTGAGAAAGATGCTATGGAAAACAGAAATTAAAGTAAATGGAAAATATAGTAAGACTGTCCAACATTTCTGAGGGTCTATTGAAGTTAATAATCATTAATTTAGAGTAGTATTAATCTGCCTCATGTGTTACTTTCCCTAGGCACTTTCTTATCTTGTCTGGCAAATTGCTCAAGGTGACATAGCAAATGTATATTAAATACAGAGTCAAACTGACGTCTTTTAATTCTTTTCTCATGTGTTTAATCATGCTGCACTAGAATATTTATGTGTAAACATACTTAGAAGCTACAAAGACATATACTTATAGTGAATAGTATTATAAAAGTATGAGTATATATGTGTCTTATATTAATTGATTTTTTAAAATTAGATGCATTTAAAAACCATTACTATTCATCAATTTTCCTTCAGTATACTTTTTAAATATACATACATACTAAAAATGCTTAATATAAAAACAGAAATATTTTCTATTTCTTGTTACCTTTAAAGTTTAATTTTTGGTATTTAAAATATGGAAGAATTATGAGGACACTTGAAGTTTTTGCAATAAAAACAATACTCACAAATGCTTATTATTGAAAAGGAGGTAGTAGGTTCCAAGAAAAACATTGTAACTGAAGATCAATCAGCATCACCTTAGAGGTTTGTTGGAGATAGGGTTTGAGAATTACCTGCCCTTTCTTTTAACTTTTACCCTTGTGTAGCAAGTAAAAGGAATCTATCTCCTAGATGCTATTATAAATGGCCACTAATTTATTAGTGAGCAATATTTACCCACATTGGTACACATCTTAACATCCTTTCTCCCACCTCAATAGCTGCCTTCACTCCAATCAGAGCAATCTTCTAAGAAAAGTAATATGCCCCATGCCTTCTTTTGGCTTGAAACAATAGTTATGATTTAATCAAAACCAGGAAGAGAATGAGATTTTTATCGTTAATTCAGTTTATCAAAACTGAATTAAGATAAACCATAAATTACTTAAGATGTTAAGAAATTGTGAATTATAAATAATGCAATAATTAAATTAAAGCTGTAATTATCTACTCCCTTAAATATAAAATTTATTATTAAAAAGAGTACTAAGCAAATTTTCATAACTGACTCTTAGACTGAAGAGTAGGTTGATAAAAAAGAAAGGACCAATGATAATTCCCAAAAGTAGGGAGGGGCTTCAGTTAACAGAAAAACAAAAAGTATCTATCAATTATAACTCTATAATAAAAAAGTAAATTGCTTTGTGGAATACACAATTCCAGTTCACTGGAAATATTCATGCAGAAAACAGGGAAATTGACTAGAAACTTAAAAACCCGCCTTAGGTGGGAAATGAGAATGAAAAATCAGCACTAAGACTTCATGCCTTTGTTCATCAACTTTTTCAATGATGAGTGGTGAATCTGGGGTACTTATATTTGTTTTAGGTCTAGAAAAAAACTTTAAAGGGAAAAGATTCATAGTAAGAAAGCTAATAAAAATGTTAATTGTTACTAAAGTTAATTATTAAGTTATTAAAAATAATCATTTCCCCGATTTTAAAATCTGAATTATAATTGCAGGTTTATGAAAATCAGTCATATTATTGATGGTATGAACTTCCAATTATAATAGGCTCAGAAGACAGCTAATGGCTCACATCAGATGAATTTGTAGAGTAAATTAAATATAATACTTAATGAAGCATAGAGGCTATTAGTGTTATTACCTATAAACACTTGCAGAATGTAAAAAGGAGGATTAGTATGTGTTGCTCCAAGCTCTCAAGTGGCATATAGCAAGGTCAAATGGAAAGGATGAAGAAATATTAGAATGTTGTGAACAGATGGCAATAGCCTTGAATTTTAAATGGAAGCAACCCTTACAAAGAAGGAAATATAATTCTATGTCGGATTAGGAGATTAAAAGAAAGAATATATCCACAGATTACTATAAATAATTATTCAGAAAATAAGAAAGAAAAAATAGTATTATGCCTTTAATTTTATCTTTGGAAATTTTAAACTTTCTAATAATTAAAGATGGTAAAATGGGTAGTATATATAAGAACATAAACTTTTAATTCAGATTAAACTAAATTGAACGCTTGTCCTAGTACTTAACTATCTACATAATGCTGGACAACTGAAGACATCTCTGTAGACCACTTTTATACAGTGATGGTAACTTTTATAAAATAAAGATAATGTGTTTAAACAAGAGACCATAAAGACATTTTAGAAGTCATCGCATCCATAAATTATAAATTTCAGGGCTATTGGAAACTCTAAATAATTGATAATGATGGACCAAAACATTGTATGGAAATTCTGAGTCACTATTAGATTCAGCAGTGAAAAGTACTATTATCAATTAACAATGTCTGCCCTGAACCCAAGATGGGCAGATTCAGGTGCCATGTATTAATCAATCTCAATTAATAAGAACCTATCTCTTAAAACTTCTTATCTCCAATCTTACAAAAGAAGAAACAAAAGGAAACTTAGATCATATCTCTAGTAAGAAGGCATATGGAACTGGCTGCCAGTTTTTCCATTATTATCATAGTTTATTTCATTTTGTTGCTACTTGGATTAAAATAATATTTTAATATATATTTTATAGAATCACATAAACAGACCAATATATTATTGATTTGAATTGAGAGAGAATATTTTACTTTGTATTATGCTAAGGTAAAAAGATAAATAAATATAACTGCTGGGGGTTGAAAGTTTAAGTTTAGTACTGTTATATTTAGTAATAACAGCAACAAGGCACTGCGATTATAGAGAACACTTAAAAATCAAGTAGAGATAGGACATATTTAAGTGACTTGAACTTGTTCTGTTTCATCTTTTATTAAATCTCTGCTATTTGCCATGAGGCAACCAGAAATAACTGCAAAGTTGGTGAAGTCACATTGCTTCAGCCCACTAGAATATATAATTTGTGTAACTCCTTTGAGTTTACCTTGTATTCCAACAAATTCAAATTCATATATTGTGTTTGGCAGAAACAACATAAGTAAAAGGACCTTGGTTATTTCACCTATTCCTAGAATTGGTCTATGATGAAACCCTTCTCCCCTTGCTTTATTGACTGGCATACTACCTTCTTCAAATCTAGTAGACACCACACCTCCTCATGGACCAAGCGGCTGATATTTAAACAGCTAAGTGGCAAGGTCTTCCAGCATGCCCTAAATGACAATCCCTTTTTCTCTTCTCTTGTTCCACAATATTTCCTCTGTTCTTAAACAAACCTGTATTTTTTTTGGTTATCCCAACATTTTCTCTGGATCTCCTACTGTGTATATTCATGGATGCATAAGAAACTCTCATGCTGAACAAACTTTTAAAGTGGTGATATCTGGGAGCAAGTTTGAAAAATAATATTATTTTCTAAAATTTGTACTTAGTTGATCAACTTGATTAATCATAAAATTTTATTATAAAATAGTATCTTTATTTTGAAAACACTGAATTTTTTTGTAAGGTTTCTCTTTGTACTTTAAATTTCTCCATAAATTTGCCTAGTCATTTAGAGAATTATTAATGAAACACTATCATAATGAATGACATTTAAGATAATATTAATGAGTCTAAGTGTAAATATTATAAAATAATTATGTATTTGAGCCTAAGAACATATTTAAGTATTTATATTCTGACTTCAACATAATTTTGGTGTTTCATTTTTATTTCTATATTGGCTTCTTAGTTTTACATTTAGGCAGTCACTTTTAGATTTTGCTGTTAGGATCATAATATGCATCTTTAATTTATTACGATACATTTAATGTTAACACTTGATATGGTTTGGCTGTGTCCCCACCCAAATCTTGGCTTAAATTGCAACTCCTACAATTCCCATGTTTCCTGGGAGGAACCCGGTGGGAGGTTATTGAATTATGGGGAAGGATCTTTCCTGCACTGTTCTTAGTGATAATGAACGAGTCTCATGAGATCTGATGGTTTTAAAAACAGGAGTTTCCCTGCAGAAGCTCTCTCTTTTCCTGCTGCTATCCATGTAAGATGTGACTTCTTGCCTTCCACCATGATTGTGAGAACTCTCCAGCCATGTGTAACTGTAAGTCCATTAAACCTCTTTTACTTCTCAATCTTGGGTATGTCTTTAACAGCAGTGTAAAAATGGACTAATACAATGTTAGAATCTGCAAAAACATAGTTTCAATATGCCCTGTTAATAGTGCAGTTGCTGTCAAACACATTACATCCACGTATATTACAAACTGCCTAATACAGCTAGTGTAATTGTTTCCTAAAGCTGCACTTTATCCTAAAAATATACAGGAAAAAATTCTGTACTGTACATATCTCTTTATATTTACCATTTCTAGTGTCTTTTTATTTATTTTTCTAAATCTGTTTTTATCTAGTCATTTTCTTTTAGTCCGAATCACTTCATTTAGCATTTCTTGTGTGAATATTTGATGGCAAATAATTATCTAAATTTTTCTTTATAGGAAAGGCCTTCATTTTGCCTTAGTCTCCAAAGGAAATTTTTGTAGAGTGTAGAATTTTTTCAATGACAAAATTGTCTCCATTTGATTATGTTAAAGTTTTTATTCTATTGTTTTCTGTAACCCATGTTTTCTTATGAGAAATTGGTCCATATCCTTATGTCCTTTATGTAATGTGCCTTTTTTCTGTAGTGGCTTTTAAAGTTTCTTCTTTAATCTTTAGTTTTCTGCAACTTTACTTTGATGTGCCCAGGTATGATTTTCTTTTCTTTCATTTTTGTTGTTGTTGCTGTTGTTGTTTGTTTGTTTGTTTGAGACAGAGTTTCGCTCTTGTTTCCAGGCTGGAGGTCAATGGCACGATCTCAACTTACTGCAACCTCTACCTCCTGGGTTCAAGCAATTCTCCTGTCTCAGCCTCCAGAGTAGCTGGGATTACAGGCATGTGCCAGCATACCTGCCTAATTTTGTATTTTTAGTAGAGATGGGGTTTCTCCATGTTGGTCAGGCTGGTCTCAAGCTCCTGACCTCAGGTGATACACCTGCCTCAGTCTCCCAAAGAGCTGGGATTACAGGCAAGAGCCATCATTCCTGGCCTGCTTGTATTCTTATAATCGTTTTCTGAAAATCTTGTAACATGTTGTTGTCATTGAATAATTTATATGTGGGAAGCTTTTTTTCTTTTTTTCTTTTTTTTTGGTTTAGAGCTTTCTTGTTTACTGAATATGAAAGAAAAAATAATAATCTTACTTTACTCCCTGCCATTCATCCCCTTCCCCCTGAGGTATTCAGCATTATTTACCTGGTGAATATCTTTTCTAACCATTATTTATGCTCATATATGCACACAAACACAAACATACGTCGGTTTTATAAAAATTACTATTATATCATACTTACTGCTCTGCATTTGGCTCTCATCATTTAGTAAAACATTATGACTATTCCTTCAGATAAATTGTTAAAATCTAGAAAATGTCAACGTCTCTTTGTTTAATAGCGTCATGCTATTCTATCATAAGTATATAGTACAATTATTTCAACAGTTCCTTCATGAGAATTCAAGTGGTTTCCAGCTTGTTACCACTTTGCTTAATTATAATTGAAAGTACGATAATAATTGTAATTTATAAACCCACTCTATCCAATATCCAGAAGATGGGGAAACTAATAAGTTATATGTAGGAAAATTCAGCTACATATAATTTATTTGCTCAGTGGAGGTATAGATTTGGAAAAATCACTTGGAAGGAAATAATATCTAGATTAAGACCTTACGGACAAGTAGGAATTACCTGAAACAACAATAACAAAAAGGCATGATGAAGCTTCCAGATAGACACTGTGTATGCCAAAGGCAGGACACAGATACAAATGTGCATGGTAAAGTGCAAGTGGTTCATTATTGAAAATTTGAAATGAAAGATGGGAATGGCAGAAGATAGCACCAGACTGATGCTTATGGCCAGACCCTATCTGCAAATTTGTGCTATGGACATTTTTAGCTAATTTTCTCTACTTCAAATATATCAAAATAATACTTTTATTTACACTTGTGTATTTTTATTCTGTTACTTAAAACACGTAATAATACTGTTATTTAAACTTGTGTATTTTAATTTTCTTCTTTTGTATGTGAAAGAAGAAGATAATTAACTGTTTTATTTTCCCTCAGATTCCTAAATATAGTCTCGTTTATAAAGCACAAAAGAATGTGGTTTAAATAATAATCATTTAATGTGAAATATGACTATCAATTACAGAAATTCATTAATTAAAATAACTATTTGCCAACAGTCGACCCACTTATTTTATTTTTAAGATATTTCCATTAAAACAGTCTCGTCAGATTTTACATGTTAATCAGAATGTTTACCATTTAATTTTGCCTAACATTGCTCTGCATTTAGGTTTTGGACTCTTTCTTCATTATAATTTTGAAGCAATTAACTCACTAGGAAAAAAAGTAATTTGCAGGTTTGTATAATTGCAGAGATGTTAGTCGGCTACAGTAGAAAGAATGGCAGGATGCTGAGATTTTCCTTCAAAAGGAAAATAGAGACAAGAATATCTACACATTAAATTCTTCTTTGGTTGATACTACTTATAAAGCTACTTTTAATATTATATACAGTAAATTCAGCTTAATAAAAGTGTGGTATGGAAAATGGTTTCTGAGCTTCTGAAATTAGCCTAAGCATGTTAGGAAACTAATTAGTAGATGGGAAAAATTGTAATTATGAAAGACAAAATATACCATTGCAAATGGTTTTTCATTCCTTACACTTACATAAACATAAAGACAGAAAACCAAAATAAATTATTCTCCATTCAGCTTTACCAAGTTCTAAGAACTTAAATATGAGACATCTTTTCTTTGTTGAAATAGATTTAAATAAGTTAAACTGTGAACATCATTAGAAAGTTAACTATAGTAGGCAAGAGAGCCGAATAGGAACAGCTCCAGTCTCCAGCTCCCAGTGCGAGCGACACAGAAGACAGGTGACTTCTGCATTTTCAACTGAGGTACTAGGTTTATCTCACTAGGGAGTGCCAGGCAATCGGTGCTGGTCAGCTGTTGCAGCCCGACCAGCAAGAGCTGAAGCAGGGCGAGGCATCCCCTCACATGGGAAGCACAAGGGAGAAGGGAATCCCTTTTCCTAGCCAGGGGAACTGAGACACACAACACCTGGAAAATCGGGTAACTCCCACCCTAACACTGTGCTTGAAGCAAATGGGCACACCAGGAGATTATATCCCACACCTGGCCTGGAGGGTCCCACGCCCACGGAGCCTTCCTCATTGCTAGCACAGCAGTCTGCGATCTAACTGCAAGGCAGCAACGAGGCTGGGGTAGGGGCACCTGCCATTGCTGAGGCTTAAGTAGGTAAACAAAGCCCTGGGAAGATCCAACTGGGTGGAGCTCACAGCAGCTCAAGGAGGCCTGCCAGTCTCTGTAGACTCCACCTCTGGGGACAGGGCAGAGCTAAACAACAACAACAACAACAACATCAACAACAACAACAACAACAAAAAGCAGCAGAAACCTCTGCAGATGAAAACGACTCTGTCTGACAGCTTTGAAGAGAGCAGTGGATCTCCCATCACAGAGGTTGAGATCTGAGAAAAGGCAAACTGCCTGTTCAAGTGGGTCCCTGACCCCTGAGTAGCCTAACTGGGAGACATCCTCCACTAGGGGCAGTCTGACACCCCACACCTCACAGGGTGGAATACACCCCTGAGAGGAAGCTTCCAAAGCAAGAATCAGACAGATACACTCGCTATTCAGCAGTAGTCTATCTTCTGAAGCCTCTGCTGCTGACACCCAGGCAAACAGGGTCTGGAGTGTACCTCAAGCAATCTCCAACAGACCTACAGCTGAGGGTCCTGACTGTTAGAAGGAAAACTAACAAACAGGAAGGCCACCCACACCAAAAACCCATCAGTACATCACCATCATCAACGACCAGAGGCAGATAAAACCACAAAGATGGGGGAAAAGCAGGGCAGAAAAGCTGGAAATTCAAAGAATAAGAGTGCATCTCCCCCTCCAAAGGAAAGCAGCTCATCGCCAGCAACAGATCAAAGCTGGACGGAGAATGACTTTGATGAGATGAGAGAAGAAGGCTTCAGACCATCAAACTTCTCAGAGCTAAAGGAGGAATTACGTACCCAGCGCAAAGAAACTAAAAATCTTGAAAAAAGAGTGGAAGAATTGATAACCAGAATAATTAATGCAGAGAAGGCCATAAACGAACTGAGAGAGGTGAAAACCATGACACGAGAAATACGTGACAAATGCACAAGCTTCATTAACTGACTCGATCAACTGGAAGAAAGAGTATCAACGATTGAGGATCAAATGAATGAAATGAAATGAGAAGGGAAATCTAAAGAAAAAAGAAGAAAAATAAATGAACAAAGCCTGCAAGAAGTATGGGATTATGTAAAAAGACAAAATCTATGTCTGATTGGGGTACCTGAAAGTGAGGGAGAAAATGGAACCAAGTTGGAAAACACTCTTCAGGATATCATCCAGGACAACTTCCCCAACCTAGTAGGGCAGGCCAACATTCAAATTCAGGAAATACAGAGAACGCCACAAAGATACTCCTCGAGAAGAGCAACTCCAAGACACATAATTGCCAGATTCATCAAAGTTGAAATGAAGGAAAAAATCTTAAGGGCAGCCAGAGAGAAAGGTCGGGTTACCCACAAAGGGAAGCCCATCAGACTAACAGCAGCTCTCTCAGCAGAAATTCTACAAGCCAGAAGAGAGTGGGGGCCAATATTCAACATTCTTAAAGAAAAGAATTTTAAACCCAGAATTTCATATCCAGCCAAACTAAGTTTCATCAGTGAAGGAGAAATAAAATCCTTTACAGATAAGCAAATGCTTAGAGATTTTGTCACCACCAGGCCTGCCTTACAAGAGACCCTGAAGGAAGCACTAAACATGGAAAGGAACAACTGGTACCAGCCATTGCAAAAACATGCCAAAATGTAAAGACCATCGAGGCTAGGAAGAAACTGCATCAACTAACGAGCAAAATAACCAGTTAATATCATAATGGCAGGATCAAGTTCACACATAACAATATTAACCTTAAATGTAAATGGACTAAATGCTCCAATTAAAAGTCACAGACTGGTAAATTGGATAAAGAGTCAAGACCCATCAGTCTGCTGTATTCAGGAGATCCATCTCACATGCAGAGACATACATAGGCTCAAAATAAAGGGATGGAGGAAGATCTACCAAGCAAATGGAGAACAAAAAAAGCAGGGGTTGCAATACTAGTCTCTGATAAAGCAGACTTTAAGCCATCAAAGATCAAAAGAGACAAAGAAGGCCATTACATAACGCTAAAGGGATCAATTCAACAGGAAGTGCTAACTATCCTAAATATATATGCATCCAATACAGGAGCACCCAGATTCATAAAGCAAGTCCTTAGAGACTTACAAAGGGACTTAGACTCCCATACAATAATAATGGGAGACTTCAACACCCCACTGTCAACATTAGATGGATCAATGAGAGAGAGAGTTAACAAGGATATATAGGAATTGAACTCATCTCAGCAGCAAGCAGACCTAATAGACATCTACAGAACTTTCCACCCTAAATCAACAGAATATACATTCTTCTCAGCACCACATCTCACTTATTCCAAAATTGACCACATAATTGGAAGTAAAGCACTCCTCAGCAAATGTACGAAAACAGAAATTATAACAAACTGTCTCTCAGACCACAGTGCAATCAAACTAGAACTCAGGACTAAGAAACTCACTCAAAACCGCTCAACTACATGGAAACTGAACAACCTGCTCCTGAATGACTACTGGGTATATAACGAAATGAAGGCAGAAATAAAGATGTTCTTTGAAACCAATGAGAACAAAATACAACATACCAGAATCTCTGGGACACATTTAAAGCAGTGTGTAGAGGGAAATTTATAGCACTAAATGCCCACAGGAGAAAGCAGGAAGGATCTAAAATTGACACTCTAACATCACAATTAAAAGAACTAGAGAAGCAAGAACAAACACATTCAAAAGCTAGCAGAAGGCAAGAAATAACTAAGATCAGAGCAGAACTGAAGGAGATAGAGACACAATAAACCCTCCAAAAAAAATCAATGAATCCAGGAGTTGGTTTTTTGAAAAGATCAACAAAATTGACAGACCGCTAGCAAGACTAATAAAGAAGAAAAGAGAGAAGAATCAAATAGATGCAATAAAAAATGATAAAGGGGATATCACCACCAACCCCACAGAAATACAAACTACCATCAGAGAATACTATAAACACCTCTATGCAAATAAATTAGAAAATCTAGAAGAAATGGATAATTTCCTGGACACTTACACTCTCCCAAGACTAAACCAGGAAGAAGCTGAATCCCTGAATAGACCAATAGCAGGCTCTGAAATTGAGGCAATAATTAATAGCCTACCAACCAAAAAAAGTCCAGGACCAGATGGATTCACAGCTGAATTCTACCAGAGGTACAAGGAGGAGCTGGTACCATTCCTTCTGAAACTATTCCAATCAATAGAAAAAGAGGGAATCCTCCCTAACTCATTTTATGAGGCCAACATCATCCCGATACCAAAGCCTGGCAGAGACATAACAAAAAAAGAGAATTTTAGACCAATATCCCTGATGAACATCGATGCAAAAATCCTCAGTAAAATACTGGCAAACCGGATCCAGCAGCACATCAAAAAGCTTATCCACCATGATCAAGTGGGCTTCATCCCTGGGATGCAAGGCTGGTTCAACATTCGCAAATCAATAAACATAATCCAGCATATAAACAGAACCAAAGACAAAAACCACATGATTATCTCAATAAATGCAGAAAAGGCCTTTGACAAAATTCAACAGCCCTTCATGCTAAAAACGCTCAATAAATTCGGTATTGATGGAATGTATCTCAAAATAATAAGAGCTATTTATGACAAACCCACAGCCAATATCATACTGAATGGGCAAAAACTGGAAAAATTCCCTTTGAAAACTGGCACAAGACAGGGATGCCCTCTCTCACCACTCCTATTCAACATAGTGTTGGAACTTCTGGCTAGCGCAATCAGGCAAGAGAAAGAAATCAAGGGTATCCAGTTAGGAAAAGAAGAAGTCAAATTGTCCCTGTTTGCAGATGACATGATTGTATATTTAGAAAACCCCATTGTCTCAGCCCAAAATCTCCTTAAGCTGATAAGAAACTTCAGCAAAGTCTCAGGATACAATATTAATGTGCAAAAATCACAAGCATTCTTATACACCAGTAACAGACAAACAGAGCCAAATCATGAATGAACTTTGATTCACAATTGCTTCAAAGAGAATAAAATACCTAGGAATCCAACTTACAAGGGATGTATAGGAGCTCTTCAAGGAGAACTACAAACCACTGCTCAGTGAAATCAAAGAGGACACAAACAAATGGAAGAACATACCATGCTCATGGATAGGAAGAATCAATATCGTGAAAATGGCCATACTGCCCAAGGTAATTTATAGATTCAATGCCATCCCCATCAAGCTACCAATGAGTTTCTTCACAGAATTGGAAAAAACTGCTTTAAAATTCATGTGGAACCAAAAAAGAGCCCGCATTGCCAAGACAATCCTAAGTCAAAAGAACCAAGCTGGAGGCATCACGCTACCTGACTTCATACTATACTACTTCAAACCAAAACAGCATGGTACTGGTACCAAAACAGATATAGACCAATGGAACAGAACAGAGTCCTCAGAAATAATACCACACATCTACAGCCATCTGATCTTTGATAAACCTGAAAAAAACAAGAAATGGGGAAAGGATTCCCTATTTAATAAATGGTGCTGGGAAAATTGGCTAGACATAAGTGGAAAGCTGAAACTGGATCCTTTCCTTACTCCTTCTATGAAAATTAATTCAAGATGGATTAGAGACTTAAATGTTAGACCTAATACCATAAAAACCCTAGAAGAAAACCGAGGTAATACCATTCAGGACGTAGGCATGGGCAAGGAATTCATGTCTAAAACACCAAAAGCAACGGCAACAAAAGCCAAAATTGACAAATGGGATCTAATTAAACTAAAGAGCTTCTGCACAGCAAAAGAAACTACCATCAGAGTGAACAGGCAACCTACAGAATGGGAGAACATTTTTGCAATCTACTCATCTGACAAAGGGTTAATATCCAGAACCTGCAAAGAACTCAAACTAATTTACAAGAAAAAAACAAACAACCCCATCAAAAAGTGGGCAAAGGATATGAACAGACATTTCTCAAAAGAAGACATTCATACAGCCAACAGACACATGAAAAAATGCTCATCATCACTCGCCATCAGAGAAATGCAAATCAAAACTACAATGAGATACAATCTCACTCCAGTTAGAATGGCAATCATTAAAAAGTCAGGAAACAACAGGTGTTGGAGAGGATGTGGAGAAATAGGAACACTTTTATACTGTTGGTGGGATTGTAAACTAGTTCAACCATTATGGAAAACAGTATGGCGATTCCTCAAGGATCTAGAACTAGAAGTACCATATGACTCAGCCATCCCATTACTAGGTATATACCCAAAGAATTACAAAGCATGCTGCTATAAAGACACATGCACATGTATGTTTATTGCGGCACTATTCACAATAGCAAAGACTTGGAATCAACCCAAATGTCCATCAGTGACAGACTGGATTAAGAAAATGTGGCACATATACACCATGGAATACTATGCAGCCATAAAAAAGGATGAGTTTGAGTCCTTTGTAGGGACATGGATGCAGCTGGAGACCATCATTCTCAGCAAACTATCGCAAGAACAGAAAACCAAACACCGTATGTTCTCACTCATAGGTGGGAACTGAACAATGAAATCACTTGGACTCGGGAAGGGGAACATCACACACCGGGGCCTATCACGGGGAGGGGGTAGTGGGGAGTTATACTATGCATTGGGAGTTATACCTGATGTAAATGATGAGTTGATGGATGCTGACGAGTTGATAGGTGCAACACACCAACATGGCACAAGTATACATATGTAACAAACCTGCACGTTATGCACATGTACCCTAGAACTTAAAGTATACTAAAAAAAATAAATAAATAAAAAAATAAAAAAAATTAAAAAAATAAGAAAGTTAAGTATAAACCTCAATCTTGTATAAATATTAAATAATTTCTAATTTGATTGTACTACAAGTTTGTCCTAATACAGAGGACATACATTACATATATATGTTTATATTAGAGAGAGGCTTAATTAAATGGATTTAATATTAATTGAAATTATCTGCTCATATAAAAGTAAACCATTCTTTATTGTATCTGTTATTTTATTTATTCTACATCTAGTGTCTACTCTTCCAAGTCATGATCTATTGACTTTATTAGTCTGTAAACATAAAAACATGTTCTGTTGACAAAATTACATTATTCAATGTCATTATTTTTTCATCTAATATTGTTTTAAATGTACTAGGTGAATTGGACAACTTTATATTACCTAGTTATTAAGATCTTCACACTGCTTTCCATCATTGACTTCTTAAGGAATTTTCCTCATGGCCTAACTTTATCTCATATTTTTAATAAAGTGGCTGTTATGTGACCTTATTCAGCCTCAAATATGAGGTACAATGGCAAACCAGGATTGCCACTGGGAGGCTATGACTGGCATCTTCAAAAGGAAGGTAGGATTACCAATACGGAAATTGAGACGTTTCAGAATTCAGGTTCACACTGGATAAGCTTTGATGCTTATCTGAAGCTTATTCAAACCTTCTGAATCGGTAAAATTGAGCTGTAAATGTCAGAAAGCAGACTTTCTCATGAGATTTACTATACTTTAACTTCTGTTCCAAACCAGACATACCAAGAGGACAGTTTCTTTTGCAATGTCATTGTGAGTCTTTTTCAAGTGTTAAATTAAAAGGTGAGAATAAAAAGGCAAGTTGGTGAGGGCAAAATATAGAATCCACATTCATTTAAATACTTGTTTAGTTTAAATGATGGAGATAACAGAAATTGAAAAAATATATATTCTTATTGAATTTGTTAAAAACTAAAATTTGTTAAAACTGTTCTGTTTTCTCATTCAGTGAGCAAATTAAATTAATAAAGTTTATGTCATTCACGTGTTTTCAATATGAACAAAATACTCAGTCTATGAAATTGTGTATCTCCCCAAGAAAACATTTTGCTAAGGTGAATATTGGGCAAGCCTAGAAGGGCATTTAATACCTTAGCACCTTCAAGCTTCATGCTGAGAAGCAATGACCAATGTTATATTTGTATAATCTTGGTCATAAATCTACATAAACTAAGTTTACATTTTTACATATATTTATTTCAAATATTGTTAATTAAGGGGAATGAGGCTTGATAGTAATACATAAAACAGTTAAACACATAAGTTTTTCTATACCTCCTGTATTGAAATCTCAAGTTTTCTTATTTGCTGCCTGATTTTGGCACACAATATAGGAAGGCCTCTGGTTCCTAATATGCAAATGTGGATGATAACAAGTTAATTAGTATTGATGTTCAGATGTTAATTTATTTGCAGTTTCAAATATAAAATTGGTATTTATATCATCATTATAATGACTTTTCACATACCCTCTGTGTGATTAATTATAGTGGTGAGGTGGGTAATTTTTTTAACTTCTTGTTTTCAAAATATTATATTTCCACACTCTGCAAAATTTCTGTATTTGGGAGTCACATCATCTGTCCAACTATCCTACACTTTCCCACATTTTTGTCATTTACCAGCTTTCCAACTATTCCCTATTCATTCATCAAGGACATTAACTTAAGTTCCATTTTATACACACCTTCCTATAGATATTCAGTGAGATGTGCCAACAACAGGAAGTCTTCTAATTTTGAAATCATTAATTTCTAAAGCCAACACTCACTCTGTCTCTCTAGCTCTCTTACTCCATCATTATTCCTTGACAACTTACAATCTTTATTTTATTTTATTTTTGGTTGTGGGGCTGACTTTATTGTAGGTCTAGGGAAAAGAGGAGTTAAAATTACAGTGAAACAAACCTCTTCCACTTGAGTTTAGACTTCCCAATTCTAAAAATAACCACCTGCCTTTTCTTCTAACTTAGGCTTGAGCCATGTTGCTCTACCTCCTTTCTTCTCTTCACTTGCTCTTTCTTTGTTCTCTGCAATTCCTCTTAGCCCTAGTATTTCTGCTGCAGAACAGTTTAGCTATCTGCTCAATTCCACTGCCCCCTGCCACCATCCCCAATGAGCCTATCAAAACATTTCCTTTAGCAAAGATAAACAATGTAGGAATTTTCAGAAAAGGTTTTTAAGGCATGTAAAATTTAATTTTAGATCATTCAATCTGATTTACCTTCTGCAGCAGTTTTCCACTACTTGGAATATTTAGTGCTTATGGAAATAACACTCGGGCCTCTGAAATAGTCTACAACTCTCTATGCTCTTAGTAATATCTATGAGCTACATCAGCCTTTCTTTCACAAATATAACTTCAAACTTGAATTTCTTTATAAATTCAATAAACCCCTGTTGCCTATTTACTCTGAAGCAAACACTGTCCTATCAATCAGGGATGCAGTATTTAGCATATGTTACACTGGTGCCTCCTCTCTTAGATCTGATTTCCTGTTGTGGGAGACCTGATATTAACAATCACACAATTAATGTACTTACACACTGCATGAGTGTTATGGATTAAAGTTAATCGAAGTAAGAAAGAATAAAATTAAAACATCTATTTTAAAAGGTATACTAGGGATCTTTGGAGATTCGACACTTAAACAGTCTTTAAGGATGAGAAGAATGAATAAGAAATATGAGAATCAAAAATAACACTCATCCATAAAAAGAATGAAATCATGTCCTTTGCAGCAACATAGATGGAAATGAGGGCCATTATCCTAAGTGAAATAGCTCAGAAATAGAAAAGTCAAATATTGCATTTTCTGCCTTATAAGTGGGATCAAACAATGGGTACACATGGACATGGAATAGGCATTGGAGATTCAAAAAGGTGGGAGGGTGAGAGGGAGGTGAGGGATGAGAAGTTACTTATTGGGTATAATAGACACTGTTCATGTGATGGCTACATTAGATGACCAAACTTTACCACTACACAATATATCCATGTAAGAGATCTGCACCTGTACTCCCTAAGTCTATAAAAGTTTATATATACACACAGAGAGACAGAATGAGACATATCAGAGACATATCTGGTGACAGAAGCAGCATGCAGCAAGACCCTAATATGGAAAGGAATTTGTGATAAAGGAAGGGGTTAGCTCCAAGGAAGACCAGGGCCATATCATGTAAGCCATTTTTGAGCACTGCAGGCATAATCCCACCAGAATTAGAATAAGAGCTGGGAAGAAAAATCTATTGAGTCACAGAATCAAAATATTTCTTAAAAAGATTATCGACTGCTATGCAGGCAGAAAGAGGCTGGGATAAAAACAAGCAAAGAAGTCAGAAAGCTATGTCTGTATTTCAGGTGATAGAAAAAATAAAATATCTGCAGGGTTAGAGTTAGTGATATAATTTGCAGACAGATCTGAATTGGATGTGAGGTTGAGGGAGTCAGAATCAAGGATGACTTCCAGCTTTGTTCCATGAGCAACTTGATGAGTACTGTTGGCATTTACTAAGAGGAAAAAGACTGGAGGAGAAGCACATTATGACTGGGGAATATCATGAATTCATTGACTGTTACCTCGGTTTCTGCCTCCTTCCTTGGCATCTTCAATCCCATGACATAGACAATGTTTGAGGATTCACATATCTGTACTTGCATTTCAGGTATCTATTTGCTATCTCGCTTTGGTTGTTATCTCAGTGGTTAGACATGATGCGCATATCCAGATTCATCCATTATCGACTTAACTTTACACACACATGCACAAATATAAAACACACTTAGATATCTATAACTATACATTTATGTATATATGCACTGTGAGTGTATACACACACACAAACACACACATATATACAGACATACACATATTCAACTGACCCTTGAACAAGACAATTTGAACTGTGCTGGTCCACTTATATGTGAATTTTTTTTAATCAAAAGTGGATTGAAAATACAGTACTTGTGGGATGGTGAATCTGGAGAACCAACTTTGCAAGTATGGCCGGATGTTGTCACGGAGGTCCTGGAATCAATTTCCTGCGTATACTGAGGAACGACTGCATACAGAACATATAAAATAGCAAATAGTGAAATTTATTCCAAAAACCGCAATGCACTACATGGATACTATTTTACACTTGAAAAATGTAATATATTTTTCATGGTATTTTGGGATTCACTGTCATATAAATGATTCATTTATTCAAGATTCCAAAGCTAGATAAAGTCAGATTTGGTATCAAAGTCTTGTTCTGACTACAAATTTGGCAAAAATAAACAATCTATGTTTGTAATAAAAGTTCTTGTGTTACTGTTCTAACCTCATTCTAGCCCTTAATTAATTAATTAATGTATTATTCAAGAAATACAGCTTATGGTTATATACAACAGGTACTACAAAAGATACCAGAGATTATAACTTGATAAACATAGTCTGTGAGCCCAAAGAGCTTGTCATTTTTATTTCATGAGCCATAAAAAGCCATTTAACATTTCCAAGTCATAGTACTGTAAACTAAAAAATGGACACAGTAAATAAGATCTACTTTATATAAATTGAGTGCATTTATGTGTGTCTTCTTAAGTGTCTGTATGTGACAGAGAAAGAGAGAGAGAGTTTTGTTATGCAGGTGGGATATTTTGGCCATGATTTCCACATTTAAAATGCCTGGGTTCTTATTTCAGCTCCAACACTAAGTCTGTAATGTTAGACAACAAGCATCATAATAGCATACACTTCTATTGTGCTCACTGTCCTGCATTAAATATTTATATTTAATATAAATATTTAAATTTGTATTAAATAAATGGGGGCTATTTCAGTAGCCCTTGTGTGTTAAGTATTGTTGCATTTCCATTTTATGGCTAATGAAAATTAAACACAGATGGTTTCAGGGACTTGCCCAAATTTAAGAAGCTGGTACAAAAAAGAGCCAATTTTCAAACTCAAGCAGTTTGACTTTAGATTCTGTACTCTTAACTATTGCAGTATGCACTACCTCTTAAAATTTCTGTATCTTTTTTCCCTTACCTGTAAAATGTAAAATATTATAGTTCTTATTTCCTAATGTTGTTGTTAAGACTTAGAAAAGGTTGGACTTAAGGTCAAACAAATATCAGAATAAATTATCAAAAAATATTACTTATTACACATTTTATACATTTTTAAATGGCTATGCAGTCACTTTTACTAAAATTTTAATGTCTTTATTGATTTTTAGCAACTATAATTCTGAATCTCACTACACTTTTATTTCCCTTATTCATTTTTATTTTTGTTATACTTCCATAATTGTACCCATACCATCTAAACCTGACAGCCTCTCTTCTAATGGACATTGCCAAGGGCAAATAAGCACAATAAAAATGTACTATGACAGGGTAACATAGAGAAGAATAACTGGGATAAGGTTTGGACACTGTATTGGTCCATTTCCACACTGCTGATGAAGACATGCCTGAAACTAGGCAATTTACAAAAGAAAGAGGTTTAACTGTAGGACTCACAGTTCCATGTGGCTGGGGAGGCTTTACAATCATGGTGGGAGGCAAGGAGGAGCAAGTCACATCTTATGTGGATGGCGGCAGGCAAAGAGAGAGCTTGTGCAGAAAAACTCCCATTTTAAAAACCATCAGATGTCGTGATATTTATTCCCACACAAGAAAGACCTGCTCCCACTGATTCCATTACCTTCCACTGGGTCCCTCCTACAACATGTGGAAATTCAAGATGAGATTTGGATGGGTCACAGCCAAACCATATCACACAGTAAAGTATGAGGAAAAACTTCAGAAAATGTCTCATTTTTAGGGATGATGTAGATGGAGACATTATTTAAAATAAATATCTAAGTAGGAAAAGACTTGATCAACAAACTAAACTTGCAAGTAAAAGATCACTAACCATAGACTCATTATTGTGATAAATAGGGGCTTGCAGATAAGCTCCAATATTGCCTATCAACTTTGTATTCTCCTTGGTTCCCAGCTTCAGGATGTCTCTTCTCATCCAGAAGACCTCTTTCAATGCCCCACCATGTAGGGTTATATTGAGAAATTGTCTTAATTCTCTAAAAAAAAAAAAAAAAAAAAAAAAAAATGAAATTGTTGTTCCCTCAATCTCCTTCAGGTCTTAACTCTCTAGTTCTTAAAATCAAAGTGACTGATATTTTTATCAAGATGTAACACCAAGTGTAATGCCTAGATCAAACTTTTCTAACCTGCAGCCCGCGGGCCACATGAGGCCCAGGATGGCTTTGAATGTGACCCAACACAAATTAATAAACTTTCTTAAAACATTAGGAAATATTTTTGCAACTTGTTTTTAGCTCATTAGCTATCATTAGTGTTAGTGTATTTTATGTGTGGCCCAAGAAAATCTTCTTCCAATGTGGCTCAGGGAAGTCAATAATTGAACACATCTGGTGTACATAATAGCTATAATTTTAAAAAATGGGATTTTCACAAAGATGTCAGACTTATACACAACGTATTGGAATCTTTCTTAAAATTTTGATGACTTCTCCTGAGATTTGTCCCTTCCCATTATCCTCAAAACATCAATCTGGCATTTTTATTTGTAGTTCACCTATTAGCCATAAACAAGGAAATTAGGAGAAAACATTAATAAAGCAATAGTTCAAGGTGCATGATACATTGATGAAATGTCAACAGGCAGCTTACACCTTTGGCGTCTATGAGATAGAGTTAGTGTAAGGAAACACAGTCAGAAAACAGAGAAAATCATAGGGAATCAAAAAGGAGTAAATAGAATAAGAAATGCACCAAAATGATTCTGCCTGTCTTTTCTCTAAGGAAGTTCATGGCATTTAACCAAAGTTATAAATTCAAATGTAAACAGGACAGGATTTATCAATCAACATGCTTATAATCTCAATCAACATCAGATATGTCAAATGCTTATCCTTCACTTACGAAAACATAAAATATTATAGTCCATTTTCATACTTCTATAAAGAACTGCCCAAGACTCGGTAATTTGTTAAGGAAAGAGGTTTAATTGACTCACAGTACAGCATGTTTGGGGAGGCTTCAGGAAACTTGCAATCATGGCAGAAGGCAAACGGGAAGCAAGGCACATTTTTCACAAGGCAGCAGGAAGGAGAAGTGCTGAGTGAAATGGAAGGAATCTCTTATAAAATTATCAGATCTCATGAGAACTCATTTACTATCACAAGAACAGCATGGGGAAAACTACCCCGATGATTCAATTACTTCCACCTGATCTCTGCCTTGACACTAGGGGATTATGAGGAGTATAATTCAAGATAAGATTTGGGTGGGGACACAAAGCCTAGCAATATCATAGCTTCTTCCACTTTTATTTAATATTGGGTCATATGAAGACTTATAAGTATGTAAGTAATTATATATTATATTTATACTTTATAGTTTTAGTTAATTGAAAAAGAAACTTCCCCCGAAGCTTAAGTTATAGTCACTATAATTGTATATGTGTAAAATACATTTTAAAAATGTTTTTATAATTATATAAAAATGTACATGTTTATTATAAACAGCTAAATTATAAACAGGTGATAGATACCCTAAAATACATAATATTTAGAAAACAGGGAAATTATTTAGCCAGATGAAACTCCAAAATTTATGTGTCTTGGTATTTTGAAAGTAAAGTGTAGACTACAGAAGAAATGAGATTTTGAATATCATTAAAAGTCATATGACTTCTGTCATGATCAATCCAAAACATATGCTTTTATGCTGGTACATATGAATATACTTCAATATGTAAATGTATCAAGAAACAGAAAATTTCAAAATTAGACTATACACGTCCTTTAATTTTTCTTTTAAATCTGATTTCATTTAAACATAAATTGGAGTTTGGTATGCAAGGTGTTTCTTTATATACTAGTAGTGTCAAATGCTATTCACCATTCTCTTTCTAGAGTAGTAAAATATTCAATGGAAAATACATACAGGTTCCACATCAAAAGGTACAGTGAAGCAAGAGTACAATGTAAGAACATTGTATTGCCTTTTCCAAGAAAACTTCTGTTCGAAGAATTCAACATTAGCAAGAGGGAAAAAACAAAGGTTAGAAATATTGCCTGTGTTAATAAAGCCCTAAATTAACTTTAGTATCCATCAATAGAAACTTTTGAAAACTTACAGTAACAAATCATATGTAATATTAAGGACTCTTTGAGAATATATACATTTGTAAACATTTTTCTTCAATGTAAAAAATGAATTTAAAAATCATATTGCAAGACAATGCAGAATAAGACCAGTTGATAGACAGATAACATATGAAAATAGATAGAAAATACTTTATAAAATAATTATTATGGATTACAACCTAGAAGACTATTGACTATTACTTTCAGTGTTTATATATCTATATTTTTAGTTTATACAGATATTACTTTTGTAATAAAATTAAATATATTTTCATTAAAACTACACATTTTCCTTGCTTCACATTACATGTGATAAATGATAACTAAGCTAACTATAATTTTTTGAAAAATGTGTTAAGTTTATATAAGTAATTCTTCTAATAACTAGGAAAAGATTATCTATGAGTCAGTGACATTAGAGGAGCTTATTTCTTTGTAAAAAAGAAAAAGGTAAACCTCATTTATTTTTTTAAAAATCAGGAAATGTGATATTATTTTGAGGAGTTATACTGTTAAATCTTACTGTTGTATTTGAAAGTTTTGTAAATAATCTAAAAATACCTGTAGGCAAAATACCATATTCTGTAAGAGAAATGATATATAATGAATATATGCATGACCAGAATTCTCCCACCTAAAATTTAGAAATCTATAATTTGTGAAATAATTACTTTTTAATGATATAGGACATTTATTTATATGATACAAGGGCATATTACTTTTAATATTTTTGAATACTTCTTGACTTATGGCAATTCAATTCTGTGTACTAGGGTACAA
This sequence comes from Rhinopithecus roxellana, assembly GCF_007565055.1. NCBI lineage: Eukaryota > Metazoa > Chordata > Mammalia > Primates > Cercopithecidae > Rhinopithecus > Rhinopithecus roxellana. The sequence continues at coordinate 138,768,334 of NC_044550.1, forward strand.
TAATTCACTCTTGCAGTAATCACTAGGATGAGTCAGAAAGAATTGGATTCAAAAGGCCAGGAAGAATAAGAAGGCCTTTTTATTAAAGAGCTTATTTCAGTACTATTTACTTCCTGCTCATCTCTTACAAATCTTGCTAGTCTTTTTTTTTTTTTTTATACTTTAAGTTCTAGGGTACATGTGCATAACGTGCAGGTTTGTTACATATGTATATTTGTGCCATGTTGGTGTGCTGCACCCATCAACTCGTCAGCACCCATCAATTCATCATTTATATCATGTATAACTCCCCAATGCAATCCCTCCCCCCTGCCCCCTCCCCATGATAGGCCCCAGTGTGTGCCATTATGGAAAACAGTATGGCAATTCCTCAAGGATCTAGAACTAGATGTACCATATGACCCAGCCATCCCACTACTGGGTATATACCCAAAGGATTATAAATTATTCTACTACAAAGACACATGCACACGTATGTTTATTGCAGCACTATTCACAATAGCAAAGACTTGGAATCAACCCAAATGTCCATCTGTGACAGACTGGATTAAGAAAATGTGGCACATATACACCATGGAATGCTATGCAGCCATAAAAAAGGATGAGTTTGAGTCCTTTGTAGGGACATGGATGCAGCTGGAAAGCATCATTCTTAGCAAACTATCACAAGAAGAGAAAACCAAACACCACATGTTCTCACTCATAGGTGGGAACTGAACAATGAGATCACTTGGACTCGGGAAGGGGAAAATCTTGCTAGTCTTATAAATCCTCTTAGTCTCCTCTCAATCCTCTTTTTATATGTGAGCACATTTTAAGAAGAAACAGATGCCAGTTTCCATCTTGCATTATTGTTTTAAAGAACAACAGAAAAAGAACACTTAAGCTTTAGTAAATAAAAGAGCATTCAATGAATTTAGTTAATAAGTTAACATTAAACTATGTACATACAAACTAGATTTTTCCATATTCCAAAAACACGTTTGGTTAATAAACTTGTGAATCTCAAATACGTTTTTTCACGTAGTTGTGATTTTTTTAATGTAGTAAAATGTATATAATATATATATACACATATATATATATAATATCCAAAATACTTTAAAACAAAATTTATTATTAATTGAATAAATATAACCAGATGCACAACTCCAGTTTCAGAAGTTTAGATTCTTTTGGAGGGGACTAATTTAAGGGTATCTTATGTCAACTGGGGAAAAAAAAGAGATAAAGAATCGAGAATAGCATGCTCAATTCTCAGTGCCTTGATAATCCTCACTATGCGGGCCTCAATATCCCTTCATTACTTCATGCTAGTCTCTAACTATGGACTCTAAAATTCTAGGAACTATTGATTACCAAACAAGTTTGTTCCTCCACATCTCTCAAGTGTTACTGTCACTGTCACTCAACCTCTTCTTTCACATAATAAATTCTTCCAATGCCTTCCTGTCTATTCTCCCTGGATCTCACTTGCGCAGCCATGGCTACTACTCGCAATTTATTCTTAATAAATTATCTTACTTCCTCATCAACTCAATTATCTCTTACTAATTACTTCAATTATTTAGACTTTTTGTTAATCCACACTACTATGTGACTTATTTTGTCAGACTATAGTCAATTATCTTTCTCCTTTTTTTCTTTATAAACCTAGTTCATTTGTTTTCTATGTTTGCTATAACAAATCACTGCAAATTTAGTAGCTTAAAGCAGTACAAGCCTCTTAAAAAGACCACATTTCCCTTAGACTCATCTGAAATCAGTTACCCTGGGCCTAAAATTCTCTGCAACATGTGCTTCATGTTCTGCTCTAATTCTTAGATTCAGATCATGTAATAAGCATTATTTAGGATAATTTAATCAATTTTACAAGCAGAATTTAGGACCTACCCGATCTCTTTGTTTTCCCCCCCGTCACTCTTCTACAAGGTATCAATATTCCATATTTCAGAAAAAATATCAGTTTCTGAAACATATGTATGCTGTACCATATTTCTACATGTGGTTCGTTCTCTCAGAAACTTCTATTTGCTTCTCATTTTAAAAATGTATTACTATCTTCATGTCTACTTGCGTAGCTCCAGGTAATAATACTGCTATTTCCTTTGTTCTTTGGATGTCTATTAAACAAATTATAAAGTAAAAATTAACATAGAATAATACTCATTAGCATGTGACATCCCAACTCTTATTTTGATAGTAAAATTACCAACAGTATTAAATAAATTAGGTTCTTCAACATGTTTAAGCAGAGTACTCAAAATAATTTTTCACTTCTATAAGACCTCTGTGCTGACAGTCATTTATCTCAATAAGAATAATCTTCAACCATATTTTAAAAGATATAGTGTGTTGAATTAACTAAAAAGAGTAAGAATAAATTTATAGTTTGGAAAAATGACTAAAATAATCCATGCTTGGGAGAAAGCAAAGATTTGCTTTACTAGAAAATCAAAGTCAATATTTAAGAGTAGTGAGACACAATTTTAAGAAGACCTCTGAGTAGAGATCCTTAACAGTAAATTATAAGAATTTGCAGCAGAAGACAGTAAGAGTTTACCTAGAGCATAGAAAAAAATGCATGTTCATTGATTAGCAGGATTTCTATTTCTATTAAATAGAAATAGAGAAATATACGAATGTAAATACTATGTATAAAAGTATTTTTACATTTTTTAAGACTATAATGTCTTTGGAATGCTTTGAAAACAAAAGCAAAGGAACAAAGGAGTCTATAAAAGGAAATCTACTGGCCAGGGATACGATAATGAAGAAGTGGACTTGGGATATTTGTTTGGGATTAGATGTAAGAGAATAACTTGGCAGTCAAACACATATAAAATGCAATTCAAATTTCAAGTTCTTGCATGAGATTTACCAAGAAAGCTATATGTAAATTCACATGGCAAAGAACCTCACTTCAATATTTGGCTTAAAGAGGAATATAAGTAGATCTAAAGGATCTGTTTTGTTTTTATTTATGTTATTTTTGTTTACCTTCTCTCTTTGTTACAGGAAAAAAAAAGCAACTTTTTAAGACTATTCTGATGCACAGTCAAGTTTGGACGACATGTAAAAGTTTAACTTTATTTAGGATTTAAAGGGAGAACAGGGAGCTAGAGAGAAATTCCATTTTAGACAGTAATATGAAGAGTAACCACTTACTGGGCACATCTTTTTTGAATGTGTGCCCTAAAATCTTTATGTGTAGCATTCTATTTACATAAAACAATACAAGGGAGTATTCTATATTATACATCCATTTAATTAATACATAAATAGAGACTCAAAGAGATGAAATATATTTTCCTGAGTGGCAAGGCTGAATCAGCATTCCAGCCTGGACATCAACATCAGAGTCATAACTCTTAAATGTGGAGCAATGTTTTGCTGTTGATCCCAGATAACCAGCTCCAAAGAACATTTTAGAAGGGCGTAATGCAGGAGTAATGTGGAGGAATCACACCTATACATTCTTTTCAGGAGCACATATTTCTAACTTGATTACATGTGTCATATAGGATGGTAATAAATGAGCATATTTCTTATTTATATACTATTTTCAGGGAAATTAATGAATATTTTTGTATACAGATTTATACTTATTCCAAGTCCAAGTTTGCTGAAACATTCACTGGAATAAGGTAGTTCTTTTACTGAGAGGAAGAAATAACTGTAAAAAAATCCACAAGTACCCATCCCATGTACACCCACACCCACATGTTGATAGCCTGACACCAATGTAAAGACCAAAAAATACACAAATAATTATACTTAAATATGACCTTAAGGTCAAAATGTATTTTATCAATCTGTCCAATTTGTAGTCCTAGTCAACAGCTTCAGAACAAATGCCCTCTAGAAATAAAATTGTATGGTATTAATACAACAGATTTAACAGCAGAGATTATTGATAGATTGAAGAAAACTAACTTTATAGTCTCAGTCTCATGTACACACACACACACACACATCACACACACACACACATCAGTGTCTCATAAGCACTGAAATCTAGAGATCGAAAATATGGTAAAAGTTTGCAGAATCCAGTGGGATTCCACACATAAAAGCATTCGTTTTGGAAACCCTGTGGCTATTCATTGGCCTTTATAGATGGTTTTGAAGCTTTAAGAAATTATGAGAAGGTAAGATTTTACCAGAGATATCTTAGTTCTTAAGCTTCAAAAGTCATGATAAAAAATATTCTCCTAGCTGCCAAATTCACTTGGCACTACTGAACAATATTTTCAGTCTCAAAATTCTATTTTCACTGTTAAGAAAAATGGAAGACATAAATATTTTATATTAGAGTAAAGCCAAAGAGTGCCTGAAACAATTTTTCTGAACTGTATGCCAGATAATATTTCTATATAGGATTTTAATACCTATAAGATTAATACCTATAATACCAGAAAACAGAAACTTCGGTCAAATACATTTAGTACATTCTAGGCAAATAACTTAAATCACTAGTTTTTTCTGTATTACTTAGCAGAAACATATGAATGCCTTTGTTAATCTCTATAAGAGGGGAGTGAACAGAATACAAATTCTTTTCTAAACATATTCTTACACAGAATTCTTATTATACTAAAACACCTAACAAAAGTATTTTTTTCAGAAGCCACATTTTAAGTGTTGGCCTGTTTTATGGAAATCCATTGAAGACATTTTCCTATAATTTCAATTGCTACACAATATCAGACAGAATATTTGCTTTATTGCATTTGATTTAAAGATTTTAAAACTATCACAGGGATTTTTTAAATTTTGGATAAAAGATAATTCTATTTACAGATATATATCCATAATCTTTATTATATATTGCAACAGGTATTTACTGTTCCTGTCTGCCCTTTTGCTTACACCATTTATCTCAACTCTTGGAAAACACTACTTGTTTTCTATTAAAATTATATGTAATTTGGGGGACATTTGAGCACAATTCTTTGTTTAGAACCAATGAACGGACATATAATCCACTAACGATGAATCATAGTACTATATCAGTCATTCACACTGACAGTTGCATATGGATTGGGCAGTCAAGGTGTAACATGTATGTTCATATTCTGCTTTACCCAGCATAGTATTCAGCTCATCACCATCACTTTGTTAGGGAGAATTATTTATTTGCATCCAAATCATGTGATACAGTTAATGCTGAGCCAGCCCTACCAATCTTGAGTTAAAGACCTCATTACATAATCAAAGCAGAATCAGAGTCCAGAAAGAGACAAAGAAAGAAAGAGAGACAGAGAGAGAGAAAGAGAGAGAGAGAGAGAGAGAGAGAGAGAGAGAGAGAGAGGAGAGAGAGAGAAAGAGAGATTGCATCATGACTCAAATCTATCAATGCTCAAATCTATCAATGTTATTTAGCATGGACTTTCAATGGTGAACAAAAGTAACTCATTGGATGCTTTGCTGTCAGTGCCAAGAATTGATTAACAATCTGATTACCAGTAATTTCTTCCACTTCTGTATTAAGGTATCTGGTAAAACAAACATGTGATAGTCATTTCATTTTACCATTGATTATAACAAAATTATGCATCCTCTACCTGTGTTATTTACTAAAATATTTTTCCAGTAGCACTTTGTATTTTTCACTTCACACACATTTGTCATGGCTAGTTAAACTTTTCAAGAAAATATGATGTATCTTCTTTCCATATTGAACTTATATGATGATACCAAGGTTTTGACGTCCTCTCTACATTTGCAACGAAATTAATCAATTTCATATTGGAAAGCACTGTTACGTGTATTTTGAAAGAACTTACTTAACTTCTTAGAAAGGGCACTCTATGTTTTTTGTAAAAAATGACAGCAATTTGATGGTTGCTACAGAAAATGCTATAGCATAAGAGATGGTTGAATGGGTCATATTTCTTAAAAATGTTTGTTTTTATATTATTGATAGTTTTATTCTTTATATTGTTCACTTTTATAGTTGTCTATTTCTTTTTAACAGCATTTCCAAATTTATATTCTATTATTACAGGCTAATATCCAGGGATGGTTCATTTTACTTATTTTCTTTATACTTTTTAAAACTTCATTTCAGCATAATTGTGTTTAGTGACATACACTCATTGGTTAATAGAATGCAATTTAAGTCTAACTTATTCTATGCAATTTGGACCAAATGTTTGGTATGTGACTTGAGATTTTTAAAAAGTATTTGCAATCTGGTTTATTTTTATTTATTTCAAATGTACAAAATGTCATTCATCAAACGCTGCTAAAGAAGGCAGAAAGACTACAGGCAAGTGCCAGCACGCCCGGCTAATTTTTGTATTTTTAGTAGAGACAGGGTTTCACCATATTGGCCAAACTGGTCTCTAACTCCTGACCTCAAATGATCCACCCACCTCTGCCTCCCAAAGTGCTGAAATTACAGGCGTGAGATACTCAGGAGGCTGAGGCAAAAGAATCCTTTGAACCTGGGAGGCAGAGGTTGCAGTGAGCCAAGATTGTGCCACTGCACTCCAGCCTGCTGGGCAACAAAGCAAGACTCCATCAAAAAAAAAAAAAAAAAAAAAAAAAAAGGCAGAAAGAACCTTGAGAAATTTACTTTTGGTTTGCCTCATAAATAGATAAATAAATAAAAAATAATAATAAAACTACATATCACACTGTATACGTTTATAAAATTGGTGTAAGGAAACACTGTTGTAATGTTTCAATGCCAGTTTACAAAATTCAATAAGTATTGATATGGAAAAAGGTCTATGTACACATGTGGAACTGGAAAAGCTATCTGACTTAGTTAATATTTTGTGATTCCACACAAATCAAGATTCAGATAATTTCTTCAATCTGAATTAATACTATCTGCTCACCTCATCTGCTGAGATTAACAGGGAAACTGGGCACACTAGCAGTAAGTTTTTCCTGATTTATACAAAAAAAGAAAATAAGTTTCTTCCCCAACTTTTCAGTCCAGAAGTGACAGTATACTCTAGGCAAGGTGCAAGGTGTTTCTTCCGTGGTCAACATTTATCGGGTGATATGCAGTGAGTTGGGTTTTGAGTTGTATCAGCACTCACAAGCAAAATAGTATCTGAAATTAATTACTACATGACTTTAGAAGTGACTCTAAAAATAAAGTGGTCCTTCTTAGAAGGCTAAAGCAAAACATCCCGCCATGTTTATAAGAAGCCTTGTCAAAGAAATACAGCCCTTTTTATATGATACCTTAATAAAAAAATAAAAATAAAAAACTATAACCCCAAAATAAGAACCAGGTCTGAGAAAATGAGGAAAATACATTACTTAAACTAGGTTGAAAAACCAATGTAAATCTAGGTTCAAAAGATAATAAAAGATAGTAAAAGATACTCAATTTTGTAAGACTACGTAGGATTAAGACTTACAAAGTATTCCAGTTTTTCAAGTTTATCACTAGTTACTAAACACCAATTTACAAATAACATGTTCATTTTTTTTTCAAAAGAGAAAATTCTGGTTTCATTTTCAACCCTAATGACAGAGTCACCATAGCTATATTTGCTCATGTAACATATGTAACATTAGAAGTTATTACTTTCCTCCTACTTTATCTTAGCCCTTTTCTTTTTTTATGGTTACCCCCAACTCTTTCCTTTACTGCCAATATATTAAGCAAAGTTCTGATATTACTTATTTACTCCTCATACAATGAAGTTTATATAAATTTAATACTTTTCCTAGGACAAATTTTACCATTGAATATACTTATTGTTTAATGAGTAGACAAACGTTTACCATGTGAACACAATTTTTTTAGACATACAACCTGTTCTGAGAGCATTTCTTCTATGAGCTATGCTTGAATTAGTCACCAAGAGGAGAAATTTGTTTTTTTCCATCTCCATTAAAAAAAAATGGAAAGAAAAAATATAAATATTTTACTATAAATTTATGATTTGAGAAGGATGCTGGCTAACATATATGCACAATTTCACTTTGATTCAATTTAATATAATAGTATGTGTAAGTCACTGATGTAAATCTTATTTTTTTAATAAATATACTCCCCCTCTATTAGTCGAAAGTATACTTCATTTTACTTTTATTTTTAAAACAATGCCTTATTCATTCCTTTATTTTTAAATCAGCTATAGGTTTATATTGCCTTCTATCACATTCACTTGTTTCCACTGTTAAATTGTGTTTTTCCTACAAAACGCTTGTCTTTGGGCAATCATCTTTGAACCAAGTGATTCATCTCTTATAGTCTCTTTGTTAATTTATTATCTTTGTCTTAGCCAAGTAAGGCATCAGAAATTGTTTCCATTTAATGAGGAAAGGATCACAAGAATGTATGTAAGGCAAGAGAAATGAGGAGATACAGACTGACCCACTCATTTTTCAGTCTTAAAGAATACCCCCTTATATATAGAAGAACAAACACTACACATAAATAAAATATTATCTGCTATTAGATTGGCCAGCTTATTCTTATTGTAGCAGAGTAACAACTAGGTTAGCCAAGTAGATGAGTGCTTTGGGATGAGAGATTAAATGTGGGAGAAAAGTGGGAATGGGGAGTCTGAGAGATAGTAGGACACTTGTGTCTTTCTGGCAGTTTCCAGTGCAAAGTTGCTTATAATCCAGGACCCTGGCAAACGTCATGTGCTCTGTGAAAATCCTTCCCTGATATATCCTTGTGGGAATTTTCCAGTAAGTAAAATAGTCCCTTTGGTTACCATTATTTGCAAACACTTTCATTTACCCATAACACACAAGAAAGTGTTATCAGTATTACACAGCAAATAATTGAGAACTTAATAATTGTAATTAGCCATTTTAACTTAAGGTTGTATTATAATCCTTTATAAGTTTCTGTGCAAATATTCACTCCAAAAAGTGCAGTGAATTTACCTAAGAATGTGGAGAGGTCATTAATTTAATGTTTCTTCCATTATCTTAGAACTTCTAAGAACAAATACTCTCCAATATCTCTCTGTTTACAGCAATTACATTTGTTTCAGAAATTCAAATAATAAATATTTAGTGATTACTTACTGTATGAGATATATGGCCTAGGAAGAATTCTAGCTAAAGTAATAAGATTAAGAAATAAAGCATAGCTCCTAACTTCAGAGAGTTATACATTAGTATAGAATGCACACACGAATACACTATACAAATATGCACACATATACACACAGAAAAGTTCTATGTAATAAGTGATAGGTACTATAATTTACTATGTGAACGTTTTGCAAAGAAGGAATCATTTTGTTGTAGGATTAGTAGGAATTTTCATTATTCAGAATTCTCAAAAGAGAAGTATACTTTGAACTGATAAAGTGAAAGCAGATATAGAATGTACAAGTGAACAAGAATTTTATGTGAAAAAATATATTGTAATAATGTTTCTACTGCTTTTGAAAGTAATTTAAGTTCGCTGAATTTCAATTTACCTGTATCTTCATTAATTCCATGTGGTGCAAATTATGCTATGTGACTTCTGAAGCTAGTTCAGGAAAGGAGATGCTACCTCTGCCTGGTCTTCACATATTAGCGCTAGAGCAAGCCAGGTGTCATTTAAAAACTCTGACTATGGCGGAGCAAGATGGCCGAATAGGAACAGCTCCAGTCTCTAACTCCCAGCGCGAGCGACACAGAAGACCGGTGATTTCTGCATTTTCAACTGAGGTACTGGGGTCATCTCACTAGGGAGTGCCGGACAATCGGTGCTGGTCAGCTGCTGCAGCCTGACCAGCGAGAGCTGAAGCAGGGCGAGGCATCGCCTCACCTGGAAGTGCAAGGGGGAAGGGGATCCGTTTTCCTAGTCAGGGGAACTGAGACACACAACACCTGGAAAATCGGGTAACTCCCACCCCAATACTGCGCTGTAAGCATACAGGCACACCAGGAGAACATATCCCACACCTGGCCGGGAGGGTCCCACGCCCACGAAGCCTCCCTCACTGCTAACACAGCAGTCTGCCGCGATCTATCCTCAAGGCAGCAGCGAGGCTGGGGGAGGGGCGCCCGCCATTGCTGAGGCTTAAGTAGGTAAACAAAGCCGCTGGGAAGCTCGAACTGGGTGGAGCTCACAGCAGCTCAAGGAAGCCTGCCTGTCTCTGTAGTCTCCACCTCTGGGGACAGCGCACAGCTGAAGACCAACAGGGGAAGTAGCGGGAGCCGGTGCAGACGCGAACGACTCTGTCTGACAGCTTTGGGGAGAGCCGTGGATCTCCCAACGTGGAGGTTGAGATCTGAGAACGGACAGACTGCCTGCTCAGGTGTGTCCCTGACCCTTGAGTAGCCTAGCTGGGAGAAATCCCCCACTAGGGGCAGTCTGACACCCCACACCTCACAGGGTGGAGTACACCCCTGAGAGGAAACTTCCAAAGGAAGAATCAGACAGGTACACTCGCTGTTCAGCAATATTCTATCTTCTGCAACCTCTGCTGCTGATACCCAGGCAAACAGGGTCTGGAGTGGACCTCAAGCAATCTCCAACAGACCAACAGACAGTCCTTCTGACTGTCAGAAGGAAAACTATCAAACAGAAAGGACACCTATACCAAAACCCCATCAGTACGTCACCACCATCAAAGACCAGAGACAGATAAAACCACAAAGATGGGGAAGAAGCAGGGCAGAAAACCTGGAAATTCAAAAAATAAGAGCGCATGTCCCCCTGCAAAGGAGCGCAGACCATCGCCAGCAACAGATCAAAGCTGGTCAGAGAATGACTTGGACGAGAGGAGAGAAGAAGGCTGCAGTCCATCAAACTTATCAGAGCTAAAGGAGGAATTACGTACCCAGCGCAACGAAACTAAAAATCTTGAAAAAAGAGTGGAAGAATTGACAGCTAGACTAATTAATGCAGAGAAGATCATAAACGAAATGACAGAGATGAAAACCATGACACGAGAAATACGTGACAAATGCACAAGCTTCAGTAACCGACTCGATCAACTGGAAGAAAGAGTATCAGCGATTGAGGATCAAATGAATGAAATGAAGCGAGAAGAGAAGCCAAAAGAAAAAAGAAGAAAAAGAAATGAGCAAAGCCTGCAAGAAGTATGGGATTACGTAAAAAGACCAAATCTACGTCTGATTGGGGTGCCTGAAAGTGAGGGGGAAAATGGAACCAAGTTGGAAAATACTCTTCAGGATATCATCCAGGAGAACTTCCCCAACCTAGTAGGGCAGGCCAACATTCAAATTCAGGAAATACAGAGAACGCCACAATGATAATCCTCCAGAAGAGCAACTCCAAGACACATAATTGCCAGATTCACCAAAGTGGAAATGAAGGAAAAAATCTTAAGGGCAGCCAGAGAGAAAGGTCGGGTTACCCACAAAGGGAAGCCCATCAGACTAACAGCAGATCTCTCGGCAGAAACTCTTCAAGCCAGAAGAGAGTGGGCGCCAATATTCAACGTTCTTAAAGAAAAGAATTTTAAACCCAGAATTTCATATCCAGCCAAACTAAGTTTCATCAGTGAAGGAGAAATAAAATCCTTTACAGATAAGCAAATGCTTAGAGATTTTGTCACCACCAGGCCTGCCTTACAAGAGACCCTGAAGGAAGCCCTAAACATGGAAAGGAACAACCGGTACCAGCCATCGCAAAAACATGCCAAAATGTAAAGACCATCGAGGCTAGGAAGAAACTGCATCAACTAACGAGCAAAATAACCAGTTAATATCATAATGGCAGGATCAAGTTCACACATAACAATATTAACCTTAAATGTTAATGGACTAAATGCTCCAATTAAAAGACACAGACTGGCAAACTGGATCAAGAGTCAAGACCCATCAGTCTGCTGTATTCAGGAGACCCATCTCACATGCAGAGACATACATAGGCTCAAAATAAAGGGATGGAGGAAGATCTACCAAGCAAATGGAGAACAAAAAAAAGCAGGGGTTGCAATCCTTGTCTCTGATAAAACAGACTTTAAACCATCAAAGATCAAAAGAGACAAAGAAGGCCATTACATAATGGTAAAGGGATCAATTCAACAGGAAGAACTAACTCTCCTAAATATATATGCACCCAATACAGGAGCACCCAGATTCATAAAGCAAGTCCTTAGAGACTTACAAAGAGACTTAGACTCCCATACAATAATAATGGGAGACTTCAACACTCCACTGTCAACATTAGACAGATCAACGAGACAGAAAGTTAACAAGGATATCCAGGAATTGAACTCATCTCTGCACCAAGCGGACCTAATAGACATCTATAGAACTCTCCACCCCAAATCAACAGAATATACATTCTTCTCAGCACCACATCGCACTTATTCCAAAATTGACCACATAATTGGAAGTAAAGCACTCCTCAGCAAATGTAAAAGAACAGAAATTATAACAAACTGTCTCTCAGACCACAGTGCAATCAAACTAGAACTCAGGACTAAGAAACTCACTCAAAACCGCTCAACTACATGGAAACTGAACAACCTGCTCCTGAATGACTACTGGGTACATAACGAAATGAAGGCAGAAATAAAGATGTTCTTTGAAACCAATGAGAACAAAGATACAACATACCAGAATCTCTGGGACACATTTAAAGCAGTGTGTAGAGGGAAATTTATAGCACTAAATGCCCACAAGAGAAAGCAGGAAAGATCTAAAATTGACACTCTAACATCACAATTAAAAGAACTAGAGAGGCAAGAGCAAACACATTCAAAAGCTAGCAGAAGGCAAGAAATAACTAAGATCAGAGCCGAACTGAAGGAGATAGAGACACAAAAAACCCTCCAAAAAATCAATGAATCCAGGAGTTGGTTTTTTGAAAAGATCAACAAAATTGACAGACCGCTAGCAAGGCTAATAAAGAAGAAAAGAGAGAGGAATCAAATCGATGCAATAAAAAATGATAAAGGGGATATCACCACTGACCCCACAGAAATACAAACAACCATCAGAGAATACTATAAACGTCTCTACGCAAATCAACTAGAAAATCTAGAAGAAATGGATAATTTCCTGGACACTTACACTCTCCCAAGGCTAAACCAGGAAGAAGTTGAATCCCTGAATAGACCAATAGCAGGCTCTGAAATTGAGGCAACAATTAATAGCCTACCCACCAAAAAAAGTCCAGGACCAGATGGATTCACAGCTGAATTCTACCAGAGGTACAAGGAGGAGCTGGTACCATTCCTTCTGAAACTATTCCAATCAATAGAAAAAGAGGGAATCCTCCCGAACTCATTTTATGAGGCCAACATCATCCTGATACCAAAGCCTGGCAGAGACACAACAAAAAAATAGAATTTTAGACCAATATCCCTGATGAACATTGATGCAAAAATTCTCAATAAAATACTGGCAAACCGGATTCAGCAGCACATCAAAAAGCTTATCCACCATGATCAAGTGGGCTTCATCCCTGGGATGCAAGGCTGGTTCAACATTCGCAAATCAATGAACGTAATCCAGCATATAAACAGAACCTAAGACAAGAACCACATGATTGTCTCAATAGATGCAGAAAAGGCTTTTGACAAAATTCAACAGCCCTTCATGCTAAAAACGCTCAATAAATTCGGTATTGATGGAACGTACCTCAAAATAATAAGAGCTATTTATGACAAACCCACAGCTAATATCATACTGAATGGGCAAAAACTGGAAAAATTCCCTTTGAAAACTGGCACAAGACAGGGATGCCCTCTCTCACCACTCCTATTCAACATAGTCTTGGAAGTTCTGGCTAGGGCAATCAGGCAAGAGAAAGAAATCAAGGGTATCCAGTTAGGAAAAGAAGAAGTCAAATTGTCCCTGTTTGCAGATGACATGATTGTATATTTAGAAAACCCCATCGTCTCAGCCTGAAATCTCCTTAAGCTGATAAGCAACTTCAGCAAAGTCTCAGGATACAAAATTAATGTGCAAAAATCACAAGCATTCTTATACACCAGTAACAGACAAGCAGAGAGCCAAATCAGGAATGAACTTCCATTCACAATTACTTCAAAGAGAATCAAATACCTAGGAATCCAGCTTCCAAGGGATGTAAAGGACCTCTTCAAGGAGAACTACAAACCACTGCTCAGTGAAATCAAAGAGGACACAAACAAATGGAAGAACATACCATGCTCATGGATAGGAAGAATCAATATCGTGAAAATGGCCATACTCCCCAAGGTTATTTATAGATTCAATGCCATCCCCATCAAGCTACCAATGAGTTTCTTCACAGAATTGGAAAAAACTGCTTTAAAGTTCATATGGAACCAAAAAAGAGCCCGCATTGCCAAGACAATCCTAAGTCAAAAGGACAAAGCTGGAGGCGTCACGCTACCTGACTTCAAACTATACTACAAGGCTACAGTAACCAAAACAGCATGGTACTGGTACCAAAACAGAGATATAGACCAATGGAACAGAACAGAGTCCTCAGAAATAATACCGCACATCTACAGCCATCTGATCTTTGACAAACCTGAGAGAAACAAGAAATGGGGAAAGGATTCCCTATTTAATAAATGGTGCTGGGAAAATTGGCTAGCCATAAGTAGAAAGCTGAAACTGGATCCTTTCCTTACCCCTTATACGAAGATTAATTCAAGATGGATTAGAGACTTCAATGTTAGACCTAATACCATAAAAACCCTAGAAGAAAATCTAGGTAGTACCATTCAGGACATAGGCATGGGCAAGGACTTCATGTCTAAAACACCAAAAGCAACGGCAGCAAAAGCCAAAATTGACAAATGGGATCTAATTAAACTAAAGAGCTTTTGCACAGCAAAAGAAACTACCATCAGAGTGAACAGTCAACCTACAGAATGGGAGAAAATTTTTGCAACCTACTCATCTGACAAAGGGCTAATATCCAGAATCTACAAAGAACTCAAACAAATATACGAGAAATAAACAAACAACCCCATCAAAAAGTGGGCAAAGGATATGAACAGACATTTCTCAAAAGAAGATATTCATACAGCCAACAGACACATGAAAAAATGCTCATCATCACTCGCCATCAGAGAAATGCAAATCAAAACCACAATGAGATACCATCTCACACCAGTTAGAATGGCAATCATTAAGAAGTCAGGAAACAACAGTTGTTAGAGAGGATGTGGAGAAATAGGAACACTTTTACACTGTTGGTGGGATTGTAAACTAGTTCAACCATTATGGAAAACAGTATGGCAATTCCTCAAGGATCTAGAACTAGATGTACCATATGACCCAGCCATCCCACTACTGACTATATACCCAAAGGATTATAAATTATTCTACTACAAAGACACATGTACACGTATGTTTATTGCGGCACTATTCACAATAGCAAAGACTTGGAATCAACCCAAATGTCCATCTGTGACAGACTGGATTACGAAAATGTGGCACATATACACCATGGAATACTATGCAGCCATGAAAAAGGATGAGTTTGCGTCCTTTGTAGGGACATGGATGCAACTGGAAACCATCATTCTTAGCAAACTATCACAAGAACAGAAAACCAAACACCGCATGTTCTCACTCATAGGTGGGAACTGAACCATGAGATCACTTGGACTCGGGAAGGGGAACATCACGCACTGGGGCCTATCATGGGGAGGGGGGAGGGGGGAGGAGGGAGGGATTGCATTGGGGAGTTATACATGATATAAATGATGAATTGATGGGTGCTGACGAGTTGATGGGTGCAGCACACCAACATGGCATAAGTATACATATGTAACAAACCTGCACGTTATGCCCATGTACCCTAGAACTTAAAGTATAATAAAAAAAAAATAATAAAAAAAAATTAAAATAAAAATAAAAATAAAAATAAAAACTCTGACTAATATCATAATGGTGAAGAGTTGAGAGTTCTTGTCTAAGATTGGGAACAAGATGAGGCTGCTCATTCTTACCACT
The DNA here is from genome assembly GCF_007565055.1 of Rhinopithecus roxellana. Taxonomy (NCBI): domain Eukaryota; kingdom Metazoa; phylum Chordata; class Mammalia; order Primates; family Cercopithecidae; genus Rhinopithecus; species Rhinopithecus roxellana. Next base: position 138,784,198 of record NC_044550.1, read on the forward strand.
TCTATTTGACATAGCAGTAGACGTCTTAGCCAGAACATTTATGCAATAAAAGAAAGTAAAAGGCATCTAAAGTAGAAAAGAAAAAGTAAAATTGTCGCTGAAGATAACATGACCTTACATCTAAAACCCTAAAGATTCCCCCATGAAAACATTAAAACAAGTACAAAACTTCAGTAAAGTTTCAGGATAAAAAAGTCAACATATAAATATTAGTAGTACTTTTATACATTGGCAAAAATCATCTGAAAAACATCAGGAAAACAATTCTATTTATAATAGCATTTAAATAGGATATAAAACTTAGAAATAAATTTAACCAGGAAGGTGAAAGATCTTTACACTAAAAACTACAAAATATTGACGAAAGAAATTGAAGAAAACAAAAGTAAATAGAAAAACATCCCATATTCATAGACTGGAATAATTAATAGATAAAATGTCCATACTACCCAAAGCAATCTACATATTCAATATATATAGATCTACTATGTATCCACAAAAATTAAAAATAAAAAAATCAATGTAATCCCTGTCAAAATTCCAATAACATTTTTCATTTGGCCTGGTTTAAAAAATCTGGAAATTTAGCTTTACATTTTAATAGACTGTCTATAGATTTCTGCTCCTGGAAGAAATTTCAGACTGCTGTAACCAGTCTACATACTTTGTTTCCTTTGACCTTACTTTTCTAATAATTTACTTTCTAATGTTGGGGTGAAAGTAATTTCTCCTTTACTCTGTGAAGATTTCTGAAAAATGAACTCACAAAACAAACATTAATCAGATTAAAGGCATATAATTTATTTGATCATAAATGACATGAGAGCCTTCTGAATGAAGACCCATCCCCAACCCCCAGTGGAGTACAAAAGCTTCGATACCATTTTGAGATTACAGAAAAGATAGAGGCTTGGATTCTGGCAAAAGAGGTGATGGTCTGATGAGAAGAAAAAATTCTGTTGAGGAACAATAAATGATTACTATGGAGAATTCAATGGACTCAAAGAACATACAGTAGTCCAGGACAAAGTCTATTGGGTACATAGAGAGAACAGTGGCTTGTGACAACTGTCCATCCAGATCTTTTGTCATGTTGACAGTCTCATTGACAGACTTTAGTTGACAGATTTTAGTCTTCTTTCCTGCGATATTAACTCAGTTAATGCATCTCAGGGATTTAATTACCCATAGGTAATTGTTTTCTTCTTTCGTAGGTCTGGACTTCAAACAGATAAGAGAACTTCGGAGAATGCTATGCTAGGAGAGATGGTGCAGAGCCCAGGAGGTCAGAAAGCCCTTGATATTCTTTTTTTAGTCCAGCTTGTACAAAGTACTGTATTTTAGGTTATTAGTTCCTGAGCCCCAACACTATCTGTCAAACTGTTGAATAGTCTTTGGGGTGTTTTCTGAGTCTTACATAATACAACATATGCAGCAGTTATTCAATAAGCTGTTGCTTAATGACAGATGAAAAAGAGGAGACAAAACAAAGCAATAGTTATTAAGCAGTTACTAAATGTTACACATACTGTTAGTTACTTTACTTGACTGTTTTTGTGTCAAACATAAACCATCCTTCAAAAAATCTATTATTATACTTCATTCCACAGATGAAGAAACTGACTTGTTGAGTTTCATTAAGCAACTTTACCATTATAATCTATCCCTGTCATGTATTTTTGAATTTGTATAAATAATATAATGAAGATTAATATTAGTGATCTAATTTATGAGTTTCAATTCTTACTTATATAAGAACAGCTTTAGGGAAATAGTCGAAGACATATTTCAAATCCATTTTACATTTGCAAAAGTGAATATATCTCAAAATACTTTTTACATTACAATTTTTTTTGTATGCCATGCCAAAGCTAATGCTCAAGTTCTTATAATTCTAGGCTAAAAATCTGGTTTTGATTCATCAAAAATAGATAAAGGAGACACAGAACATGAAAATATAGAATGAAATGAAATATGTCTGGATTCAAAAATTATTCATATTAAAGCTATATGTTTTAAATGCCATTCTTGTCAACTGGATTATAAATTCTACAATGACAGAGACCCTCTACTCTCATTCATTGTTATATATCTCAAATGCTTAGTACATTGACTAGTCCATTCTAGCTGCTCAGTGAATAAACCAAACAAAATGTAAGGCAGGATCAAACATCAAATTCAGCGTTCCTTACCAGCAGAGTAGACTTTACCTGATCAAATTAGTTTATGGGCAGAAAGACTAATTCCAGACATTTCTGAGTTTCCCATATGTTTAAGTAACTTAAATACCTTGAACATATAGCAAGTGACAGGACTGTGAATGAAACTCTATTATGTTCAACATCAGATTCAATTTGCTTTATACTATATATATCTCTGCCACAACCATGTATATTTATTTGAAAATTTACTGTACACATGAATCATATATTTTGATTTATTCACTGAACTCTATTCAAAATAATTTTGTGTAGTTTTATTTGGAATATTGCATAAGGGAAAAATGCGATCCCAGCTATCAATGCTATGATTTAATAATTAAGTAAAGTTAAATTAATTTTAATTATATTTTCATCTACATATAAAGATGATGAAAAGACTATCTTTTCAATTTCCTATAATCTTCCAAAATGTAAAACATCAACTATTAACATGTTTTATTGATTCTAGAGGAAAATAAAGTATAAAAGAAATCTATTTTAAATCGTTTATTGAATCTTCTTTATGGCTTAGGTAACTAGTATTGAAACAAGTGGAAACATTCATTTTTCTATACAGATTGCACTAGCCAACAATTTTGAGAAGACAGCAGGTTTAAAATAACCCTGTTGCTATCTGTTCTGTTTCTTATAAAACATTAACTATGTCTTCTGAAGAAACCAGACATGGAGCTTTGAAGGTTTTAAGCAAGGCCTAGAACCAAAATGAACAGGCTGTTTTCCTCTCTGAGAGCTTGCATAGCAGTGTTAGATAATATCAAGCAGAATGACCTCGGAGAATAGTTTGGCCTGGGGATAAACATGAACAATGCAAGACAAATTACTCAGTAAAGAAGAATTGACAATCCCCTTAAAGGGAAAGTCCACAAATCAAAGAATCTTAAGTGTAGATTGTTCTTCAATAATTCATTTTCCTCATAAATACACAGATTAAAAAGTAAATCACATCACGTAAGTCAGTTCCCGATTTCTGAGGATTTTTAGAGAATGGGATACACATGGACAATTTAAAGCAAAGACACAATTATCAGAATCTACCGTAAGTTTTATTGAGCAAACGATGAGTATAATAGTAAGTTTTGGAGAGACAGGTAATAAAGAAAGTTAAGCAATGTCATGTGGATGATTCAGGTTCTCTGTTTTGTATGATGACCTGTAATAATCCTTTTTTTTTTTTTTAATGCAGGTTAAAAAATATTTAGCATCTAACCAGAACTATGTTTAGCTTCGCTAGTGAAAGTTTCATTGGATATTGGACAAATAATTCCAGTGAGACACTTAGTCTTTAGAACTATATAACATTTTTATAAATTTAAAATAATAAAACAATGTTATAAAACATTATGTAGAGTATGATAAAATTATTTTGCAAGTATGTCAGTAGATATGTGTATACATATATATGTAGGATAAAACTATCTATTTAAAAGCCAAGCTATATATTCAAACAAAGAAAAAGCTAAGACAGTTTCACAGATGAAATTTTATTAGGCTATAAAATGAACCTAGAAAAAAAGTAATTGTGTTATAAATATTTTCCATTTTATACATGATCATGTGTGTGTTTGTAATAGGTAGAATAATGACTCCTATTAAAGGGAGATAAAAGTTGCTGATGAAATTAAGTCACTAGTTGACCTTAAAGAAATCATCCTGGGTTTTTCAGGTGGATGCAATGTAATCACATGGGTCCTTAAAATTGAAGGAGGCAGTCAGAAGATTTAGTGTGAGAGTGAAACAATGGGAGAACTCAACCTGCTTTCACTGGTAGATGGAGGAAGATGACCACGAGCCAAGAAATATGGGTACCCTACACAAGCTAAAAAAGGCAAAAATGAAAATTATTTCCTAGAGCCTTCAGAAAGTAATGCAGCTTGCTGACAGCTTGATTTTTATACCAGCGAGATCTATGTTGGACTTCCAATCTAAAAATAACAAATTTGTGTTTTTTCAAACCACTAAGTGTGGCATTTTGTTATGGTGGCAATAGAAAGCTGAACAAATACAGTGTGCAATAGAAAATGAGTGAAAGTAGCATGCTTACATTTCAAACATTTTTGTTTTAATCATATTAATAATTGATACAATTTGCATATGTAATTCAAGAAAGACTTTTTTCTTTTCTTTTTTGTTACTTGAAGAGTAAGCCTTTTTGCCTATTTACAGTGAATCATTTATCAGATATCATTTACTTAAAAGTTTGAAAACACTTACAGTCAAAACAATACTTGCAAAACAGAATAATTTTTCCCTAATTATAAAAATTCATGGTGTCCATTTGTGTGTTAAAAAAGTAAAATTATGTGTTTTCTAAAGGATGAATCATTCTGTTGTTAAAAACAACTAATTTAATTTACATTTAATTTACAAGTGCACACACAGACACAGCACCATCAGACATGCAGACATGACCTGAGTTTTACTTTATTTTTACTGATATACAATTATGCACAGTGGCATACACAGATCTCAAGTTGTGTGGTTAACAGTATTGAAAGATCATAAACCTAAGTAACCAATACACCAATGAAGATGTAGAACATTTCCATCCTTCAGGAAAGTTTCCTTGTGACATCCAATAAATCATGTCAACTGTTACCACTCCCTCCTTACACACTATTTGTTATTCAATTCATCTGTAGATGGACATTTGAAGTGCTTCTAGTGTGAGAATACTATAATAAAGCTGCTATACACATGTGAGTGCCAAATCATTTTGAGGATATTTTAGTTATTTAACCAAGTACACATAAGCGTGTACATAAGTGTGTATTTGGTTAAATAACTAAAAGAAATATTGCTGGATCTTAAAGAAATTATACGTGTATAATTTTATAGGAACCTGGAAAATAAGTGCCTAAAGTGGCTATATGATTGTATACTCTACTAGCAATTTATGAGGGTTTGTAATTAATCTTTCATTACATAGAGAAATTTGTAAAACTTTCTTGTTTTTAACTTTTCAAAATGCTTTTGGTTATTCTAGGTCCTTATCTTTTCCATTAAATTAATAAAACACGTTGTCAGTTTCTTAAGAAAAATCAACCTGGTCATCATGATTGGGATTAACTTGCATCTATAGATCAAATTAGAGAAAGTTAATATTTTATCTATTATATATACATATGAACACAAATATATAGAGAACACTATACATTTATTATACATATGTTATATATGCAGGTTTGTTACATGGGTATATCGCATGACACCGAGGTTTGTGTTATAAATGACACTTTAAACCAGTAGTGAGCATAGAACCAATGAGGTAGTTTTTCAGCCCTTGCTCCTCTCCTGCTCTCCCCACCAGTAGTGCCCTGTGTATTTTGTTCTTATATTTACATCTATGTGTACCCAAGTCTCAGCTCCCACTTACAAGTGAGAAAATGCAGTATTTGATTTTTTGTTCCTGTGTTCATTTCCTTAGGATTATGTTGCTGCAAAGGACGTGATTTTGTTGCTTTTTTATGGATGTGTAGTATCCCATAGTGTATATATACCACATTTTCTTTATCTAACCCACCATTGATGGGCACCTAAGTTGGTTCCTTATCATTGCTACTGTGAATAATGCTGTGATGAACATACATGTGCATATATCTTTTTGGTAGACTGATTTATTTTTCTTTAGGTATATACCCAGTAATGATAACACCAGGTTGAATGGCAGTTCTAAGTTCTTTGAGAAATCTCCAAACTGTGTTCTGCAGTGGTTGAACTAATTTGGATTCTCACCAAGAGTGTATAAGCATTCCCTTTTCTCTGCAGCCTTGCCAGTATATGTTAATTTTGACTATGTAATAACACATACATAGACCAATGAAAAAGAGTAGAGAACCCAGAAATAATGTCACACATCTACAATGATGTGATCCTTGACAAAGTCAACAAGAATAAGCAATGGGCAAATTACTCCCTATTCAATAAATGGTGCTGGGATAACTAGCTAGCCATAGGCAGAAGAATGCAACTGGTCTCCTACTTTTTCCATATACAAACATTAAGTCAAAATAGATTACAGATTTAAATGTAAGGTCTAAAATTATAAAAATCTTAGAAAAAAAACTAGGCAATACCATCGGACATAGACCTTGAAAAAGAATTTATGGCTAAGTCCTCAAAAGCAATTGCAACAAAAACAAAAAGTGCCAAGTGGGATCTAATTAAATTAAAGAGCTTCTGCACAACAAAAGAAATTGTCACCAGGTAAATGGACAACATAGGGAATGAGAGAAAATATTCACAAACTATACGTTCATGGAGGTCTAATATCCAGAATATATAAAGAACCTAAACAATTCAACAAGCAAAAATCTAATGACTTCTTTAAAAACTGAGCAAAGGATATGAACATACCCTTCTTAAAAGTAGACACACATGCAGTCAACAAATGCATAAAAAAATGCTCAGCATCACTAATCTTCAGGGAAATGAAAATCAAATCCACAGTGAGACATCATTTCACATGAGTGAGAATGGCCGTTATTAAAAAGTAAAAAGAGAACTGATTTGTATATTTTTGCTGTATCTTGTAAGTCTACTAAGTTTAATTATTATTTCTTTTTTTATTTTAATAAACTGCTTAGGATTTTCTATGGTATACATTGTATTATTTATGGATAAAAGCAATTTCACATCTTTACATTTATGCAATTTATTTTTCTTTATTATTGAAATGGTTATGATCCCTAGTGAAATGTCAAATAGAATTACTGGGAAAGAACTTCCTTGTTTATTACCTGATATTGTGGAGAAAGTATTTAATATGTCACCATTATATATGATGTTAATGATTGGTTTAATATAGATATGTTTTATCAGATTAAGGAAATATTATTTAATCTCTGGTTGGTGCTGAATTTTATTCAAAGTTTTTCTGTATCTATAGAAATAATCATATGATTTGTACAGATAATGTGATGAATTAGTTTTCTAATGTTAAGCTAACCATACATTCCTGTAATCAATGCCAACTGTTAATGTAGAATAAGCCATGTAGTATTATTCCACCATCCTAAATAAGCTGGGAATAAAGGAAGCCAGAATATTTCAGCGTAAAATATGCCTCTTTGACATAAAAATAATGTTTTAACTGAAGGCAATTAAGAAGCAGCAAATGGAGAAAAAGCTCTGTATATTCTCCTCCCTTTCTGCCTATAGGCAGGGTATACATTTTCCTCAGCTAGAGACAACTCTAGACTCTTACCAGCCCAGAGAAGGTACCAGAGGAATCTACAGACAAACCTTACTCCATCAGTTTCCTTCCATATAGTTAAATCCCACAGTGCTCTGGCCTGTGGAAGCCTAAAGCACTTTGTTCTATCATTTCTTCACAAGTTCACTGTTTTCTCTTGAAAATACCAGAGTTCTAAGCCACTACTTTGAGTTGCTTTTTATTAAGTCTTCTCCCAGAAGATGTGAGTTATATGCATTAATAAATTTGTTTATTTTTCTCTTGCTAATCTGCCTTTTGTTACAGGGGTTCTTCGTCTTCACTAAAATCTCATGAAGGTTGAGGAAAAAATATGTTTTCTCCCCTATGGAAGTATTCATATCTTTTCTTTTATGTGAGTGTTTATTATTTTTGAGGAAGAACCTTTAATGTAACACGAAGTATATTTAACAGATACAAATTTTAAAAAGTTTATATAAAAATTTAGATATATATGTATCTTCTTCTTATCTATCCCAAAGAGATATATGGTCCCACCAAAAATGAATTATATGCTGGGGAAATGAGAATCCTGTGGTCTTTGGGATGCTAAGCAACAATTGCAAAGTGATTGATTATTCAGATCTTCCATCATAAGTTTAGTTTTGGCAGAGCCATTAAGTCAATGAGTTAGGCAGACCCCATGGATTATATCACAGGAAATGGTATATTCAGAAATACTGTGCAGGAAGACCAGAGGACATGAGTAAACTGCGTAAATACGTGGCCTCAACTCCCATTTTACCTATCATTATGTCACCCATGCCTCTCACTCAACTCATAACCATGACCTCATGGATTGTTCCCTATGAACAACTATAAAGAAAACAGTCCAGGCATGGTGGCTCACACCTATAATCCTGGCACTTTGGGAAGCCAAGGCAGGCGGATCACCTGAGGTCGGGAATTTGAGACAAACCTGACCAACATGGTGAAACCCTGTCTCTATTAAAAATACAAAAATTAGCTGGTCATGATGGCGCATGCCTGTAATCGCAGCTACTCAGGAGGCTGAGGCAGAAGAATGGCTTGAACCCAGGGGGCAGAGGTTGCAGTGAGCCAAGATCATGTCACTATATTTCAGCCTGGGCAACAGAGCAAGACTCTGGCTAAAACAAAAAAAAAAAAAAGAGAGAGAGAGAGAGCAGGAAATAGTACTGGACCCTTTTCACAAAGGATTTGGCTCAGAAAGTTGGGGTAAATCAAAGATAGAATTCTGGCACAGTGGCACAGTGAAGACCCACTCAAGGGTAATCTGACAGACAAAAATACGGGGAAACTGACTAGTGAGCAGAACTTCAAGCAGTGGGTCTGACCATTTTGTGGATAGAGAAAAGCAACCTGAAGTAAGGATAAGACTGAGTCTCTGGGCATCAGTGAATGGGTTGAATTTTCTCCAACTTTGGAAGAAACAAGATTATACAATTTTAAAAAATTGGATTTAGGCAAAAGGAATGTTGACAGAACTGTGGGAATTAATCTGTGGGCAAGTTAAGCATCATCCTTAATGCTTACACATGAAAGCACTGATACATTAATGTTCACCAGGGAGCAATGACTGCTATCACATGTATGATTTGTATAAGAATTTATAAAGAACGATGTTTAACTTGCCCCCAGAATAAACTTGATTTGATAGAATTTTACTCCTAACTTGTCAAATTGTAAAAATCTTATTAACAAATTTCATAAACTTATTCATTTAAAATTTGTTTTGAAACTGCTATTGTTGAGAAAGCATTTTCTTAAAACTTTTACCTGAAAAAAGTAATATAAGTCTGTTGTTTGTGCTTCAGAGAGGGCCTGAAGAAGTACTGATAGAGATCTCTGCTAATACATCAAGATGCTGGAACCTTCAATCTCCCTGTAAAGGAAACTGGCAGAAAAGCTCAATCAGCCACACCATGAATAAGCATTGAGCACCTAGGCATAAATCTCTCTGTGATGGTCATGGATTGTGCTGAATTAGGTTTTCTGTGGACAAGAACACTGTAAATGAACTCCAACTTCCTTATTCAGATGATAAGAAAATAATTTTGCTAGTAAAGGTCATTACATGCTAGCAGGAGGAGTCAGAGTGTCTTATGCAATGACAGACTAACCATTTTTAATGAGTAAGTGCCCTCATTGCCCTTTCTACTCTAATTAGCTCACTGGCTGTTTAGCTTGTGGAAGAAAATGAATGTATGTGCTTCACTAACCAAGTGTATGTGTTACCAGTAATTCCTTCGAGTATTGTCTACCCTTTGACATCTTGAACTGAATAATTTTCCCCTTAACCTTCAGCTAATGTCCATGATAAAATAACCGCAAAAGAGGCAAGAAACAACCAAATCTAAATGTTGACTGAGTCAGAAGATATGAACTGGTTTCTGGTCTTGACTCTCATGTAATGGCACAAGCTCATGAAAGGAGGGGTCATTGAAGCTTCGTATGGGCCCAACAGCAAGTGTTCTCTCTTGCCAAGAGTGATCTAGTTACTGACCCTTGTGAATGTCTGAATAGTCAGGAAATTAGGAAAACACTGAGCTCACAATGTGGCACAATGCCTTAGGAATAATGTATCATTCTATTGCTGCATAGCAAATCACAAATTTGGTGGTTTTGAAAAAAAATACATTTATTAACTCACAGTTATGTAGGTGAGAATTCTAGGTGGGCTTAGCTGGGTTCTCTTTGCAGAGTCTCACAAGGTGAAAATTAAAGTATCAAGTAGGCTTTGCTCTTATCTAGACATGTGGGAGAAGAATCCACATCTAGACTTATGTAAGTTTTTGCAGAACTCTATTTCACGTGATTGTAGGACTGTAGGCTCTTCTTGACTGATGGATAATACTTTGAACTAAGGGACCAATTTCCAGGCTAAGAAAGTATATGACAACTGACATAAGATCATGGATCTACTCTTCTTACCATACACCACAAGCTATGTACTAAATATTTATGCCCACCCCCCAAAAATTCATATGTAGAAGCTCTAATCCTCAATGAGATGATATTTCCAAATGGGCCATTGGGAGGTAATTAGGTAATGAGGGTAGAGCCCTCAAGTTGAGATTAGTGCCCTCAAAAGAAAAGACACAAGACAGACAACCTTTCTCTTTCCCCAATGTGAAGCTACAATGAGAAGACTGCAAGTCAGGAAGAAAGCCCTCACCTAGGTACCGAATCAGCGGGTTTACTTGTCCCATCTTCCAGAACTCTGAGAAATAAATTTCTGCTAAGTCACCCAGTCTATGGTATTCTGCTACAGCAGCCAAAACTAAGACACTACACCTCTCTGAAGATGACAGCCTGATAAAACATTGAAATAGCCTCTTGAGAGTACAGGAAATAAGCCAGTGGAGATAACGTTTTATGAGGTTAAGAAGCTGTCAGGATTTGGTATACAGCTTAACTGTCTGGTATTACATGGTGCTATGTCACCAATAATTAGACTACACGGATCTAGATTGAAAGTGATAGCGTCTCTACTCCCCATTATTTCCAGTGACCCACTTGAGTAATTTGTACTTCTGTCCCCACAATGCTGTACCTTCCGGGTCAAATCCCGCTTCCCAGAGGAGGAAATCTTTCATCAGGGGACACATTAAAATTCCCACTAAACCTGGTCAGCCACTTGATCACTTTAGACTTCTCATGAAGAGTAATTAGCAGGTTAATAAAAAGGAGTTATTATGTTTGCAGAGGTATCTCTTTATTTTATATGTACATAAATATATACACACATACATATATGTGTGTATATGTATACATATGTATAACAATATATAACTATATATATGCATATACGTACACATCTAACTTTTCAAAACAAACACTTATTCTCAAAGTGAGGTCCAGCCGGGCGCGGTGGCTCAAGCCTGTAATCCCAGCACTTTGGGAAGCCGAGACGGGCGGATCACGAGGTCAGGAGATCGAGACCATCCTGGCTAACCTGGTGAAACTCCATCTCTACTAAAAAATACAAAAAAAAAAAAAAAAAAAAAAAAAAAAAAAAAAAAAAAAGCTAGCCGGGCGAGGTGGCGGGCGCCTATAGTCCCAGCTACTCGGGAGGCTGAGGCAGGAGAATGGCGTGAACCCGGGAGGCGGAGCTTGCAGTGAGCTGAGATCCGGCCACTGCACTCCAGCCTGGGCGACAGAGCAAGACTCCGTCTCAAAAAAAAAAAAAAAAAAGAAAAAGAAAAAAAAAAAGTGAGGTCCAAGTTTATTTTGAGAATTATATTACCAACATAAACATAAATGATTATTATACCTAAGTTAAGAACTCCAATAAGTACATTTGGTTCATGGAACACTCATAACAATCAGGTAATATAATCAAACATTTGTTCTGTCTAGTAATCTAGAAAAGTTATTCAGAACTGCCTAGATATATTAGAGTAGACATGTGATACTAATTCTTCAAGAAATACATTTATCGACTAATATATCAGTAACGGAAGTATTATTTCCTGAGAAATCACCATGTACCATGCACTAAACTAAGTATTTCTCATATAGAAAGTCAACTCACTACTCTGTGAGGTGAATAATATTATCATTATTATATTTTAATATTATATTGAATATGATGACATATGTAAACTATAATCGTAAGGTTACTAAATGGTTAAAATAAGTTAATAAGATAACAATATTAATATATATTAATTAAGAATTAATAGAAATTAATTAAGGCTCAATATACATGAGATATAGAAATAAATAAATCGTCAGCATGTAGTAGTAACCCACACATTTGCTACACAAAATTTTGCTAATAAATTTTGGATAAAAACAATTTGGTAGAAAACAAGATGGTCTTTGCGATAGTTTTTTTTTTTTAAAAAAAACAAACACTTATTTGAAAATTAACATACTCCATTTTTCTGTGTCTTATACATTGGTTATTTCGATGAATCATGGATCAGAATTTTTGGCTTTCAAACATTTTAAACAAGTTTTTTGTTGTTTTTACAATTTTGTTTTGTAATTAAGTTTCTCTTTTTGTGAGTTCATTACCTCCTACCGCAATAAAAAATACAAGTTGTATGAAGAAATACAGTGATAATCAGGCTTATCAAATGTTAATTAAAGTAACATCAACCAACAATGTTATTAAGTATTTTCCCTGATTTGCCTAAAAATATTTAACTTTTGTGACACTGTTTGCAATTTCCCTGTATTTGGCACACTTGTAAGACAGTTTTCACATTATTTGTATTCTGTGCCCTGGCAAATAAGATTGACAATCTTGTTAGAACAATAAAAAAAAAAAAAAAAATGGACTTTGAGCATTTACAATAAGTGCAAATATTTTCATTCATTGCATCTAATTTTCACTTAGAAATACATCCTTACTTTCTGTTTCTGGTGTGCATTGATCAGACGTATTTTTTCAGAAGTGTGACATGGACAAACTAAAGGGCAAAATTGAAGAGAAAAGACCTTTGGCATCAGGATGACTAGGGCTCAAATCTCTATTCAAACATCAATTTGCTGAAACAAGCAGTTCAAATATTTCTTTCTTTTTTTTTTCTTAATTATACTTTAAGTTCCAGGGTACACGTGCATAACGTGCAGGTTTGTTACATATGTATATTTGTGGCATGTTGGTGTGCTGCGCCCATCAACTCGTCAGCACCCATCAATTCATCAAATCTTCATTGCCTGATCTATAACATAGGAAAAATAAGAGTTCTACTTTCTAAAGGTGTTTAGACAAATGCCTGACACATAGTAAGTATTCCACAGATGTTCCTTTTCATTGTCCTTATTGCTGTTATCAAATGAAAAGTTAATGAAGTACAAATAAGATCAATTGAAGAAACATCAAAAGATGATATTTCTTAACTACCAATTTCTTGGGCCATTGATTTTGAAAATAGAGATTAAATCAACCATACTCAACCCTAAACAAAAGCTACGTCTCTCTACCACTGGTACAAATTCCAGTACCTGAATTCTGCTTCATGACATCAGATGATTTTTAAAAACAATATGTGTCTCATGATACTCTGGATGGTAGAATTCTTCATATGTTTGCTTTTATTATACTACCCATTATTTAGTTTTGTACCTCACAGAATGATTTCATGTACAAAGGTTCGACTATGTATCCTCTAAGAATTCAAATAACATTAATATCTGCAAGCATTCATCAATTAATTCATTTTAAAAATTCCGTGTTTGCTTCAATAGTAACACCAAGTTTTGGTTCAATTTTTTCAATTTCTAATTCTCAACATATGTATATTTGGGAACAAAACTGATTCATGTACATACACTAATTTTATTTTATTGTACTATGATATCCCCTGAAAAAAGGCATTAACAAGATAACAAGTGGAAAAGAGAATACAGTAGTTTCTACTGTTAAAACTGTGTTCCAAGAAATCAATGTCCTCCACACTGAAAAATTTCCAATTCTTTGTACATACTCACATTACTTATTTCTATAAATATTTATAGATGTGCATTTCTAACAGTGTTTATTAAAACAGCCAAAAAAGCATTCAGTTAAAAATATCCAACTTAAAAAACAATGGAAATGTACATCGGTGAGATAAATATGATAAAATATGTATGTGTGTGTGTGTGTGCATGTGTATGTGTGTGAGTGTTTATGTAACCAATCTTGGTGGAAACCGAGGAAAATTTTAGACTTCTATTACGTTAAACGGTTTTCTTCACCTACAAATTACCAAGCATTGTACTGGGCTCTAGGAATATAACTGAGATGCTATCTATACTTATTAGGCCAGGTGCGGTGGCTCACTTCTGTATTTCCAGCACTTTGGGAGGCTAAGGTGGGTGGATTACTTGAGGTCAGGAGTTCAAGACCAGACTGGACAACATGATGAAACCCTATTTTTACTAAAAATACAAAAATTAGCCAGGCCAGATGGTACCCCACTGTAGTCCCAGCTACTTGGAGGCTAAGGCAGGAGAATAGGTTGAATCAAGAGGGCACAACAAATTTGCATTTTGTTCTGCTAGTCACACTCTCGTATATTCAGACACTTTGTTTTGAGGAACCAATAAAAACAGTTGAAATATAAAACTTTAGACAAAAAATATGAGTGCCTTGCTTCAAGTGTAGAATGAAGTACAAAAGATTATCAAAAAGGTCATTCAGCATATAACCATTCTTCAAAAGGAAAAACACATTCAAAAAGCCTGAATTATTTTTCAGAACTGGTCCAGTAAGATGTCATATTTCACAGTAAAATAATTTTACAAAATGCTCCAACCATTTCTATTTCTTATCAAGTAAAAGCAAATATTAGTAGGTTAGTCTCTGAAATTTGGTGCACTGAAAAAACTACTGCATTTGATTGAATCCTGTATTTCTCAAATTTGAATTTCCTATAAAACTTTTTCACTGATCATCTGTCCTCTAGAATTACCATAGCATAGGACAATTTTTAGACATGTTGTTCTACTTTATATATACACATGGATTCTCATAAACAATAAAATCAGGACACCTCTGTAAAAGTTAAGATATGTGAATTATAGGATAAAAATGGGTAGAAAGTTTATTTTTTCCATTATAACCTATATTTATCTATTTCTCCTTGATCAATGATTATCTTCCTCAGCATCACGAATGAGATATGGTCATCAAAACTGCAAATCACAAAGAAATCAAAGATAAATTAAATTATATGGTAATTTTTTTACAAATAAATATTACTTAAAATGTCATTAAAATTCTCTTTTTCATATGTAATTTCTTCTTGGTTTTATGTTAGGAATAAAAATAAGAGCATGTCTTTGATCTTAAGTAGGTCTATCCCATATGATATTAAAAAATACTGTAAAAGTTTCTATAAACCTAACTGTATCAACTAAAAACATCGTTGTGAAATACTTGGCTGTCTTTATTTCTAAAACTCAGTGCTTATTTCCAATACTGGAAGATTCTACAGTTCTGTAGAAACATAAAGTCTATTTTGGCGGTTACTACCAAACTATATAGAAATCCAGGTCTAGTTATTTAATTCATCTAAGTTTATTTATGATGAATAAAAACTACATTTTCAAAAAGGAACAAAGGTCTTCAGACACTTTATGAAGGTGTTGTTATCACTGGTAACTATCACATTAGACTTTTCATAGATTATAAAAGGTTTTAATAGGGAAAGTAAGTAACTTCATAAGGTCTATTTAGAATGACCTTCACCATTTTTTTCTCCAGGTCACTTGAGTAACTATCAGAAAAGCAAGAAATTAAAGCAGAATTCGGTTTGATTGAGTGTAATGTTTCCTCTTAACTGTTTTTCTTAACTTCAGAGAAGACACTAATTGATAGCAATTGACTAGGGGTTTCTTTAATAAGGTCACTCATATTCAAAAATTAATTCATTTGTAACCTGTTTCAGGGACCAGACACCTTAAAGATACCAAACTTCTTTTTATACTAGCAGGATTTTACAATGAGTGAAAGAGAAGTAGAGCAGGACATGCAATATGGACAATAGGTACAACTCATCTTTTAATAAGTAGTAAAATATAAGTTGAATAATGCAAAAAGAAATGGAGAAAATTGCCCCACTCAGTGGAATCCTATATTTAATGACAGAATGAAACCATAAAATGTACATTCTTCTTTAGATTCTATTTCAAAATTTGACAGTAACTTGTTAGACGTTAATTATAACACATAAAAATTCAAAAGAGAGCTAAAAGTAAGTAAAAAGTTGAATTAAGGTAAATTTGATGAAGAATTAGTGTTCTATTTTATTTATATTTACGTAATTGAGAAATAATCCTCTGGATAAACATATGCAGACATTTTAGGCAAGATACAAGAATAAACATAGTAGTTATATTTATCACGTCTCATCGCCATTGAAGTAAATGATCAGAAAAAAATAGATTTAAAAAACCTTCATCAAAGTTGAAAATTTAGGAAAGTGTCATTGATGTGTGGTAGATACACTTCAACGAGAAGAGCTTGTAGGGCTTGATAGGTGCATTGTGAGGTTGTTTCACCTCTCTTTCACTCCATCTGACCCCTTCCTCCTTTCCCATTCAAAAAGTTAAGGCTCTCTACTCGGCCTTTTTACTTTTGTGAATTCATGGATTGAGGCTACATTTTTGTTTTTCCTGTGGTGTTTGACAGGAACAGAGTGATTATTGTCTGTAAGTTTTTGTCTAATTAGGCTGCTCTGTTCCCAGTTCTTTAGCTTTAGAGAGCTGGATTTTTGGTGAGACAATTCTTATCTATGCACATTGACATGACTCATTATATACAGTACTCACTTCTCTGTCAAAGCTTTACAATACTTAAAAATACAAACTTAGTTTGACATGGTAAATGGATATTATTGTCATATGATATGTATAATATGATTTCTATCCTGATGAAGCTCTAAGAAGGCAGCCAATACCCTCCCCACTCCTCACTAGGGTGTCATCAGAGAAGGCTAAACAGGGAGCCAGGACTTTCAGCCCCATAGGTAATAACAAGCAATCTCTCTTGTGAAGCTACTGGAGACCATGAAGCTACCTGGATTTCCAAACCCATTCAGTAGTAGTGAGGTACCCCTTCCACTTTTCACTGGAGTGATGTCAGAGTGGTCCTAGTGAAGAATCAGGACTTTTACCATGACCTAGCATTAATGAGGCCTCTGACTCTAAGTGATGGGGGAGGCCACATGGCGAGCAATAAGGAGGCATTCATATCCTTCTCAACCATGGGGGTATAGTGAAGGACTAGCAGAGAGCCAGAAGTACCACTTGAACCTAGCAGTAATGAGGAGCCCTCACCTGTGTGTGTTAGGAATAGCCAAGTGGAGCACTTGCATTTCTACCTCCATCTGACAGTAAAGAGAAAATAATCCCATTCCTCTGCCAAAGTGTTGTCAGAGGATACCAGTTAAAACAGAAGGTTAAATAAGATTCAAAGTGTCATAATATAACACTCAGAATAACTAGGTACAGTTTAAAGTTACATGTCATACAAAGAACCAGGAAAATCTCAAAATAAATGAAAAAAGACAATCAAGATACCAACACTGAAATGATAGTGATTATCTGATAGAAATTTTAAAGCAACCATTACAGAAATGCTTCAACAAGCAACTACAAACATGCATGAAACAAATGAGAAAGTCTCAGCAAAATATAAAAACTTTATAAATGAATAAATAACATAAAACAGAAACCTAATGGAAGTTTTACAACTGAAAATTACACAGATTCTGGGAATCAGAATGCCTACAAAAATGATATTTATGAATGGGAAGATTCAACATTAAAAAAAAAAAAAAAAAAAAAAAAAAAAAAAAAAAAAAAAAAACAGATGTCTACTCTCCTATAAAGGAATTTATAGGTTTAATAGCATTCCTGTGAAAACCTTGGCACAATATTTTGGTAGATATAGAAAACATTTTTCTGAAATGTAATATGGAAAGGCAAAGAAATAAGAATACTAAAATAATTTTCATAAAAAATAATAAATGGGAAGAATCAGTTTATTTGATTTCAAGACTTATATAGCTACAATAATTATGACAATATGGGATTGGTAGAGGTGTATAATAAGATCGATCAATAGAAGAGAGTAGAGAACCTAGAAACAGACCCACAAAAATGTGACCAAAGGGAATATAAAAATGGCAAATAAGCACAAGGAAAGATATCAACATCATTATCCATCACAGATTATTAATTAAAAGTACAATGAGTTATCACAATAATAATTGTTGTTGAGTACAACAATCCCTGTGACATGAATTTATCTACATAATGAACCTGCACATATACCCCTGAATCTAAAATAAACGTTTTTATGAAAAAGATTTTTTTCTACTACCTCCCCTTGGATTTATGAAAACATGCTGAGATTTTCTTTTTTTCCCCGAAATCTTTAAGAAGCATTAAAATTGAGAAGGAAATGAATTTTAGAAAGAAATCTCACTGTGGACGGGAAGTCATGGCATTATTTCAGATAATGAGGTAGTGTGGTAGATAGAGGAGGCCCACAAATTCTCTCTTAAATAGGCAGAATCTGTTTTCCCAGGCCTTCAGTATGAGGTATCTTTATGACTTCGTGTGACCACAGAGTGTGTCTGAAGACATATGACGTCTCAACCCAAGAGTTAAGAAATCTGGTAGCTTTTGCTTTTGTCCTGTCAGGGCATTGTTGCCTATGCAAGAAGGTAAAGACAGACTCATTCAGGAGAAGGGATTAAAAGAAACTATGTGAAGAGAAGCTCAGCTGCCACAGACTTGCCAGCCATTGGAGCTAAGGCCCCATACATGTGATTGAGGCCAATGGGCCTACAGTCTTCACCATTCTCCCTTCGCTCTGTTTTGCTTTCCTCCTTTTGCCTCTTACCAATGCTTTCTTCTCCCTCTGTATAGTTCCAGGTGAAATTTAGAGTCCAGAAAGGACCCACAAAGATAGTACATTGTCTACCCATTGTTTTTTAATTGATCTTTATGTTATATAAATTGTACTTGATTCTTATTTTTTCTAGACTCATTGATACTCCTATTCATATTTTTACATTATTATTTTTCACTATACTATTTCATACTTTTTCTTATAATAATTATTTCTGTCAATTAATAAATGACTGATTAATTGAAAACAGAGACAAATAATTTTAATCAATTTGAGTCTTCAGGGTTATACTGACTCCGTATTTGTTTTAGGATTGCACTTTTGTTTTCTAACCCTGAACTCTTCATGTATAGAAAAGCCATAATATTAGAGCCAGTATTTTACTTTTTAGTATTTGGTCCCTTTTTATATTTTTTAGTATTTGGTTCAGTTTTAATGTCATTATGTGGACATACCTTGGGATAATATGAAAGCTGTAATCATTTATCCAGCTGACACACCTAGTGACCTCAAATGTTGAGTGAAGCCAGCTGATGTTGTGCAGAACAGACACCAGATGCCCCCACTGAGTGGTACCCACAGTGCCAACTCACAAAATCATTAAAAAGTAAATTTTTATTCTTTTAAGCCACTGAGTTTTGGAGTGGCTTGTTTGTCAGCAACAGGCAATCAGAGTTGGGCATCATCATTGCAGGCTTTGTATTGAAAGAATTTATATGAAAAGTAAAAATAAAATCTGCTATTAAAAGATAATTTGATGATTTATTAATGATGAAATTTCCTCTTTCCTTGGTAAATTTGAATTGTGACAGAAATTCAGCTGTGCAATGAATTATACATGATGCTAACACACTGCATTTACATATATACTATTTTATAGACATTAAATAATACTCATAAAAAGAATTTGTAGTGATGATGAATTATTCCATTATCTAAGTAGAGAATAAAAAAGGAATTGCATTTTTACAAATAGCACATACTAAATAAAAAGTTACAATTAGTACTTCAATCTCATGCTCAGATTTTTCTCCAAAAATATGTGTCTCATAAAATAACTTTAAAATAACTAAATATTTTTTGTAGTCCCAGCAACTTGGGAGGCTGAGGCAGGAGCATGGCATGAACCCAGGAGGCGGAGCTTGCAATGAGCCGAATCATGCCACTGCACTCCAGCCTGGGCGACAGAGCGAGACTATGTCTCAAAAAAAAAAAAAAAAAAAAAAAAAAAAAAAAAAAAAAAAAAAAACTAAATATTTTTATAAATTCATAGATCAGAAGCCTTCAGTCACAATTGCCTCTTGTACTGTCTAGCTACTTGTTTCTCAAAATAAAAATCACATTTTCATTGAAAACAATATAATCTGGAAACTCTTTATAAACAATTATAGATTTCAAATTATCCCACGTTATATCCACACAATGAAATTAAATACAAACAGATACTAAAAAATAAAATACTGGGTCTAATATTATGGCTTTTCTATCCATGAAGAGTTCATGGATAGAAACCAAAAGTGCAATCCTAAAACAAATACAGGGTCAACGTAACCCTGAGGAATCAGATTGATTACATTTATTTGTCTCTGTTTCCAATTAATCAGTCATTTATTAACTGACAGAAACAATTATTATAAGAAAAAGCATGAAATAGTAGAAGGAACAATAATAATATAAGTAAAAATAGAAAGAGAAGTATCAACAAATCTAGATAAAAATAGTAAAGTGCAATGTATATTACATAAAGATCAATGAAAAAGCAGTGGGTAGACAATGTACTATTTGTGGGCCTATTCTGGATACTAAATTTCACCTGGAACTATATAAACTATACCAATGGGAGAAGGGAGCATTGGTAAGAGGCAAAAGGAAGAAAGCAAAAAGGAATTAAGAGAGAATGGTGAAGCATATAGCCAGAAAAGAAATTCTCTGATTGCTGCTGATCACCAATGCAAGAAATCAATTAGTTCCCCTAGGACATTGATTCTGACCCAGAAATGGGACATATGAATAGGAGAGGAAAAAAAAAAAAAAAAAGAAGACTCACAAAGATTTTTAAAGCACAGGAAACCACGAGAGATGCTTCCCAGTAAGCTGGACAATTCTCAGAGATCACAGAGTGCTAAAGACCAATTAAGTTCCCACTCAAAGAAAGATTCTGCTTAACACATAGGGCCTTCAGTGGCAAAACCAGAAATTTTAAACTAAAAATTGGGGACCAATTAGCCCTAGTGTACAGATTTCTCTAGGCCGAACTTGAAGAGTTTAAAAACAAGCCATGAAAAGATCAACCTGATCTGCAAGTTATTTTACATCCAACCAGAAGAAAAAGTCTAATACTCTAATACATTACTACAACATAAACTAACACATAACAATGCAAAATTCACAATATAGAATTCGTCAGAAGTTACTAGACATAAGAATAAGCAGGAAAATGTAACTCATAGCCCAAAAGATGGCAGGTGATACAGAACAAGAAATGATAAAAGTTAAATAATTAGCAAAGATGGTATTAACTTAGTTAATATAATGCCTAATATATTCAAGGATATAAAGGGAAAAGTGAGCATAATGAAATAACTATGATAATATATAAAGAAGAAAAAAATCAGAAATTAAAAGTTTACAGATTTGACACTGCAAAAGCAAAACTCAGTGAATCCTGAGAGCTAACAACTGAAACTTTTTCCATGTGAAGAACAAAGAGGAATAAAATAAGGAAAAATAAAGTACCTCAGTGTCAAAGGGCTCAAAGTCAGGGTGATTAACCAATAAGTAATCCGATTTTTAAATGGAGAGAAAAGAGAGGGAGGACAGAAGATATGCTTGAAGATATGATGACATTTTTTTTTAATTTCTGAGAGTGATAAATGCAATACATAAAGTTCAGTGAACTCAAAATGGAACAAATACAAAGGAAAATACATCAAAATACAGTGCAATAAAATTCCTGGACTCAAGTAATAAAGAGAACACCTTTATACTAACAAGAAGGGAAAAAGAAAAACTTATACAGAATGATACACATAAAAATGACTTCAGTATTCACGTAAAAAATTAAGCAAGCCCTAAGAAATTGAATATATCTTTAAAAGGATGAGGAAAAAATATTTTGCATGTTTTGGTTACCTAGATCTCTATACTCGAAAAATATATTTAAAATTCAGGGAAAATAAGAAATTTTCAGAGAAATAAAAGCTAAGATATATGGTGACCAGTGTTATCAACCAATTTGATTCAAATGACATTAAGAGTACACTCTATCCAACAGCGAAACGCTGATAGACAGTATGTTAGAACATGAAATCAATAGCAATGAATTTAAATGAAATGAAATTATGAAGTTTGCTCTCTGACCACAATGTATTTAGTTAGAAATAAAAGTAAGAAACACTAGGGATACTTTCAAATATGTAAAAACTAGATTTCTAAATAATTATTATTTAATCTGTAAAATAAAGTTATAAAAATGTGAGCAGAAATCAATGGTAAAGATAGAAAAGTATTTCACTGGGAAAATTTATGTTTCTGTTTTTTTTTTTTTTTTTTTTTTTTTTTTTTTTTTTAAATGGTGCTGGAACAATTAGATACCCTACATCATCATCATCATCATAAAATACTCAATGTTTATCTCACAGCATACACAAAAATAAACTTGAATGGATCATAGATCTAAAAAAATTCTTCAACTGTAAAATTGTTAGAGAAAACATAAAAGGCTTTATAACCTTGTAGTAGGCAAAGATTTAAATACACTCAAATAAAGAATATCCATCCAACAATTTATAAAATAGAAATTATAAAAATTAAAGAATTCTATTTAAGATGTACCATTAAAAATGAACAGAATAAAACAGAATGAGCATAAATATACCTAGAATTATGGTTTTTCAAGTGTTTTTCACCAGCTAATTTCTTACCTTTCAATGAGAAAACGGTTAATCCACGTTTGTCCAACATTCAATCACACCTCTTGATGAACAATCACCGTGACATATATATGGCAAATTATCTTATCTAGAATATATAAAAAAGCTTTTATTTAGTAGTAACATAAGGAACCTAACTTTTAAAAAAGTAAATTATTTGAACAGACGCTTCGCAAAAAAGATAATATACAAATGACTAAAATGCGTATGAAAAGATGCTCTACTCAGTGGTCCCTGTTACCAGTTGAAGGTGTTCAGGTTCTTGGAGTACTTAACAAATAATTGGACAAAATGCACAAACAAAGCAAAGAAAGAATGAAGGAAAAAAAAAAAAAAAAAAAGGCAGAGATAGTGTCAGAGCAAGCCCGAGCATAGGGGCTCAGGAGTCTTGATACAAAATTTTCTGGGGTTTAAATATCCTCTAGAGGTTTCCATTGGTTACCTGGTGTATGCGCTACGTAAATGAAGAGGATGAAGTAAAGTTACAAAGTCATTTACTGAGTGTACATCTTACCTAAACGAATAGAATACTTCCTGTCACAGCTGAAGGGTTTTCATTTTATTTAGTTCTAGGAACTCCTTAGTTTCCCTGCCTCCAGGTCTTATTCTCCTGCCTCATCCCCCAACATTCTGGCACCACGGACCCATTTTGTGGAAAACAATTTTACACAGATCAGAGCAGGCAGCGGGGTTAGTTTCAAGATGAAACTGTTCCACCTCAGATCATCCGGCATTAGATTCTCATGAGTGTGCAACCTAGATCCCTCACAGGCGGGCAATTCACAATAAGGCTCGCACCCCTATGTGAATCTAATGGCACAGCTCGCTGGCCGCCCTGCTCACCTCTTGCTGTGCAGTACAGTTTCTAAGGGGCCACGGACCATAACCAGTCCATGGCCTAGAGCTGGGGACCCCTGCACTACATCATTAGTCATCAGAAAAATGCAAATTAATACAACATAGACAAAGTACTAAGCATCCATTAGAATGGCTAAAATAAGAAGACTGATGATAAACATAGTTGAAAATGTGGAGCAACTAGGATATCCACATAGTTATCTTCTAGTCTTCTTTGTCTACACATGGATTTATTTGCCCCAGTTTTTACCTGATATACTTTATAAACTTAAGCATTTGTCAAAGACAAATTTGAATAATGTGCCTAGAAGACAAAAGCTTATGAAATAAACTGATCTCTCTAAAGCAGACAAGTGGTCTAAGTCTAGTCTGATTCACGGTGGCTAATAAGGACAAGGACACATAATCCAGGGCACACTCTATAGGACAGGAGAAGCAGATTGTCATTGAAGTGTAGGCTTAAGAGGCAGCTTGACATGCCTTTTACCTAATATAATAAAGATTTCAGATTTCCTGTGAGAATTAAATGAGATAACAATGCAGACTCATCCAGAAGAATTTTGAAACAGATATTCAATAAATATTAGTTTACATATTTTTTCTTCTCATTATTTCATTCCTTTTCTTTTCTTTCTAGCACTCTTCATACTCCTCTTTATCCCTACTTGCTGATTTCATTCTTTAATCATTTCTTTTTTTAATCATTTCCCAATTTTCTCTTTTTATTTTCATTTCTTCCTTTCTGTCTCCTTTCTTCATTGGCTGCATTTCCAAGGAGGTTGTTATAGACAAGGAAGAATCAAATCACAGAGACTTAATTCAAAGAGCTGAATTTTTAACCATACATTCAGAAGTTTAAGTTGAATGAAGCTAATCGCCCAGTGAGATTATCACTCTATACACATCATTTTAAAGATGGGCAAAGTGTTGAATTCAAGTTCCAGCAAAACCCTCAAGATGACTGACTTTACTCTTTCAACTCTGTTTTTCACCAGCTGATTTCTTATCCTTCAGTGAGAAAACAGTTAATCCATGTATGTCCAAGACCTCTTTGTAAACAATCACTATAACCCTTGATCGCAATTTATAGCAGAATATTTACTAACTACAAATACATATTGGAGAGAAGAACAGGGTGGGATGACAGGTATTATGCTTTAAGAGATTTCTAATCTATTGCTATTTGAATCAAATCCTCTAATACTTTTACACTTCTGTTTTCTCTTCCTTGGCTTGTGGAGTTCTGTGTAGTGAGTGTTGCTGGCCCCACCTTCGGCTATTCATTCCAGACACTAGATTGTCATCTCTTTATTTTTGCAGCTAAGATTTTTGCACACTAGATAATGATGATTTTAAAAGTTCTTAAATTTCAATACACATCTGCACAATACCACACCATTATACTTTTTCTTCATCATTCTACCTTATATCACAATATATGTGGTGTATTCTAAAGCAAACAATATCTCGAGAGTACATGCAGCCCAAATATATTACCAAACAAATTAACAAACACAATACATAGCCAGCAACAGAAAAAGGTCATACTTGATAAAATATTACCTATGAAAGAATGCTACAGAATGAACCATCCAAAGCACATTTTCTGTACTCTGTTGCTTTCCTATGAAAATCAAGGAAAACATTATTTCCAGTAAAAATTCAGAGCTGGGAAACATGCCAGTAGGATTAGAGTATCTGAAGAAAGCATGGCAAAACCTTCTTGGTAAATATCTCTCCTCTTGCGCATGAAATTGATTTATAAGGCGAGACAGTTAAAGTTTAAATATAAATTGATTTGGTATATGAAAGTATTTAAAAATATTACTTATACTTTCTATGAAACTGGGACTTCCATATATGCTATGTCATTTTCAGGACATTTTCAAATCTTCTGTGCGTAATGACTTTCAAAGAGGATATGTATGAGCATAAGGGAATATATTCTGAGTTTTTCTTTTAATTCTTGTATATTACTTTATTTAAATCTAAGACAGCAGAAAATTAAATTAAAAAATGGTATAGTGATATTCAGAGTTACAGAATTTTCTCTTATCCCTTGTGTCCCCTCTGCTCTTAGATGTGGTGCTCTACAACCATGAGAAAGAGAAGGAATAATGGAACAAGTACTGAAAGAACCCATATGATTTTGCTCTTCTGTCAATGCAATGCTTTTCAACTATATATAATGAAAACTTTTCCCCCGCCCAGTTCTCCCCCAACAGATCTTTCTCCCTGCTGTTCCCCAGATTCCTCAGTTTGATGTTTCAGAAAAATATTTTTTTTTTCTGATTTCAGGAAAAAAAAAAAAAAAAGACTTAAATAATTGTCCCAGATTTCCTACTTAGAAGCTCTGTACCTCTGAGCCTTGGTTTCCTAACCTACAAAATGGTGATAACACCACAATCAGTTATCATAAAGAATAAAGAATCATGTCAAAGTTCTTTATAAAACATATGTGAACAAATGTGAGGTATTAACTCTTCATATCCTATTTGTATATTTTTTATCTTCACCATTCTAACAATTTATCAGTGTTCTGTTACTCTTCTTTTATTAACTTCTTTATCTCTGTGTTTTTCTTATTCACCAAGCTTTCTTTTGACTCATACTAGCACATAAAATAATGGTGTGGAATCATTAAGAAATTTTAAATGTTTAACTGTAAATCACTAAATAAATATAAAGTATGCATGATTGATATTCACTATTCATTTTCCTTTCAATTTATAGTATTAATAAAGTCCAAAAGGACATAAACTCTTTCTATGGTAAATTATCTTAAATAGAATATTTGAAATAGTGAACTAAATTTTTGTGTGTGTATGTCTTAGTTCATTGTTTGACCGCAGACATTTCTCATGACTAATGGTCACAGATGCCATCTGAATGAAATTAAGACACAGAAAGTCCTAATTATAGAGAATGTCTTATTTACCATGATTTTTATTGTAGTATAATCTAAAATTGAGAAATGTATAAGCAAACTAAAATATTTAAACCAAAGGGGATAGTTTAAAAAAACAAAACAAAAAAAAAACATGGTTTTCAAAGAGAGAATCTTCAAATTTTATCCCAATTTTTTAATTTAAATTTTATTTTGCAAAAACTAAGTCATAGGGAAAATGTTTACATTCTATAAGTAGAAAATCAAGACACAATATTGCATATTGTAATGACAGCACAGATTAGTCAGGATTCTCTAGAGGGACAGGACTAACAGGATAGATGACTATATGAAGGGGGGGTTATTAGATAATTGACTCATAGGATCACAAGATGAAGTCCCACAATAGGCTGTCTGTAAGCTGAGGAGCCAGAAAGCCAGTACGACTCCCCAAATCTCAAAAGTAGGGAAGTCAACAGTGCAGGCTTCAGCCAGTGGCCAAAGGCCTGAGAGCCCCTGGTAAAGCACTGGTGTAAGTCCACGAGTCCAAAAGCTGAAGAACTTGGAGTACGATGTTCAAACGCAGGAAGCATCCATCACGGGAGAAAGCTGAAAGTTGGAAGAGTCAGCCAGTCTAGTCCTTCCACATTCTTTTGCCTGCTTTTTAACCTAGCCATGCTGGCAGCTAATTAGATGGTGCCCACTTAGATTGATGGGTGAGTCTGCCTCTTCCAGTCCATTGACTCAAATGTTAATCTCCTTGGCAACACCCTCATGGAAACACCCAGGAACAGTACTTTGTATCCTTCAATCCAATGAAGTTGACACTCAATATTAACCATGACACAGCAATATAAAACAATTTAAAAAATATTACCTCCTCCCATTTCCTAAGGTTTTTTGATGAAAACTTTCTTACATTTTCTGAGTTGTGCATCTGATCATCCACAATTATCAAAACATGTTCACATAAAAGTCAGTTTATGTTCTGTGACTGTATTGGATACACATACTGTTATTAATTTAGAATTTTTTATTTGGGTTTAAGTATTCATTCAATAACATTAGCAGGAAATGTCATCTACAGTATACCTATCTGGCACTCCCTACCTTAAAGGATAACTTTAAAAAAAGAATATGAAGTAGGGAGGAGTACAATCATTCATAATGTTTTAGTGATAACAACAGAATACGATATATTGCCGCAGGACAGTTGTAAGTAGTACTACGACTCATCTTTTATTCTGTATTGTAAAACTATTGGCATGAACCCCCTCCCATAGATCTTATTCTCTGTGGATAATATTACTACTTTCTCTACAAAGACTACTTCTTTAGTAAAGTTGTATATATTTTGGAAATCATTTTATTAGATCTCAAGATAGGCATAAGTTAATACACTCGAATTAATTCCTCTCAAAAAATGGCATTCCAGTATATCTTTACTGACAAAGAAAAAATATATTATTCATTCAAATAAAAGCAGTTCAGTCAAGTTTAACTTACTTTCTTGATTGAAAACAAGAACTCACTTATTGGGAAGAATTGAGAGATCAGCATCAAAGCACTTCACATTTAAAAGATTCCCTATATATAGCTTTTCTTTTAATTTGTTTACAAAACTGAATGTAAGTTCAAAGAATGCTGAATCCTCCCATATGGTTTCAAAGAAAGTAGACAAAGAGTCTGGGAAACACAAATGTCTCTTTCCAATTTATTCTAACTCTGCTCTGCTTACATCTCTGTCAGCACAAAGATATATATGAAACAATATACATACCCAACAGGTATGTGATTTACATTTTGACATTAAAAATGGAGCTGGCCGAGCACAGTGGTGCACACCTGTAATCCCAGCACTTGGGGAGACCAAGGCAAGAAGATAGCTTGAGGCCAGGAGTTCAAGGTCATCCTGAGAAACATAGGGAGATCCTGTCTCTACAAAAGATAAAAATTAAATTAAATTAAACAAATTAGCTGAGTGTGGTGGCACACACCTGTAGTCCTAGTTACTCAGGAGGTTGAGGTGGGAGTTTCCCTTGTGCCTAGGAGTTTGAAACCACAGTGAGCAATGATCATGCCACTGCACTTCAGCCCAGGTGAAAAGCAAGACTCAGATTCTTTAAATAATCTTTAAAAAAGCTTTATAAATCATTAATTAGAATCAACAAAACATCAGACAAAATATATTCTATCTTCACTCTGGCTTTCATGTTGCATTTTCTTTCTTCTTTCTTTTTTAGTGATTCTTTTTAGATATATCTGTATAGGCACAAATAATTCCAAATAGATAATGGCTCTTATCTTTTATATTTCTGTATAATCAACAGATTGAAAAACACATGTCAGTTTTAGCAGTGTCTAAATAATATTTACTGACACATCACATCACATCACATCACAGTGATAATCTTATAAAGTATCCAGAAAATGTTAACTTTTAAAAATATTATAGCATTCCTCTTTTAAAATTTTAAGGAAACTTCAGTAGTTTTAAAATATTCATTTTAAATATAAAATGTTCATTTCTTCGGGCAAGACAACTAAGATGTTAATGGTTTTATATCACTTAGAGCTCACTTTTTTTTCCTTTCTATTCTAATAATCTGATGTCAAGATATGTAAAAATAACATAGTCACTAATGCTAACAAGTAGTTTTCTAGAATTTCTGACAAAGAATAGAGCAAAGAAAGACTGCAATTTGTATTCAGGTACCATTTTAATAAAAATCTGAATTTTTATAGAGCAACCTCAGAGAAGAGCTTGATGTACTTACTAGGTTATACATTTTCAGAAAAAAAAGTGACCAACTCACTCCCTGTGATGGTTAATAGTGAGAGTCAACTTGATTAGATTGAAAGATGCAAAGTATTGTTCCTGGGTGTGTCTGTGATGGAATTGCCAAAGAAAATTAACGTTTTAGTCAGTGCACAGGGAGAGGAAGACCCACCTTCAATCTGGGTGGGCACCATCTAATCAGCTGCCAGTGCAGCCAGAAAAAAAGCAGGGAGAAAAAGGTGGAATGAGCAGACTTGCTGAGTCTTCCGGCTCTCATCTTTCTCCCATGCCAGATGCTTCCTGTCATCGAACATTGGACTCCAAGTTCTTCAGCTTTTGGACTTCTAGACTTGCACCAGTGGTTTGCCAGGGGCTCTTGGGCCTTTGGCCACAGGCTGAAGGCTGCACTGCAGGCTTCCCTACCTTTGAGGTTTTGGAACTCGGACTGGCTTCGTTGCGCCTCAGCTTGCACACGGCCTACTGTGGAACTTTACCTTGTGACTGTGTGAGTCAATGCTCCTTAAAAAACTCCCCTTTATATATACAATTGTTCTATTAGTTCTGTCCCTCTAGGGAACCCTAATACACTCCCCATCTCTTTAAGTACAAATAGTTGTCATACAATGATGCTTTCAAGATGCAATGTACTATTGTGTTCTTTTAAGAAAAAAGTATCATTTTCCGACTCAGAGGATGTCTCCTAAAAAGTAGCATTTCTTTATTGTTCAGAAACTTTAGAGCTATTTTCTTAATTTCATTAATTATAGTAACTGCATTATTAGACTTGAGGGCAGATAAAAGTCTCTATGTATTCCTTTTCTCTTTATATATATATATTCATCCATAATAGCCTATTCTTTATTTCAGAAATATTAATGATTTTGAAAGAACATAAGATCATAGAAATTGAACATTTTACTAGAATAAATGAGAAAAGCTGGCAAATTTTGAGACTGCACCCTTTTATGCATACATTTCATGAAGTTACTCTATGCTTTCAAGCATTTTGTTTTCTCCTATAATCAGAGACTGCTGCTTAAATAAGGATATGTATATGTTGCTGTCACTTGTTTATTTTAAAAGATGATAAAACTTGTCAAGAGCTTCAATGCTGGACATGATAACTTACAAGATATTTCAGTGGCAAGAAAACAGCCCACTCTCTTCCTGTCAACAAGTTGAGAGTCACTACATTAACAGAAAACTTCTGATGGTCCGAGAGAATGAAATTCTGAATCCTTGTGCGAGATTAAGCACATGCTACTCATTATTAGGGCAGAAGTGCATTGTTTTATTTGGTGCTCAGCTCCATCCCATGAGAAATGCTTATATCCCCCTTTGAAACAGAAAGACACTGAAGATCCTTAAGAGCAGTTAGGGGCTTTGTGCAAGTTATTTAGAAAGCAGGGGGAGAATAAAAATTCAAACCCAAACATGATATTGTGTATTTGATTAAATAGTAATTATTATATTTCTAGTCAGAAAACCATCCTTTTGTTCTTTCCTCTCCAACATCCATTCTATTTGAAGAAGTTTTGCCTTACCTGGTGCTTTTACAGTTAAAACTGATGGATTTAGTACAGATTGTCCAAGTCATTTGATCTTTACTTACAGTGAAAACCTACTGGGTGATGGAATGATGTTTTATAGCAGTAACAGTGCACTTCATTTGTAGTCATTAAACACGCAGCAGGCTCCTCACCACACTGACACTTGTTCCCCAGTCAAAGCTCCTGCATGACATGGCCTCACTGTGTAAGGTGCCATTTACTGAAAATGAGAATTTGGCTTGGGATAATT
Source organism: Rhinopithecus roxellana (assembly GCF_007565055.1). Taxonomy (NCBI): domain Eukaryota; kingdom Metazoa; phylum Chordata; class Mammalia; order Primates; family Cercopithecidae; genus Rhinopithecus; species Rhinopithecus roxellana. The sequence continues at coordinate 138,815,226 of NC_044550.1, forward strand.
AATAAATGCCATGGTGCTCTCAAACAAATGCATAATTTGATATGTAAGAAATAAAATGCAAATGGCAAGGACAAACAACACAAGCTCTCTTGCGTAGCATCTTAAAGTTTTTAAAGAGTGAAGTCGACATCTGGCCCTGTCTTTCTTCTCAAAAGAAAAAGCCACACAAGAAGCCACTGTGAAAAACTCCAATAGATGATGAGATGGTATGAGTGTGGATTAGCATCCCAAGAGACATAAGCTCCCCCATTACTAGATGGCAAATTTTATGGGGATACAAGGTTCTAATACCTCTCAATTGCTATCCAGCTTGATCTCTGTAAACCTCTCTTCTTAATTCTATGAAATGGATACAAAAAATTAATCTAGACTTTCCAAAGTGTAGCTGGCAGACTAATGATGGGTGAGAGATTATTTTAAGAAATACACCTGATGAACTTTTTTAAATTTCCATATTTTTTTATTTTAATGTCGATTAGGAAGGAAAGGAAATAGTCATGCCATACCACTTATTTCAAGAATAACATTTTTAAAGAGGAGATTGAAGTTGAAATATTAGGTATGCAAGAATTTAAAGAAAAAAAGTGATATAATAATAATACAGATAATCTACAGTTGTGTAAAAAAACACTATATTTGTACTTTCTGGCATTTGGAAACTTTTTGGCATAATAAAAGGTTTTTATTTGTTTGTTTGTTTGTTTGTTTGTTTGTTTTTGAGACAGGGTCTTGCTCTGTCATCCATACTGGAGTGCAGTGGTGCAGTCTTGGCTCACTGCAACCTCTGGTTCCTGGGTTCAAGCAATTTTCCTGCCTCAGTCTCCCGAATAGCTACAACTGCTCGAACTCCTGACCTCAAGTGATCTGCCATCCTCAGCGTCCCAATGTGCTGGGATTACAGGTGTGAGCCACTGTGCTCAGCCAGATAAAAGGTGCTGTTGTTGCTGTTATTATTGGTAGTGCTGGAGGTAGCAGTACCAACAGTAGTATGTGTAATAGTAGTAGTAAAAATGGTAGTTATAGGGTTTTTTTCTTTTATTTATTTATTTATTTATTTATTTAGAAACAGTGTCTCTCGTTCTCCATTGCGGTGGCATGATCATGGCTCACTGCATTCTGGAAATCCTGGGCTCAAGTGATTCTCCTCCCTCAGCCTCCTGAATAGCTGAGACCACAGGTGTGCACAATCATGCCCAACTATTTTGTATGCTTTTTTTGTTTGTTCGTTTGTTTGGTTTTTTGTTTTTTTGTTTGTTTGTTTGTTTGTTTTTTGGAGAGATGCGGGTCTCACAATATTGCTAGGTTGGTCTCAAACACCTGGCCTGAAGTAATTCCCCTGCCTGGTGCTGGAATTACTTACAGGTATGAGCCACTGCACCTGGCTTTTGGTTTTGTTTTGTTTTCAGTTTTTTTGACCCACTTCTTCCTTGAAAAACAAAAATAATCCTATCTCTTAAGAAAAAAATTAAAGGTTATATGAAACATTAAACACCTTCACATGTTTGATGACTATCATTGCCGCCTTTATCTGCAACTCCAAGCTGCTGACCCCACAGAGCTGCCACGCTATGCTGTCTGGGGAATTCAAATATATGATTAATTCACAGAGCTAATGTAACTCAATAAAAGGATTAAAATGCTAAATAACATGATTTATGGACATAAACTTTTTAGTACTAAAGTTTTTTGTCATCATTTCATTTGATGTTTATAATGAAAATGTAAAAAGACAGTAATAATATGTCCATTTAACAAATGCAAAAGAAGAGACCCGTTACCATTAAATGCATGACCAAAAATCTCACAACTTGGTCTGGACAAAGAATTTTGTCTCAATTTAAGATAAAATTACTAGAGTTTATTTTGAATAAAAAGTTTAAATTTTTGAAAAAGTGGAAAGATTTTACATTTTAATAGCAGTTTTCCTTTTGAGTTCAGTTTCTTTGATGCACAATAAAATTTTACTTTGAAAATACATGTCATACAAGAGTGTGTGGTATAAATACAGTTAGAGTCTGAAAATAATTTTCTTCTTTCAAGAGAAATGAAAAGAAGCAATTAGAATACTTACATTTTACACTTCACAAGATTACTGGAGAACACATAAACACACACTTGAAATTAAACTTACATTAAAAATACTACCAATTACTTAATTTTTCTTTAACGAAATAAATTGTATAAAATGTTTTGCATCAGTGAAGAAATGACTACTGTTTGAGACTTTTCTCCTTTGCTATACTATTGCTACATAATCTTTACTCATATTAACTAATACTGCCATTGTTATATCTTAAACTTGCCCCAACTAAGATGCAGGGATGGTTTACTTGGTTTAGTTGAGAGTACAAAAGATTCATTCATGTATCTAAATACCCGATCTCCAGGAATAAGTTATGACTAGCATTGTTCTGTGGTTTTTAATCTGAGTCATAGTCCCTTGCTTAATCTGATTAATTCCTCCAGGACCACTCTTAAACTTACTGTTTGAGAGACATTAAAGGGAAAGTCCCAAACCTTTCTATATTTGAAGATTATCTAGTTTTATATATTTCATTATAGATAGATAGATAGATAGAGAGAGAGAGAGAGAGAGAGAGAGATGATAGATGACCAACAGACAAATAGATTTTAAAAGCACTTAACATTTTCATTATTTCGTTTACACTCCATCCATTTGTGTTTTCTGATATCTTTAGGCAAATTACTTCAGCACATAAAGCCAGAAAGATCTCCCTTTTGAGAATAGAATCTTGAAATTGAAGTCAACTTTTCCATTTTCAAAGTTTTAATGTCATTAAGCACTCAAAGAACCTTAAGCAGATGTCATCAATTCATCCTCCTTTAAAGAAAAGTGGAACTAAACTATTGAACATAAAATATTAGCTTCAAATGGCTATATGAAACATTAAATACCTTCACATGTTTGATGACTATCATTGCCGCCTTTATCTGCAACTCTAAGTTGCTGACCCCACAGAGCTGCCATGTTATGCTGTCCAGGGAATTCAATTTTATAATAAAATTATATTCTTATAATAAAAACTACATTTTACTATGTGACAACAATGCAGTATACACTGTTTCAAGAATTTTACGTGCAATAACTCAGTACAACAAATTAATGAAATAGGTACTCAATATTTTGCAGATCTACATTTTACAAATATAAAAAGTAGTACAATGTGGTTAAATAATTTACTTAATATTACAAAATTAGGAAAGTCTGGTTGGCAGAATAATTATAACCCAAAGATGTGTACCTCCAGGTCCCTGAAACCTGTGAATGTGTGTTACATATATGACAGAAGGGAGTCAGGTTGCATATGAAAATGAGGTGGCTAATCTGTTGACTTTAAAATAGAGAGATTATCCTGAATTATCCAGGTAGACCTAATATAATTACAGGGATCTTTAAATAAAGAAGCAGGTGTCAGAAGGAGTCAGTGTCAAGAGTGATGCTATATGAGAAAAACCTAATCAGCCATTGCTAGCTTTGAAGGTGAAAAGTAGGCATGGGCCAAAGAATGAAGGCAACTCCAGAAGTTGGAAAAGGCATTGAAATGGATTCTCCTGTATAACCTCCAGGGGCTATGCAGCCTGGCTAGTACCTTGTTTTTAACCCAGTGGGACTTATGTCAGATATTTGAACTTCAAGACTGAAAGATAATAAATTCATGTGTTTGCAGCTACTAAGATTGTGTTAATTTGATACAACAGCAATAGAAAACGAATATACAAATAAGGAATTAATTAATTAATGCATGTAATCTTTATTGGCCAGGTGCAGTGACTTATGCTTATAATCCCAGCACTTTGAGAGACTGAGGCAGGCGGGTCTCTTGAGTTGAGGAGTTTGAAACCAGCCTGGGCAACGTGGTGAAACCCCATCTCTACAAAACCTTCAGAATCAGCATTTTGTAGTGGTTTTTGCCTATAGTTCTAGCTATTTAAGAGGCTAAGGTAAGAGGATCTCCTGCACACAGGAGGTTGAGGCTGCAGTGAGCCATGATCATACCACTGCACTCCAGTCTGGGTGACAGAGCAAGACCCTATCTCAAAAATAATAATTATAATTTTTGAAATGTTTGTTAAATTCTTTTTTGTGCTATGCACTATTCAAGATCTTTGGTAAACATCAGTGAACAAAACAAATAAAAATTTATTCTCATGAAATTTACATTTTTTTTTTGGATAGGGAACAGGGGAATTTGAAGCCAGGTAGTCAAGTTTCAGAGTCCTCCTACGGTTATCCTATCTCTGAATAAATGTAATAAATGTTGCCTTAATTTAAAACTTACAAGTTGTATTTACAAAGAAAGGCATTTTAAGCAGTAGAAATTTACATCTTATTAAAACACATTTACTATCCCTTGTACACAATCATAACCAAATATTTAAACCCCGCTTTAATTTATTAATTATTGTTTTGCGTTGCTTCCACTGACGGAAGTACCAAGGTTAAAAAGAAAGTAATTTAGGCCGGGCGCGGTGGCTGCAAGCCTGTAATCCCAGCACTTTGGGAGGCCGAGACCGGCGGATCACAAGGTCAGGAGATCTGAGACCATCCTGGCTAACACGGTGAAACCCCATCTCTACTAAAAAATACAAACAACTAGCCGGGCGAGGTGGCAGGCGCCTGTAGTCCCAGCTACTCGGGAGGCTGAGCCAGGCGGATGGCGTAAACCCGAAAGGTGGAGCTTGCAGTGAGCCGAGATCCGGCCACTGCACTCCAGTTTGGGCGACAAAGCGAGACTCCATCTCTAAAAAAAAAAAAAGGAAGTAATTTAAAAAATTATCTCTGGAACATATTTTAACACATTTCTAATAAATGTACTTTATTCAAATATACTATGTCATGGCATCTAAACCACTGATTTTATGATGACATAACATCCTATATTTTGAAAATAGGGAACAAGTGCATCAACCTTCTGATGAAACAAAAAAGAATGCTGAGTTCAGTGCTCGCATATCATGAAAACACTGAAACACATATTGCTGATAAATTGTATGGGATTATTATATTTTAAGTATTACAAAAGTGATAAAATTTTATCCTGCAGCAGTTATCTTATGGATCTTTCTCCTAGATATCCTGCAGACTTCATAGATCATGGGCATTTAGCTTTAACTACATCTAATTTTCTATGGATTTATCATTTTATTTTCATACAATGCTATCAAAATTGCGTTGTGTTGAAAAACTTACACTATTCAATAAATATAAATTTATTTTATGGAAGAAGAAGAAACTTTGATGGAAGATAGATTCATGAAAAATATGGAATAACACAAGCCATAAATAATTATAACCAAGGTTTTTCTCTCAGCGTACACAAGTTTACAGTCGTTTGAAAATAATGCAATTCATTATATCGAGTCATTAATCTTCAATTCAAAGTTTTTAGCTGAAACAAAAAATGAAAAGAAAGAAATAAAGCAACCATAGATTCTCTTTGACTGCTTTTCTCTGTAGAGGTCAGTTTTTTAAAAATGACAAAAAAAAAATACATTTTCACAATAGTAGTAATCAAAATTTAACAGATGAAGTGACATACATAGTTTGTAAATGACATTTTGAATATGTCTGACTCTTTATATAAACTTTTACAGTGATTTTCTTTTTAATTCCAAGGGAGGTTTATCCTTTTTCTTTTCTTTTCTTTTTTCTTTTCTTTTCTTTTTTTCTTTCTTTTTTTTTTTTGCAATATTTTTTAATGAGCCCTGGTAATTGATCAAACACTGTGAAGGATATTAGAGATAAAAAAGGTAGAGAAATATTTGCAGTGTATATTTTGAGAGCTTAGTCTAGTACAGTGATTTTAAACAGTGTGTATGGGAGGCATTTTGCAGTATCTGGAGAATATGGCAGTATCTGGAGACATTTCTGCTTGTTACACTTTGGGGAAAGGGAAGTTGCCATGAGCATGTACAAGTGGAAGCTAGGGATTGCAATTCAAGGTGAGATTTGGGTGGGGACACAGAGACAGAGCCAAAGCATACTGCTTTCAAAAGTACATGTACATATGTTTAGATAAAATTTTAATTAAGAATAAATATTTTACTTTAAAACTTGTCAAGAAATAGGTATCAAGAACCAGAAAAGGATCTGGAACTTAACCTACTTCTTCTTTTTTTAACTTTTATTTTAAGTTTAGGGGTACAAGTGCATTTGTGTTACATAGGTAAACTTTTGTCCCGAGAGTTTCTTGCACAGATTATTTCATCACCCAGGTATTAAGCCTAGTACCCATTAGTCATTTTTCTGGATCCTCTTCCTCCTCCCACCCTCCACCCTTCGATAGGTCCCAGTGTGTTATGTTCCCCTCTATGTGTCCATGTGTTCCCATCATTTAGCTCATTTATAAATGAGAAAATGCAGTATTTGGTTATTTGTTCCTGTGTCAGTTTGCTAAGGTCGGCCTCCAGCTCCATCCATGTCCCTGCAAAGGACATAAAAATAATGAAGCATGATCTCATTCTTTTTATGGCTGCATAGTATTCCATGGTGCATATGTAGCACATTTTCTTTATAAAGTCTATCATTGGTGGGCATTTAGGTTGATTCTTTGATATTATGAATAGTGCTGCAAGGTAAGTGTGGCTGTCACAGTTCCATGGATGATGGTAGAAAACATGAGACTCCTGGGTAAGAGATAAAGCACAGTTTATTACTCAAAAAAATAGTACTAGACAGAGTATTAACATTTTCTTCACTCATTCTCAGAGGTTCAGTTCCCATAGGATGAGACAGAGAGGGCCAGATAGTCTGCTTAAAGGTGGGTTGTGTTCCCTGCATTTAGAGAACCCAAATCTTTTATAATGAACAGTGAGCATGCTTGTTCTTTGTGCTGGAAACGACTATCTCTGTCTTGAAAGACTGCTAGAAAATCTGCCCTTTGCTCCAGACATGTGCACTATCTCTCTCCCAAGGCTGTTCACTATATAAACATCTTGAAACTTTAGTCTAAGACAAAGTAAAGTCATTACTTTAGGTTCACAAGATGTATAGAAACCCAAGAAACTTATAGACAATTGTCTCTCATAGAAGCAAGTCAACATATCATTAATCCAATCTGTTTCATAGATACAGTATTACCTCAGGGCAAAAACACAGTTAAATTTACTTTGCTATATATTTAATTTTATATCAGGGATTATTTGAAGTATTCAGAAAAATTCTAGTCAATAACGTATTAAATACCTAATATCTATAATATTCTATGAAAAAATGTTGGAAATTTTGTTATTGATGCAATCAATACATTTAGCAATGAATTTCAAAACCCACACGTGATTAGCTAAAACTTTTTTGAAAGAGATAAACATAAATAAAACAGCTTAAGATTAACAAGTAAGCAGTGATCTATAAGAAAGAGTAAACAGTTGTCTCACTGAAACCCACTGCAAAACCTGTAATATTGGAATAAAACAAGGAAATAAAAACACTCTTCAGACTTTCTTTATTTCTTAATTGTGTTTTCTTTGGATATTAGTTTCATGGTATCATTCTTTTCTCATTCATAAGACAAAATATATCTGATTTTCCATTGTATTGATCAGGTGCAAGGTGAATACCTCACAATGTCCAGCTACAACAACCCAAAGACAGACCTAAACTCTCCATCCATACAAAAGAAAATCAGATACAGAAAAAAATAAAAATGTTTTAGCCCCTTGTAGGCTAATTGACTCTGCAGCGCTTAGAGGTGTGGAATATGGTAAGATGTAGTTTACACTCTTCAAAATGAAATCCAGGGTGCCTACTCTGTAATTTTTTTGGTAGAGAAGAAGGGAACAAAAAGAGGCAGTCTTCAGAATCACAGGGTAGGCCAACCTAATAATTGCCTTCTTCATATTTCCATTGTCCCTCTTAGTATGTACTATTTTTTTATAATTTTGAATGTAGGAAGTAAAAATTGCCCTAACCTTGCTACCATTAAAGAGGAAAAAAAATTAGTGATTTGCATCTTTTCTATCCTAAGCGACATTCTCTGCCACAAAATAATTATGTTGTCATTCTAAGTAACATAATATTATGTGGCTTAGATACTCTCTCAGTCATGGAATATAAATTAGTAACAATACCATTTAAAATGTAAAATGTATTTTTCATTTTATAAAAATTTATTTTCATAATTGAAATACTTTTGGTTTGTTTATTTGTTTTGGTCAGACTGGGTGGTCAGTGAGCAATTTGAGAATCTGAAAAAAATAACTATACACATAAAAATGTATTATATCATGCAATTTATAGAAGAACTAAAGCCTATTTATAGATTCCTTAGAATGCCATCAAATCTAAGATGAGAAATCCCATGTTATTTGGTATTTAAGCCCTGTAAAAATAACATTGTCTGTCTCATTTATTGCTGTAAGCCTAGAAACTAGCCATAATACTATTATAGCTCATTTAATAGTTACTACATTCATGTTATAAAAGATTATGATTATTCACATTTTATATCTGAGAAAGCTAAGGCTGAGATTTATAAAGAATATTAAACTGATTTCTTAACAAATTACTTAGATGTATAGCTATGTAGGTATATACCATTTCAGGTAAAAATTAAGATTACATGTTATATTGATAGTCTATTACTATGTTTGTAGATAAATTTTTAGGTTATGAAATCAATACATCCTTTATAATTCTCCAGTACAGTAAGATCATGCCTGATCAATTCATTTGTATATTTCTTGGCAATATATTAAGATAATAAAATGATCCATAGTGAAACTGTAATATGGTAATAATCTATCTATACATATGTATATGTAGTTGTTACCATGTTAGCAGCCATTTACTCGATTAGTAAGCAAATATTTAAAACAGTAGAAAAGTAGTGCCAGGCTCAGTACTATTGATATCAAATATCCTCATCAAAATTCCCTTTCGTACAAAATATTGACTTACTTTTTAGTCCACTTCTGCTACTAAACAAAATTACTGACAAGTTACAAATACTATAACTCTAAAACAACAATTTCAAAATACATAAAGGTTGGCATACATGATTCCAACTGTTACTATCCCCAAACTTAAAAGCTACAGAATTTGCTTAATAAATGCAATTTATAATATAATAGATGCTTACAAGGTAAACTTTGGACCATAATATAATCTGTTGAATTTACATATGCATATATTATATTTGGGTATTTAATGGTCCCTTGTATACAAAATTTGCTCATTATTTGGCTTTTTGGGAATAGCAATACAACACAATACCTTTGAAAGCCTTTACTTTAGTACTATGTGTGTGTGTGTATACATATATATACTCAATTATAATGTCTGCTCTCTTATTGTTGCTTATACTTAAATTCATTCCTTTATTTTAATCCCTCAAACATAAATGAGAAATGTTTTATCTTTTAAGTTTGCTAATCTCCTCTGCAAAATATAGGCCTCGTATAAATTGTTCAGCTAGAGGAATAAAAGATGAAGTGAGTTTGGAGAAGTACTGGACCTTAAAACATACTGTTAATTTTAAATGACCTTAAAGCATACTTTTAATTTTGTGTCTCTGCTTTGCTTTTTAATTTCCTCTCATGTGATCATTGGTCCATTGAACCTCCTGATGATTTTTTTATTACATTTGCTTAAGGATTAAGAACCTGTCTCACAGTTTAGTGGTTTGTCTTGCAATTTGATTGAAGAAACACTGAAACAAATAAGCAAAACTAATAGCTTAGCACACACACACATGCACACATGTGTATGAACACATACACATTCCAGGAGTTTGCTCAGTTCTAGTAAGTATATCCATCTGTCTACAGAAATATGTTTCCTTTATTTAGATATACATCATACCACCCAAATAAAGTATTCTATTAAGAAATGCCTTATCTGTCATTTACACATCAAATTGACTGTAAAAATCAAACAAATATAGTTTTTAGGAATGCAAAATTTAGGATAATTTTCTGGGAGATAAAAATGGAACTCACTATGTGACAGGTTGACTTCTACATGTTTTTATCCAGGTGAAGAAGTTCGGTTGGCAGTTAGATACATGGGACAAAAAGGTCTGGGAAAGTACAAAGAGCAAGTAACTAAAGAGAGAAAGGCATTTAAATTGAAAATAGAGAATGGATGAATATAAGCCCCAGCAGAAGAAACCATATTTAAGAATCAGTGAGATTCTAAAATGTATTTTAAAATAGCAGCATGGTTGAATAAGAAAGCACACATTTCTGGGAGTAAAGAAAAGCCTTCGAAAGAAACTTTCAAGATTTGGCATAGACTTCAAGTAGAATGCATAGTGAATAGGGATTGGCAGTTAGAGGATTATACAGCCTTAGCAAGAGCCTTTTCAGAGTTTGGAAGACTACATTTAACGTTTCATAGAAAGGTAAAAATCACTAACGAAACATTCGCTAAGACAGATGAGCAGTCAAATCCTCCATGATGCCATCCTTGATTCTTCCAGGATTCATAAATTCAAGAGAAGCGAGTGGCCAGAATGGGCTAGAAAATATAAAGTGTACAAGAGATAAAAGCCAAATAATTAAAGAAGATGATTTTTACCCGAATTGTCTTATTTCTTCAACACTATCGATTATCTGTATCAAATAATATAACTATACAGTTCTATATATTGTTCAATAATATTTTGCACATCAGCCTTCTCTTCACAAATAGATGGAGATTTTTAAAGAAGAGTTTAGGGGGGGCGGAGCAAGATGGCCGAATAGGAACAGCTCCAGTCTCCAACTCCCAGCGCGAGCGACACAGAAGACCGGGGATTTCTGCATTTTCAACTGAGACTCCACCTCTGGGGACAGCGCACAACTGAAGACCAACAGGAGAAGCAGCGAGGACCTGTGCAGACGCGAACGACTCTGTCTGACAGCTTTGGGGAGAGCCGTGGATCTCCCAACCTGGAGGTTGAGATCTGAGAAGGGACAGACTGCCTGCTCAGGTGGGTCCCTGACCCCCGAGTAGCCTAGCTGGGAGACATCCCCCACTAGGGGCAGTCTGACACCCCACACCTCACAGGGTGGAGTACACCCCTGAGAGGAAGCTTCCAAAGGAAGAATCAGACAGGTACACTCGCTGTTCAGCAATATTCTATCTTCTGCAACCTCTGCTGCTGATACCCAGGCAAACAGGGTCGGGAGTGGACCTCAAGCAATCTTCAACAGACCTATAGCTAAGGGTCCTGACTGTCAGAAGGAAAACTATCAAACAGGAAGGACACCTATACCAAAACCCCATCAGTACGTCACCATCATCAAAGACCAGAGACAGATAAAACCACAAAGATGGGGAAAAAGCAGGGCAGAAAAGCTGGAAATTCAAAAAATAAGAGTGCATCTCCCCCTGCAAAGGAGCGCAGCCCATCACCAGCAACAGATCAAAGCTGGTCAGAGAATGACTTTGACGAGATGAGAGAAGAAGGCTTCAGTCCATCAAACTTCTCAGAGCTAAAGGAGGAATTATGTACCCAGCGCAAAGAAACTAAAAATTTTGAAAAAAGACTGGAAGAATTGACAGCTAGACTAATTAATGCAGAGAAGGTCATAAACAAAATGACAGAGATGAAAACCATGACACGAGAAATACGTGACAAATGCACAAGCTTCAGTAACTGACTCGATCAACTGGAAGAAAGAGTATCAGTGATTGAGAATCAAATGAATGAAATGAAGCGAGAAGAGAAACCAAAAGACAAAAGAAGAAAAAGAAATGAACAAAGCCTGCAAGAAGTATGGGATTATGTAAAAAGACCAAATCTACGTCTGATTGGGGTGCCTGAAAGTGAGGGGGAAAATGGAACCAAGTTGGAAAACACTCTTCAGGATATCATCCAGGAGAACTTCCCCAACCTAGTAGGGCAGGCCAACATTCAAATTCAGGAAATACAGAGAACGCCACAAAGATACTCCTCCAGAAGAGCAACTCCAAGACACATAATTGCCAGATTCACCAAAGTGGAAATGAAGGAAAAAATCTTAAGGGCAGCCAGAGAGAAAGGTCGGGTTACCCACAAAGGGAAGCCCATCAGACTAACAGCAGATCTCTCGGCAGAAACTCTTCAAGCCAGAAGAGAGTGGGGGGCCAATATTCAAGGTTCTTAAAGAAAAGAATTTTAAACCCAGAATTTCATATCCAGCCAAACTAAGTTTCATAAGTGAAGGAGAAATAAAATCCTTTACAGATAAGCAAATGCTTAGAGATTTTGTCACCACCAGGCCTGCCTTACAAGAGACCCTGAAGGAAGCCCTAAACATGGAAAGGAACAACCGGTACCAGCCATTGCAAAAACATGCCAAAATGTAAAGACCATCGAGGCTAGGAAGAAACTGCATCAACTAACGAGCAAAATAACCAGTTAATATCATAATGACAGGATCAAGTTCACACATAACAATATTAACCTTAAATGTAAATGGACTAAATGCTCCAATTAAAAGACACAGACTGGCAAACTGGATAAAGAGTCAAGACCCATCAGTCTGCTGTATTCAGGAGACCCATCTCACATGCAGAGACATACATAGGCTCAAAATAAAGGGATGGAGGAAGATCTACCAAGCAAATGGAGAACAAAAAAAAGCAGGGGTTGCAAACCTAGTCTCTGATAAAACAGACTTTAAACCATCAAAGATCAAAAGAGACAAAGAAGGCCATTACATAATGGTAAAGGGATCAATTCAACAGGAAGAGCTAACTCTCCTAAATATATATGCACCCAATACAGGAGCACTCAGATTCATAAAGCAAGTCCTTAGAGACTTACAAGGAGACTTAGACATCCATACAATAATAATGGGAGACTTCAACACTCCACTGTCAACATTAGACAGATCAACGAGACAGACAGTTAACAAGGATATCCAGGAATTGAACTCATCTCTGCACCAAGCAGACCTAATAGATATCTACAGAACTCTCCACCCCAAATCAATAGAATATACATTCTTCTCAGCACCACATTGCACTTGTTCCAAAACTGACCACATACTTGGAAGTAAAGCACTCCTCAGCAAATGTACAAGAACAGAAATTATAACAAACTGTCTCTCAGACCACAGTGCAATCAAACTAGAACTCAGGACTAAGAAACTCAATCAAAACCGCTCAACTACATGGAAACTGAACATCCTGCTCCTGAGTGACTACTGGGTACATAACGAAATGAAAGCGGAAATAAAGATGTTCTTTGAAACCAATGAGAACAAAGATACAACATACCAGAATCTCTGGGACACATTTAAAGCAGTGTGTAGAGGGAAATTTATAGCACTAAATGCCCACAACACAACGCAGGAAAGATCTAAAATTGACACTCTAACATCACAATTAAGAGAACTAGAGAGGCAAGAGCAAACACATTCAAAAGCTAGCAGAAGGCAAGAAATAAATAAGATCAGAGCAGAACTGAAGGAGATAGAGACACAAAAAACCCTCCAAAAAATCAATGAACCAAGAGTTGGTTTTTTGAAAAGATCAACAAAATTGACAGACCGCTAGCAAGACTAATAAAGAAGAAAAGAGAGAGGAATCAAATAGACACAATAGAAAATGATAAAGGGGATATCACCACTGACCCCACAGAAATACAAACAACCATCAGAGAATACTATAAACGCCTCTATGCAAATCAACTAGAAAATCTAGAAGAAATGGATAATTTCCTGGACACTTACACTCTCCCAAGGCTAAACCAGGAAGAAGTTGAATCCCTGAATAGACCAATAGCAGGCTCTGAAATTGAGGCAACAATTAATAGCCTACCCACCAAAAAAAGTCCAGGACCAGATGGACTCACAGCTGAATTCTACCAGAGGTACAAGGAAGAGCTGGTACCATTCCTTCTGAAACTATTCCAATCAATAGAAAAAGAGGGAATCCTCCCGAACTCATTTTATGAGGCCAACATCATCCTGATACCAAAGCCTGGCAGAGACACAACAAAAAAAGAGAATTTTAGACCAATATCCCTGATGAACATCGATGCAAAAATTCTCAATAATATACTGGCAAACCGAATTCAGCAGCACATCAAAAAGCTTATCCACCATGATCAAGTGGGCTTCATCCCTGGGATGCAAGGCTGGTTCAACATTCACAAATCAATAAACGTAATCCAGCATATAAACAGAACCAAAGACAAGAACCACATGATTATCTCAATAGATGCAGAAAAGGCTTTTGACAAAATTCAACAGCCCTTCATGCTAAAAACACTCAATAAATTCGGTATTGATGGAACGTACCTCAAAATAATAAGAGCTATTTATGACAAACCCACAGCTAATATCATACTGAATGGGCAAAAACTGGAAAAATTCCCTTTGAAAACTGGCACAAGACAGGGATGCCCTCTCTCACCACTCCTATTCAACATAGTCTTGGAAGTTCTGGCTAGGGCAATCAGGCAAGAGAAAGAAATCAAGGGTATCCAGTTAGGAAAAGAAGAAGTCAAATTGTCCCTGTTTGCAGATGACATGATTGTATATTTAGAAAACCCCATTGTCTCAGCCCAAAATCTCCTTAAGCTGATAAGCAACTTCAGCAAAGTCTCAGGATACAAAATTAATGTGCAAAAATCACAAGCATTCTTATACACTAGTAACAGACAAGCAGAGAGCCAAATCAGGAATGAACTTCCATTCACAATTGCTTCAAAGAGAATAAAATACCTAGGAATCCAACTTACAAGGGATGTAAAGGATCTCTTCAAGGAGAACTACAAACCACTGCTCAGTGAAATCAAAGAGGACACAAACAAATGGAAGAACATACCACGCTCATGGATAGGAAGAATCAATATCATGAAAATGGCCATACTGCCCAAGGTTATTTATAGATTCAATGCCATCCCCATCAAGCTACCAATGAGTTTCTTCACAGAATTGGAAAAAAACTGCTTTAAAGTTCATATGGAACCAAAAAAGAGCCCGCATTGCCAAGACAATCCTAAGTCAAAAGGACAAAGCTGGAGGCGTCAGGTACTGGTACCAAAACAGAGATATAGACCAATGGAACAGAACAGAGTCCTCAGAAATAATACCACACATCTACAGCCATCTGATCTTTGACAAACCTGAGAGAAACAAGAAATGGGGAAAGGATTCCCTATTCAATAAATGGTGCTGGGAGAATTGGCTAGCCATAAGTAGAAAGCTGAAACTGGATCCTTTCCTTACTCCTTATACGAAGATTAATTCAAGATGGATTAGAGACTTAAATATTAGACCTAATACCATAAAAACCCTAGAAGAAAATCTAGGTAGTACCATTCAGGACATAGGCATGGGCAAGGACTTCATGTCCAAAACACCAAAAGCAACAGCAGCAAAAGCCAAAATTGACAAATGGGATCTAATTAAACTAAAGAGCTTCTGCACAGCAAAAGAAACTACCATCAGAGTGAACAGGCAACCTACAGAATGGGAGAACATTTTTGCAACCTACTCATCTGACAAAGGGCTAATATCCAGAATCTACAAAGAACTCAAACAAATATACAAGAAAAAAACAAACAACCCCATCAAAAAGTGGCAAAGGATATGAACAGACATTTCTCTAAAGAAGACATTCATACAGCCAACAGACACATGAAAAAATGATCATCATCTCGCCATCAGAGAAATGCAAATCAAAACCACAATGAGATACCATCTCACACCAGTTAGAACGGCAATCATTAAGAAGTCAGGAAACAACAGGTGTTGGAGAGGATGTGGAGAAATAGGAACACTTTTACACTGTTGGTGGGATTGTAAACTAGTTCAACCATTATGGAAAACAGTATGGCAATTCCTTAAGGATCTAGAACTAAATGTACCATATGACCCAGCCATCCCACTACTGGGTATATACCCAAAGGATTATAAATTATTCTACTACAAAGACACATGCACACGTATGTTTATTGCGGCACTATTCACAATAGCAAAGACTTGGAATCAACCCAAATGTCCATCTGTGACAGACTGGATTAAGAAAATGTGGCACATATACACCATGGAATACTATGCAGCCATAAAAAAGGATGAGTTTGCGTCCTTTGTAGGGACATGGATGCAGCTGGAAACCATCATTCTTAGCAAACTATCACAAGAAGAGAAAACCAAACACCGCATGTTCTCACTCATAGGTGGGAACTGAACAATGAGATCACTTGGACTCGGGAAGGGGAACATCACACACCGGGGCCTATCATGGGGAGGGGGGAGGAGGGAGGGATTGCCTTGGGGAGTTATACATGATATAAATGATGAATTGATGGGTGCTGACGAGTTGATGGGTGCAGCACACCAACATGGCATAAGTATACATATGTAACAAACCTGCACGTTATGCACATGTACCCTAGAACTGAAAGTATAATAAAAAAAAAAAGAAGAGTTTATTTTTCATTTACTAATATATATATCCCCAAATCAGTTGTAAAGCTATCATAGGATGGGTGTCAGTAGGATTTCTCCAAATTTGGACTATTGCTGTGAATCTGAGACAGAAGAATATGGGACAAATGAAGTTTATATTAATAACTGAAGTATAATTTAGAATTATGCATCCCAAACTAGAACGTGAAAGACTCTTACATGCTAAACACTGTTTCGACCAAAAAATAATAATAATGATAAATGGTGATATGGCTTGGTTGTATCTCCACCCAAATCTCATCTTGAATTGTGGCTCCCATAATCCCTACATCTCGTGGGAAGGACCTGGTGGGAAGTAATTGAATCATGGGGGTGAGTTATTCACTATCTAATGGTAGTGAATAAGTCTCACAAGATCTGATGGTTTTATAAAGGGCAGTTCCCCTGCACACAGTCTCTGGCCTGCTGCCATGTAAGATGTGACTTTACTTCTCTTTCTCCTTCCACAATGATTGTGACCCATGTGGAACTGTGAGTCCATTAAACCTATTTTTCTTTATAAACCACCCAGTCTCTGGTATTTATTCATAGCAATATGAAAACAGACTAATATAAATGGCAAACTGTAGCAAACATAACCCTTGTCCCACCAAATTATGGAGATACAGACATTTAGATAAGTAAATAAACAATTCTGATAAAATGTTGTGATAATTATAATGAGGGAAGACAAGATACTGAGAAAACACATGGGAGACATATCTACCAGGGATTTAGAAGTGGGGGACTGGCTCGGGAGTGGTCTGAGAAAACCACCTATTGGGAGTGGTAGCTAAACTAAGACCAGAATGGTAAATAGGATCTAGGCAGACAAGTGAATGGAGTGTGTGTAGGTATGTGTGTGTTTCTGTGCATATATATAGTATGCATAGAAAAGTAGGGTTTGCACAGAGAATGTGCTAGGCAAAGGAGAGATTCTTGATGAAAGCATGTAAGTGAGAGAGAATAAAGCATATTAATACATTAGTTCAGTATAGCTGCGGTGAATAATGTGATAAGAAGAATAAGAGATGATGCAAAAGAGACTTCAGGAAAGACCCTACAAAGTTTATTAGGTAATTTTCAATTTCACTTTAAGAGTAATGGTGTGTGATCAAAGAGTTTATATATATATATATATATATATGTGTGTGTGTGTGTGTGTGTGTGTGTGTGTGTGTATGTGTGTGTGTGTGTGTGTGTGTTCTGGAATACATATGCAGAACTTGAAGGTTTGTTAAATAGGTATACACGTGCCATGGTGGTTTGCTGCACTCATCAACCCATTTTCTGCATTATGTATTTCTCCTAATGCAATCCCTCCCCTATCCCCTCACCCCACCGACAGGCCCCAGTGTGTGATGCTCCCCTCCCTGTGTCCATGTGTTCTCATTATTCAACTCCCACTTATGAGTGAGAACATGCAGTGTTTGATTTTCTGTTCCTGTGTTAGTTTCCTGAGAATGATGCTTTCCAGCTACATCCATGTCCCTACAAAGGACATGAACTCATTCTTTTTTATGATGGCATAGTATTCCAGATTATCTTTATCCAGTCTATCATTGACAGGCATTTGGGTTGGTTCCAGTCTTTACTATTGTGAATAGTGTTTCAGTAAAGATAGGTGTGCATGTGTCTTGATCGTAGAATGATTTATAATCCTTTGAGTATATAACCCATAATGGGATTGCTGAGTCAAATGATATTTCTGTTTCTAGATCCTTGAGGAATTGCCACAATGTATTCCACAATGGTTGAACTAATTGACACTCTCACCAACAGTGTAAAAGCATTCCTACTTTCTACTTCGCCACATCCTCTCGAGCATCTGTTGTTTCCTGACTTTTTAATGATCACCATTCTAACGGTCTTGAAATGATATTTCATTGTGGTTTTGATTTGCATTTCTCTAATGACCAGTAATGATGAGCTTTTTTCATATCTCTGTTGGCCACATAAATGTCTTATTTTGAGAGGTGTCTCTTCATATCCTTTGCTCACTTTTTGACGGAGTTGTTCGTTTTTCTCTTGCAAATTTGTTTAAGTTCCTTGTAGATCCTGGATATTAGTCATTTGTCAGATGGATAGATTGCACAAATTGTCTCCCATTCTGTAGGTTGTCTGTTCACTTTTATGATAGTTTCTTTTGCTGTGCAGAAGCTTTTTAGTTTGATTAGACCTCATTTGTCAACGTTGGCTTTCATTGCTATTGCTTTTGGTGTTTTAGTCATGAAATCTTTGCCCATGCCTATTTCCTGAATGGTATTGCCTAGGTTTTCTTCTAGGGTTTTTATAATTTTAGGTCTTACATTTAAGTCTTTAATGCTCCTTGAGTTAATTTTTGTGTAAGGTGTAAGGAAGGGGTTCATTTTCAGTTTTCTGTATATGGCTAGCCAGTTTCCCCAACACCACTTATTAAACAGGGAATCCTTTCCCCATTGCTTATTTCTGTCAGGTTTGTCAAAGATCAGATGGTTGTAGATGGGTGATGTTATTTCTGAGGCCTCTGCTGTGTTCCATTGGTCTATATATCTGCTTTGATACCAGTAATGTGCTGTTTTGGTTACTGTAGCCTTGTAGTATAGTTTGAAGTCAGGTAGTGTGATGCCTCCAGCTTTGTTCTTTTTGCTTAGGATTATCTTGGCTGTACGGGATCTTTTTTGGTTATATACGAAATTTACAGTAGTGTTTTTTTTTTCTAATTATGTGAGGAAAGTCAATAGTAGATTGAAGAGGATAGCATTGAATCTATAAATTACCTTGGACAGTATGGCCATTTTCATGATATTGATTCTTCCTATCCATGAGCATGGAATGTTTTTCCATTTGTTTGTGTCCCCTCTTATTTCCTTGAGCAGTGGTTTGTAGTTCTCCTTGAAGTGGTCCTTCACATCCCTTGTAAGTTGTATTCTTAGGTATTTTATTATCTTTATAACAATTGTGAATGGGTGTTCACTCATGATTTGGCTCTCTGTTTCTCTATTATTGATGTATAGGAATGCTTGCAATCAGGCAATGGAAAGAGATAAAGTGTATTAAAATAGGAAGAGAGGAAGTCAGGTTGTCTCTGTTTGCAGATGACATGATTGTATATTTAGAAAACCCCATCTTCTCAGCCCCAAATCTCCTTGCGTTGATAAGCAACTTCAGCAATGTCTCAGGATACAAATGAAGGCAAAAGAAAAAACACAGTTGAAAACATTGGAACCAGTAATTAAATAAAGACACAATATAAATCTTTTCATATTACAAAGTGTACTTAAAGCACCTAATGTCTTAAATGACATTTACTTTACAGAGTTTTTTTGATAATTAAATGATATAAACTTGTTTCTCACCAGTGGACTACTGAAAAGATATAAGCATTCACAAGTACTCAAAGAGTAAGGTTTTCTTTCTTTCTTTCATTAACAATATGTAGAACATCTTCAGAGAATGATAGCACATCTATGTCCTTGAAATTATGATAGAAAGTTAAAAAAAAAACATAATTACCTTCAGAATGAATTTTGAACATGACTATTACTCTAAAATCACATCGTATAATAGCACTTTACACACATTACATTCTATGAACAGTCAGCATAGAGGGCGAGAGCTTCTTCCACTGAGCTAAATAAAAGAATGAGATGTAAATAGTTGTACATAATGAGACCTAAGCCTTTCCTCATCATTTTATAATGAAAAATCGCTTGGATTTTGTTAACAATGCTTTGAAAAATAATATATATATAATTATCTTAAGGATTTCAGTAAAATGAATTTTTCTCTGCTCAGATGCAAATACGAAATTTCTTGACCAGGCGCGGGGGCTCAAGCCTGTAATCCCAGCACTTTGGGAGGCCAAGGCTGGCAGATCAGGAGGTGAGGAGATCGACACCATCCTGGCTAACATAGTGAAACCCCGTCTCTACCAAAAATACAAAAAATTAGCCAGGCGTGGTAGCAGGCACCTGCAGTCCCAGCTACTGGGGAGGCTGAGGCAGGAGAATGGCGTGAATCCGGGAGGCGGAGCTCGCAGTGAGAGGAGATGGCACCACTGCACTCCAACCTGGGCGACAGAGCGAGACTCCATTAAAAAAAAAAAAAAAAAAAAAAAAAAAAAAGTCTACTAACAACAAAGGTGGAAAATAAATATCTGGGGATGCATTTTTCCCAGTGGAAATACAAAAAAAAAAAAAAAAGACTCCATAACGGAATAAAATTTCAACAGCATATACCTTTAGTTACTCTACTGGAAGCATGCATTTATAAATTTTACATAACTAAGATGCTGTTTTAAAAATGCTTGAGCTGTTCTCTTATGCTAATTTTACTGTCAGTGTTTACCAGTTATCGTTACAGCATTACCTTATATTAAGCCACCTTTTTCATTATATACATGGCATATGTTACCCAGTATTTTGAAAGCCTCTCAGCCTCTGAAGAGACTGAAAAATTATTTGATCTCTTTTGTTCCGTGGAAATGTTTGATATCTTTCTGACATATAACCAGAATAAACTGCCAACTTGGCCAACACTTCCATATGTAATACTATAATAACTGTATTATAATGTATTATTATATAACTATTATTATCACTATCATAATTCCAGGAGAAGATAGTTATTCTTTTACTCAATTTAGAATAGTCAAGTTGGATTCAAGATACTAGTGACAACAGTGTTGTGAATATAGTAAATAAAAATGTGTTGTACATTTCAAAATTACCAAAAGAAATGATAAGTATTTGAGGTAATGTATGTGTTAATTACCTTGATTTCATTATTCCATGCTGTATTTATAAATCATAACATCACTTTGTGCTCCATAAATACATATAACTATAATTTGTCAATTTATACTTTTAAAAATTTATAAAACGATGCTACTCTCAAAAATTTAGAAGTCTATTCTGCTCAAAAAACAAACCTAGATCTTATTTCTAAAATACAACCAAAAGTATAATTAAAGTGTACAACTATTCTTTGTATGCCATTTACTAACTGTATTTCATTCAAATTATTTTCTCAGTCTATCTTCTAATTCTACAATTTGTTGTCTATCTACTGTGGTTGTTGTTATGAGGCAAGCAAACACCAGATGGACATCGTTTATTTACACCTAATAAGGTTTTTGAGACACAATTCTTGGCTCAAATTATGTAGATTGTTGGAATAAGGATAACAATGTATATTCCCTTGTATCAAATATATACAGAAATTTTAGATCTTATTGACTGACAGTTTTAATTACACAATAGTGGGAAATGAGCATTAACAATTCTCGAGTGCATGTGTCCATGCGTTCAGTGCAAGAACTTTACTTGGATGTTACATACTTACCCCAGTCTTACTGACATCATTTATGGCAACTCATTTAATAAGTTTACTTTGGGTTAAGATTATTTCTATTGTTTATTTGTTTGTTTGTTTTTAACCACAGAAAACAATCTTATTTAGTAAGGTTTTTCCCTTAAAAACATTGAAAAATAGGTAAAAGAGGACATACTTTGGGTTATATCCCCCCCTTGGATTATTTTTAACTCTTCCTTATTATTGAATCCAGGCTTTCTACTGGAAAAAAATACATTCTACACACCACAGCCTTGTGTGGTGTGTAAACAACTTGTGTAGTCACAGCATTTGTATTAGCCCTTCTCACACTGCCCTAAAGAACTATCTGAGACTGGGTAAGTTATGAAGAAAAGAAGTTTAATTGGCACATAGTTCTGCAGGCTATACAGGAAACATGGTTTGGGAGGCCTCAGGAAACTTACAATCATGGCAGAAGGCGAAGGGCAAGGGAGCACATCTTCACATGTAGAGCAGAAGGAAGAGAGGAGTCAAAGGGTAAGTGCTACACAATTTTAAAGGACCAGATCTCATGAGAACTCACTCATTATCATGAGAACAGCAAGGGAGACATCTGCCCCCAGGAGCCAATAACCTCCCACCAGGTCCCTCCCTCAACGCTGAGGATTACAATTCAACATGAGTTTTGGGTGGGGACCCGGAGCCAAACCATATTACCATTCATCTATTCAAAATGCTTTAAAGAAATATTAGCTATATGATTGTGACTGTCCTGATTAATAGTCATAAAACAAATCTCTGTTATTTGCTAAAAAGTTTCTTACATGTATCATTGGGATGCTCTTAGAATCTATAAGAAGCCTACGTTTTAAGATGAACCCCCAAATATCACGCTCTAAATCTGATTAAAATTTAGATTAAAATCTGTCTAACTACATTTTGATTCTATTAAAGGGATAATATATGAGGCTCACTGCCTCCCAGTATTTTGAAAGTATTGCATATTGTAAATTCTTAGTGTATAGAATAAAACAATTATAATCATGTTATCTCAATGTCACAATTTATTTAATAGATTATATTACAAGGAGGGAATTCAAAACTCGCAAGTAGCTATGTCCAAATATGGAAAAGGTATGCCAAATCAGAAATAAAATTTTCCTAGTCTATCCACTGAGATTCACCATCCATTCAGGCATTTAATTATCAAGAAAAAGGTTGTCAATTTTATAGCTAGAAAGATTAATTGCATATCATTCTCTACTGACCAAAAATTCCAATTATGCAAGTTCTTTTGGATCTATAAAAAATTATCTGTGGAATCTTACCTCTCTCTGGCTCCATTTTTATCCTTTTATCCAGGCAGATGACAGGTAATTGCTAAAATAGATAACTTCTATAAAGATCACAATATGCTTTTCAATTTTCACTGTAGTTAGAAATTTTCTCTTTCATCCTGAGGTCCTAGAGGGGATTCAAATCATTTACTTAGGCATTCATTTACTAGCTACTTAGAAAACATAATTACATACTGAGATGATTAAACTTTATGTACACCATACAAGGCATCCAAGGTCTTAATTTTAATATCTACAGTTGCTACATCATAAGTGTCATGTAAACCAAAAATTCAGTCTTTATTTACCTGTAAAGAACAAAAAGGGGACTATCTTAAAACATGATTTTTATATCTACAGTTGGTTCCCCAAATAGTATATATCTTTTTACTTAACCTGAAACTTGTATTCAACTGTAAGAGACAATTGTCTTTCTTCTACAGCTCACATGCTATAGAAATAATTTCATTGCTAGACTTTCACTTTCTTCATAAAGTTGAAAAACAAATGATACAATAGCTTATTTAGTTGAATCTAATATATATGTGCATATATATGTTATATATATATGCATATATATATATTCACATACTAACCTTTCCCAAATCAACACTTACCTTACAGTCAATGTAAAAAATGAATTTTTACCAGCCATCCGGGTACTAAATTGCTTCTTTCCTTGAAAATGTCAACACTTAACTCACCTTTGAAGTACAGAGTTTATTTATTTATTTTTTTAAGAGAGAGAGAGTCTTGCTCTGTTGCCCAGACTGGAGTGCAGTGGCTTTATCTTGGCTCATTGCAACCTCTGCTTCCCAGATTCAAGTGATTCTCCTGCCTCAGCCTTCTGAGTTGCTGGGATTACAGGTGCCTGCCACCATGCTCGGCTAATGTTTCTATTTTTAAGTAGAGACCGGATTTCACCATGTTTGCCAGGCTGATCTTAAACTCCTGATCTCAAGTGATCTGCCCACCTCGGCCTCCCAAAGTGCTGGGATTACAGGCATGAGCCACCATACCCAGCCATAATATCTCTATTCAACAAAACTTTTCACATAGTCAATACTGACTTCTCAAAGCAGAATTGCTCCTTCTGCTTGATTCCCCGTGTATTCCTTGTGGCTGGTGTGGAAGCACGTAATCTGGGATTCCTCAATCAGGGAAGTCTATGCTTTATATTTTTGGACTAGAGAAATATAGAGAAACAAGATATATGAGGAAGAAAGTATACACAGTTTTGATCATTTTTGTATATGAGGTTTAAAATAGCATCTCTGCAGCCAGTAACAGTAACAGAGTTTGTGTCCAGTCTCCAGTATCAGTACTACATGTGTCATCTCCCCTAATTCACTGGTGTACAGCCTGGGGGATTTCACTGGATCCATTCAATTTCTGTAGCTCTTGTGAGTATGTAGCACACAAACATGGTTTTCAGGATCTCCTATAGAGCCTGTTTGTTACCTAGTATTTTGTGATTAATTCTCCTTCTGCTTTAAAAAGGCAAACCTGGAACCTATTTCTCACCAGATTTTCATCTTATTTATATTAGATGAAGCACATGTAATTGAACTTGGATCCCTGATTATCTCTTTAAAAATAACTTAAAAATGATTATACTTTGTAATGTTACAGGACACTTAGAATATGGCTTGTCATATGGCATAAAATGTAATATTTGGCAATGTAGTTATCAAATAGTTTAGAATACTTAAAGAATTTCTAAGACTCTATGAGGCCCAGAGGGAGTTTTGTGAACAATTTGTGAATTGAGAACTGTCATTCAAATTCTGAATATCTGTGTGTCATAGCTGCTGGCTGCTTTGCAAAAGAAGTTGTTAAACATCTAATAACATCTAATTCAACTAGCATAAACATTTTAAAGTAAGTCTAATCAAATCAAAATTAAAAATTATAGTCCAAAATTCTTTAATATGCCTTGAATTTTCCTAGTTTCATCCATAAAATTCAATATGGGAAATAAACCAGGATTTTTAAGCCTTAAATATATACAATATATAAAAAGATTTTTTTTTTCAATTTTATGGTTTGAAAATGAAAGAGGTGCAAGACACAGACTGTCACTGAAGAGAAATATACATGAAAGAGCAAAGTCAAAACAGAGACAATCACAAGGTCACAAAAGTAATTTGGAACCTCTTGATTCTATATGCAGGGCAAACATTAAATACAGTCTAGCTTCTAGTCAGGTTAACATAAAACTCTGCACTAAGACTCTATTTCCTTTAGTTCATACTACCTGATACAGTATGTTTAGATTTCAACAAAAACTTACAAGGCATGTCATAAAGCAAGATAAAATACGATGTCAAGAGAAGAAACAAGAATCACAACCAGACTCAGCTATAATACAGAAACTGGAATTTTTAATGGGAAATTTAAAATATCTATAAATAATATGGTAAGAGTTCTAATTTAAAAAGTAGACAACATGCAAAAATAACAGATGGATAATGAAAGTATAGAGCTGGAAACCCTAAGAAGAAATCCACAAGAAATGTGAGAAATGTAACAGAAATGAAGAATGCCTTTGATGCACATTCTTAGGAAAAATAACAGAAAATACATACATTGTCAAATCAGAAGCCAAATTAAATGAAATGAAAAAGGAGTCATCACTACTGACCCCATGGCTGTGAAAGTATAATAAATGATATTATGATCATCTCCATGTCCACAAATTTGATAATTTAGAAGAAATAAATCAATTCCTTAAAAGACAAAAAGTGACAAAACTCACATAAGGAGAAATAGATAATCTGAATACATCTATACCTATTAGAAAAATTGAATTGCCAATAACTTTCCCAAATAATTTTCTTTTCTAGAATGAAACCCAGATAACGTGAAGTTTGTCTATACAAATTCAGACAACCTTAAAGATATTGTGAGGAAAGAAAAGACAATTCGCTTTTTCTATGCAAAGACATAGCAGCACATAAATATATATTTTAGATTTTCTGAGTGTGATTGTTTTTTGAATCATTGTTGAAAATATAATATTAGCCAATAACTTTTAAAGAACATTTTTTTAGTTTGACCATTTGATTACTAATCAAAGGGTGGATGGCGTCACTAATTATATGCTAAAACTTTCCTAAGGAAAATTAATGAGAGTTTATAAGAAATCAAAAGATTTTGAAAGTGGATATTTGTGAGTTCTGAGTGTTGCTAGTTTCCTATTACTACAAAAACAAAATAAATTACCACAACTTATGGCAGACTCTATTAGTGGCTTAAAACAGCACAAATTTATTACAGTTGTGGAGGTCAGAAGTCCAACATCGTCTCCCTGGGCTAAAATCAAGATGCCAGTACACTGATTTTTCTTTCTGGAGACTATAGGGGAACATTGATTTCCATGTTCGCTCAGGCGTTGGAAGAATTCAGCTCCATCCAATTGTCCTGAGGTCTCTTCTGTGCTGCCATCTCTTTTGCCTCTTCTTTCATTGTCACTTTTCTGGAACCCACTTTTTTGCCTTCCTTTTTCACTTGTAAGGACCCATGTGACTACTTTGGACCCATCTGGATAATCCAGGATACTCTCTCTACTTTAAGGTCAATTTACTAGCAGTTGATTCCATCTACAAGCATAATTTTCTATTGTGTAGTGTTGACATATTCACAGACTTGACACCAGGAATTGGAATGTGAACATCTTTGGGGATGTGAAAAGCTACCACGTCAAGCTTTTCAATAAAATATTAGGGGCTCTTATATCACCTTTCACAGAGACTTTTTTTTTTTAAGAAACTTAAACTTAAGATAATGAACATGACAGAGAATAAGCCCATGCTGGGAAATAGACTCACACTTAGTGGCTTTTGGAACTGATGGTGCATAGCCTCATGAAAGATTTTCACTGTCTTCTCATTTAACTTATTACCCCTTTTACTGGTTTATTGAAGGATCTGGCTTCATGGGATGCAAAACAGGAACAATTTAATCTTTTCCTACACCAGGTATTAGATGACTCATGTTAAAACTCTTCTTCCTATGTCTGGATAATAAATCCAGCAGAACCATAGCCTTTAAAATCATTTTCAAGCATTAATAATTTTATTTTAAGTATTGTAATACCTATCCCAAGTACATTTCAAATTTGCAATATTGTTGCCAAAATTTGTCAATGGATAAAGATATATATTTTTATATATACAGAGATATATTTTTCACATTTCCTTATAATGCCTGGCTTTGAGGTTCAATGTTTAATCACTAACAATATAATATGTAAGTTATATTTCTTAATTGGTTATAACACAAATAACTTATGTAGGATAAACCTGATATGTATAGCAAGCTAAATGCTGAAAGTCTATTTAGTGTCACTCACTTAGCATATATTATAACATGACAAACAAGTGGAATGATTAAAAGGGCACTGGATTCACAATCTGGGTCACTATGTGGCTCTGCGTCTTCGTAGTTTAGTGCCCTTGAGCAGCTCTTAAATATTTCTGTGACTCAATTTTCTTAATTGTAAAAGAAGGTAATGATATAACCAAGCTATAGGGTGGTAGAATGTACTGTTGAAGTACTACATCAAAAGGCATAGAAGAATATGTGGAATATAATATACACTACCTGATAATAAGATCTTTGGTTTTTATTGTGTTTGCTTGTTTTTAAAATATATATTCACTTCAGTTTTTAAATAGAAGTATAGAGAATTGGCATTCATACACTGACTGGACTAATGCTGAATATATGTGTATATATATATATATATATATATATATATTCTACATATGTCATGTGTATCTATCCATATATACATATACATATATATCATAGCAGAGCTACACTCTTTCACATATCAATAAAACTTAAAAGAATAGGAAATAGACACATGCATAAGAAATATTTTGTTTTGAGTACTGGAAAAAAAGAGGAATTCTTTCAATAAATGGTAACTTATTCATTGTCTATAACAGTTAAAATTGTGTATAACATGGTTGTACTAGTCATGCTTGTTTTCATTTCAGCCTTTAAAATAATTAAAGCACACTAAGATAGATTATGAAATGTTAATGGAACTTAATAAATAGCAATTTTCTACTCTTTCGTTATAATGTTATTTTAAATTATGTTTGTCTCAAATAAGAGAATTTTAATAAAATCACTGAGCTCAAAAAAGGAAACAATAATGTAATATATTTATCATTTGTCTCATGCGTCTGCTTATTGCTCATGGTATGAAGCATTACTGAAAAAATTATTTGACATAGAAACTGAAGGAAATGTATAAAATAGTTTTGTGTGTGTACATATATGTATATATACGTATATATATATATTATGAACACTTTACTTCTTTAATTTAAGCCTTAATTAAACCTTTTTTGCTTTTAATGGGAAGCTTGAGTCTGAATAAGTAATAATATCATAAGTCCACTGGGCAGAGAGCCTGGGACAAGACAATAAGTGCAGGCTAAGCAATTTAATTTAAATTTGCAAGTAGAGAGGTATAAAATCCAAGACCATGATAAATCCAAAACAAATGAGAGAACTGGTATGAACTTAAAGAATTCGACCTTGGCTAAATCTCTCTCGGGCTTTCAGAGTTTCATTTATTAAATCAATAAATCTAGGGAAATAAAACCTGACTTAACTCAGATATTATAGGAACTCTTAAAAGCTTTCAAAACCACTAATTAGAAGCATGCTATTAAAATTGCACAACTATCTATGCACATCTAGTGCCTCTTATTTGTATTGAGATAACCTTATAAGTAGATAGATTAAGAAATTGTCAGGTATATCATGAATCTAGTAGTTTCGTGGATGACAATGAAAGTAACAGCTAGCATTTATTATGTGTTTTATATTACATGTATTGCAGATATTGTGCACATTACAAGCAATTCAAAAATCTTTGATTTTAATTTTCATATGAAGGCTTAGAAAGATAATATAGCTTATTCAAAGTTATAGTGATTGAATTGGGATTCACCTCCTGCTGACACCATAATCTGAACTTTTTAATCATAATTGAGAAATGATCCTCATTGAGGTTTATCTTCTGTTTCTCTCTGATGAGGTCACAAAAAACTCACGATGTTGTCAACTAAGATCTAAGTGGATAATAACTGCTGCTCTGTAAAAGAAGATGCGTAGATGATATAGAAATGAGACAAAGAGAATGAACAACAGACAAAAGTAAGATAGAAATGAGAGATAAAAGGGGAATTCAGTGGCATCTTGGAGAGGAGAGAAGGGAGAATACTAAGACAGGAAAACCAAGAAAGACAACAAAGTTTTAATGGGATTCTAATACTCACCAGGCACAATGCTGTGCTAGGGATTTAATGCAAATTAGCTGGCTCATTTCTAAAAGAAGTTTAGAGATACCTCATGGTCTCCATATTAACAGCAAGCAAACTGATCTTCATTCAAAAGTGAGAGGCAAAGAAGTCACCACAAAAATTCTTGCTAGTAAGAAGCAATGATGAAATTCAAGCCCAGCTTTACCTGAATCAAAACACATTTTCTTCATCTTTTAAAAATTCCTACCTTACAAAGTGATTATTTTATTCTGTATTCATATTTTTAAAAATACAAACTCAATAGGATTAAATGCTACTAATCACATATATTTCAAAGACTGATTTCCCTAACTTACATATTGCTACATTTTACCTTCTAAACCAAAATTCTGGAAAGACTTCTGTCCTCTCATCCTTAAGAGGAATAAAAGTGGCATGTATTTTAAACTCCTATAACAAGTTTTAAACTAGGGTTACAATTAAATGTGGGACTTCACATGGGGTGAACTATGGATAGCTATCATACTACCTGTGTATGATCATTAAATATTCCCTTGGAGTAGAGGATCTCTGCTGAGATACTGTTCAATAATTTATACCTAACTTTATGTGGTCTATTCAATAGTGAAAAAAACAAGCCATATTTTCCATTCTTTTCATTTTGGGAAGTCATTTTTTATTCTTTTTTTATTCTAAAAAAATCTAAATCTATTTGGAACTTTCACAAAGATAAAGTGATTTAGAATTAGCTTGGTGAGAATTGAGGCATATGGAAACAAAATCAGATAATACAATGATGTTTAGATTTCATAGCTGAAATTTAAGTTCTGAGTGCATATGTTATTGCCGAAGGAAAGTCTATAGCACAAAAGTCTTCTAGGATCATTCCTAGAGGGACTCAGACTTTGGATATAGAGGGGACGGAACACACAAAGGCATTAGAAATAGTAGCCAGCAAGATGTAAGGTGAAAGAAGAGGGTGTCATCTTATGATATTCAGAAGTTCGAAAGGTTTCATTAAAAAATGAAAGATAAACAATAAACAGCATTAAAAATGCCTTTTGAATATAGACAAATGAAGGTTATTCTTGAATAAGTAAGGATGGCTTCAACGAAGTGATGAAAGCAAATTCATATTTTGGTGAATTGAATAGTGATGAGAACTTTAATGAGAAGTTAGTCAAAAGGAGAGAAAAGAGACAGTATGTTTTCTGGAGTTAGGTATGGGTTCTAATGAACAATTATATCTTTAATATTTTAGGCAGAGAAGCCAGGTGCAGTGGCTTCTGCCTACATTTCAAGTATTTTAGAAGGCCAAGGTGGAAGTATCATTTGAGCCCAGGAGTTGGAGACCAGCCTGGGAACAAAATTTTTAAAAATTAACCTGGCATAGCCATGCATTCCTGTAGTCCCAGCTCCTCAGGAGGCTGAGGAGGGAGGATGGTTTGAGCCCAGGAGTATGAAGGTGTAGTGAGCCGTGATTATGACACTGCACTCCAGTCTGAGAAACAGAGTGAGACACTGTCTCTAAAACAAATAAATAAATAAACAAATAAACAATGTATTTTAACAGACCGAATAGCCCATGTGATAATATTGATTGGAATAGTGCAATTGTAAAAGAGATGTTAATTGTGCAAAAAGGGATTCAGGGTAATTAATCAGCATAAAATTCTAGATACATTTGGAGATCATGGGATTCAAAACAAAATTTAGGAGGTATCCTGGACTGATAAAAGACCAGTTTCTCTAATTTAAAAAAAATATTTATAGCAGGGGCCTGGAAGGCATGGGCATTGCAGTAGAGATTTGTGGAGTTTCTGTATAATAGCTTCTGATTTCTTTAGGAAGAAAGAGACATGATCATCTACAGAAAAGGTTGTGAATGAGGATGTGTGAGAAATAGGTATAAAAAAATGTGAAATAGTCATTCTTTACAATAATTTGGATTCATATTTCTGTTTCTAAATTAATTTACTTTATGGATTATTGTAAATAACCAATCAGCTTATTCTATAACAAAAATAAATTCGTGCCTTTTCTTACTATCTTGCAAAATCTATTTCAGTAAACGAAGCCAAACCTAAGTAAAAGTTTTACATGCAAATGCCCCCTCCAAATGGCTTGCTTTCAAAACAAAAATTTTATCTGCTAATGAAATTTCTGATGCAGGAGGCTGTGTCAAATATCCTGTCGGAATTTTGAAAAGGAGCATATAACTTTATGACCAATTGTACTGCTAGTATCCATCTAAATAAACTAAAGGTAATTAGTCTTCATGCTTCAGGATACAAAGGGAGAGCCGACATTTCTCTACTAAAATTGAATTCCTTAGTTAAATGCTCTAATATTCAAATATCACATGAAATTATCAAGAATATCAAATATAAGCAATCTTCAGGACAAAAAGGTAAAGTATGACATTTTGAGAAATTTTCAGTATATTATCTGTAACGACTTGAAGTATTTATATGCAAAATTATGATTTTGTGCTGATTTTTACTCTCCCAACTAGAAAAAAAGACAGTCCTTAAAATAATTCTCAACAGCATATGAAACATAATTATCTTTTTCTCCTAAAGCTGTATACTGAGGTTAACAGAAATGGCAGCATTATTTCAGAAGTGTGGCTCTGAAAGCCTTAGAAGAGCATCTGAAGAGGTGTGAGCAGTGGCTAAATCTATTTTCTTTTTCAAGTGGCATTTAATTACTCAGTTCACAACTCTTCAACAATACATATTAAATCATCAAAAGTTCACAAGTGTCCTTTCTCAAGTAAAGCACAAAGATTAAAACAATATAGTTAAAAATCTTATAAATGCATGTAAATGTCCTTCCAAATATTGAAAATATGGAAAATTTAGAAATAAAGTTATATAGTCAGTTTTTAAACTTTATAATTAGTTAATATGTATTTCTGGTTTAAAAATTTTAAGTTTGGCCGGGCGCGGTGGCTCAAGCCTGTAATCCCAGCACTTTGGGAGGCCGAGAC
Organism: Rhinopithecus roxellana; assembly: GCF_007565055.1. Lineage (NCBI taxonomy): Eukaryota > Metazoa > Chordata > Mammalia > Primates > Cercopithecidae > Rhinopithecus > Rhinopithecus roxellana. The sequence goes on from NC_044550.1 coordinate 138,847,529, forward strand.
GGGCGAATCACGAGGTCAGGAGATCGAGACCATCCTGGCTAACACGGTGAAACCCCGTCTCTACTAAAAAAGTACAAAAATCTAGCCGGGCGAGGTGGCGGGCGCCTGTAGTCCCAGCTACTCCGGAGGCTGAGGCAGGAGAAGGCGTAAACCCGGGAGGCGGAGCTTGCAGTGAGCTGAGATCCGGCCACTGCACTCCAGCCCGGGCGACAGAGTGAGACTCCGTCTCAAAAAAAAAAAAAAAAAATTTAAGTTTGTAGATCATATATTAGTTCTACAATTTGAAAAAGTCTGCAGTACATTTTACAAACCTGTTAGTCTTTTACTTAATTGGGAAATTCTATCAACCCTATACACTTAGTCTATCCTTACTTCATCATAATCTAACAATTTACAGGTGACCTATAGTTCAGATATTTTGAGTTTTCATCCTGCTAGATCTAAGCCAAAGAAATAATAAAAAGTGTACAACTGTGTACAATGTATGCTATAAATATTTTCATAACAGAAATATTCCTCTTTGGTTTATCAATAACAAATTATACATATTCTTATATAGCTCATATATAATTTATATAAATATATGTAAATCATATATTCTTATATATCTCATATATAATTTTTTATTGATAAACTGAAGATGAACATTTCTGTTATGAAAATGTTTATAGCATACACTGTACACAGTATAACACATTGTACACAGTATAAGAATATATACACATGGTACATAGTATAAGAATATATACATCTCATATATAATGAGAAAGACAAAAAACATATATGTATGAAGATGAAAAACATATGTATATGTATATATACATATGTTTATATGTTTATATACATATGTTTATATGTATATGTATATAAAAACATATGTATATATGTTTTTCATCTTTATCATCCTGAGAGCTGAGAGTGAGTTTCGTCTATGTTATGTGCAAGCTTTGTCTATTTCTTTGACAAACAGAACATGGACAAATATTTTTGGTTCTTGTTCAACTAGGTGTCTTGAAACCAAGGGTATAAATATGCGCTGGAGAAAGCATAGCCTAATATTTTGAAATCTCTGTATAAATACATACTTTGCTTTGAAGTTAATGTGGTATATTTTTGTATCTCTTTGTACAACTACTTAAAATTACCTCTGTTGTCGACTTACATATTTATTTCCAGCTAAGTCATCTTTATTGAGAGATACATATGCTGCTTTTCCATACGTGGTGAGAATTCTACACATAATAATAGTTATAATCCTAACATAAAGAACTTTGATGATAATAACAATCGTGATGATATAACTCCTGTATGACAGAAAGTGTACTAAGCTCTTTACATATATTATCTTATTTAATTTCTTTCATGCCAATGAAACAGAGACTGCAGTATCTCCATTTTACAGTATAGGAAACTAAAGTTTAGAAAAGTTTAGTGACTTTTCCAAGTTCACACCTATGTAAATTCCAAATTTTAATATGAACTTGTATCTGTGTAATAATAAAATGAACGTATTTAACTACTCCGAGAACAGGACATAAAAGCATTTTAAAGTTGAATTCATTCTGTATCTAATAACTTTTAGCCTACGAAAAGAAATGTAAGCTGTCAGAGACACTTTCCCTTTTGCATTAGAATACATAATGATGAGGTCATTGGTGTGAGTAGGGTGTGCATGTGTGTGTGCGTGGTGTGTGTGTGTGCGTGTTTTACAGCATTCTTGACTGATGTGTTGGTAGCTTTGCTGAGCTTTGTTCACACAGTTTTGCTTGAGTGATTGAACATTTGCCATTCTACAAATTAATTAACCATCAAACATCAATTCATTTGTTAAGGCACAAATAGAAGCAAAAAAATCTGTATTATTAAATGAATATAAAACGCATCCACATATTTTTGCGATAAGCTTATAAGAACTGAGTAATAAGAAATCTAAATACTTGAAAATTGTGCTCACATTCCACCTGAAGAGCACATCCAAATTCTTCTGTATTTGCAAAACAAGGGACCAACCTAAATTCACAAGAAACTGCCATAACTTTTGGTAAGGGAAAATGAAGGCCTTCACCATCTTTGAATATGAAAAACGGGTAACTTCCCCATACATCAAAGGAAATCTGTCTCCCCCAGGACGCTGAAAGTGGTATTAAAAGTAGAGAAAAAAATTGATCTGCCAGTTGGTCCCTTCATCTAACCTATGTCAAGTGACAAATACTAATCATTTGAAAGATAGTTAATATATAAATCAGTTCTGAGGCCTTCTATAGAACAAACAACTGAAAAGTGACCTAAACTGGTTGTGTTTTAAACCAGAGAAGCAAACACAATTTAACAGTTGCAATGCCATTGTATAAGAAGAAAGGGAAGTCCATTGTGTATTATTGTAATAGGCTCCTAACGTAGCCTTGTACCTACTCTGAACTCCTGCATGGTCCATTCTTAACCAAGCAGTTATGTGGTCCTTTTTCAAAATGCAACTTAAACTAAATCTTTCTGTTCAAACCCACTAATGGCTGCCCACTTTTGTCACAGTAAAAGCCAAATACTTTATAATATCTAACAGGACCTCAGTTAGTTGTACCCCTTCCTGACTTCCTCTCCTATTCTTCCCCTGTACACCTCAGGGTCTCACACTGGCTCTTTCTCTACCAATAATATTTTTCCTTTCATATGCTCTTATCTTGCCCCTTTTTGCATCCTCTTCTTCATGTCTACTCAAATAATGTCTCCTCAGTGAAGTCTTCCTTTGATTAATCTGTTGAAAATGTTAATGCCCAACACTCCCAATCTTTTTTGTTTGTTTGATTTTTTTCTAAAGCACTTATTATTGTATTATGTAACTTACTTCTTTTTTTCTATTAACTACCATCACAATGAAAATTCCATATAGGAGGATTTTATACATTGATATTAACACAAATACAAAAATCAGTGCTAGCACATAGTGGAATGTAGTAATATCTGTATTATAAACAAAGGAATACTTGATCGATTAAATAAATTCATAGCTTTTAGAACATTCAAAGTGCTAAAGCTGGTCAGTAGCAGTAAATTAGGCAGACCATGCCAATCAAGAAGCTACAAATGATTTGAGGGAAAGCCAAGATACCTATTTTCTCAGTCTGAATCTGAGAGATGTGAGGGACCAACCCAGCCCAGAAACCTCTAGCCACAAAGAAGGTTCTTCATTTCCCCTGGTGTTCTGTAATAACAGTATCATTTTATTTGGTTTCTTAATGTATGAAAGTTTGTGAAGCAAATAGTCACAGTAAGTGAAGTGTATCCCAGAGTCTGAAATTTTTGGGGGTGCACAGACTCTGCATTGGATTTCCATCTTAATATAGAGAAGCCAGATTGTGTGATCCTCTAGACGAGCAAAAGTGGGTAGCCCCAGAAAAATCCTAGGTTGTCAAGCTAATATCACTTATGTAGCACAGACATAAAGATAATAAAAAGTAAGCTATGTTTCATGTGAGATCATTATAGATATGTTTAAAATTTAAAAGGGAAACAAATAGGAAATGAGATGATGTAAAGATAGGCGTAGGCTGCTCTCATGAACTATATCACACAAGTTAGATTGCCTAACACTGTTCTGCTAGTCATTCAAGTTTTCTAGTTGATTTTTAAAAATTCTTTCTGTTTTCTAACTATTGGATAAATCCTATTACTGTGTCCTTAAATGCATTGATACTTTCCTAGCTTTATTGGGACAGCTTTATTCTGCCATTACCAATATACTGCTTAACCCATCCAATAGTTTTTATTTTTCAGTCCTAAAATTTCAATTTTGTATTTTCTGATAGTTTTATTTCATAGTGAGACTTCTCATCAATTTAGCCATTATGGCTGTCTTTTCTTTTAAGTCACTGAGTGTATTTATGATAGCTGCTTTAAAGTACTTGTCTACTAATTCTAACACCTGAGTCATATTGGGATCTGTTCCTACTGATTGCTTTTTTTCTTAACTATACACCACATTTTCTTGTTCTTCACATGCCTGGTGACTTTTTATTTACAGTGGACATTATGGATAACCCATTCTAGAGCCCTTGATTCTGTTATATTTTCAAAGGAAGCTTGATTATTATCCCGACAAGTACATAAATTACTAAGTGACCACGAGGAATGTGTAGAGGTTTGATTTTAACCTTGGGTAATGCAGATCTAGGGTGCCTTAAGTATTTATCAAGTCCATCTAACTTGACAGAAGTCAAACAGCAAAATTTGTTTGTACTGCAGTAAGCGTAGGTGACATATTTATCTAGTTCTCTTGCCTTTCCAGCTATGACTTGGAAGTACTATGAACTGAATGTTGCTGTCCTCCAAAAATTCATATGATGACAATAAGAAACTGCCCATCTACAAGCCAGAAAGAGGACCCTCACCAGTCCCAATCATGCTGGCACCCTAAGCTCTGACTTTGCCACCACCAAAACTAGGAAAAATGACTTTCTGTTGTTTAAGTCACCCAGTCTATGGTGTTGTCATATCAGCCCAGACTGACAAAGGCAGGAATTCCAAACACATAAAGTTCAGGGTCAAGGAGAAATTTGAAGAAAGTTGCTACACATACATTTTAGGACTCCCATCTTTCCTGAATTCTCCCTTCAACTGTCAGACACTCCAACATCCCTAAACTTCCTCTTCTGACATCTCAAGTCAATAAAGCTGGGGCATTCTACCTCTTAGTTTAAGCTGCCAAATGTCACACCGACTGAGGAGTGACTTTGAGGAAATGTAGTAATTTTGTGTCTATGGTTTTCTTCTTTCGAGAGCGGATTCTCTTTTATATTTGCTTGCTTTTGCCACCTCTCAATACCTTTGAAGAGTTCATTTGTATTTTGTACAGTGATTGCAATTGCTTTCTGCAGCAGTATTCATCTAATGCCAACTACTTTGTTATTTCTAGAATGTCTTTACTTATATTTTTAAATAAATTGCCGCCCCCAGTTCATTTACCAGAAAATTAGATTAACTCTTTTAGGGCACTTAGCAGAAAGCATAGAATTGTGAAGCTGGATGTTTGTTTAATAGCATCTTTAGAGGTAGCTATTTACCTATACAGTAACCAGTTGCTAAATTAAGGAGTAGACCTACAATGCATCAGACATGATTTCACTTGTTTATCAATTGCCTTATTAATTACTGAGTGTTCACTGTATGTCAGATGCTATGCCTTTGTAGGTATATACTGGTATTCAAAACAGTCATGGGACAAACATATTTCATCATCTTGTTTCTCTCCATTTATGAAACGTTATTTATCTAACCACTAATTAAATTATAACTTTTATTTTGAAATTAAATGAGTTAATAACCTACATGCACATTATTTTACACTATTAAATTAACTCAGATATTAGCGTTAGGTAAGGGACAGTGGCTCATGTCTGTAATCCCAGTACTTTGGGAGGCTGCTGGGGTTGGATCACATGACACCAGGAGTTGGAGACCAGCCTGACCAACATGATGAATCCCTGTCTCCACTAAAAATACAAAAAAATTAACAAGTTATGGTGGTGCACACATGAAATCCCAGCTACTTGGGCTGCTGAGGCATGAGAATCTCTTGAACTTGGGAGGCAGAGTTTGCAGTGAGCCAAGATCACACCACTGCACTCCAACTTGGGGGACAGGACAAGACCCTGTCTCTAAAAATAAAGAAAAGATATTAGCCTTTTGTTGTATATTTCTTACCACAATATTCAGATACGATCTGCTGTTTGAGAAGTACAATGGTATCAGACATGCCAAAAATATATAAATGATATTAGAGTCAACTGAAGATTTTAATATAGGTGAGAGATTTGTATATGGATTTATTACAAGGCAGTAATTTTCCAGAAAAATAGTAAATGTGCTAGAAAGTTATTTTTCTAGTCATTATGACAATAATTTCACATGTGGCTTTTATTCACTGGAGGTAAGTTATCAAATTCAGAATTGGACTGGAAAATATCTATAATCTAAAACTCATAATAACATGCAACTATATGTAGCATCTGGACATTATTATTGAAAAAATATACATATATACAAATATACATGTATAAAATATACACATATAAAATATACATTATTTTTAATGATTTAAAATGTTTAAAAGACTAATAATATACACAATCCCAAAGCCATTCTACTGTACTATGAGTTTAGAAAATTCTTGTAGTAACTATTTTTCTCTAAAGCGTGCTTCAGCAAAATAATTTCCTTTCAGTGTTTTACAAATACCAAATTCTTCCTACACACAAAGGCAGGACTCACCACTACAATGACCAAATGTCCCACTCAAAAAAAAAAAAAAAAAAAAAAAAGTAGAACATAAAAGTCTTTAATCATTCCCTGATTAAATTATTTAACTCTGTACTACTCTCTTCAATGCATTCTAAGACAGAAGCCTTACAATGGGGTTTCCTGAATGGCCTATTTTACTAGCCAAAAGAAGTAAAAATGGAAGGTATATTTGTCTCCTTGAAAAGGTTATAAAACTATTTTGTAAAAAGTTTCCCTTGGGGGCTTTCTGAAAACAACTGGGTCAATTCCACGTCAAAATACAATGAACAAAACATATAGAAGACCAGACTTTTTGAATCAGCAGCTGGACTACCTGCAGCTTTCCTTAACAAGTGGGCCAATTCCACCTGGAAACAGAATGAACACGAGATATAAAAGGATCAAAATTGTTTGAACCAGCAGCTGTTCTACCCGCAGCAGTTAATCTTTCCTGGCAATCTGTTAGAGACATACATTCCTCAGGCTAACAGGACTAAGAACCTTTTTGCTGACTGCTGTGCCTCTGGGACGTGCTCAGTAACAGTTGCTTCCACAAGTGTGTGGAATGTGTCAGCTATACATTTAACAGGGAGAAATAGCAACTTCTATTTCAATTTGCATGTAAGAAAGTGAATATTGATGGTCGGGCTTACTAAATAAATACAAATCAATTTATTACTTAATTCTAGTTTCACCAACAATATACTGGAGATGTTTCAAAGTGTGCTAACAATGATAGTAATATAAAGCCTGTATTTAGAATAGTACAATGTCACAGTATAATCTATCAGTTCATTTAAAAATCAAACACTATATATCAAATGACAAGTGAGTAAGCTCATTATGTGAGCCAAAGATCTACATGACTTGCAGACATTAACTCACTTAATCAACCTTTTGAAGGAGTAGGAACCATAGAACAAGCAATCCAAGACACTGAGAAATTAAGAAACTTATCCATGGCTACACATTTCACAAGCAGCCAAACTGGGATTCCAACACATGCTGTCTGGGCATAGCGGCTATGTTCCTGATTAAAAAATAATTATATATATATAATTATACACACACACATACACATTAGACAAATGAATAAACACTGGAAATATTTTCTTCAAAGAAATATAAAAAAATATGCATGAATGCTTTGAATTTTAAGTTGTTTAAAAAGTATAATTCAAATCTCTATATATTGTCTACGGTTATTGAATTCATTGTGTGCTATTTTGTGCCAAATATAAAATATATTTATAGTATATTTAAAATATTAATGCTATGTAATATTTCTCTAACTATATTAACCACTTAAGAAATTTTCTTATAATTAAGGTGTAATATGAAATTTAACAATTTTATTATTATTGCTTTATGCTTTTCAGTTTCAAACTGTTAAGTGTACATAATATGTATGGCTAATTTAGTGATAGTCTAAATTGTTCAATTTGTGACATATAATTTTTAATCAACTTTACAGCCTGGTTCTAAATAGTATTTTGGATGGAAATATATGAGAATATATATTTTTAACCTTAAGAGACCAAGTAACTTACACAATGAAATCCAGATATTAATTTCTTGTTCAATTATACTTAAGATTTTTAATGGAATATTAACATGATTGCAGGAGTTTAAGAAGATATATACTGGCTTCAGAGAAAGGTAGACCCATTCTGACCAAAGTACTTTAATTTTGAACAGACTTCATAAAATTTTATATTTCCTATTTCTCATTTTTATGTAAATGAGACAATTATAAATAAATAATTGGTAATATCTGTACAAATCATAAGAATACTCAAACCACAGGAAAACCTGTTGTCTGCTGGACAATTTTTCATTGGGTTGCTTTTAACGAGTGATCATTTTATCTAGTTGGAGTTTGCCTATTACTGTACAATTCAGAGATCTCAGCCTCTGAAAGTATATAAAGCTAAGCTCAAACTCAAGCTTTAGCAGAGATTAACTGTACAGACCAGGACATGTAACAAATGCTCTTTCCTACTTGGATTATGAAGATAATAACAAAATTCATCTCATATAATTACTATGAGTGCATTTTAAAAGTGATAATACATAATATGTATTTATATCAGAGACAAATACAGTATACTCACCCCAAATACAATATACTTATCCCACTGAATACAATATACTCAGTCCGCTGGGATGACCAGCCATCTTACTTTTCCCAAGGCTGTCCTTGTTTTACTAGTAAAATTCCTGAGTACCAGATAACCAAGACAGCTGGCTACCTTACATCACTCACACAGCATGTATATACATATGTATTTTTTCATATGTTTGGGAATATGATTCAAATGTAAAAACCAAAAAAAAAAAAATGAAGAGGAAAACTTTGGATAAATGAATACATAAAATGATAGACCAATTACAATATCGAATGACTTACTTATCCAAGATGTAACTTTCCAATAATTTCAACAGATAATAATATTAAGAGCCAGGAACAAATAATGTTTCTTATAAAAACAGAAGAGATGCTTCAAATTCTATGAATACAGGCCATGGGATTTACTCATATCAGAAGCAACCTGCCTCAAACTCTACTATTGTTCCCCAAACAATTCTATCAAGGCTTGTTATTGGCTTTTCACACTCATAGGAGAATAGAAGCAAGAGTATGGCATGTTGTCGACATTCACCCTCAGAAATGACTTTTTGGATCTATATAATGACAGTAATTTTTAAAGAGTAGTATAAAAAGTTTGAGCTTTCCATAAAAATTATGAAAATTAAAGATGTAACTGGAGGTGAATTCCACTGATACAGTTTAAATCATGAGCTGGTGGCAAGGAATATAGAAACATGAGCTAATCTGAGCTAATAAAGTACCATTCATTGAAGGGAAAAAGAGAGAACAGACAAGGTGACATATCTTGCCTTAGAGCACAGCATAAGCAAATGCACAAGGTTGACAACATGCAGAATTAAGTTAACCTTCTCTTTAATATTATTAAAAAAGTATTTTATTATTTCTTATTACTGAGTGCCTCCTATATTCATTTCCAAATAAGATCACATTGTGAGGAATTAGACGTTAGAATTCAATATCTTATTTGGGGGAAACAAAATTGAACTCAGAACAAAATGAATGTGGGGCAGGAGTGGAAGGTCAGTTGGGAAATTATTGCTATAGTTCAGAGTCTAAGTGAGTGTTTTGTTCCAAGACTTTAGCAGTGAAGATTGGAAGAAGGTATAGTGGCAGAGAATGGACCAGGTGCAGTTATGAATTAAATGTGGAGGATGAGCAAAGAAAGATTCAATTTTAATCTGTGTACTTTTGATGTTAACAATGAAGGAAATGAATGGTGGCATTAACTTAAATGGGAAATATTGACAAAACAACGAAGAACAAATTTTATAAAATGAAGTGTGTGTGTGTGTGTGTGTGCATGCCCACGTGTGAATATGTGTGTGTGTGTGTAATGTGTTATGTTGGATATACATATCAGATCCTCAAGTGGAAGTATATAGAAGGTAGTTGACATGCCAGGCTAAAGTTCAGTGGAGAATTATATAAATGGGTGTTTCAGTTCTACATATTGATGGTATCTGTAATCATGGAACTGGATGAGAAACCACAAGAAAGAAGCCCAGGACTGAGCGGTATGCTCCTTAACAATTTAAAAAGAGTGCTTAGACAGAACAATTTCTGAGACATGTTATGAAAAATGGAGTTCTTCAGCAATACAGCTGCTAAAAAGAGATAAAGAGATAAAATCTGAATAGAATGGTGATGCTGGTTTCTATGAAATGATGTTGTGTGTATGTATGTGTGCACACGTGTAAATGTGTGTCGAGAGAGTTTATCTTGAGGATTCTTTCCAATATTAAGGTCCTTTTCTACAGAGACATGAATATACACTTGGTATTCAATGCTAGCTATAAACAAAAGTCTATGCAAATGGCTATTTGTCTCTGTTGGTAATTGGGGTGGCAGGGGCTAAACAAAACTCTCCTGTAATAATCCATTCACTTCCTTTATTGGAAGGTGGTGGATATTGGGGTAAAATCATATGACATAGTCTACTATCCGTATAGCATACACTAATAACTGTCCTTCCCGGTAGTTAACTAAATAACTAACTACTGTCAGCAGTAGTTCCTAGTAGTAGGCTAACGGTATTTGCTAGGAAGAAATTTTCATCCGCAGAGGATGCATTTGCTCTTGGTAAATAAACTCAGAACAATGGATTTATGGAAAATGCTATACACACTGGTGTATAATGTAGAATAGTTTCATAAATTACATGCTCCAAGCTGTGTCAGGTAATATTCCACATTCTTCACTTGGAAACTCACCTATGTACTCTCTGGGTCAGAGAGTCACCTATGCCCTCTTTGAGTCAGAGAGTAGACAACTAATATAGCAAAAGAAACACCTGAGCAACCACTCTTGTATGTCTGTCTTATGCCTGTGTTCATTGTGCTTCTTGACAGCTTGAATGTTTGAAATTGTTAGCAAAGCTTGCTACAGGATAAGAGTTCTGATTAGTGTGAACCTGATCTGACAAATGTGACATTTTGATTAGGTAAGTAATTACTCTCATGCCAATCCTCTTCTACCCTTCTACAAGAAGGCTCCCTTAGGGCATTTCTTCTCGAAGGCTCTTGGGTAGAAATATTGGAGATCCTGACATCACCGCACCCTCTAACAGTTATGGCTACCGATGCTTTGGGCCAGAAAAACAAGGGTTATCAAATAATGAGTTTGGATTTTTGAGATCATGACCCTTGAAGCAAAGTTTCAACTCTATTTCCACACTACTCTGTATTATTTATTAGTGTAGATGATCTGCAATATATATTGAAAGAAATCCAGGTAGAAATCAATAAAATTGTAAAACTGTCAGTGTTTAAAAAGTAAAACTTCAGAGGCCAGGCATGGTGGCTCATGCCTGTAAATCCTAGCACTTGGGAAGCTGAGTTAGGAAGAACACTTGAGCCCAGGAGTTTAAGACCAGTCTGGGCAACATAGCAAGATTCTGTCTCTCCAAAAAGTTAAATTAAATTAAAATTTAAAAAAATGAAACTTCAGTTATTGGAAAAATTTTAATGTTTTATAGTATATAATCCCTGGAGTTCCAAGAAGATTTTATTGTCTATACATTAGAGACAGATTCTAAGAGGGAACACTCTATATCAGTTATATGAACATTATTATCTAAAATATTCAATATATAATGTTGATATTTTCAAATCACAAGCATTAATTTAAACCAATGTATTTATTTATTTCAAAAACCCTTCCTCCTTTTTATCTTCTTTGACCTTAATATCCCTCATTTCCATTTCAACCACCAAGGCTATCTGGAAAAGATGGCCTCAACAGAACATGAAAGAACAAAAGTTTCAATTATTACATTCTGAATACAGAAAAAAAATAACCTCACCAATAACTCAAGCTATGATTTTAAGCACTAAGTCAACAACAACAACAACAAAAGTAGTCACTTTAGAGTTTTCAAAATCACACAGCATTTCACCTCTGCAATTCTACTCCATGGGGTGAAACAAGATTAGGGGTCTGTATTTGGTCACCTATTGACATCTGCAGAAGTCCGACATATGTTGAAACTGCATGATTCCTGGCTTTTTCCTTCCCTCTGCTGACATTCCACAAAAATCTCAACTCTCTTGGTACAGTCCAAATCAGTCATTGCCTTTGTAGCCTCTTATCACTGCAGAAAGACTTCTGAGTGCTTGCCTCTGACTTGACAAATTCATGTGCCCTCTCCAAGGCCATTGGGCCAGCTGCTTCTCTTACCATTGATTCCACAGGAAAGGCAGCAAGGTTCTCTCTGCATGTCACTACCCCCTACCAAAGCCAATTTTCTTGTACTATTGCTACAGCATGTTAGCTAAGGATGCTTCTGCTGAGCTCGTCTCTACCAGGATCCTGTGAAGGAATTAGAATAGACATCACCTCTACACTCTTATGCCATTATAATATGCACTGTATTATATTCTGCACCTCAAAGCTCAGATCAAAGTGCCCTCCCAGGGCTTTCCAACAATATTAGATTCTGTTTTCCTGTTCTCTTAGGTCACTTCCAGCCCAGTCATGAAATCCTTACTAAGTCTAGAGTAGAAAATCTGGCCCATTAGTCAGCAAACATTCTTTCCATATTTAGTGTTTGTTTTTAAATAACTTTAGATCTTAGATTGTAACTCCCATACTCTAGAAAAAAAAAAAAAAAATCCTTTCTTGCAAACAACAGTGATTTTTTTGAAAGACTATTTTGGAAATCAAACATTGATCATTGGTCCCTTTATGCTTTGGCATTCTGTTAAGACCACATTGCACAGATAGCCCTAAATGCTTGAAATTGCATATGAGAGGATGGTAAGGATTAAAGGAGGAAGAAATATTGGAATGATTAAATACATTCACGTAAACCAAGCAAATTCTTTGTTACAGGACTGATTCTGAGAAGATAACAACAGTAACCAAATTTTTGGTCTTTTCAACTCCCTACCTAAAAGAAGTAGAACAAATAAACTGCAAATGAAAAACTCATGGACAACCCCTGAAACTAACCCAGTTGATAAGGCAACTTCATGAACTCAAATACAACACACAATAAATGCCTGCATGGTGTCAGCATATGTTCAGGATAAAGCAAAAGGTAATAATTATCTGACAGACCTGAGAAAGAGGAGGTTCAAAATGATTTAGAGATAATCCTTGGAAATCATGTTGAGACAACTTCAAAACAGGAGCTGAAATCGGTAGGGATTTTGCTCAATTGATAGAAGGGAGATTACAATAAGTTCCTGTAGGATCTGTATGGAGCCAGCATAGTCACTTATGAACACTTGAAACTCATCATTCAGAACTCCTTTCCAGGATAGCTCCCCGTAATGAGGAGAGGATGCTAAGAGTGGAATCAAAATTTAATAGGAAAATGATAATAGATAGTGAACATCCACATAAAAGTGGGAGAAGTAAAAGAACCAGGAAATATTAAAAATCAAATCACCATGCATTTGGTCACTCACTACACACAAACCAGAAGAGGCAGTCTACAAAGATAGAAAAGGTAACCTGAACCACATAATCTTCTAAAAGCTTAAGAAAACCAAATTGATCAATAGAAAAGTATGAAAATTGTTAAGTTGAATTATGTCCACATACATGTCATATGTTGAAGTCCTAACCGCCAGAATGTGACCTTACTTGGAGATAGGATTTTTACGAGTTAATCGGTGATGAAAGGTAAGTCATTAGGTGAGCCCTAATTCAGTATTACCGGTTTCCTAATAAAAAGAGGAATTTGAAGATAGATACACAGATAGGAAAAAATAGCATGTGAAGATTTTGAATTATTATACCACAAGCAAAGGAATTATCAGAATCTAGGAGAGAAGCCTGGAAATGTTCTTCCCCTCACAGACCTCAGAAAGAACAAACCCTACCATCCCCTTGATTTCAAATTTATAAACTTATGAACTGTGAGGCAACAGGCCTCTGTTATTTAAAGCACCTAGTCTATGGTATTTGTATTAGTCACCCTAGCAAACTAATACAGAGATCAAATTCTATGTAAAGTTAACATTAGGGAAAACAAAACACACAAACCAAAAGGGCAGAATAACATCCCTACAATGAAAACATATCCATTGAATAAATGAAAAACATATTCATAAAACAAATGAAAACTATATGTTTTGAAATGAGCTAATAATGTAAGAAAATTATGACATAAAATAATCAGATGAAACAAAATTTAAAAGACTCAGGTATAAGATGCCAAATCTTAAAAGAAATAAATTACAAAAAAGAAAAATGATGCAAATAAAAAATGAACAAAAGATTAAAAATTTGATAAATTGATAAATTGTTAAATATCAAAGACAAGTAAAGACTATTCAAAATAGAGAAAGATGAAATACCTGAACAAAAGAGCACAAAAATACAAAAATATATTCAAAAAAGTTTTTGAAATACAAAAAGACATTTCCAGTAAAATTATTGAAATCTTAAGAAAAAACATTATTTGGCCATCTAGGTTAGAAAAGTAGAAAGTGTTGTGTACTAGAAAACTTGACTATCGAGGGGGCGGAGCAAGATGGCCGAATAGGAACAGCTCCAGTCTCCAACTCCCAGCACGAGCGACACAGAAGACCGGTGATTTCTGCATTTTCAACTGAGGTACTGGGGTCATCTCACTAGGGAGTGCCAGACAATCGGTGCTGGTCAGCTGCTGCAGCCTGACCAGCGAGAGCTGAAGCAGGGCGAGGCATTGCCTCACCTGGAAGTGCAAGGGGGAAGGGAATCCCTTTTCCTAGCCAGGGGAACTGAGACACACAACACCTGGAAAATTGGGTAACTCCCACCCCAATACTGTGCTTTAAGCAAACAGGCACACCAGGAGAATATATCCCACACCTGGCAGGGAGGGTCCCACGACCACAGAGCCTCCCTCACTGCTAACACAGCAGTCTGCGGCGATCTATCCGCAGGGCAGCAACGAAGCTGGGGGAGGGGCGCCCTCCATTGCTGAGGTTTAAGTAGGTAAACAAAGCCGCTGGGAAGCTCGAACTGGGTGGAGCTCACAGCAGCTCAAGGAAGCCTGCCTGTCTCTGTAGTCTCCACCTCTGGGGACAGCGCACAGCTGAGGACCAACAGGGGAAGCAGCGGGGGCCAGTGCAGACGCGAACGACTCTGTCTGACAGCTTTGGGGAGAGCCGTGGATCTCCCAACGTGGAGGTTGAGATCTGAGAACGGACAGATGGCCTGCTCAGGTGGGTCCCTGACCCCTGAGTAGCCTAGCTGGGAGACATCCCCAACTAGGGGCAGTCTGACACCCCACACCTCACAGGGTGGAGTACACCCCTGAGAGGAAACTTCCAAAGGAAGAATCAGACAGGTACACTCGCTGTTCAGCAATATTCTATCTTCGGCAACCTCTGCTGCTGATACCCAGGCAAACAAGGTCTGGAGTGGACCTCAAGCAATCTCCAACAGACCAACAGACAGTCCTTCTGACTGTCAGAAGGAAAACTATCAAACAGGAAGGACACCTATACCAAAACCCCATCAGTACGTCACCATCATCAAAGACCAGAGACAGATAAAACCACAAAGATGGGGAAGAAGCAGGGCAGAAAAGCTGGAAATTCAAAAAATAAGAGCGCATCTCCCCCTGCAAAGGAGCGCAGCCCATCGCCAGCAATGGATCAAAGCTGGTCAGAGAATGACTTTGACGAGATGAGAGAAGAAGGCGTCAGTCCAACAAACTTCTCAGAGCTAAAGGAGAAATTACGTACCCAGCACAAAGAAACTAAAAATCTTGACAAAAGACTGGAAGAATTGACAGCTAGACTAATTAATGCAGAGAAGGTCATAAACGAAATGACAGAGATGAAAACCATGACACGAGAAATACATGACAAATGCACAAGCTTCAGTAACCGACTCGATCAACTGGAAAAAAGAGTATCAGCGATTGATGATCAAATGAATGAAATGAAGCTAGAAGAGAAACCAAAAGAAAAAAGAAGAAAAAGAAATGAACAAAGCCTGCAAGAAGTATGGGATTATGTAAAAAGACCAAATCTACATCTGATTGGGGTGCCTGAAAGTGAGGGGGAAAATGGAACCAAGTTGGAAAACACTCTTCAGGATATCATCCAGGAGAACTTCCCCAACCTAGTAGGGCAGGCCAACATTCAAATTCAGGAAATACAGAGAACGCCACAAAGATACTCCTCCAGAAGAGCAACTCCAAGACACATAATTGCCAGATTCACCAAAGTTGAAATGAAGGAAAAAATCTTAAGGGCAGCCAGACAGAAAGGTCGGGTTACCCACAAAGGGAAGCCCATCAGACTAACAGCAGATCTCTCGACAGAAACTCTACAAGCCAGAAGAGAGTGGGGGCCAATATTCAATGTTCTTAAAGAAAAGAATTTTAAACCCAGAATTTCATATCCAGCCAAACTAAGTTTCATAAGTGAAGGAGAAATAAAATCCTTTACAGATAAGCAAATGCTTAGAGATTTTGTCACCACCAGGCCTGCCTTACAAGAGACCCTGAAGGAAGCCCTAAACATGGAAAGGAACAACCAGTACCAGCCATTGCAAAAACATGCCAAAATGTAAAGACCATCGAGGCTAGGAAGAAACTGCATCAACTAACGAGCAAAATAACCAGTTAATATCATAATGACAGGATCAAGTTCACACATAACAATATTAACCTTAAATGTAAATGGACTAAATGCTCCAAATAAAAGACACAGACTGGCAAACTGGATAAAGAGTCAAGACCCATCAGTCTGCTGTATTCAGGAGACCCATCTCACATGCAGAGACATACATAGGCTCAAAATAAAGGGATGGAGGAAGATCTACCAAGCAAATGGAGAACAAAAAAAAGCAGGGGTTGCAATCCTAGTCTCTGATAAAACAGACTTTAAACCAGCAAAGATCAAAAGAGACAAAGAAGGCCATTACATAATGGTAAAGTGATCAATTCAACAGGAAGAGCTAACCCTCCTAAATATATATGCACCCAATACAGGAGCACCCAGATTCATAAAGCAAGTCCTTAGAGACTTACAAAGAGACTTAGACTCCCATACAATAATAATGGGAGACTTCAACACTCCACTGTCAACATTAGACAGATCAACGAGACAGAAAGTTAACAAGGATATCCAGGAATTGATCTCATCTCTGCACCAAGCAGACCTAATAGACATCTATAGAACTCTCCACCCCAAATCAACAGAATATACATTCTTCTCAGCACCACATCGCACTTATTCCAAAATTGACCACATAATTGGAAGTAAAGCACTCCTCAGCAAATGTAAAAGAACAGAAATTATAACAAACTGTCTCTCAGACCACAGTGCAATCAAACTAGAACTCAGGACTAAGAAACTCAATCAAAACCACTCAACTACGTGGAAACTGAACAACCTGCTCCTGAATGACTACTGGGTACATAACGAAATGAAAGCAGAAATAAAGATGTTCTTTGAAACCAATGAGAACAAAGATACAACATACCAGAATCTCTGGGACACATTTAAAGCAGTGTGTAGAGGGAAATTTATAGCACTAAATGCCCACAAGAGAAAGCAGAAAAGATCTAAAACTGACATTCTAACATCACAATTAAAAGAACTAGAGAGACAAGAGCAAACACATTCAAAAGCTAGCAGAAGGCAAGAAATAACTAAGATCAGAGCAGAACTGAGGAGATAGAGACACAAAAAACCCTCCAAAAAATCAATGAATCCAGGAGTTGGTTTTTTGAAAAGATCAACAAAATTGACAGACCGCTAGCAAGACTAATAAAGAAGAAAAGAGAGAGGAATCAAATAGATGCAATAAAAATGATAAAGGGTATATCACCACTGACCCCACAGAAATACAAACTACCATCAGAGAATACTATCAACGCCTCTACGCAAATCAACTAGAAAATCTAGAAGAAATGGATAATTTCCTGGACACTTACACTCTCCCAAGACTAAACCACGAAGAAGTTGAATCCCTGAATAGACCAATAGCAGGCTCTGAAATTGAGGCAACAATTAATAGCCTACCCACCAAAAAAAGTCCAGGACCAGATGGATTCACAGCTGAATTCTACCAGAGGTACAAGGAGGAGCTGGTACCATTCCTTCTGAAACTATTCCAATCAATAGAAAAAGAGGGAATCCTCCCGAACTCATTTTATGAGGCCAACATCATCCTGATACCAAAGCCTGGCAGAGACACAACAAAAAAAGAGAATTTTAGACCAATACCCCTGATGAACATCGATGCAAAAATTCTCAATAAAATACTGGCAAACCGGATTCAGCAGCACATCAAAAAGCTTATCCAACATGATCAAGTGAGCTTCATCCCTGGGATGCAAGGCTGGTTCAACATTCGCAAATTAATAAACGTAATCCAGCATATAAACAGAACCAAAGACAAGAACCACATGATTATCTCAATAGATGCAGAAAAGACTTTTGACAAAATTCAACAGCCCTTCATGCTAAAAACGCTCAATAAATTCGGTATTGATGGAACGTACCTCAAAATAATAAGAGCTATTTCTGACAAACCCACAGCTAATATCATTCTGAATGGGCAAAAACTGGAAAAATTCCCTTTGAAAACTGGCACAAGGGATGCCCTCTCTCACCACTCCTATTCAACATAGTGTTGGAAGTTCTGTCTAGGGCAATCAGGCAAGAGAAAGAAATCAAGGGTATCCAGTTAGGAAAAGAAGAAGTCAAAAGAAAAGAAGAAGTCAAATTGTCCCTGTTTGCAGATGACATGATTGTATATTTAGAAAACCCCATTGTCTCAGCCCAAAATCTCCTTAAGCTGATAAGCAACTTCAGCAAAGTCTCAGGATACAAAATTAATGTGCAAAAATCACAAGCATTCTTATACACCAGTAACAGACAAGCAGAGAGCCAAATCAGGAATGAACTTCCATTCACAATTGCTTCAAAGAGAATAAAATACCTAGGAATCCAGCTTACAAGGGATGTAAAGGACCTCTTCAAGGAGAACTACAAACCACTGCTCAGTGAAATGAAAGAGGACACAAACAAATGGAAGAACATACCATGCTCATGGATAGGAAGAATCAATACCATGAAAATGGCCATACTGCCCAAGGTTATTTATAGATTCAATGCCATCCCCATCAAGCTACCAATGAGTTTCTTCACAGAATTGGAAAAAAACTGCTTTAAAGTTCTTATGGAACCAAAAAAGAGCCCGCATTGCCAAGACAATCCTAAGTCAAAAGGACAAAGCTGGAGGCGTCACACTACCTGACTTCAAACTATACTACAAGGCTACAGTAACCAAAACAGCAGGGTACTGGTACCAAAACAGAGATATAGACCAATGGAACAGAACAGAGTCCTCAGAAATAATACCACACATCTACAACCATCTGATCTTTGACAAACCTGAGAGAAACAAGAAATGGGGAAAGGATTCCCTATTCAATAAATGGTGCTGGGAAAATTGGCTAGCCATAAGTAGAAAGCTGAAACTGGATCCTTTCCTTACCCCTTATACGAAGATTAATTCAAGATGGATTAGAGACTTAAATGTTAGACCTAATACCGTAAAAACCCTAGAAGAAAATCTAGGTAGTACCATTCAGGACATAGGCATGGGCAAGGACTTCATGTCTAAAACACCAAAAGCAACGGCAGCAAAAGCCAAAATTGACAAATGGGATCTAATTAAACTAAAGAGCTTCTTCACAGCAAAAGAAACTACCATCAGAGTGAACAGGCAACCTACAGAATGGGAGAAAATTTTTGCAACCTACTCATCTGACAAAGGGCTAATATGCAGAATCTACAAAGAACTCAAACAAATATACAAGAAAAAAACAAACAACCCCATCAAAAAGTGGGCAAAGGATATGAACAGACATTTCTCAAAAGAAGACATGCATAATGCCAACAGACACATGAAAAAATGCTCATCACCACTCGCCATCAGAGAAATGCAAATCAAAACCACAATGAGATACCATCTCACACCAGTTAGAATGGCAATCATTAAGAAGTCAGGAAACAACAGGTGTTGGAGAGGATGTGGAGAAATAGGAACACTTTTACACTGTTGGTGGGATTGTAAACTAGTTCAACCATTATGGAAAACAGTATGGCAATTCCTCAAGGATCTAGAACTAGATGTACCATATGACCCAGCCATCCCACTACTGGGTATATACCCAAAGGATTATAAATTATTCTACTACAAAGACACATGCACACGTATGTTTATTGCGGCACTATTCACAATAGCAAAGACTTGGAATCAACCCCAATGTCCATCTGTGACAGACTGGATTAAGAAAATGTGGCACATATACACCATGGAATACTATGCAGCCATAAAAAAGGATGAGTTTGCGTCCTTTGTAGGGACATGGATGCAGCTGGAAACCATCATTCTTAGCAAACTATCACAAGAACAGAAAACCAAACACCGCATGTTCTCACTCATAGGTGGGAACTGAACAATGAGATCACTTGGATTTGGGAAGGGGAACATCACACACTGGGGCCTATCATGGGGAGGGGGGAGGAGGGAGGGATTGCACTGGGGAGTTATACATGATATAAATGATGAATTGATGGGTGCTGACGAGTTGATGGGTGCAGCACACCAACATGGCATAAGTATACATATGTAACAAACCTGCATGTTATGCACATGTACCCTAGAACTTAAAGTATAATAAAAAATAAAAATAAAAAAATAAAATAAAATAAAAAAAAAGGAATTGTAACTTCTGATCACCTCAAAAAAAAAAAAAAAAAGAAAAGAAAACTTGACTTATCATCAGACTCTTCAAATGCAACACTTTATGCTAAGAAGGAAATGTAGTAACATTTTAATATAACTCAAGGGGAAAAATGTGAGCCAAGGATTTTATATCCAAAAATGCTGACTTTCAAGCATAGAGGACACTATGAATTCAGAGATTATGTCAATGACCCCTTCTTGGGGACTTTCCTAGAGAATGAGATTCAAACAACCAAAATATATCAAAATATATTTAATAAAACAATGGTGCTGAATATTAAAATTTTGAACATTTGTACAATTAAGACTAAATTAAGGTTTTTTTTTTTTTTTTAAGCAAGCTACAAACTCAGATGGTAGATACACCAACTCTGTAAGGATTACCAGGGGAATGCAGAGATCAAATACTAAATTTTCTTACTTGTTCTCAGTGATTATATCGAGACTAGTAGCATTTGTAATGCTATTCTAAGATGCCTGTGTGCATAATGTGGGATAAATTTAATAAGTATTAAGCAAATAAATTTAATAAATGTTAAATTATTCAATGTATATTAATATTTATTTTAAAATTAATGTTTAATATTTATTAGTTTATCATTACATTTTAAAATATAAGAAAATAGTTTAATTCACTCATCTATCATGTCCTTAGAATGATAACTTTAGAGTGGAAAAATACATAGAGATTTAATACAAAAGGTTTAATGTAAAAACCTCGGGCCGGGTGCGGTGGCTCCACCTGTAATCCCAGCACTCTGGGAGGCCGATGGGGGTGGATCACAAGGTCAGGAGATCAAGATAATCCTGGCTAACACAGTGAAACCCTGTCTCTACTAAAAATACAAAAAATTAGCTGGGCGTGGTGGTGGGTGTCTGTAGTCCCAGCAACTCAGGAGGCTGAGGCAGAAGAATGGCGTGAACCCGGGAGGCAGAGATTGCAATTAGCTGAGATCACGCCACTGCACTCCAGCCTGGGTGAAAGACCAAGATTCTGTCTCAAAAAAAAAAAAAAAAAAAAAAAAAAAAAAAAAAAAAAAAAAAAACTAGCCATCAATATAAATTGGAAGTTATTAATATAAATTATTGAGGAGGCCTGGAAACAATGACTGACTTGTAAGCCATGAGAATTTCTAGTGGTTGATTGTAGCTTGATGTACCACTATGTGGGACAAATGAGGAACTTCTAAGGTGGGTAGCAAAGTCGTATTTCTTTATCTAGATAAAAATGATTTATAAGGGGGTTAGCCTTATAATAACTCATTAAGCTCAACATTTGTTTAGTATGGCTTGCCCATATATGTGCTTTGTTTTACAACAAAAACTATGAACAAGATAATATTGGGCTACATGAATTTGATGGTCAAACTCTGTAACTATAATTTTTACTTAATTTTATTGGACAGGTTATCTCCAATATTGCCACAACGCTGTTCAGATCTCTTTTAGTTAGAAATAACAAACTGAAGAGGTAATTGTGGATAAAGTAGAAAGTAGAGAGGTTAAGAAACAGAACACAGGTAGAATATACCATGGCTGAGTGCATTCACATTAGGGAGTAGAAGCCCACTGTATGAGCCAGCAAGCTGACCAACCTAGGTAATATTCTCTGACAACTTATTTGGGATAGGGATAATGAAGAAACATTCTATTTTCTCAGCTATTTAAAGCTATTAGAAGCTATCAAAAATGTTCTATCTAAATTAACTAAGACACTAATATATCTCTAGCACCACAACTAGTTTGAGAGATGGGAGTAGACACATAGAGCTTCCAGAGAGCAATTTAATTAAACATATACAGAACACTACGCTATCTTGTACTGTGAGTAACTGTCACTAACACATCTTAACAAGCTTCCCCAAATAGGAAGACATCTGTTCATCTTCTCTTTTACTTAGTAAGGTAACTAATGAGTCTAACTCTCTTTAGGATCCTAGAAAGTTTCTGTCTTCTCCATATCCAGATTTCTTGAGCATGTAACTCACCCATTCTTTTTCCCCCACTTAGTGGTATCACAGAAAACTTGTTCTAACCCTTTCTTCTTCTTCAGGATAAAAGACAAAAGGGAGGAGGGCAAGTGAGGAATCTCATATAGCCACAGCAAAACTGAATGAATTCAATGAATTCATTCAAAATGAGTGAATTTGACCAAGTGCGGTGGCTCACACCTGTAATCCCAGCCCTTTAGGAGGCTGAGGCAGAGGGATCACTTGAGGTTAGGAGTTTGAGACCAGCCTGGCCGACACAGTGAAACCCCATCTCTACTGAAACACAAAAAAATAGCCGGGTATCGTGGCGCATCGCTGTAATCCCAGCTATGGCGCAGGCCAAGGCACGAGAATCACTTGAACCCAGGAGATGGAGGTTGCAGTGAGCCGAGATCGCGCCCCTGCATTGCAGCCACTCCATCCTGGGCAACAGAGCAAGGCTCAGTCTGAAAGAAAAATAAAAAAAAATTGAATAAATTTAAGCTTAAATGAATGAATGACTGGATAATGAATGAATGACTGGATATGTGGATGAATAAAAATCATACTTGGGAAGATGTGTTATTTATGATAGTTTAATCATAAAATGGGTGCTGAAGCACTAGAAACTGGTCTAAATATTTTAATGTTATTATTTCATTTAATATACATGACTATGTTTCTGTTTCTTTGGATATAAAAAAAAAGGTGGCACAGAGATGTTATGTAGTTTTCGCAAGATCACCTAGTTTGTGAAGAAAATCTTGGATTTAAAGTCAGGTTGCCTGGCTTAACACTCTCCCCATACTGTACACTGGCTCCTGAGTCAGGTATTCTCTCTGTAACTTTACTCTTCCCACTACCCCAAAAAATATGCACCCTATGTATTGTTTATTATTCTGTTGTTGTTGTTACTGTGTTTCTTCAACTTTTACTCTTTGATAATAATTAAGTAGGAATCTTCTTTTTCAGTGTATAGAGACTTCAGTGGAGTTAGTTACTTTTATCTTTCTGGTATTTTTCTCACCTCTTTGATAAGTCAGTTTGGGAAGAATGACCAGGGGTATCCTAAGCTCTGACATGCTTCCCTACAGAAAGCATGTGCTCCCCATGACAAGCCTCTATCTGGTCAATTATACAGTGGCAGGTGGCTTCCTCCATGGGCACAGGGTGAGCTGCAATATTGTGCAAAATAAATAAATAATAAATAAATAAATGCCCTGAACACACTAAAGACTAGTTCAAAGGCAAAAACTTTTGGGAGACATAGCCGACATTTTGTGGAGCAAATTCTTAAAAGTGGTGTGTAGAATTTTGTATTCAATCATCGAACTGCTATAACCAAGGCAAAAAAAAGAAAGAAAAAAAAAAAAGAATCTTGGAGCCTCAGGGCACTTGGTACTTTAACATCAGCAGGTCATGTCAGTTTCTGGGAACTTTGTCAAAGGTGACTTTTTTTTTTTTTTTTTTTTTTTTTAAGGGAATGGATTGCAGGTGTAGGCGTAAACAGCATCAAGCAAATGATGTTTGAGCTGCCCCAGGATTAAATAAAACTGAGACTGAAACCAAAAGGTAGGGACTTCTTTGGTCTCAACAGACGTGGAAAAGACATGGATATGCAAACATAAGCAAACAAGTGCTGTAGGCTTGCTGGAGTTAGCAATCAAAAATACAAGATGTTCACTTAAATTTGAATTTTAAATAAGCAATGAATAATTTTTAAGGATATATGAGTCCGTAATACTGGCAACCTCAAAGTCCAGACTCCGTAGCTTCAGAGACTTCCGCAAAGATGAAGGCTTTAGCCAGTGCAAAAGGACTTTAAGACTCCAGACGTTTTATCTTGAACTTAAAGCACCCATTTGCTCAGCAAATATGAGCACCTGGCAGCAGATTTGAATAGATTCATAGAAGTATTAGTAAACAGATTAATCAGAGGCAAAGGTTTTACAGTAAGTAGAAGAGAGGCATCTCATTTAGAAGCCTTTGAGACATTATTGAATTATATTTTCTGAATTAAACTGTGAGGAGTTGATCTATCTGCCCTGCAAAGCCCTACAGAGGATCACTTAGGATATAGCACCTCCAGACACTCTATGTTAAATTCAATTAGCATTCTGGTCCAAACAGGCAACTGCAGGAGAGCTTACCGAGCTTGAATTCCTGTGACTGGAACACATGCTCAAGAGCCACTCAGTGCCACAAGGACCAAGTCTGGCTTTGGAGGGATTAATTGCATAAGAAGAAAATCCTCTCTAAGGAGGCAAGTTTCTCAAGCCTAGATGACAAGATTTAGTAGAAACCCTACAACACAAGACCCTAGAATGCCTTTTATAGTGAAAAAGAAAGAAGCCTCCTTTTTTTTTTTCTCCTTCACGTTTTAGGCCTACACACAATTCATTATTGGTAGGGGAAGACAGAGATTATTGAAAATAATGAGTACAAAAGAAAACTACTAGGAGTACAGTCACTACAATCTTCTGAACTTTGTGACAAATGTCTCAATTTTTACACTGAGAGTAGTCATGTAGATTTTTTACCCACTAAAGATGTATAGATCCCAAATAAGTTTAGGTTTGCTGGTCATAAATTTCAGGCAACTAGTGAAGGCCAACTAGCATTCTAATAAGGTAAAAAAAAAAAAAAAAAAAAAAAAAAAAAAAAAAGGAAGAAAGAAAGAAAGGTTTCCTCCATTTTTTTCTCCTTAATTTAGGTTACCACTGATTTTGTACCATGGGGTTTGTGTGTGTCTGTGTTGTGTGTATGCGCAAGCATGTGCACACACACTTGTTTAAAAAACTCAGCTGTAGCTTCAGGAAAACAATCATGCAATTGTGCTTGGGATTTTGGGCCTGGGTGCTTAGAATATGTGGGTTTTGTTGTTGTTGTTGTAGTTGTTGTTGTTGTTTCTAATTTGGGAAGCATGGGCTCAGTGCTTGGATGTTCTTGCACATATCAACTCTTTACAGTCTTTCAAAATAAAAAAAGATTTGGTGCTGAACTAATACCATTTTTGAGACCCTGAAATTAGCACATGCATTGCAATGGAAGACCCCTCAGAAAAACAGTTTCTAAAAAATCCCAGCCCCAACCTGGCACTGATTACACTCTTGTTCAGTTTGTCCAATATAAAAAGTAAAAAAAAGAAGTAGAGAGAATGGACTCTGGGAAAAAAATTTTAATTTAATTATTTTAGACTCCAGGTTTTTAATTAAAGGTCACAGAATTTGACTTTATAATTTAATTTTTTCAGACTTTGTTTCTAGATTTAATTTTTCAAGATAATTCAAATCTTTCAAATTCCATTTATCTTTGGAATGTAATACTAGAATAATATTTTAATTTGGGGAATCTCAATGTGGCTGATATTCTATTACTGGAGTGATGAGTACTTTGATATTAGAGTTTCTTTACTTCGTTTCATTAGAGAACATCTAAGAGATTACACTGGACAATGTGACTGAACAAACTTGTGATAGGAAACAGAGTAAAAAACAAACTTTCAGCCTTGTGAATAGAGCAATCCTGAAAGAAACAACTAAAAGACAAATCTGAACCATTTCAGAACTTTCTTAGGGTATAAATTTAATGTTCTCTGCTGACCTAAGGAAGCTGTCTAAGGAAGACACCTAAAAAAGCAATCAAGGCCCTTTGAGAATGGCCTCATGTGGTTGGAGTCATATCATTCTAATAGGTGGCAACCATAGCTATGACACTACTGGTCAATTATTGACTTGTGGTTAAGTCCAATAGGTTACAAGCAAAAAATAAAAGCTAGAAATGACTCTGCCATCTCCCTTTGCTTCTTGATCTTCCTGGGAAGTGATGAAGCCCAAGAGCAGGGGGGATAAAGCAAATTGGTACTCATTCATTGTGTATCCTAGTATTTCTTCCTCTAATGCAGTGACCTAGATAAAAAAACACCTTCCCCAGATACTTTGTCTTCATCAATATGAAAGTTAATTTTGTACTATTTCACTAATGATTTTTGTTGCAGCTCCTAAGTATCTCAGAACCTCAAAGAGATAAATATTTCTTGAACTTTGTCACAACTTGCTACATTGAAAAGGAAATACAGGCTGATTGTAGAAAATGTGGAAACTACAGGAAAACAGTGTTCTTTTCATGTGACTTGCTTGTCTTTTTCTTACTCACAGGATGTCTTTGATATTTATGAACAGCAATCTTTGCCTGGCAGAAAATGATTAACTAACATTATATCAAATTGGTAACTATTCCCATTCACCATTCATATCATTTTAAGAGTGATCTTTCTAAAATTTCCATTTGGTTATATGAGTCCTATGCTTGGAAGAATTCATTTCAGATAAAATAACACTGAAATTCGTTATTTAAAAGTGGTTTCCATTTGTATGGCCATTGTCTACCATCTCAACCTTATTTCTCACTCTGATTACTCTGTCACCACTCTTGCACTCCTCAAACCTACTTTCCACACAACGTATCCTCAATTTAAATAGGATCATTCCATGTCCTGCTTAAAACCTTGTAAAATTTCCCTATCATCTAGCACATAAATTGCAAGCTCATTAAACTAGTTTTCAAGGTCATCACCCAAGATCTGACCCTTGCTGAACTCTGCAGCTCCATTTTCTGTGATGATTGACTTTACACTTCATGGTCTAACAATATGAAACTATGTATAGAGTCCCTAGGAACACAATATTATTCCTAATGCCTGAGTCTTTACCCATACACGGTCTTAATTTTGAAATGCTATCCCTTTCGCTTTTCCAGGCTCTCTTCTCATTTTTGTCTCAACTTCAATACCTCTCCCTCCCAAACTCTAAGAAATGTGAAGTCACTTACTTCATGCTGCCATAATATCATGTGCAAACATCTATGATAGCACTTTCCACATCATTTATAACTATATGATTTTATAAATTTCTCCCAATAGATTTAAGATCCTTAAGTACAATGACTTAATTATATGACTACCTCCCCAATGCATGAAGAATAGAAGACACTCAATAAATATATATTGGATTGAACAGTGAGAAAATGAATGACTATATTCTATGGTTAGTAATACAGAGAATAACTGGAAAATCTTTAAATATATCTTGCACTTTCAAGGACAACTGGAGTTTAAATTGATGCAGCATTTTTGGATGGCAATATTTTTCATATTTAACAGCTAAATTCTTTCCAGCAATTTAATATATAGAAAAAGATGATTAAACATTAAGTGTCATGTATATCTACCTATATATATGTGTGTGTGTGTGTAGAGAGAGAGAAAGATGTGGATTTCTATATATATAGTATTATATATTATATATATATAATACAAGATATTGGCTCAATATCTTAAATATTGGCCAATATATAAGATATTGGCTCAATATCTTAAAATACTTTCTTAAAAGATTGATCAATAATAGGTATTTTAAATTTCCTTTCTCTCTCTCTCTCTAGATATATCAATCTATAAATCTATATATATGTGGATATATATATAGAGAGAGAGAGGTAGAGATATATATAGAGATAAAGGGAGAGAGACAAAGAGTTTTACATATGTAGACATATATATAAACCCTATTGGTTTTGTTTCTTTGTATAACCCTGACTGATAGAACCACCTAAAATAGAATGAAGAGGAAAATATTTGAGTATATTATCATAGATTTCACATCCAAATCCCTCACCACTACTATGCTATTATCAAAAAATAATGAGACACATTGTTATGTATTAAAATAGAAAGCAAGTCATGAAAAACTTTCTGTTGGCCTAGTACTACATTTTAAAAACCCGTTTATGTATATGTGTAGATATAAAAAATGACAGTAATTATTATCTCTGAACAAGTAGATTGTAACTGTTATCTTTTATCTTATCAGTTTATTTTTTCAATGGCTATTATAATAAATTAATAACAAAATATATTTTCAGAAGTATAAAACGTTTCATGCCTGTTCTCACATATCTCTTGTTATATAAATTTCCTTTTACTGGATTAATCGTCACCCCTCCTGTCCTCCTGTCCTGTTTACTTTTACTTGACAGCACATAACCATATTCCATAAATTCTGTTCAGGGATCACATCTTCTCAGAAAGCTTCTCTTTTCTTTTTCTTTTTCTTTTTTTTTTTCTTTTTGGAGACGGAGCCTCTCTCTGTCGCCCAGGCTGGAGTGCAGTGGCCGGATCTCAGCTCACTGCAAGCTCCGCCTCCCGGGTTTACGCCATTCTCCTGCCTCAGCCTCCGGAGTAGCTGGGACTACAGGCGCCCGCCACCTCGCCCGGCTAGTTTTTTGTATTTTTTTTAGTAGAGACGGGGTTTCACCGTGTTAGCCAGGGTGGTCTCGATCTCCTGACCCCGTGATCCGCCCGTCTCGGCCTCCCAAAGTGCTGGGATTACAGGCTTGAGCCACCGCGCCCGGCACTTCTCTTTTCTTTTCTTTTTTTTTTTTTTTTTTTTAAATGATAGAGTCCGCTCTGTCACCCAGGCTGGAGTGCAGTGACGCCATCTCGGCTCACTGCAAGCTCTGCCTCTCGGGTTCAAGCCATTCTCCTGCCTCAGCTTCCCGAATAGCTAGGACTACAGGCGCCACCACGACCAGCTAATGTTTTTGTATTTTTAATAGAGATGGGATTTCACCGTGTTAGCCAGGATGGTCTCAATCTCCTGACCTCGTGATCCGCCCGCCTTGGCCTCCCAAAGTGCTGGGATTACAGGCGTGAGCCACGGCGCCCGGCCTCTTTCCATTTTGTTCCGTCTCCAACTGCTTGGAATCAGAAAGTTTTATGATTCGCTGTTACTAGTATAATTATTCCCTACTTCGTTTGGGTCACCAGTGAACTTTGACCAAATGCATAAAATATCCAAAATTAACCATCTCTCTCTCTCTCTCTCTCTCTCTCTCTCTCTCTCTCTCTCTCTCTCTCTCTTTCTCTCTCTCTCACACACACACACGCACACAGCTTTTGAGATGTTTCTGTCTTTTACATTTTTATTTCTGTGATGACTTAACATTTTAAAAGTATGTAACAGTGTATTCCTTTTCCAGTACTGGAGAGACATAAGTTTTTTAAAAAATCACAGAAGTCTGTGTCCTCATGCAGTTCATTTCCTGGTAAGAGGAGAGTAACAGTAAGCAAAGAAAATAAGTGACATGTACTTAAAATTCAGTCTCATGTCTCAGGCTCTTCCACCTACTCCACCTTCTTGTTGCCTCCTGAGGCTCCTCGGCACATTTTTAAACATGTTATCTCCAGGATCGTCACCCTCTTCTGCATTACTGAAATCATGACAATTCTTCCAGTACTGTAAAATTGTTGTTACTGAACCTCCCTTTCTACATATTCCATCCTGCAAATATTGTGTCCTCTTCCTTCTTTTAGCTACACTTATTAACAATAACTACAAACTCTTAACAATCTTATTTTTGTACCTTCAACTACTCAACTACCATTTCCCATTTCTGAGTTTGCTCACTGTATTTGTATATTCTAAAAAATCTTTGGCTCCACCAGAGCCTAGAGTACATTTACCACTTTAAACTCCTCATAGCCTTACTTTCCTCCTAACCAGTTATTTTAGTCATATGCATACATTATCATCTTTCCCTCTCTCCCTTTTGTTGGCATATTTTCTTCATTAAAATATTGCCCTGGTTAAATTCAAAGTAAATTA
Organism: Rhinopithecus roxellana; assembly: GCF_007565055.1. NCBI lineage: Eukaryota > Metazoa > Chordata > Mammalia > Primates > Cercopithecidae > Rhinopithecus > Rhinopithecus roxellana. Next base: position 138,877,759 of record NC_044550.1, read on the forward strand.
ACTTCAGGTGAGTATCCCCATAACTAAATGTACCTGAAAAAAAAAAAAAAAATCAAAAGAAGACAGTGCTGACCGTCATATCTTGAATGTAGATCAGTAAGGTCAAGTCATCCTTAATACTTCCTGAAAAGCTCATATTTCCCTATTTCATTTTTCTACTTTTCTAAATGACTACTTCATATCTTTTTTCTTTCTCTATTTCTTCACAACTGTCATTTCCTTCTTCTCAGATTTGAACTTATTTCAATTTTAAAAGAAAAATTTGAATCAGAGAAGGATTTTTGAAACTTTCCATGCATGCATTCATACACATCCATGCATTCATTAAAGTATACTTCAGTTTACCGTCTTTTTCTGTGGAAGGACCATATATAATACTGCCTAATGCAATCAGTCCCCTTCTATACTAGGTTTCATTCTTTTTTTGCCTAATTAATAACAATGCATCAAAAAATCCTCCCCCGCCCCCATTCTGCACCTCTAATTTTCCCCATATACTTGTTCAATCACATGGTATGTATTTCTTCACCTTAGTAAGAAACCCTCTCTCAATTCCTACTCCAGCCTTTGGTACTAGCCTATTGCTCTTAATCTTATAGCAATCTCCCTAAAAGATATATATATATATATATATATATATATATATACACACATACTCACACACGTATATATATATACACACGTATATATATATGTGTATATATATGCATAAATCATATATATACACATCATATATGTATACATCATATATATATAGTCATTTTCTGTAATTTTCCCCTCCCATTCCCTTAAGCCCATTCCTTCTAGAGATTTGCCTTCTCATCACAAAACTACTCTTTTAAATGTGACTAATATTATTCATGTTGCAAAACCTAAAAGTCAATTTGAGTTTGCATTACTTGACCTATCAGCAGCATGAGAACCAATTGTACATCCACTTCACTTGGCTTCTAGGAATTCAGTCACTTCATTTTCTTCCTATGTGTTGAACACATCTTCTCATTCTCCTCTGCTTGTTCTACCTCATATACTATCTCTATGTATTAATGCTTAAAGGGAGATTCCTTAGTTTATCGAAATGTATTCTTCCAATAATCCCATGATTTAAATACCATCTACCAAATGTGTCAAATGTATATTATCATCACACACCTCCCCCTATAGCCTCATAGTTATTTGATCAAATGCGTACTGAAACCACCACATAGACTGCAAAAAGGCATCTCAATTTTAATATAACTAAAACTGAATTCACAGTAACAAGTAGCTGCCCTTTGAAAACATACAACATGGCCTGAGAACAGGAATAAGCTGCATCAGCAAGTGAAAATTGAAGTTGTGACTCAGGTCCAATAGATGTGAATCAAGGTAGGTAGGTAGATAGATAGATAGATAGATAGATAGATAGATAGATAGATAGATAGATAGATAGATAGATAAAAGGTCTATCATACTCAAACTCCTAGACTGGAACTAAATCACCAATGTGATCATGGAAATGCAAACACTACCTGAACAGTATGCAAACCCCCAGAGGAGCAGCTTTTTTTGTGTAAATGCTGTCCAATACTTTCAGTAAGTAAGTTACAGATCCTGTGCCTTGTTTATGCAAACACAGCAGATGGTTATACAAACGAATTATATGTGCTAAATCTTAGTAGTGAATTTAATTAATTATGAATTTATGAGATGGAATCATTTCAAGATACTTTCCACTTAAGGACAGCTTGAAAGGAAGTCTCAAGCATTCCAGTAAAATCCAAGTGGTTGCAGGCTAATGAACATTATAAAGACTTAGCATAGTTTCTCAAGGCATTCTATTTATTATAGCTATAATTAAGTTTAAAATGCTGACATATCTTTCTAAATCTAAACCATACTAAAATCTCAGAAAGATAGGCAAATGCATCAAACATTTCACAGCAAAATAGGATCATTCCATAATTGTTTATCTCTAGAAGTTGTTGATGTGCACCACACAGCCATCAAAAAACAGGAACAGAACTGAACTTAGTTTAAATTTTTATAGAGTTCAATTATTGAGGGATATAAAAATAAGAACTACTGATTAGGATACTCACTTAGGTTTCCATAGTGACAGATATAATTTTTAAATACTTATCTTTATGTTACGGATTTTTTGTTTGCAGCAGAAGTAAATTTCAAAAGCTACTAAATAAAACATTTAGTACAGCTGGGTGCTGAATCTATCAATTCCAATTCCACTGTCAGAATGATTCATAGGAGTTTGTTAGCCTCCCTGGATCTTAGTTTTGACATCTCAAAAATGAGAAATATGATTACATAAGTGTTTAATAGAGTGTAATGCTTTAAAAATGTATTTACATAGCTAGTATCCTTCTCAACTGTGAGATTATATAAATGACTGTATACACTGATTTTTCTGATTACTTGCATGTCATTGAATTTCGATCAGTACTCAAAGAGCCTGCATGTCTTCATTTTCAAAAAACAGTCAAGTAATAAGATTAGATTATTCTCTTTAAATCAATAGAGAAAAATACTGTGAAGTTTCAAAAAAAGTAGTTAAAAAGCAACTAACAAATATTATAAAGCAGAACAAATAAGATGATAGGCCATTTTAAAAGTTAAACAATAAATTTTTCATATGTGAGTCGTCAGACCCAGAATTCCTATGCATTATAGACATAAGATTACCATTAGATCACTTTAAAAAAATATATATAAGTAGTTTTCCATTTTTGCAACATAGAAAAAATTACAAAATATATTTTCTATGTGTATTAAATCTGTCATTTTAAAGTTTAGTAATATCAAATGTTGATATGTGCAACATTATTTTGGCCATCTCTACAATATGTAGCTAAAAGACAAGAAGACTATACTGTCTCTATTTGAGGTTAAAATGTACTTCTGCTCACTTCCACTTAATCAAATCACTGGATAAGCTAAGACAAGAGAGAAGATAAAGTAGAGGATAAAGTAAATGTTGTGAGTAAATTAGTATTTAAAAGATGAGAGAAAAGGAAAATGCAGTGAGGAAAATAACTGAGGTCTTCTTTACAGAATATTTTCCCAGACCAATTTCCTGAAGCATTTCTATTATGTTTTCTTGTAGCAGATTTATTGTTTCAGGTATTATATTTAGGTCTTGGATTCATTTTGAGTTGATTTTTGTATAGGGTAAAAAGTGGGGGTCTAGTTTAATCCTCCTGCATATAGATATTTAATTTTCCCAGTATCATTTCTTAAAGAGACTGTGATTTCCTCAATGAGTATTCTTGGCACCTTTGTCAAAAATCAGTTGGCTATAGATATGTGGATTAATTTATTGGTTCCCTATTCTGTTCTATTGGTTTATGAATCTGTTTTTATGACAGTACAGTGCTGTCTGGGATACAATAGCTTTGTAGTATATTTTGAGGTTTGGTACTGTGATACTTTCAGCTACATTCTTCTTGCTCAGGATTGCTTTGGCTATTTAGAGTCTATTGTAGTTTCATACAAATTTCAAGATTTTATTTTGTCATTGGTGTTTTGGTAAGGATTGCATTGAATCTGTGGCTTGCTTTAGGGAGTATTGTCATTTTGACAATATTAATTATTTTGATCCATGAGCATGGGCTGTCTTTACATTTGTTTGTGTCCTCTTCAATTTCTTTCATCAGCGGTTTGTAGTTTTCCTTGTAGAGGTCGTTCACCTCCTTGGCTAAATTTGTTTCTAGGTATTTTTATATTTTTGTAGCTATTGTAAATGGGATTGACCTCTTGATTTCTTTTTCAATGAGTTTGTTGTGTATAGAAACTCTTCTGCTTTTTGTGTATTAACTATGTATCCTACAACTTTACTAAATTCGTTTATCAGTTCTAAAAGTTTGGTAGAATCTTTAGGTTTTTCTATCAATTCTTAAGTGAATTTTTATTACTCTTAGTTTATTCAACTGAAAGCATTAGCAGGAATGGCAAGACATTATACTGTGGATTAAGTTGTGATATTACTATGGAATGGTCCAAATTCACAATCAGTATAGTAATGCAAAATGAGCCATTTTGCATGGATCCAAAGGGCTACAAATGTCATTGTGCTTAGGCAAAAGTATGTGAGTGCATGACATAATTAATACCTGCTTCTAATCACTTTGAAGGAGGATTTCTCTGGCTTCAAAAGTGCAATGTACATGTTTTATCACTTTAGCGCCAGTGCATGAAATAATATTTTAGTTTAGTTTTAGTTTATTTTAGCTTTGGTTTTCCCAACATGGAAATACCTTCTACAGATCCTAATATAAATATATATCCTGAGAAATGTGACAGACAGTTTTGTTAATGCCGATCCCTACACAAAGTTAAGTAAGTTACTTAAAATTATTATTGCTATTTTCCTAAAGAAAAGTCTGTCATTCATAGAATGATACTTTTTTTCCAACTTTTATCTTAGAATCAGAGGGGTCATGAGCATGTATGTTGCAGAGCTTTAATGTGTGATACTGAGTTTTGGAAGATGAATGAATCCAATAGCCAGGTGGTAAGCATAATACTCACTAGGTAGTTCCACCCCATGCCCCCTTCTCTTTCACTTCCCTCTTGTATTCCCAGTGTCTATTGTTCACATCTTCATGTCCATGTGTACTCAATATTTAGTTCCGACTTATAAGTGAGAACATGTGGTATTTGGTTTTCTGTTTCTCCATTAGTTCACTTAGGATTACAGCTTCTGGCTCCATTCATGTTGCTGCAAAGGAAATGATTTTGTTCCTTTTTGTGGTTGCATAATATTCCATGGTGTATATGTACCACTTCTCCCTTATCCAGCTGAGTGTTGATGGGAACCTGGGTTGATTCCGTGTCTTTGCTATTGTGAATAGTGTTTAGATGAACATTATTCACAATATTCATAGATGTGTGTGTCTTTTTGGTAGAGTGATTTACTTTCCTTTAGGTACATACTCAGCAATGGGACTGTTGAGTTAAATGTGGTTCAACTCGTAATGCTTTGAGAAATCTCCAAACTGCTCCCCACAGTAGCTGAACTAATTTACATTCTCATTAACAGTGTATGTGTTTCTTTTTTTCCATAGCCTCATGAGAAAATGTTATATTTTGACTATTTGACAAAAGCCATTTTGACTGTGTGAGATGGTATCTCATTGTGGTTTTGATTTACGTTTATCTGATAGTTAGTGAAGATGACTGACCATTTTTCCATATGTTAGTTGCTCACTTGTATGTCTTCTTTTGGTAAGTGTCCTTTCATATCCTCCACCCACTTTTTAATGGCATTATTTGTATTTTGCTTGTTGACTTGTTTAAGTTCTTCATAGATTCTGGATATTAGAACTTTGCCAGATATATAGTTTTGTGAATATTTTCTTGCATTCTGTAGGTACTGTTTATTCTCTTGATGTGCAGAAACTCCTTCATTTAATTAGGTCCCAACTGTCAATTTCTGGTTTTGTTGCAATTACTTTTGAATACTTAGGCATAAATTCTTTGACAAGACCAATATCGAGAAGGGTATCTAAAAGGATTTCTTTTTAGATTTTTATAATTTTAAGTCTTACATATAAATAATTAATTTGTCTTGCATAGATTTTTGTATATGGTAATAGGTAAGTGACCAGTTTCCTTATTCTGCATATGAAGTCAGTTATCCAAGCACCATTCATTGAATAAAGAGTCTTTTCTCCATTGTTTATTTTTGTTGAATTTGACAAGGACAAGATGGTTGTGAGTGTGTGTCTTTATACCTGGGACCTCTACTCAGTTCCATTGCTCTACATATCTGTTTGGTGGAAGTACCAAGTGGTTTTGGTTACTGTAGCCTCGTAGTAAAGTTTGAAATTGAGTAATGTGATGCCTCTAGCTTTGATTTGTTGTTGTTGTTTGCCTAGGATTATTGTGGCTATTTGGGCTTTTTTTGTGAATATTAGATGAATATTAGAACAGCTTTTTTTGTAATTCTGTGAAAAATGGCATTGGTAGTTTGATAGGAATAGCATTCAACCTACAACTTATTTGGTGAGTACAGACATTTTAGTGATATCAATTCTTCAAATCCATGAGTATGGAATATTTTTCCATTATCAGTGTCCTCTCTGATTTCTTTCAGCAATGTTTTGTAGTTCTCCTTATAGCGATCCTTCACTTTCTTGCTTAGCTCTCTTCCCCTTTATTTTATTCTTTTTGCAGCTATTTTTGAATGAAATTACATTCCTAATTTGGATAGTGTCAACTTGAGCATTATAGATGTATAGAAATGCTATTGATTTTGTACATTGATTTCATATCCTGAAAATTTATTGAAGTTGTTTATCACTTCTTGGAGCCTTTTGGTACAGTATTTAGAGTTTTCTAGGTAAAGAATCATATTTTCAGCAAAGAAAGATAGTTTGACTTTTTCTTTTCCTATCTGGATGTCTTTTATTTCTTTCTCTTGCCTGATTGCTCTGAGTAGGACTTTCTGTTTCCTTTGGCAGCACTCTCACAGACCCATCCAGGAACAATACTTTGCATCCTTCAATCCAATCAAGTTGACACTCAATACTAACCATCACATATGTTCTTTCTCTGCGAAGATGAGAAGAATGTGTATTTTCTGGTTGTTGGGTGGAGTATTCTGTAGATGTCTCTTAAGTCCAATTTAATTGTAGAATTAACTTGTTAGATTTCTGTCCCCTCCAATCACTGGTGTCACATCCATGTTTCCTTAGCCCCAAGGGGGACCCTAGTGGGCTGCGCTCCTTGCTCTCTTAGAGGTGATGTGAACTGAAGATTAGGATTCCAGGAGATCCACAGTGCTCTGGAGGCACATTAGTCCTCTGTTCATAGCAGAGCCAGACTGGGTTGTGAGGTATGTCTGCAGGTGGTCTGATATTGCAGGAGGTCAAGACCAGGGGATATTCAGGCAGGGTGGCATTGCAGTGGGTGTACAGAAGGTTTGGAGCCCATAGCCCAGGGTATTTTACCCAGCAGATATCTGTGAGGACTGCCCAGTTTACTCTTCCTCAACCAGGATTCCTTCTAGTTGCTCTCTTAATAGCTAGCCCCACCACCTAGTTTTGTGATAAGCCTTTTGTTCCCAGATGACTGAACTATTAGGTATTCTGGGCTATGGGGCTCCCTTGGAAAGAGGTTTCAGCTAACAGACAGGGCATGCTCATCTTGGATGGTCACTGTGCATAGAGGCACTCAGCTCCCAGGCCTGTCCAGTGAACCTGTGTCTCAGCCTTTGTAGTGTTTTGAGAGTGGAGGTTCTTTCTTCACTAGAGTGCCAGCCACAGATCTCAGCTTAGTACTCCTGAGCTGTAGGCTCTAACCCTGTGGAGGTTGGGACCAGGCCTGCTGCTCTGTTTTACTGTCTCTTGGTGTCGAGCATCAGCTATGCTGAGGGGTCCAAAGTGCTTCCAGGTCTTCAGCAAAGCACTCAGTCAGGGTCACCAGTACAACACATAGGCTGTGCAGTGAAGGCTGTGCTGTGTGTATACTCTTGTAAAAGTGGCCAGGCAGGGGCCTTGGGAAGGGCTGGTGGCCAGGGGAGTACATAGATTAGAGGCACTCTGGTCGCACAGGAAAGACAGCCATGCTTTCTCCTGCCCAGTAGGTAGCAGGGGCTAGAACCTCTCAGAGGAAAATGGAAAGCCTTGGGAGATAAGTACTTATAACCACATTTTGGTGCAACTGGTCCACGTGAAAAACCTCTTGGATCCCCCTACATTTGATCTCTGTCTCTGCCTCTCTCCAGGCAGATAACCCTGCCAATTCAAATGTCTATGGAGATGATGGTATCTCTTGTAGCTAGAATCCCAGGCATCCATGGTAAGAGTGAGTTGTCCACAGTCACTTCACTCACTCCTTCCTTAGGAGCTGTGCAAGGTTCTCAGCTTCCTGCCTCTTTGGCCTAAGCATCTACTTCATCTCTCTAGCAACACAATGTTTTTTTCTCAAAAGATCGGTTCAAAGTATACTGTTTTACTTGATATTTTGGTGGTTCTTGGTGAGACAGGAGCTTCCTGGCTGCATCTAGTCAGCCATCCCATCTGCATTCAAAAGAATAACAATTCTTCATGATTTTCTGGCAAAGCTTGTAGCTCTAATTTGGATATTGATAGTTATCCACAAATACATGTATTATAAAATATATTAATATGTGACATCATATATGTCATGTAATATATAGTTGTATACATTATTATAATTACTATCACTTTATGTTGATGCTTAGAAGTATTTGTAGCATATAGTAAATCTGATACATGAATTAGTTATTGAATATTCCATTTCTATTTTATATTCAACACATAAAAAAATAATTTATGGTTCTCCCCTATATATGCAATTTCTTATTTTGTTAAATGTGTTATTTTATACTGCTTCTCCAAATCTAAATATAAAATTTGTTTTCCTCTCTCTCTGTCTTTCTCTCTCTCTCTAGTTTATATCTATTCAGGCAATAAAACGTTATATTCTTACTTTTCTTGTATTCAGATTGTCTTTATACATTTTCCTAATATTTAGAACACTTCACTTGGGCTATGATTAATCTACGCTTCTACAGTTTCTCTATATTGTACATTACTGCTATATTACTCTTCTTAAAATATTTTCTCTTCTGCTACCTGCCTGTTTAAGATTTAAAGTGGAATACTATAAGGAATTAATTCTAATTTTTTTTCCTGATATTACCTATCCTCGCTGATTAAGCTTTGACATTCATCTTTTTTCCTTTGCCTCTCCTCATATATCCTCATTAATCATAGGGATATTCTGAAAATTTTGACAATATGTAATGATTCACAAAATGTGTTATTTTCATCAATCTGGTTATTCTATAGATTTATGTTAGAGAAAAATGTTTCACCTTCTAACTTTAAGTTGCTCACAGACTAGATAAACTATTAATAAGGTCCACATGTGTGACTTGCTATACAGATGACAATGAACCATTTCTTATTTTTTCTGACTCTCATGTAAAACTCATGTCTAGAAAAGCTCAAAAATAATCTTTTTAGAATCTCACAATCAAAATTTAAAGTGCGACAGACCCTGAGGAAGGGTATCATACAAATCTTTTTTTTGTAATATATATTAGGACAGATAGAAGTAGGGCAACATTTCAGACTGTTAAAAAAATGAAAATAACAATTTTAACAGTTTTAATAATCTAAATTATATATAATACATGTAATATAATATAATATAAAAATTATATATAATTATATGCATAATTATATATAATCTAAATTATATATTTTATATATTATATAATTTAGATTATTATATATTCTAAATTATACATAATTTTATAGTGTATATTAATAATTATTGATTATTAATATGTAATATAAAATATAAATGTAAAAGAATATTATATATTAATAATTAATATAAATAAATCATGTTTTAATATGTAATTATTATGATTATATTTATTTAATATTAATTATTATATTTAATATGATATAATTATATAATAAATTATTGTATTTAATTTAATATTATGTTGTTATAATTTAACATATATAAAACTCCCCTATATGTATATAAAAGAGTTTATTAAGTATTATCTCACACAATCACAAGGTCCCATAACAGGCCGTCTGCAGGCTAAAAACCAAGGAGAACCAGTCCAAGTTCCAATACTGAAGAACTTAGGAGTCCAATGAGGGCAGGAAGCATCCACCAGCACGGGAGAAAGATGTAGGCTGGGAGGCTGGGCCAGTCTCTCTTTTCACATTTCTCTGTCTGCTTATATTCTAACCACACTAGCAGCTGATGAGATTGTGCCTGCTCAGATTAAGGGTTGGTCTGCCTTTTCCAGGCCACTGACTCAAATGTTAATCTTCTTTGGTAACACCCTTACGGACACATCCAGGATCAAAACCTTGTATCCTTTAATCAAGTTGACACTCAGTCTTAACTATCACAAATATTATGATTCAATACCAAGCAGAGCACCATGCAGACTTCTGTATGTGGATATGCAAGATACCCTCCTTGCTCCCACAGCCTACTTTAATAGGACCTCTCCTAATTAATTAAATTAAGTTATAATATATTATATCTCTTTATTTTATTTCCAATGCACAAATAAATTATTAGAACTAATTCCCTAGGGACATATACATCAAATACAAAATGTGACACTGAAATATAGCTTTCACATACACTCTTAATTTACATTCTGATACATTCAATTCACGTGTAGTGCTGATAATAAGACAGCTGTGATTTGATTAGCTTGAAAATTCCGAAGATAAATAATTTGACCTTCTTAGTATCATGTAAAATAAATTAGTTTTTCCAATTGTTAAGAAATATCTTAATATTTTGAAATACTAATTTTATCCATAGATTAATTTATATAGTCATTACATAAAACAGGGAGGACATTAAAGATGGCTAATTAGAGGCATTTTCTCTACTTATTTTCTCTAATAAGAAGAACAAAAATAGTGAGTAGATGATCACACTTTGAATAGACCATCCAGGAGAAAAAACTGGAATTCCACAGAGAAGTGACAAGAAACCCCTAAAGCAAAGAAGAAGCAAGCAAGGCAGCCTGCTAGTCTGGTATTGGCTGGAAGCCAGGAAAGACTCCTTAATGTGTGGAAATGGTAAGTAAGAGACAGAGCAGTCCACTGCTCCCACCAAGAACTTACGCAATCCCAGCTGCAGAAGAGCCCCTTAACCTTTATGGGCCCTAAGAATAGCAGGGAGGTTCCTGGAGACTGTGCAAATGCATTGTTTGTTAGAGAGTGAGTGCTCATGTTGGGTTCCACCAACTGCTAAGTCCTACGCAGTGGCAACAGAGAATGATTTTAGGAACTCAGCCCACAGTGGACTGTATCCTGTTCTGCAACTAAGGCAAAGCTAGCCATAGCCAGCAGTCCCACTCACCCCTGCAGAGGGGTGAGCATCCATATTCATGCACTCCAAGTTCCACTGCCCACAACCACCTTGGCTGCGGACTGGTACAGACTGAGACATAAGCAATGACTGCACCATCTAGCAGTCTGCATATAAGTGCCCCCAAGGACAGAAATTCTGCCCTCCCCAGTATAAGGGCCATAGCAGAGCTGTTGCTTCCTCATCCTGAGAATTCTGCTGGTGGCCTGGGGCTCATCCCACACCTACATACCACAGCCAGCCACTATACAAACCACCTAAGGATCAAAGGGCATAGCCTGAACTGACTCCACACACCTATTACAGGAGCACACTATCCAGAGGCCTAGGGATTGTTCAACGCAGTCCACCATCAGTGATACTTTAAGACCCCTACCAGGTTCCCAGGTCAAGTGAGCCCATTCAACCTTCCCCTAACATCCAACAGCATGTGCCACCTGCATGTCTGAGAACTAGTCCATTAAACTGATCACAGTCACTGCAAACACCAGTGCAGTCCATTTGGTTTCTAGAAGGTTGTCCCACCACAGCTATACTTATTGTTTATGGCATACACACTGGACAGGAACTTGAGAACCTGCACATCTACCTGACCCCTGCTGCCATTCCCAACACCCAAGAAAGCCACATGGATGCACAAGATGACCTACCCAGATGCTCTAACACCAGTGCCAGTGTACACTGCCCTGGAGCCCAAGGCAGCCCATTGTTATCACAATTGGCACCCAAAACCTGGCCAATTTGATGGTGGAGTCCCCATCAAAGCTTCACCACAGCTTCCACTAACACTGCATCCTAAGTCACTGAGGAAATCTCTGAACCACTAATACTTCTTACAGCAAAATAAATAAAACAGAGACTACATTACTACTTGCACCCAGAATCAAAGCTAAATTCCCTACCCAAGTAACAGCATGGACACAGCTTCAGGAAAAATTACTCCCCTAGGAAAGCAAATTCAGGAAATTGAAATAAGTATCTATAACATTACATCTGCAGATATCAATGTAAAGATATAAGGAATATTTAAAAAGCAATGAAATACAATAATTTTCGAGCAAACAGAACCCAATAAAAAATTCACAAAATCCCAATTAAAGATTCAAAATGTTGATACTAAATACAACCAGTGAGATACATGATAATTCTAAAAAATAATACAAAAATTCAGAAAAAAAGAATTTAGGATATGAGCAGAAAATTGCCAAAGATATTGAAATTCTAAAAAAGAAACAAGCAAAATTTTAGAACTAAAGAATTCAACGAATGAAATACAAAATGCATTTGAAAGTTTCAACAATAAACTAGATCAAGAAATAGAAAGACTCATACTTAAAGAAAGATCTTTTAAAATAACCCAGTCAGAAAAAGAAGAAGAAATAAATCAGGAAAGTTTTCAAGACATATGGGACAACATAAAACAATTGAGTTGTTATTGTCCCAGAAGGCAAGAAGAGAATGAAAGTTTTAGAAAACTTATTGGATGAAAGAACAGATAAAACTTTCTAAGTATAGCAAGATATTTGTACATCCTATACAGGAGGTGCAGAAATATCCAAACAGATACATTGCAAAAGGTCTTTTCCATGGAATGTTATAGTCAAACTATCTAAATGCAAGGACAAGGAGAGAATTATAAAAAGAACAAGAGAAAACTGTCTAGTCACCTATAAATAAACACCCACCAGAATCACAGTGTATTTGTCAGAAAATACCTTATAGGCCAGGAGAAAATTGAATGATATACTCACAGGCTGAAAGAAAAAAAAAAAAAAGCCTTTAGTGAAGTGAAGAATACCATGCCTAACCAAAATTATCCTTCATAAATGAAAGAGAAATAGTCTTTCCCCAAGCAAAAGCTGAGGGATTTATGACCACTAAACTAGATCTACCAGATGAGTTAAAGGGAGTCCTACACTTGGAAGCAAAAGGTCAACATTTCTTATCATTAAAACACACAAAAGTATACAACTCATTGGTAATGTAATCACACAAAGGAGAAAGGGAGACAAATGATACCATGGAAAAAGAAAGAAAAAAACACCGAAACCACCATGACAAACAAGAGAAAAATAAAGGAGCAAATAATATACAAAACAGCCAGAAAACAATTATCAATATAACAGGAACAAAACTTCATGTATCAATATTAACCTTGAACATAATGGATTAAATTCTTTACTTAAAAGATATAGACTGGCTGGCTGGATTTTATAAAAATGATCCAATTATATGCTGCCTACAAGAAATGCACTTTACCTTTAAAAACACATGTAGACTGAAAGTAAATGGATGGAACAAGATATTTCATGCAATGGAGAGCAAAAACAAGCAGAGTAGCTACATTTAGACTTAAAAAGAAAAGATACTTTAAGCCAGAAACAGTAAAACAAAGACAAAGATGATCATTATGTAATGATAAAGGGCCCAATACAACCAGAGGATAGCACAATTATATATATATATATATGCACCTAACATTAGAGCACCTAGATTCATAAAGTAAATATTACTAGATATAAAAAGAGAGATTGACTCTAATATAATAGTGGGGGACTTCAACATACCACTCTTAGTATTAGACAGATCATCTAGACAGATAATCAACAACAACACGTTGGATGTAAGATGAGCTTGAGACTTTAACAGAAATTTATAGAATACTTGATCTAACAATGACAGAATTCATATTTTTTCTCAGGAAATGAAATTTTCTCCTGAATAGAACATATGTTAGGCCATAAAAGAAGTCTCCACAAATTTTAAAAATTCAAAGCACATCAACTATCTTTTCAGACCACAGTAGAATAAAACTCAGAATCACTACCAAGAGAAACTTTGGAAACTATATAAATATACGGAAATTAAACAACATACTCCAGAACAACTACTAAGTCATTGAAGAAATTAAGAAGAAATTAAGATGAAAAACATTTATGGAAACAAATTAAAATAAAAATACAACATAATAAAACTTGTAGGATACTGCAAAAGCAGTGCTAAGAGAGAAGTTTCTAGCAATAAATGTCTATGTCAAAAAGTAGAAAGGTTTCAAATAATCTAGTGAAGCCCCTCAAGGAATTAGAAAAGCAAAAACAAACTGAACTCAAAGTTAGCAGAAGAAAATAAATAATAAATATTATAGTAGAACTACATTAAATTATGAGTAGAAAAACAATAGAAAGGATCAGTGAGACAAAAAGATGGTTCTTCAAAAAGATAAAATTGATAAACCATTAGCTAGACTAATAAGAAAAGAAGAGAGAAGACCAAAAAGAGAAACTCAGAAATAAAAAGGGAGACCTTACAACTCATACCACAGAAATTAAAAGGATCAAGATCAACGGAGACTACAGTGAACAACACTCCATGCTAACAAACTAGAAAACCTAAAGGAAATGGATAAATTTCTATAAACATACAACCTGCCAATGCCGAATCAGGAAGAAATAGAAAACCTGAAACTATTTCCAAAAATTAAAGTGAAGGAAATTCTCCCTAATTTTTTCTGTGAGCCAGGATTACCCTGATACCTAAATTAGACAAGGACATAACAAAAAGAAAGAAAAAAGTGGCAAGCATCAATATCGCTAGCAAACATGTATCAAAAAATCCTCAAGGGAGTACTATCAAACTAAATACAACATCATATCAAAAAGACAATACATTGTGATTAAGTGGGATTTATCCCAGGGATAAAAGGATGTTTTGACAAAGGAAATCAATAAACATGATACATCACATCAACAGAATGAAGTACAAAAGCCACGTGATCATCTAAATACATGAAGAAAAAGCATTTGATAACATTCAACATCACTTCATATTAAAAACTGTCAACAAACTAAACATAGAAGCAATACATCTCAAAATAATAAAGATTATACATGACCAACTGACAGGTAATATACTAAATGGGAAAAAAGTTGAAAGCCTTCGATTTAAGAATGAGAATAAGATACGGAAGCTCATTTTTTAGCGAGAGCAGTCAGACAAGAGAAATAGATAAAAGGCATCAAAATTGGAGAAGACAAAGTCAAATTTTTCTTCTTTACAAGTGACATGATCTTATATTTGGAAAAATCAAAATTTTTTTTCAAAAATTGCTTAGAACTGACAAACTCAGTAAAGTTTCAGGATACAAAATCAACAAATGAAAATCAGTAGTGTTTCTATATACCTATAATGAAGTGGCTAAAACTAGAATAAAAAAAAAACTATTTGCAATAAACATATATAATAAGCATAAATTAAACCAAAGAAATTAAATATCTCTACAAAGAAATCTACAAAATACTGATGGAAGAAATCAAAGATGACATGAACAAATAGATAGACATCACATGGTCATTTATCAAACAAATTCAGTAAAGTTTTGGGATACAAAATCGACATATGAAAATCAGTAGTGTTTCTATATACCCACAATAAAATAGCTAAAAAGTATCAAAAAGAAAAACCTATTTACAATAGACATATATAACAAAAATAAATTTAACCAAGGATATTAAATATTTCTATACTGAAAATTATAAAACATTGTGGATCAGAAAAATGAAAATCACTAAAATGACCATATTGTCCAAAGAAATCTACAGATACAGTACAATTTCTATCAAAATGTCAATGTCAGTTTTCAACGAAATAGAACAAACAATTCTAAAATTTGTATGAAATCAATAAACAAAAAAGCCTGAATAGCCAATGCAATCCTGAGGAAATAGAACAAAGCTAGAAACATTACAATACCTGACTTCAAAATATACTACAAAGCTGTAGTATCCACATATGTATCATGGCACTAGCATAAAAATAGACGTATAGACCAGTGGAAGAAAATAGAGACCCCAGAAATTAATTCACATATCTACTGTCAACTGATCTTTGAGAAAATTGCAAAGAACATACACTGGGAAAACGTCGTTCTCTTCAATAAATGGTTCTGGGAAAACTGAGTAACTGTATGCAGAAGAATGAAATTGGAACCCCATCTATGGAACCATTTTGTATATGGTAATATACAAAAATCAACTCAATTTAGATTAAAGATCTAAACCTAAGACCCAAAACCATAAAACTACAGAAGAAATTATATGGATTATTTTTCAGGACATTGGCGGAGGCAAAGATTTTATGACTAAGACCTCAAAAGCATAGGCAACAAAAGCAAAAATTGAAAAGTGGGACTGTATTAAACTAAAAAGCTCTGCACAGAAAAAGAATCAACAAAGTGAAGAGACAGTCTCTTGAGAGGGATAAATATTTGCAAACCCCTTATTCAACACAGAACTAACATTCAGTATGAACTCTTACAGGGAACTAAAAAGAAAAAAATGTTACTGAAAAATAGGCAAAGGACATGGATGGCCATTTCTGAAAAGAAGACATACATGTGGATAACAGGTGTGTGAAGAAATGATCAGCATCACTAACCATCAAAGAAAGGCAAGTCAAAACCACAATATCATCTTACCCCATTTAGAATGGCTATTACTAAAAAGACAAAAACAAAAAAACAAACAAACAAAAAAAACCCACCAGACATATGTGAGGATGTGGAGAAGACCGAACTCAAATACAGTTGGTGACCATGTAAACTAGTACACTCACCGTGGAAAGCAGCATGATTTCTGAAAAAACTAAAAATAAAACTACCATATGATCCAGCAACCTCACTACTGGATATTTATCCAAAGGAAAATAAATCTATATAGCAACGAGATATATGTAGTCCCACATTAATTGCAGCATTATTTTTGTTTTTGTTTTTTCATACTTTTTTGAGACAGAGTCTCACTCTATCGCCTAGGTTGGAGTGCAGTGGTGCGATCTCCGCACACTGCAACCTCCACTTTCCTGGGCTCGTGGGGATTCTCCAGCCTCAGCCTCTCGAGTAGCTGGGACTACAGGCATGAGACACAAATGCCTGACTAATTTTTGTAATTTTGTAGAGACAGGATTTCATCATTTTGCCCAGGCTCATCTCAAACTCCTAATCTCAAAGCTATCCGCCCGCCTAGGCCCCTGAGAATGCTAGGATTATAGGCATGAGCCACTGGGCCTGGACTATTGCAGCATTATTTACAATAGCAAAGATATGAAATCAATCTAAATGTTCATCAACAGATTAATTGACACAGAAAAGTTGGTATATACATACAATTGAATATTTTTCACCATGAAAAAGAATAAAATTACGTCATTTGCAGCAACATGGATGGGATTGGAGGTTTTTATGTCAAGTGAAATAAGCCAGACACAAAAAGATAAATATCACATGCTCTCACTCAAATGTGGGAACGAAAAAAGCGAATCCTATGGTTGTAGAGAGTGTAAGGATAGATACCAGAGACTGGAAGGAGTGTATGGGGCAGGGGAATAAATAGAAGTTGGATAATGGGTATATACATATAGCTAGATAGAAGGAATAAGTTCCAATGTGTACTTATTACTCTGCTCTAAATACTGTGACTTGATCACTACACATTCTATGCATGTAACAAAATTTCACATGTACCTCATTAATATGTACATTACACATTTCAATATGTACATTGTACATTTCACATGTACCTCATTAATATAATGTATAACAAAATTACATGAAAGATGAAAGGTATATTTGTGTTCTGTTAAAATGCATTGTAAACATAAAAATTTTACTGGGTATAAAAGTATAGAACATACGTACTTATGCACACAGATACACACACACACACTTTTTGGAGCAGAGATGGTCATTTCGAGTTTTCACAAGCTAGGGTGTACATAGCAATTTACAAAAATATAATCCATTGAGTTTGAAGTGTCCTCACTTCTGTAAGTTATGCGTGTTTCTTGTTATATCCTCTGGCTGTACTGATGTAC
The DNA here is from genome assembly GCF_007565055.1 of Rhinopithecus roxellana. Lineage (NCBI taxonomy): Eukaryota > Metazoa > Chordata > Mammalia > Primates > Cercopithecidae > Rhinopithecus > Rhinopithecus roxellana. The sequence continues at coordinate 138,895,513 of NC_044550.1, forward strand.
GTTCGAGAAGATCTAATTAAAAGCTTTCATGCTAAGACTTAACTGACATATTCCTGAAACTCAAGTTAATCTTTCCATTTTTTTAAGATATTTTCTTCACTTTAAAAATATCATATTTGCCAACTTAAGGGTTGCAGTAAAATTGGTTTCTGGTGAGGCCTCTCTTTTTGGCTTGCAGACAGCTGACTTTCTCCTCTGTCCTCACATAGCCTTTCCTCTGTGCATATGTGAAGAGAAAGTAATCTCTAGTGTCTGTTCATTACCTTATAAGGGCAATAGTTCTATTGTATTAGGGACAAGCACTTATGACTTTATTTAATTTAAATTGCCCCCTAAAAGGCACTATATAAATACAGTCACATTGAGAGTTAGGGCTTCAACATATGAACCCAGAGAGACACAATTCATTCCATACCAATCCCCAGTGGCATTTTTTTTTCCATTTTCATTATTCTTTGACTTAGTGTTTCATAGACTTTCAATCTAATATTTTTGGATTTAAAATATCAAACTATGTAAGACTTATGATGTAATATTTTCTTTAGTTCAATAAGTATCTGGAGAGTATCTGCTACCAAGGGTAAAAGATAAACCTTATGAATTTGCTTTATGCTTTTATGCTTTATAACTTCAATAAACATTATCAAACCAGTGATATCAACCTGTTCATAAAGTTTTTATATGATAAAATAAAATGATGTTTATTCATCATCAAATTACATCCTGAAATTCTAAAGACCATGATGCTATGTTTTTTTTCCAAAGAGAAATACCTCAAACAAATATACAGTCTACATAAAATATACTGACACCGGGAGAGAAGCTATTTTTTCTACATGTTTGTGTTTGACAGTTTTCAGCATTCAACAACTAAGCAAATTAAATTTCATAGTTTAACATGTCATGCAAAGCACTTCACATCTTTTGGGGAAAATGTGATATATACCCACACATATTTGTGAAATATATGTGCCTATGTACATACACACACAAAACACATATGACAGTTAATTTTATAACATTGGAAAAAGTATTAAATTTGTTATAACTAAATTTCCTCATTTGCAAAAATAATATCACATTTACATTTATTATTATAAATTATTAATTTGATGTTACTCTGATCATCTTGCCTTTTTTTAATACTTGCAGATTTCTCCATGGATTCAGACTTTCCAGCTTTTATTTTCTCCAATGTTTTTAAAAGTATAGAACCTATATCTAGTTCAATTCATAGTTAATTCACAGTATTTCCAAAGCTTCATTAAAGCTTATTTACCTAGTATTCAGAGTTGGGAAAGAATTAGCATCATTTGCATACAAGCCATTTAATATGAGGAATTTAGCAAGGGTTGCTTTCCTCAAAGTAGTTTCACTAATCTTCTCATACACCTGTTGATAATATTCTAAAAATTCCATTCAATAATTTGTCTTTGTTTTGTTGTTTAATCTAGATTTTGATTAATTGTATTACTTCATTGCTTTATTATAACAAAAATGAACAGCAAAACTATTTGGCATTCAATACATAAAGAAGTGTGTACATGTACACTTTTATGCCTTCAGGAAATCTATGAATTATGTCTTGTTATCCTCATGTTATGAACGTGGAACCTTTAGTTCAGAAGTTTTAAGTAATGTTTTCCAATATTATCTAGCCAAAAACAGTAAAATTGGCAAGTTATATCAGTCTGATTCCAGAGCCATCATGCACACCTCTTGAATACTGTCTTATATCCTTGCTGCCTACTTTTTTCCTTGAGTTGTTGTAGCAATCAGGTATGTGCAGGAGGGACTTGATAGCACCTGGTCACAGCTGCACAGAGCACTTCTTGGCTTCTAATCCAAGGATTCTCTGCCACTGATATTAGGAATCCTATGAGAATTCATTTGAAGAATCTACTGAATGTACATTTTAAGTACATGAATCACAGTTTAACGAACAGAAGGGAGAAATTTGGAATACTCTATTTAAGGTACTGTACTACCCGTGAAACAGTAAAGTGTTACTTGAGGATGGCCTCAAATTAGTTGGAAATAAATATTTCAGGATTTAGAGCAAGAGTATTAGAGCAAGCATAATGATGCATATGGACAATGATATATATAATGATATGGTAAAAGATAAGATAAATTGATAAAATAGAATCATAAAGTGCTCAATTAAAATTAGAAAAGGCAAGGGGGACAGAAATAAAAAGTAAATGCAACTAACAGAAAACAGTTATCAAACAGAGTTCAGAACAAGGGAAGTAATCAAAACTAAAGAGGGACATTGCAAAATTATAAAAGAATCATACTTACAGAAGACACAGCAATTCTAACAGTGTATACACCTAACAGCAGAACATCCAAATATAAGAGGTAAACACAGGAATAGAAATAGGAAGTGAAGAAATCCACTTTTATTTGCAGACTTCAGTAGCTCTCCTTAAGTGATTGATAAATAAAGCAGGTAAAAAAAAAATACATATATAGGTGACATGAACAGCATTGTAAATTAACCTAATCTAATTGACATTTATATATCACAATGTCTAACACCACAGAATACACATTCTTCTCATGCTTCCATGGAACATTCATCATGCTAGACTACGTTCAAGGCCATAAAACGCACCTTAATAAATTGCAAATAATAGAACCCATACATAGTATGCTCTTAAGCCACAACAGAATCAAATAATTAATAATAGAAAGGTAGCAGAATTCTAAATAATTTATTCAGATACTATGACGTCAAGGAGATAAAGCATAATTCTTCACTTCTTAAGTCTCTGCAGTGCTCTTAATCACTTACTTCCAAAGAGTACAGTATGTGAAAAAGAGTAAAACCAACTTTTAATAGATGCATCTGAAAAACACTACTGCAGCCATATGATCAAGGTTAACATCAATAATGATAAGTCATGTTGACAGGATATACTCCTGATAGCATATGATCAGAATGATACTTTACCTCTTTGATCCTGCTGCCACAAAAAACATGCCCTGAGTCTAATTATGAGGAAAAAAATAAGCAAAACCCCAGTTGAGGAACAGTCCACAAAATGCCTGGCCTGTACACCCCAAAATTGTCAAGAACCTTAAAGTACAATTAAAGACTAAGAAATTCTGATGGCCAAGAAGAGCTTAAGACATTGCAACTAGGGGCCAGGTATGGTAGTTCACTCCTGTAATATCAGCACTTTGGGAGGCGTAAGTGGGAGGATCGCTTGAGACCAGGAGTTTGAGAACAGCCTAGGCAACATATCAAAAAGATAAAATTGACTATTTACCCAACACTTATAGCTAATAGTCTTTATGTACATTATGACCAGGAAACTTCACTGAGGTTTGATTTAGAAGGTAGCAGTGATATGTAACACAGACTTCTGCAGTTGTGTGGGTGACAAGTGAATGAAAAAAAGCTTTCATTTCTACAAAAAAGTTGGAAGTGGGAAACTAGGCAGCAAACAAACAAACAAACAACAACAACCAAAGACATGACAACTAAATTTAATGTGTTTCCTACGTAGGATGTTAAAACACAAAAATGACATTAGGTAAAAACTAATAAATTCTGAATACAATACAGATATTAGATAATAACTTATCAATATTAATTCACTAGTTAAAAGACATGGCATACTAATATCAAATACTAATGATCAGAGAAATGATTGTGGGATATCTCTACACTCACTTCTTCATCGATCTGTAATTCCACAACGGTTCTAAAACAAAAGTTCACTTGAAAACATGAGTCAGATCAGTGACACCAAGAACTTATGTGTCACCCGTAGAACCTACTCTATAGACAGGTGGCTTAGTAAGTCCAGGTATTGATGCATCTTCTGTAGTTTGAAAATTACTTATGCAATGGTGTTTTGTTTAATGTTTCTTACACCGGTGTATCAACAATTGCTCAGTGAAGGACACATAGTTGATCAGAGTATTACAATCAGAAATAGATTTACTGCAAGTAACAGAGTGCTTACAAAATCTTTGGCAGAATAGAGGATAAGCCTCTGCACTTTGAGTTTCAAGTCACGTAACTACAGCTGTAATCCAGTGGTCAGGAGACAGCTGTTACCCTTATTAGCATCTACTTACAGTCACCTCTCACCCAAGAGGTTGGAAAATAGGCAGCAGATTGTGGAGTCGACTGTGACTCAAACACTCGTGCTTGTCAGAACATGCTTCTCACCCACACAACTGCGAATGTCTGTGTTATGCATCACTGCTGTGTTCTAAACCAAATGCAAGTCCAATTAGTTTCCTGGCCATAATGTACGTAAAGATTATTAGCTATAAATGATGGATAAGTAGTCAATTTTACCTTTTTTGCTTTGTTTTAAATAGACTTTATTTTTTAGAGCAGTTCTAGGTTCGTAGCAATACTGAGAGGAAGACATAAACATTTCCCATACAGTCGCTTACTTCCCATAGCTGCACAGTCTCCTCCACTGTGAATATCCTCCACCAGAGTGGAACATTGGTTACAATCTACTACATGAGCCTATGTTGACAATCTCTTATTACGCAAAGTCTATTGTTTACACTGCGGTTCACTCTTGGTGTGGTATATTCTATGGGTTTTAAGAACTTATACTGACAAGTATCCACCAGTATAGTATCACACAAAATAGTTTCATTTCCCTGCAATTCTCTATGCTCTGTCTATTCTTCCTGCCATTTCCCTCATTTTAGCACTTTAAATTATTTTTTAAAGGAGATTATAGACAATTATCTATCCAAATAAAAAATTATCTTAAAGAAATTATTCATATCATGAATGTAATAGTTATAATCATTTTATTTTTACATTATATTGCTGCATAACAAATTACTAGGACCTTATCAGTGTTAAAAAGTTATTATCTCACAGATTGTGTGGCAGGAATGTGAGCACAGCTTAGGTACTTTCTCTGCTCAGGGTTTCACAAGAATGTGATCAACATGTCATGGGGTCTGTATTCTCATCTGGAGGACTATTGTAGGCATGAACATCAGGGGACAGGAAACATGGGGACCACACTCGGTCTGCCCACTGTACCCAGGGATAATAAATGTGTAGGTTTATTTGTGGTTGGAATCCTAGGCTTTGGGGCAGGATAGACTTGTGTTAGAGTCTTGGTTCTGTCTACTGCTAAATTGTAAAGTTGGTAAATCACTTTCCTTCTATAAATGGCCATCCTTTCACACATAAAAAGTGGATAATAGTAAGATCTACCTCAGAGGGATGACTGTGTGAGATAATCCAACTGTTGCTATTAGCACCATATCTACGATTTAGATGTCTAACTCTATCTGCTGTAAGATCCTAATGCCAGGGTCAAATTTGTAAAAGGGAATTTGATTATACTAGACCTGTACATAAATTATTTCAGTGGAACCTTGCAAGAATTTTCTTGTAGTCTTTCAACTTTGGTGTGCTTTGGTATCAGCCTCTAAAGGAGTTAATTTTACCAATCCACGTATTTTCCTGCTAACTCCTCCAGGCACTGTTTGAGGTTCATTCTAATGTTTTGTCTTTTCTCCCCAATTACATTTCCTTCTTTCCACCTGGCTTCAGAATTCAAATCTTTATAGCAGCAGTTAAATATTTATAAAGCTTAAGCCACAGACTTCCTTTCAAAAATACTGCAGCATAAAATTGAAAAGTAAAACCAAAAATCTAGTGATAGCATCAAGAACAAATATGTTAACTTATTGAATTCTGAAGAGCACAAAAAATTTTACAGAACTGTGCTATTCAGGACTTGTTCTCAAATTATAGCAAGACGAGTTCTTTTTCTAATACTTTTCAAATCTATTTTGAAAATGAGAGAAAAAATAAACCTTGACAATTTCAAAAGCCACAAACTCTACTTGATAGTAAAACCCAACTGGAATTTCAGAGTTGAAAAGCTTTCATTCTAATGGTCCAGACTCAGGAGAAAAGTGGGGAAATAGAAATGGCATTTGTTGAGATTTAGTCATGTATGAGCCACTTTCTATAACTTTTATTGTATTTAATTTAATTATAAGTATTATGTAATTAAGTGCTTACATTTAATCTTTTCACTTCATGAAATGTGTTGGTTGTAGGGAAAGGGGAAAGTTCTAAAACATATGGCCAACTTCCCAATTCTACTTTATAAACTTCATCTTTTTCAAATCCTAGATTGATACTTATCAAAAAAACACAAATAAACCCATTATTTTTCCAATGTCTGCTACATTTACCAACAATGTTTAAGTTGGACTCTGACAAACACACATACACAACACACATACACATGCACATATACATATACACATTACTCCCATTATAAAATATTGGAGTGTTTTATCAAAGAAAGATAGGACATGAGAGATATTGACTTTAGTGTAGGAAGCCTACTATATGAAAAATATCCAACAGGTAGTTTGAAGAGCAGTTGAATCTGATTGAGAAGTTTTTTCAGTTAGCCTGGAGAGAGTAAGGGCAGAGACATGAGCTTTGCTATTCTTGCCAAATCATGAGTCTGCAGGGCTACTAATGTCAAATGATGCCATTATATATTGAACAATGGCATCACCAACTCACCAATTTGTGTATACCTGTGAGACTATATCCACCTCGAAGAAATAAATTTTAGTTTATATAAAAATACCTAGGGGATAGCAGTATGCATTAGTTAATTCTCACACTGTTATAAGGACATATCAGAGACTGGGTAATTTACAAAGGAAAGAGGTTTAATAGACTCACAGTTCCACATTGCGGGCGGTGGGGGGTCCTCACAGTCATGGCAGAAGGCAAAGGAGGAGCAAAGACCCATCTTACATAGTGGCAGGCAAGAGAGTTTGTACAGGGGAACTCCCATTTATAAAACCATTAGATCCCATGAGACTTATTCACTACCATGAGAACAGTATGGGGAAAACTCCCCCATGATTCAGTTACCTCCACCTGGCCCCACCCTTGACACCTAGGGATTATTACAATTCAAGGTGAGATTTGGATGGGTCACAACCAAGCCACATCACAGTTGAACAAGCAGTTTTTTGTTGTTGCTGTTTGCTTGTTTTGTATGAGGTTTAATTAATCTTTCCCTTGTCTTCGAACAAAAGCTTCCTTAAGTTTTCTATTGGCAATCTGTGATTTTGGAAATATATTGTGTTATTGAAGATGTGAAGAATGACATAAAAAGAAATGAATCTGTCCTCAAGATTTCTGAATGACTAAAGGAGATAATGCATAAAATTATCCAACACAATCTGGATTACCATTGCCAATTTCTTAGGTTCACATTCAAAGTTTAAAGAATATGATCATATTTACATCTTATGAATTCTAGACTTAAGAAAACATTCACTGTGTTGCCAAGGATCCACATTTCCTGGCCCCTTTGTTTTCGCCTGTGCTTTGTAGTAATAATCAGCAATATTCTTTCTCCCTGCCAAAAATTTTCACCTATCAAAACCTGTGCATTACTTTAAAACTATCTCAAATTAATATGCTATTACCCACCTAGCTTATAGTAGATTCCTTCCTCTGGGCTCTCAGAGTACCCAGTGTCATTTCTTTCTGTTGTAATCATCTCATTTTGTGTGTTTGTTTCCCTTACTAGATTGTAACTTGGAGGTAGAAAGTCATGTTTGCACTTAAATATCTAATCAAATATTTATGGAATACTTTTGAACAAAAATACATCATTCCAAATTCTGTGGTCTATAACAAAAGAGAAATTTTCCCTAATGATTATTTACCTGCTTTTATATTCCGTTCTCCTTTCACAGGATAAGAATAAGCTGTCGGGTGCTGACGAGTTGATGGGAGCAGCACACCAACATGGCACAAGTATACATATGTAACAAACCTGCACGTTATGCACAAGTACCCTAGAACTTAAAGTATAATAATAATAATAATAATAATAATAATAATAATAATAAAAGAATAAGCTGTTATTGGTACTTTAAACATTGGTCCCTGCTACTTGATTAAATGTAGCTAAAGCATTAAAACTCTTTTTAAAGAAGCCATCTTCATGGCTCTTGAAAGACATCTGCTATGACTATTTTTTTCCAGAATTAAACTCAACTTTCCCTCATGTTGTGTTTTATTTCTGCATTGAGAAGGCAGAATGTCAACCAAACCATTCTTCCCTCACAGTAAGTGTTATGAGCCAATCAGCGAGACAGATAAAGCTGAAAATATTTGCAAAAACTAACTCTCGCTAACCATCAAGAGCTTCCCGATCTGACACCCTACAGAAAAGTGGTTGAGAAGGGGCTGGCCACTGTGGCTCATGCCTGTAATCCCAGCACTTTGGGAGGCAGAGACGGGCGGATCACGAGGTCAGGAGGTTGAGACAATCCTGGCTAACACAGTGAAACCCCGTCCCTACTAAAAATACAAAAAATTAGCCGGGCATGGTGGTGGGGGCCTGCAGTCCCAGCTACTCAGAAGGCTGAGGCAGGAGAATGGCGTGAACCCGGGAGGCGGAGGTTGCAGTTAGCCAAGATCTCGCCACTGCACTCCACCCTGGGCGAGAGAGCGAAACTCCGTCCCAAAAAAAAAAAAAAAAAAAAAAGAAAGAAAAGTGGTTGAGAAGGATGAAGATAGGAATTTAATTTAATTTCACTGAACATTCAAGCACAAAATAATTTGATTTTAGTATTGAAATTGTTTACCTTTTATATTTATTAATATACTATTAAAGTGCAAGGAAATTTAATCATAGAACTTTAATATATTACCAGAAAATTCACAGTGGGTAAGACTTTAACTTCAAAGTGGGGCATCTTATACTTAAAATTCTATTATTGAAATACAGCTGGTCTCAGCTGGTCCACCCGAGACACCCTGAGCACCAGCCCTAGTCCCCCGCGCGGCCCCTTATTCGCTCCAACAAGATGAAAGAAACAATCATGAACCAGGAAAAACTCGCCAAACTGCAGGCACAAGTGCGCATTGGTGGGAAAGGAACTGCTCACAGAAAGAAGAAGGTGGTTCATAGAACAGCTACAGCAGATGATAAAAAACTTCAGTTCTCCTTAAAGAAGTTAGGGGTAAACGATATCTCCGGTATTGAAGAAGTGACTATGTTTACAAACCCAGGAACAGTGATCCACTTTAACAACCCTAAAGTTCAGGCATCTCTGGCAGTGAACACTTTCACCATTACACGCCATGCTGAGACGAAGCAGCTGACAGAAATGCTACCCAGCATCTTAAACCAGCTTGGCGCAGATAGTCTGACTAGTTTAAGGAGACTGGCCGAAGCTCTGCCCAAACAATCTGTGGATGGAAAAGCACCACTTGCTACTGGAGAGGATGATGATGATGAAGTTCCAGATCTTGTGAAGAATTTTGATGAGACTTCCAAGAATGAGGCAAACTGAATTGAGTCAACTTCTGAAGATAAAACTTGAAGAAGTTAGTGAGAGTTGCTATTTTATATTATGACCGCTTTTTAAGAAATTTTTGTTTATGGATCTGATAAAATCTAGATCTCTAACATTTTTAAGCCCAACCCCCTTGGACACTGCAGCTCTTTTCAGTTTTTGCTTATACACAATTCATTCTTTGCAGCTAATTAAGCCGAAGAAGCCTGGGAACAGGTTTGAAACAGAGGTTAATAAAGTTCTTTGCCTAGTATACAGTTTTTTTTTTTTAATTTTATTGACACCGATCTGTACACAGTAAAAAAATATTGCTTATAGGAAGCTAATCATGGTATGTAATATGGCTGATAACCTTTGGGATTTGATTAAAGATTTAAAATCACACACACAAAAAAAGAAATATAGTTGGTATATTATAAGATCTCATTGCAAAACCTCTGATGGGCTATAATGGCCCAGAAAATAACTTAAAAACTGATTTTAAGAGTAGTTAGAGCAGTTTTGATGCTATTTTAAAAATATTGCACTTACATTTCATACTGCACTTACATTTCAAAACTTTCTGGAGGTAAAATTTACACAATCCATGAGTGAGTCCAAGAAGATCCAAAAAGGAGCAATGTTGATGCCGAAGAAAGGTTCATGAATGTGGAGGCAGGGCTATCCTTATAGATAACCCTAACTGACAGGGTTCATAACCCTAATTGCTCTCCTCAATTATGCCTCTGACTGACTGAAGGTTTAAAGGCCAAGCCCAGGCATTTAAGAACAAAGAGCTAGGAGACATTGACTATATTCCTTTCGCTCATGTTGAGGTACACCCAAAGCAGGACATTCACGGCCTTTTTGTATACATCAATTATATAGAGACTGATGATTGGATGGACTCACAAAACTTCTCAGGGTATATTCATGTAATACTTTGATAGTGTAAAAGATATGGTGGCATGGGAGAAGCAAAGCACAGGCAATATCCAGGTTCCTAAGATCTCCAGGTATGACTCCCCAGGGTTCCTGCTCAGTCACACAGATTTTCATCTGCCATACCTTTTTGTTTCCTTAGCGAGTATCACACTCAGGTGAACAAAACAAAAATGCCATTTTTTGAGTTTCCTGAAACTCCAACAGAGTTCCTGAAAATCCAACAGAGGATGAGTTGTTTTTTTTTTTTTAATATTAACTAACTTTAATCTGTCATGTCTGATATATTGCATTTTACCTTTTATGCTGATCTGTGTGATTCTAATTGTTATAAATTCGTAATGTCCTTTTGTGCAGTGATTATTGCTCTGTTATTGTGCCTTCCCCTTGGAAGGAAGTAAATAAGCCAATTAACCTGAAATACTACTCAGCCTTTAATCTTAAGCAAACATCATGGATTTTGAATATTTGTGTGGTCAGCAAGTCTGTTGGAGGTCACAGCCTAATTGACACATAGACTACTAATACAATTTTTAAATTATGTTATAATAAACTGTTGTTTTTTTTTTTTTCTTCATTGTTGGGTCAAATGAAAGACACACCATAGACAAATAATTAAAGCAATCTTAAATCCCTTTGTAAAACAGATTATAACTTCCCAAGTTTTCCAATGCATTTTCAAATGCATTTCTAGCCTTTCATCATCCTAAAGATACATGAATATATAATTTAAAGCTGTATTTGTTTGTCAGTCCTCATAATCTCATAGCTTTAATATTTGAACTAGATTGGTTGCATTTGTTATCTACATTTATTATGTAATGATTTTAGGGGAAAATTTCAATAACAGGTCAATGAAATAAATATACTGCTAAAACTTTATTTTTGCTGTGTAATAAATGAATTTCCTTTTTCGGATTAATCCATCAAGCTTATTATAAAAATGAGTAGCTCCGTAGAATGTAATACAAATATAGTAGCATGCCATTTCCAACTCTCCTGAACTAATGAGGCATTTCACAAAACTGTTTTAGTAACAAGAGACCCATGAAGAGGTCAAGATCATTGTGATCATTGTTTGACAAGGCAGAAAGCTTAAAGGGTTTGTTCTTTTTTATCAACCACACTTTAAACTTTAGACCTGCTTTGTTTATCTACTCTCCTCTGTATTTGCTCTCTTTGTTGAAGCCTCATATGTATTTCCTTGGGAAATAAAAAATGAGAACTAAGGGGTGATTCTCAGCAATTATATCTACATGACCCAGTTTCCCCCCCAGGCATTCTTGATCTCATGGCAAATTCTATTTCTCTCATTTTTTCCCATAGATGTATCCTACACCAACATCTTTGCTCATAAGACAAACTGCAAATTGTCATAAGCATAGATTCTAAGAAATTGAAAGCAACTTTTAAAGTCTGAAATTCACTATTTCCAAGTATAATCAATTTTATGATATAAGCTAAAGTATATTATGAAGAGAACAAATGATAAAACATGGGTTGGACTATTCAGAATCATGCTGTTTCTAATGTTCATGTTTCAAAGATACGTAATATTCAAATAACTTAGAAAAATACAATTTCTACAAAGGGCACAGTGAACAGAGCCTCTGCTCCTAATTCCTGTTTCCTTCCCATTGCGAAAATCTAGAAAAGTTACAATGAATTTCAAAGGTTATTTCCTCTGCCTTTTTCTACTTATTCTAGGACGAAGCAACAGAGTTTAGCTGAGAAGCAGAGTTTCTGCTTTTTATTTTCAGTGTTCATCTAGGACATACTTTTGATCCCCCTGAGAGTACCGGCATCAAAGATTCTTCTCTGTAAAAAGACAACATACCTGGGAACCACGTATGAAAAATGTTCTTGCTATAAGGAATGTAATGTTTTTGAAATTTATTTCAGTTTGTTCCTCTTCTCAGTAATGCTTCCTTTACCGCATGGCACCCTGTTCAGAAACTACCCCAATGGCCTCCTCCCTTTAGAGCAAAACATTCTAAAATTATGTCCTACTGTTTCTGCTTCTTGTTTCCTACATAATTTTCCCTATACACACACTCCTATTAGGCTACAACCCCCATCACGTGCCACGTACTGAGAGTGTTATTGTCAAGTACAGCTACCACATTCATACTACAATGCAATGCCTTTTTTTTTTTTTTTTTTTTTTTTTTTTTTGAGACAGAGTCTCGCTCTGTCGCCCAGGCTGGAGTGCAGTGGCCGGATCTCAGTTCACCACAAGCTCCATCTCCCAGGTTCACGCCATTCTCCTGCCTCAGCCTCCCGAGTAGCTGGAACTACAGGCGCCTACCACTATGCCCGGCTAATTTTTTTGTATTTTTTAGTAGAGACGGGGTTTCACTGTGTTAGCCAGGATGGTCTCGATTTCCTAATCTTGTGATCCGCCCGCCTCGGCCTTCCAGAGCGCTGAGATTACAGGCGTGAGACACCACGCCAGGCACAGTGCCATTTTTATGTACTGCATCACTCAGGGTTGAAACAGAAAACAGATAATGTAATAAAACTAGTGTAACTCAAGGAAAGTTGAGTACTAGATGTATTTACAACTTGTAGGAAAATTCTAGAGAAACCATAGGGATCACATAGCACCTAAGATCAATTAACATTGGGACTTCTATTGACCCTAATCCCAGAATGAGGAAGGAAGATGGACTGACTTACTACTAAAAAAAAAAAAAAAAAAAAAAAAAAAAAAAAAAAAAAAAAAAAAAAAAATTCATGGAAAAGGGACCACCTCCAAAGGAGCTATATCCTCCAGTAGAGAAACTTAGCCAGCCCAAAGCAAATGCTTCAGAAGTGAGATACGGGAATAAACACTGAATGTATTTGCCTCTCTCCATCAAATGTCATGCTGAAGATTCCAGTTAGCTGAATCAAAAGAAGCCAGAGATCAAGGAAGATGATGATTAAACCACCATCTCACCTTCCTGGGATAGAATAGAGGCAGGAGAAGGATGGAGAGTGGATCTGGAAGGTTATAGAAAGAATATCTTGAATCCATCCCCTTATCTCAATGACTGGCCACTCTCTGCTTCCTGAAGTACTTTTCCCCATTGTCATCCACACCACCACCTCTTCTTGGGGTTCCTCTTAGGACACGAGCCACTCCATCTCCTACTCTACTTAATTTTTAAATGTAGTTTTCCAGGCCTTCTCTTTCCATATGACCTCAATTTTATAACAGCTTTAAATAGTAAAGTTGCTGGTAAGTCTCAATTATGGCCTCAACCTAAAACTGTTTTCAGTTGCAAATCCTCTGATGAGATATAAAAACCGAGAAAATCATGTAAAAAATAAATTTTGAGGTTACAGTGATTTGGGTTCTATTTTTAAAAATACACATACTGCACTTACATTTAAAAGCCTTCTGGAGGTAAAATTTACACAGCACTCAAAGTTGTATATTACAGTGGCTTCTTGATATCTCTATTGAAGGGATGTCTTAGAGGAAACCTCCAATTTGACATACAAAGCAGAACAAGCCCCACCTTCTCTCCTCCCACCTCTGCCCAAATACCATTGGTCTAATCTTTCCTGTTTTTCTAAATAAACTCATAATCTAACCATCTACCTACCTGCTCAATCCAAAACTGTAGAATCTCTCTTAACATTCTTCTTTACTCTCCTGCATTGTAACTAATCCATGAAAAAGTCCTGTGAACTCTACCCAAAAAATAGCCCTCAAGTATCCTCTTCTCTCCATGTGTCACCATTTATCATGTGCATTTCAATATAGTTATAGAATAGATCTCTCTGCTAGCTCTCTTTGCCCTTCTACACTCGCTACATAAAATTCCAAAGAAGTCCAGGGTGACCTTTAAAAAATATAAATCGGATCATGTCACATCTCTGCTTGAAATCTTCCAAAACTTTCCCTTTACATGTGAACTCAAATCCAAATGTTTTCATTGTGGTAAAAATCTCTATTGACTTGGTGCCTGCTCTGCCTGCTGAGCTCTTTGACTTAATCTATTCTTCTCCTGGCATTTTATTTTTTAAACTGACATACAATATTTATGTGTTTATGCTTTTCTTGCTTCATTTTTATTTTATTTTTAATTGACATATCATAATTGTACATATTTACAGGGTACAAAGTGATATTTTGATACTTGTATACAATGTTTAATAATCAAATACAGCATATATATCTATATGTAGCTAGCATATCTGTCACATCAAACATTTATTATCTTTTTGTGTTGGGAACAGGCAAAATACTCTCTTCTAGCTATTTGAAAATGTACAATAAATTATTTTTAACTAGCATCACCCTACAGTGCTATGTAATATGAGAACTTATTCCTCCTATTTAGAGATAATTTTGTATATGTTAACCAACTTCATCTATTCCCCCACAGTCTTCCCACCTTTAGGAACCACAATTTTACTTTCTGCTTCTATAAGCTCAATTTTGTTTAGTTCCTACCTATAAGTGGGAACATGTGGTATTTACTTTTCTGTGCCTGACTTATTTTACTTAACATAATGTCCTCCAGGTTCAAGTTCAACCATGTTGCCACAGACAAAAGGATTTCATTCTTTTTATGGCTTAGTAGTATTCCATTGTAGATATACATATATATCGCCCATAGTTTCTTTATCCATTCATCTGTTGATGGACACTTTGGCTGATTCCTTATCTTAGCTATTGTGAATAGAAAAGAAGTCTATAGAGATATTCCTTTATTTAAAATCTGATTTTATTTCTACAAAGAAGCAAAATCTTTCCTTGTACTCATGAATATGTCAGTATTTATCACTCAAAATGGTATAGTGAAGCTAGGAAGTGTGAGATACACTGGAAAGATAACTTCTGAGATAAACTGGGGATTTAAAAGTCAGAGATAATAAGCTTTGTTTCTATGGTTCATAATTTCTTTGGGTGAATATTCCTGTTCTGAATTACGGAAGACTTGCTTGAATGATAAAGAATTGCTCTGCCAACTACTTCTATGTATCATAAACTCCCCAAATGGTATCACAAACAAAAATGATTTTTTAAGTTTATGCAATAAGATTGTTCCTGAGCTGAATGATGTGCTTTGTCATTCCCAATGTCTCAGCTTTGATACATCTTATTATGAGAAATTATTTCATTTATACTATTATTATTTTGTATTGGTATTTATTTTTCCTATTCAAAATTGTAACATCCTGGTACATTTTATTATTTAGAAAGATTATTCTCCTAATCCAAACAATAAATTGCATTTTAACACCAAAATTAACCTTATTCTGTGAAGGCATAGTTTCTTCATTCCTCTAAAAGTGACAATATGTTATAAATAATGAAGTATAAATCCCATTTGGGTCATAGTTTCAGATGTTAAAAGATGTGAAGAGACAAAAAGTGAGACTAACAACAGGAAGTCTCTGTGTATCTTTTCATCTTCTAGCCTGTCAAAAACATGGAAGTTTGTGCCGAACACAATGTCCATAATTATAGTTCTAGTTGCCAAAAAGAGTTACTGTGTCTGTTGAAAAGATAATTACAGCTACTTTACAATTCAAATCTATGTTCAGTTACCTTGTGAAATCTAAATGAATGCTAATCTGACCTTATGTTTCCAAAAGACACTATACTTTTTAACACTATTTTAAAAATTGAGGGTGACAAATACTTTCACATCTTCAAAACGGTTACACATGAAAGAAGCACTTCAACTATTACCTTGAACACAGTGAAAAATTTTAGCAACCATAAAATTCATCTCTCTGAAACCCTTAACATTTTCACATACTTCAGATATGACTATTTACTCAACAGCTCAAATTTGGGTATCTGTAACAGTGAGGATCCAGACAGAAAACAGATAGCATGCTCAAACTGAGTAATTCAAGATAGTCTAATAAAGGTGGTATTTAAAAGTGTGAATCTGGGAAACTAGCAAGGGATAGTGAAGTTCCCTATGCTGGCAAGAGCTGGAAGCCTTTACTTCCTGTAGGTCTTGTATAGCAGGTTCACTGTACACTGTTTACCACATGCCCAAGTCTAATGAGATGAAACATCTACACATAAAACAAATTACATTAAGCAGATTTATTACTTAAAGATAGGCAGCAAGGGACAGCAGAAGCCTAGGATTCAAGATGAACTCGTCCCTCAAATCTCAGGAAAGCTGCCTGGAGCAGACGAAGTCCCATCTGCACTTGCTCCACTTGCACTAGTGATTAGTAGCCCTGGAAAGCAATCCACACCTGGTTTTATACCCTGGGAAAATGTGTCTTGCTTGATTAAAGCACTGAAGTCTGTTCTAAGAACATCCTATCCTAAGAGACTCTGGAACTCAGACCAAGTTGTTCCAGAAAGCTCCTCCATATCTCAGGATGTTACATTTCTAGAACATTCCACAGTTATTCTTCAGAATTACAAGAAAGAAAGGAAGGAGAAATGGACTGGGCCAAGAATACTTGGAGAACTGTCTTGCAGGACCAAATGGATGTGGAGAGAAAGTAGTTATCAGAACCAGAAGAGTGAGATCTGTTTTTAGAGTCTCAGCAAAAGGAGTGTGGCTTTCAATAAGGAGATACAAACAATTTCCTGTGACCTGGTCAAAAAAGTAAATAAATAAATAAATAGTCAAAATAATGCATATCCTATGTGCCCTCAACTTTTATTTTTAATCCTCTTTACGCCAAATTCCCTAGGAAGCCATAGGGTCAGGGTATGAATTGATACAATGCACACAAGCCACCCTTCTGAGGCACAGAGCTGAATTAGGCAGAGTAGATAATGGAACCAGAGGAGGAAAAATAAAATGCATGGGACAATATATAGTCAATTTGGAGACAACTTTCAACTAAGACATTATGATATATTATTTTCTATAGCACTATAATTCCCCCAAATTTTAAAGAATTAACCTCAAAACTGCTCTGGATAATTTATCCAAGGAACATGCATTTTACTATATCATTTTATGGTACAATTACAAATATTGCCTTATCTAATATCCAAAACAACTGAGAATGGTAGTAGGTATTATTATCACAGAGTAACTAAGGTATTTAAATATGTTGCTCTAGGCCACACAGCTAAAAAAAAATGAATGAAAATGATTAAAACTATGAATACTATAAACTGAATGTTGGTCATATTGTTCTTACTGCATGCCAAGGCATTGTTCTATGAATTTTAAATGTATGAATTCATTCAGTGCAGGAAGTATCATCTGAATTACACACTATTAATATTATCCTCATTTTGCAGACTTAGTAAATTCAATTAGAGGAATAGTAAGCACTTTGTCCAAGGTCAAACTACTAGAGTCAGGATTCATCCTCAGGCCTTTTGGTGTCAAAGTCTGTGAATTTTGATACAAATTTCATCAAGATTATACATTTGCTGAATGACTTACGGAGGAAGTAAACAGCATCACTGAAATAAATATGTTTGGATTCAAATGTTGTCTGTAAATTAAATAGAAAAATAGAGATATATCAGTATAGCATGAATGGAATTTTACTAAATTGAATGTATATTAAATTTTATATATTCTATAAAGGGACAATTTAGAGATAATGTCAATAAAATAGAGCTTTGTCACAAGATAATGATCTCCTGCTGTTATATAACCATGAACATGAAGCCAAGTTATTTATTTTCAAAGCAGGGAAAATCAATCCCAGAATTATGTTCTATAACTGAGATTTTAGTTCTGTTATACAAAATGATGCATGTTGATTTAATAATTTTGCCTGATGGATGTTTGAGAGAGAAAATGACAGATGTTCTTTGCACCGTCGCAAGCTGGAGGCATTCTGACGGGCTTAGAAAATATACCTGTTGTATGTTTTCCCTAATGAGAAACAGTCATCTATAAAAGTGATGAGGTTGCACCACTGTTGTAATCTGCACCTACATGAATGAGATGATTTATGACCTGTTAAGAGTGCTGTAGTTTTTAACTTTAATCAGAACACAGTGGTCAACAATGCAGCCATAAGGTCTAAGAGAGCAGAATGTACATGTAGTACTTAAAAACATGAACTGACAGCAAAACAACTACAGAAAGGTCTATTGTACTTGTATTAATCATGATTCAACTTTACCAGATAGAATTCTAGTTATTGCTTACTTTGGTCCCAGTAGAAAACCATTTCAAGGTTTCACATAGCCTAGAGTACACCTAAAGACACCTAGCTCCCAGAAAAACATAATAATACATATTTCTGATGATACATTAAATAACACTGTGTATTTTAATATTTGTGATTGTTTTAAAAGTGGTTTCTGAATATTTATTTATAATTCATTTCTTATGTGCAGCCACCCAGAGAGTTAGATAGTTCTATAGTGATTTACTGAATAAACTGAGAAATAAAAAGAAAGAAGATGAAAAAAGAAAATCAGTAAAGGTGTTAGGTGTTCTGATTCCTACTCCATATACTTAAATCTAGTTATGCCACAAAACCCTCCATCCTTGCAAAAGTATTTGTTTTTTAATAATATATGGCTTGCCACAGTTTGCTCTTTTTTGAACTGCTATTTCCTAAAATCAGAAAATGTGGTTTTAAATGCATTTTAAAGCTAAAGTACCAAAGTGATTTATTAAGTGCAGATAATTTTCAAATATTTGGAAATAAATATTTTATAAAACTAAATATCTTTTTGACTACAAAGTCAGGAATTAATAAGCAAGTTATAAAACTTTCATATATAAATTGAGTTTTAAGACCTTATTCTTAGATCTGGGTTTAATAAGTACCATGCTTCTTGTCCACCCACATTCTAAACAACTGAGGAATTGGACAAGAGAGATAGTCTACGGGTAGCAAATATTCACTGATGGGGCTGATGTAAAATATTGTTTATATATGCAAGAAAGTTGTCTTCCTAACACCAACCCTCAAATCTTAAGAGATGGACCCACATAATTATAGCAGTACAAAACAAGGCAGGCCATACCAGGTAGGAATTTTCTCCTTTAATATTTCAGAGGTGGGTGAGCAAAGCAGAAGAGTTGCAGAGGATTTTCTCTTGGATTCACTCTCAGAGAAAAGAAGAGGAAAGACTGGGCCACAAATGCTTGTTTGTTTATCCATCCAAACTCATTCAAGATATAACTTATGTCACCTCCCTCTAGGCAGAATAAATAAATAAAACATAGAAAGCCAGGATTATTATGCTATTATAATTCTTTCTGTTATCTATCACTACTCCAGTCATCTACACCTCTATTGATATTCTCTATATACAAGAGAATATGATTTGTTGCATAACAAATCATTCCAAATTTTGTTAGCTTAACTCAACAGCCACTATTTCTATTTCTATTTACTATTTCTCACCATTCTCTGTTCTGACTGGGAAGATCTTCTTCCCATAGGGATATGTGAGGTTGCTCAACCTGAATGGGCTTGGCTGGAAAGTCTAAAGAGGTCTATTTCACATCTCTGATCCCGAGTGCTGATGGTGACTGGGGTGTCTTTGTTCTCTTCCACTTGATCTCTCTCTCTCTGTCCTCACAATGCCTCAGCCTCCAGGACCTTTTAAGTCCAGCAGAAGAGCTTGGACTTCTTTACAACATGGCAACTAGGTTGCAAGAGAGCAAACGGGCAAATTTCCAGACGTTTTAAGGTCTAATCCCAGAATTACTTGCATAATGTCACTTCTGGCAAATTCTACTGATCAAGACAAATCACAGATCCAAGTGAAGGAAAAGTAGACTGCATCTCTGGGTGTAAAAATGCACAAACAGTGATGACAGAAATTATTGGCAGCCACACTTGCAGACAAGTTATTATTGCAACCCCTCGACCTCCACCAAAATTTTTCTTATTCTATCGTATGCCTAACTAGCGTCCCAACCCAGGAGAGAGATATCCACCATCACAAACAATACATTGCCTATGATCCTTCTGTATGCAGACTTTCCTTCCTGGTCTCCTTTATTACATCCTGTATTCTAAATTAATTCTGTTTCATCTTTAGATTTAGAGCTGGTAGGCTGATGCTAAGTTATCAAGTGCATGTGACAGTGACTTAGGAACAATCCTTTAGTCTCCTTTTCCAATCTAATGGGTATGGCATTGTGTACATTGTGCATTGTGTACTGTTTGCGTGTTGCTATAAATAAATACCTGAGACTCGGTAATTTATAAAGAAAACAGGTGTAATTGGATCAAGCTTCTGCAGGCTATACAGGAAGCATGATGTTGGCATCTACTCAGCTTCTGTGGAGGCCTCAGCAAATTTACAATCATGGCAGAAGTTGACGTGTGAACAGGCACATCACATGGTCAGAGCAGAAGCAAGAGCAAGAAGGAGGAGGTGCCACACACCTAGAAATAATTAGATCTTGTGAGAATTCACTGACTGTCATGAGAATAGCACCAAGGGGATGGTGTTAAATCACTCACAAGAAAGTCACACCCGTGATCCTGTCACCTCCACCAAGCCCCACCTGCAACATTGGGATTACAAGTTAACATGAGACTTGGTGGGGATGCAGATCAAAATCATATCACACTCCATTTCTGATTTGAACATAATACTCATCTTCGGGGGAGGGCAAGAAGGATGACTAGATGCAGCCAGGTGGATCAGCTTCCACTGAGGGACCAAGATGCAGATTGGCATACCCCTGACAGATCTTCAGAGGGAAAGTACTAAGAGTGGATGTAGGGAAAACACAGAAGCTGGGCTGAAGGGGGAGAAAGCCAAGAATCCTGCATGGGGCTAACACACATCAACACTCATTCCTGGCCCACAGCAACTCCAGTGGGTTGGGTGTGTTGAACTAACAAGGAACAACCTGCTATAGCCACAGGCCTCTGGAACCTCAGAAGGAGGAGATCCCTTGACCACCATGGACACTTAAGTTGGCAGAGAGAGCTGCTTAGAGAAGTGGTAGGGCCAGCAAGCCCCCTGATATGGAGCCCAGAAGGTTTGGTGTGAGAGCATCCCTAGCAAAGCATACACAGAGACGGCCATCCCCCTAGGCTTGACTTGCTTCCATAGGAGATGTGATGTTTAATATTGAGCGTCAACTTAATTGGATTGAAGGATGCAAAGTATTGTTTCTAAGTGTGTCTGTGAGGGTATTGACAAAGGAGATTAACATTTGAGTGAGTGAACTGGGAGATGCAGACCCACCCTCAATCTGGGTGGGCACTATCTAATCAGTTGCCAGCACAGCTAGGATAAAAGTAAGGAGAGGAACGTGGAAGGACTAGACTGATTGAGTCTTGTGGCCTCCATCTTTCTTCTGTGCTGAATGCTTCCTGCCCTTAAACACTGTACTCCAAGTTCTTCAGCTCTTGCTCTTGAATCTACATCAGTGGTTTGTCAAGTGCTATCAAGGTGTGTCAAGGGCTATCAAGCCTTTGGTGTGTCCAGGGCTATCAAGCCTTCAGCCACAGACTAAAGGCCGCATGGTCAGTTTCCCTACATTTGAGGTTTTGGGACTCGGACTGGCTTCCTGGCTCCTCAACTTGCATGCAAGTGGCGTATTGTGGAACTTCACCATGTGATCATGTGAGTCAATACTGCTTAATAAACTCCATTTTATATACACATCTATCCTATTAGTCCTGTTCCTCTGGAGAACCCTGACTAATAAAGGAAACTTTAGCACTAGAGGAACTGCTAGATCTAATCTCTGAAGGGCAGACTTGCCCATCAGATGAGGCTGGGATAACCTAAGCACCTCTTGGTCTGATTGCATCTCCCAGGCCCCTAGCCTAGTCACACCTGCTTGCAGGGCAGTCTCGAGTGCCCTAGGGGTCCACATCACAGTTTCTGGACTAGTGGATCATGCCTGAGAACTCCAGTGTGGTGGTCCCTACAGCCACACACCAGTTCATTCTCTCCCTGCCCTAGAGCAGCTTCCTCTGGACCCACAGTAACACCCACATGGCTTTGATGGATTGCGTCTGCACAGACAGTGATATGGTTAGGCTTTGGGTCCCAACCCAAATCTCACCTTGAATTATAATCCTCATAATTCCCAAGTGTCAAGGGAGAGACCCAGAGGAGGTAATTTAATCACGGGGGTGGCTTTCCCCATGCTATTCCCATGGTAGTGAGTTCTCATGAGAGCTGATGATTTCTATAGGGCTCTTACGCCTTCCCTCAGCATTTCTTCTTCCTGCTCGCTTGTGAAGAAGGTGGCTTGTTTTGTCCTCACCTTCTGCCATGATTTTAAGTTTTGTGAAGCCTCCACAGCCATGCCGAACTGTGAGTCAATTAAACCTCTTTCCTTTATAAATTACCCAGTCTCAGGAAGTTCTTTATAGCAGTACGAAAACGGACTAATACAGGCAGGTTTTGCTTTCCTTGTCCCCACCACATGCAGGAGTGCAGTTCGACCCCTCCCTCTGCTGATGGCCATTGCCAATGGAGTATAGGTCAGCAGAGCCAGCAAGCCCTGATACCCCTGGTGCCCAACCCTTGAGCTAACACTGCACAGAGAACCACCTTTGAGCTAACACTGCACAGAGAACAATGTATCCTCTTTGGCCCTGTGCAATCACTCTGCTTGTGGAGCACAGAAAAGGCACTGAGACCTGTACCCAGCAGTATACCACCTCGGCCAATACCATCTCCAGCAAGACCACACACCGTCACCAGCAGGGACCCCATGCCACCCAAGCTGCAATGTTGCTGCCACTGTGGTGAATGCCTGCAGGGAGGCAGGCACTCAGCACCCACTAGCACTCTGCTGCAGTTGCTGAACCTTGGCCTCTGCAGTGCAGTGGGTTCCAAATCTCAAGGAGCCAGAAAACAAAATCAGGGCCCTATGTAAATCCCGCAGAGTGACAGCACATAGTCCAAGGGTTGGGAACTGAGCATTGGCACACTAAGATCTCTCAGAAATGAAGCCAGTTGGCTGAATTCACCTTATACTACAACCAAACCCTCAAGGTCATCAAATAGGATAAAAAAAAAAAAAACTTCTAAAAGCAACCTCAAAGACTGAAGATATGAGAGAGAATCAGTTCAATAACCCTGGAAATTCAAAAAGCCAAAGTGGCTTCTTTCCACCAAATGACTGCATCACCTCTCCAGCAAGAGTTCTGAGCTGGACTGAGATGACTTTTGAAATGTCAGAAAGAGAATTCAGAATATGGATAGGAATAAAGATCATTGAGCTACTGGAGTACTTTAAAACCCAATCCAAAGAATCTAAATATCATTATAAAACAAGGCAGAAGCTGACAGGCAAAATAGCCAGTACAGAAAAAAAAATAACTGACCTGATAGAGCTGAATAACACACTGCAAGAATTTTATGATGCAATCACAAGCATTAATAGCAGAACAGACCAAGCAGAGGAAAGGATCTCAGAGTTTGGAGACTGGCTTTCTGAAATTATACAGTCAGACAAGAATAGAGAAAAAGGAATAAAAAGAAGCAAACAAAACCTTCAAGAAATATGGGATTACATAAAGAGACCAAGTCTACAACTCACAGGTATCCATGAAAGAGATGATGAGAATAGACCAACTTGGAAAATATATTTCAGGATATCATCCATGAGAATTTCCCCAACATAACTAGAGAGGCCAACATTCAAATTCAGTGACTGTAGAGGACTCCAGGAAGATACTTAAGAAGATCATCTGCAAGACACATAATCATCAGATTTACTAAGGATGAAATGGAAAAAAACATGTTAAAGGCAGCCACAGAGAAAAGTCAGGTCACCTATGAAGAAAAACACATCAGACCAACAGTGGGTCTCTCAGCAGAAAGCCTATAAGCCAGAAGCGATTAGGGACCAATCTTCAACATTATTAAAGAAAAGAAATTCAAACCCAGTATTTCATATCTGGTCCAACTAGGTTTCATAAGAGAAGGAAAAATAAGATCCTCTTCAGACAAGCAAATGCTGAGGGAATCCATTACCACTAGACCTGTCTTACAGGATCTCGTGAAGAAAGCCCTAAATATGGAAAGGAAAGACCATTAACAAGCACTACAAAAACACACTGAGGTACACAGACCAGTGACACTATAGAGAAACCATATAAAGAAGTCTTCAAAACAACTGTCTAACATCATGATAATGGGATCAAATCCACACATATAAATACTAACCTTGACTGTAAATTGGTTAAATGCCCCAATCAAAAGGCACAGTTTGGCAATGTGGATAAATAATCAAGACCCATTTGTATGCTGTCTTCAAGAGACCCATCTCACATGCAAAGATACACAGACTCAAAATAAAAGAATGGATAAAAACCTACCAATAAAATGAAAAACAGAAAAAAAGCACAAGGGTTGTAATCCTAGCTTTTGTGACAAAACAGACCTCAAACCAACAAATACCAAAAAAGACAAAGAAGTGCATTACATAATGGTAAATATTTCAATTCAACAAGAAGATCTAACTATTGTAAATACATATGCACCCAACACAGGAGCACCTAGATTTACAAAACAAGTTCTTAGAGACCTTCAAACAGGCTTAGACTCCCAAACAATAATAGTAGAAGACTTTCACACCCAACTGACACTCTACAGGTCATCAAGACAGAATAATAACAAAGATATTCAGGACCTAAACTCAACATTGGATCAAAGGGACCTGATAGGTATCTATAGAACTCTCCACCCAAAACCAACAGAATATACATTTTTATCACCACATGACAGTTACTCCAAAATGGATCACATAATCAAAAGTAAAACACTCCTCAGAAAATGCAAAGGAACTGAAATCATAACAGTTTCGCAGACCACAGCACAAACAAATTCAAAATCAAGACTAAGAAATTCACTCAAAACCATACAATTAAATGGAAATTGAATAACCTGCTCCTGAATGACTTTGGGATAAATAATGAAGTTAAGGCAGAAATCAAGAATTTTTTTGAAATGAATGAGAACAAAGATACAACATAGCAGCATTTCTGGGACACAGCTAAGACAGTGGTAAGAGGGAAATCTATAGCATTAAAAGCCCACATCAAAAAGTTAGAAAAATTTAACAAGCCTAACATTACAAGTAAAAGAACTAGAGAACAAAGAGTAAAGAAATCCGAAAGCTAGCAGAAGACAAGAAATAAGCAAAATCAGAGCTGACATGGAGATTGAGACACAAAAAAATTTTTAAAATTAACAAATACAGGAGTTGTTTCCTTTAAAAAATAATGAAATATAATTAATACAATAGATAGGCAACTAGTTAGACTAATAAAGAAGAAAGCAGAGAAGATTCAAATAAACACAATCAGAAATGACAAGGGGGATATCACCACCGACCCTACAGAACTATGAACAACAATGAGAGAATATTATGAACACCTCTGTGCACATAAACTGTAAAAACTAGATGAAATGGATAAATCCCTGGACACATACACCCTCCCAAGACTGAAATAGGAAGAGACTGAATCCCTGGACAGACTAATAATGAGCTCTGAAATTGAAGCAGTAATAAATATCCTACCAACCAAAAAAAGCCCATTATCAGATGGATTCACAGCTAAATTCTACCAGATGTACAGAGAAGAGCTGATACTATGCCTGCTGAAACTATTTCAAAAATAAAAATTAAAAAATTAAAAAAAGGAGGCATAGGAATTCCTTCCTAACTTATCATTCTATGAGGCCAGCACCATCCTGGCAGACACCAAAACCTGGCAGAGATACAACTAAAAAAGAAAACTTCAGGCCAATATTCTTGATGAACATCCATGCAAAAATCCTCAACAAAATACTGGGTAACAGAATCCTGCAGCACATCGAAAACCTTGTCCACCACAATCAAATAGGATTTATCCCTGGGATGCAAGATTTTTTCAACATACCACAGATCAATAAATGTGATTTATCACATAAACTAACAACAAAAACTACATGATTGTCTCAATAGATGCAAAAGGCTTTTGATAAAATTTCAACACCTCTTTATGTTAAAAACTCTCAATTAATTAGGTATTGAAGGAGCATACCTCAAAATAATAAGAGCCATCTGTGACAAACCCAAAGTCAACCTCATACTGTGGGCAAAAGCTAGAAGCATTCCCCTTAAAAATGGCACAAGACAAGGATGCTCTTTCTCACCATTCCTATTTGACATAGTATTGGAAATCCTGGCTGGGGTAATCAGGCAAGAGAAAGAAATAAAGCACATCCAATAGGAAGTGAGGAAGTCAGACTACCCCTGTTTGCAGATGACATGATACTATGTATAGAAAACCCCATAGTCTCCGTTCAAAAGCTTTTCAAGCTGATAAACAACTTTAGCAAAGTCTCAGTATAGAAAATCCTGTGCAAAATCATCAAAATTACTATACAACAACAACAGTCAAGCTGAGAGCCAAATCAGGATTGCAAATCCATTCACAATTTCCACAAAAATAACAAAATACCTAGAAATAAAACTAACCAGAGAGGTGAAAGATCTCTGCAAGGAGAAGTACAAAGCACTGTTCAACAAAATCAGAGATGATACCAAAAAAATGTAAAACATGGATAGGAAAAATTAATATTGTTAAAATTTCCATACTGCCAAAGCAATTTAGAGAGTCATTGCTGTTAGTATTGCATTACCATTTATACTGAATTACATTGAATTCTACCAGATGTACAAAGAAGAGCTGGTACCATGTCTGCTGAAACTCTTCCAAAACATTTGAAGAGTAGGAACTCCTCCCTAATTCGTTTGAGGCCAGAATCATCCTGATACCAAAACCTGACAGAGATACAGCCAAAAAAAAAAAAGGAAAGAAAAAAAGAAAGAAAGAAAGAAAGAAAGAAAGAAAGAAAGAAAGAAAGAAAGAAAGAAAGAAGGAAGAAGGAAGGAAGGAAGGAAGGAAGGAAGGAGGAAGAAGGAAGGAAGGAAGGAAGGAAGGAAGGAAGGAAGGAAGGAAGGAAGGAAAGGAAGGAAGGAAGGAAGGAAGGAAGGAAGGAAGGAAGGAAGGAGGAAAGAGAGAGAGAAGGAAGGAAGGAAGGAAGGAGGAGGAAGGAAGGAAGGAAGGAGGAAGGAGGAAGGAAGGAAGGAAGGAAGAGAGAGAGAGAAGGAAGGAAGGAAGGAAGGAGGAAGGAGGAAGAGAAGAGAAGGCAAGGAAGCGAAGGAAGGAAGGAAGGAAGGGAAAGAAAGAAAGAAAGAAAGAAAGAAAGAAAGAAAGAAAGAAAGAAGAAAGAAAGAAAGAAAGAAAGAAGAAAGAAGAAAGAAGAACGAAAGAAAGAAAGAAAGAAAGAAAGAAAGAAAGAAAGAAAGAAAAGAAAGAAAGAAAGAAAGAAAGGAAGGAAGGAAGGAAGGAAGGAAGGAAGGAAGGAAGGAAGGAAGGAGGAAAGAGAGAGAGAGAAGGAAGGAGGAGGAAGGAAGGAAGGAAGGAAGGAAGGAAGGAAGGAACAAGAGGGAAGGAGGAAGGAAGGAAGGAGGAAGGAGGAAGGAAGGAAGGAAGGAACGGGAAAGGAAGAAGAAAAGAAAGGAAGAAGAAAAGAAAGAAAAGAAAGAAAGAAAGAAAAGAAAGAAAGAAAAGAAAGAAAGAAGAAAGAAGAAGAAAGAAAGAAAGAAAAGAAAGAAAGAAGAAAGAAGAAAGAAAGAAAGAAAGAAAGAAAGAAGAAAGAAGAAAGAAAGAAAGAAGAAAGAAAGAAAGAAGGAAGAAGGAAGGAGGAAAGAGAGAGAGAGAAGGAAGAGAAGGAAGGAAGGAAGGAAGGAAGGAAAGAGAGAGAGAGAAAGGAAGGAAGGAAGGAGGAAGGAAGGAGGAGGAAGGAAGGAGGAAGGAAGGAAGGAAGAAGAAGAAGAAAGAAGAGAAAGAAAGAAAGAAAGAAAGAAAGAAAGAAAGAAAGAAAGAAAGAAAGAAAGAAAGAAAGAAAAGAAAAGAAAAGAAAGAGAGAAAGAAAGGAAGAGGAAAGAAAAGAAAGAAAAAAGAGAGAGAGAAAGCTCCAGGCTTTCTCTGGAAAAAAATTATCCATTCTCTAATATGGATAGGATGCTCATGGATAGGAAGAATCAACTTAGTTAACATGGCCATACATCCAAAAGCAATTTTTGGAGTCAATGCTATTCCTATTAAACTACCATTGACACTCTTCACAGGACTAGAAAAAAAAAAAAAACTATTTTAAAATTCATATGAAATAAAAACAGAGCCTGACTGGCCAAGGCAATCCTCAGCAAAAAGAACAAAGCTGCAGAACTACAGTTACCAAAACAGCATGGTACTGGTACAAAATTAGATACATAGACCAATGGGATAGAATAGAGTACCCAGAAATAAAGCCACACACCTATAATTAGCTGATCTCCAACAAACCTGACAAAAACAAACAATGACTATTTTATAAATGGTGCTGGGATAACTGGGTAGTCATATGCAGAAAATTGAAATTGGACTCTTTCCTTACACTGTATACACAATTTAACTCAAGATGGATGTATTAGTCTGTTCTCACATTGCTATAAAGAATTACCTGAGACTGAGTAATTTATAAAGCTAAGAGATTGAATTGACTCACTCTTTGTCAGGCTATACAGGAAGCATGGATGGGGAGGCCTCAGGAAACTTACTATCATGGCAGAAAGCAACAGGCAAGCAAGCACAACTTTACAAGACCAGCAGGAGAGAGAGCAAAGGAGGAAGTGTCACACAAATTTAAACAACTAGATCTCATGAGAACTCACTATCACAAGAACAGCAAAAGGGAAATCTACCTTCATGATCCAATCACCTTCCACCAGGTCATTCCACCAACACTGGGGATTACAATTCAACATAAGAATTAGGTGGACACAGAGCCAAACCGTATCAGTCGATTAAAGACTTAAATGTAAAACCCAATACTTTACAAACTCTGGAAGACATCCTGGGTAATATTATTCTGGACATAGGAATGGGCAAAGATTTCAAGATGAAAAATAACTAATGGCTACTAGGTTTAATACCTGAATGACAAAATAATCTGTATTGCAAACCCCCATGACACAAGTTTGCCTATATTACAAACCTCCACATATAATCCTGAACTTGAAAGGTAAAAAGAATTATCTTCAGTTGATTATAATTCACTATTCAAAATAGATTATTTAGAGAAACAAACAAAATATTTTATTTAAACCTGGGACATAATCTTTTCAGGTAATATTTACCAGTGAATATATTTTATGTTCTTTGGGAATAAATGTATTAGGAGATAGGTTGAAACTTCAATTTTAATATTTTATTTGTTAAGATAGCACTGTGATTATTATTACCTCTTGAAGATATAGTTACTCTAAATTGTTTCATTATCAAGCTCAAGTTGGTAGCCATGAAGTACACAGAATTTTGCTGCTTTAAACTCCAGTCAAAACTAACTTGAAAGCAATGCCAGTGCATGCCACCCAGGAGGCCAGGCTCCATGAAAGGTTGACAACCATACTGATTGCTTAGGGAAGATAATATTTTTCAATCTGTCTACAGAAGTCTCAAGTTGACAATGTTTTTTTTTTTTAGAAAATTAAGAGAGAATTGGAACAGAAAATTAGAGCTACTAAAACTTAAACAATGAAAACAGTTAAAATAACAGAAAGTGAATACTAAAACCTGATACATTTTTCTTGAATATGAAATTAATAGTAGGCTGTGTGGCTGAATCTGCTATACAGCTCGACAGTAATACTGATGTTGCTGTTTCCAGTAAAATCAAGAAACCAGCACACTATAATGGGAAGAAAATGCTGAAGTGAACAGTTTTGACTTCCACAGCCTGGTCCACTGATACCTGTCCCAGATTCTTGGTGATAAATCATGTTTTCTCTATGTTTAAGTTTTCAAGTGGCTGCCTCTTATCTCAAACTTGGAACTTATCAGTATTCTCATGGTCAACCACATCAGTGATCTGTGCAAAGCAAAAATTGAGGAGATGATGTCCTCAGTTTTGACTCTCCATTTTAGTTTTCTGGGGCTTTCAATAACAAAGTATCATGAACTGGGTGTCTTAAACAGTGGATATTTATTGTCTTATAGTTTTGGAGACTAGAAGTCTGAAGTCAGTGTCAGCAGTTTTTTCCTTTAGATGGCTGGAAGGGGAGAATCTCTTCCATAGCTATGTCTGAGCTTCTGGTGTTCTCAATTGTTCCTTGGCTTGAAGATGGCTTTCTTTTCCCCTGTGTCATTGGAACATTTTCCCTCTATACATGTCTCTCTGTGTGTTTAAAGTTTCCCATTTTATAAGTGCAGTCATACTGGATTAGGGCCCACCCTAATGGTTTCATTTCATCTTGATCATCTACTGAAGTCCGATTTCCACATAAGGTCATATTAACAGGTACTGAGAGGTAAGACTTTAACATCTTTGGGGTAACACAATTCACACGATAACCATCATGAGACTAGAGAAAGTCTAAACTCCTAAACAGCACAGAGCAGGCTGTCAAGACCTGCCTTGTATTTTTCTTCTTCTCCTTATCTTTAGCATGATCCCCATCTCAATCTATACTCCAGATTATTGAACAAGTGGTACTATAATTGCTCTGATTATACACCACATTCTTTATGGTAGTGTCTCCTTTCAGTTGAAGGCTATTTCTAGACCAATTTGCTTTAAAAAATAAAAATTATTTCCTTGTGCCTCCATAACTGCAATCTCTCCAAGTATCTGCATCAAATAGCTTATTTAACATTTGAATTGACACAAGATTTCACCTTCTCAGACTTCTCACTTGTATGAAAACTCAATCCATGTTTCCCACTGATTCCCACATGCTCAGATACTTTTCTGTATGTCTGTTGTAGATAAGATTATTTTGTACATGTCCCTGACCTCTGGCTCATCATCAATAAGGATTTTTAGTCAAGAACTGAAAACACTATGTTGATGTGAGTTGTAAGACACAGGATGATGAGCTACCAGCTACCATATTCTTTGCTATATAGAGGAGGAGTCGGGAGGCTATGTATGGTTCCACGGGCCAACTCTGGCTGGCTGCCTGTTTTTGTATAGTCCATGAACTAGAATGGTTTGTATATGTTTGAATTGATGAAAATTTTTAAAAAATCATGTTAAGTAATAATTATATAAAACTAGAATTGCAATGTCCATAAATAAAGTTTCATTGAAACATAGTCACACTTATTTTTCACTGGTACATTTTTATGGTTGCTTTCATGCTAAAACAACAAAGTTGAGTAGTTACAACAGAGACTACATGACCTGCAAGGCCTCATATATTATCTAGCCTTTTACAAAAATACTTTGATGACCCTTCTATAAAGTAATAAAATAAACTAGAACAATGAAAAGAGTGAGATAAAGGAAGGACAAGATTGAAACGTAGAGTGAAAGAGAACAAGAGAGATAAAGCATATACACAGGGAAGAGTATGGAAGACACTGAGTTCTAACAATCTCTGATTCCTACTATACCCCAGGTTCAGCAACAATCACAATCTTGAATTCTATGAGACATACCGTATAAATTATGAAAACATTTTTGTTGATTGCCTTTAATGGAACCATTAATAGTGACCCTACGAATATACCTGTCTTTCTTCTATAGCTGTCTGTAAGTTCCTTGAGGGTAGCGATTATCTTATTTAACACTGGCTGGGCGCGGTGGCTCTCACCTGTAATCCCAGCACTTTGGGAGGCTGAGGCAAGTGGATCACAAGGTCAGGAGATCAAGACCATCCCGGCTAACACCGTGAAAACCAGTGTCTACCAAAAAAAAAAATAATAATAAATATATATATAAAATTAGCTGGGCATAGCAGTGCGTGCCTGTAGTCCCAGCTACTCAGGAAGCTGAGACAGGACAATGGCGTGAACCTGGGATACAGAGCTTGCAGTGAGCCGAGATCTCACCACCACACTCCAGCCTGGGCGACACAGCGAGACTCTATCTCAAAAAAAATATATATATATATATATGTGTGTGTGTGTGTGTGTGTGTGTGTGGATGAGGACCCTTGTTTCTGATGCCCCACTCTCTCTAAAATGTGTTATGAAGTGCTCCGTAAGATTACTTATATGGCTCTCTAAATCAACTTGAGTCTCTCATCAAATAAAAAACAATACAGTTTTTGCCACTGTCAATCAATCAAAATGAATTCCCAGTAGTAGCTGTGGCATTGTGATGAGTCCTGGTGACAGTCTGGTTCTTGCTGTGCTTTTATGTAAAGTCTAAGTTTGGCCCATTCTGCATTCTATATAAAATCTAAGTCATTCTTCCTCCACCTTCTTCCTATATTAGGCTCTCTGTGGTTCACATAAGTTCTATCATAAATATCTTAAACAAGAGAGAGGTTGCACATAGTACTCTCACCATCATTACAAGCTTGTGGATTTTGGACATGAGGTTGTCAGTACTGTAACACTTTTTTGGAGAAAGAACTACAAGCTGACTAATAGTCAATTTTATTTCCATTGGCAGAAATAACTTTAAGTGCTTAAAGAAGCACCCCAAACTCATTTAACTACGAAATTCTAGCTATGGAATTATGTGAGGTTTATAAACATCCCTTCCCCTCAATTGCAAAGTATCATTTTGCTATCATAAAACTCTGAACACTAATACCAAGCTAATTGAGACTAGCATAAATGAATCAGGCATTGTAGAAAGCATACAGATGATTACAACCCAAGCCCAAGTGTAACTAAAATCAAGATCAGAATTGACTCAGATTGGCAGCTGAATTTTGTGTGACTGTTTAAATCTCGTGGAGCTTTGCATGAACATTGCAGGTTATGGGCTTTGAAGTAAAACAAAAATATCAGTCTTTGAAACTCAGCATATGTTCTAGCCATGTAAATTTGAAAAGGTATATAATTTCACCTAGCCTTAATTTTCCCATCTCTAAAATGAGATGATAATACCAACAATACAGAATTAATGGTAGTTGCAGATAAAGTAGTCAGCAAAATTTTTGGCACACAATAATTAAAATGTGACAAATATACAAGGGTAGAGAGATTCTGAGCCCTCAAAACTGTGTATCATAAATGTTTCTAAATCTATTATTACTATAATGCATTCTTTTACTCATATCTGATTATAAAAACTATGATGAGATTAACATAGCTTTACTTGTGCGTAGCTTTATTGTTGTGCTAGACCCAGTAATCAAAAAGGGAAGTTCAATAAACAGGAAATAGTATGATGTTGTAAAGTAAGAAATGGAGATAATACCCCATGTCACATGAATAGTTTGGAAAATTCTAGATATATAGTCTATTGAAGAGATGTGGGTCATGATAGGCCATTTTAATAACATCAGTGTTTCTGCATAACCATGAGTTGTAGGACAAATAGCTATAAGAACAGGAAGACAGATCTGGGGCCAGTGTGTAATATTCAATGTCATCAGTGGATTGACTATATTTCCTCAATAGGTAATGAGATCCCTGGCAAGGAGGATATTGGCAACCAGTTGAACAAGTCATTATAGAAGGAATTCAATAAAACGTCAGAGGGTAGATTAGACTATTGGACCCTGTGTCCTTTAAGTTCCATTTCAACCCTGAAATTTGATCTCTCTATAATAAGCTGCATAAGGCTGCTCTCAATTGAATGTTTGAGAAATAGATCTCACACACACACACACACACACACACAGAGACAGACAGAGAGAGAGAGAGAGAGAGAGAGAGAGAGAGACAGAGAGAGAGAGAGGGAGACAGAGAGAATTTCCCATTCATCTCTGAGAATATTTATTTCTCTTTGGTAACCAGATAGTCAGAGACTACATCAAATGGCCTTACAAAATAAAACATTTAAATTCAATGTTGTTCTGTGGCAAATTTGCGGGAAGTCATGATGAATCCTGACATTTCCATAATTCAGTTCTACTGGCTTCTTATTAACTAGATCAGATATCTTCACAGCAAAATGCTGCTGC
Organism: Rhinopithecus roxellana; assembly: GCF_007565055.1. NCBI lineage: Eukaryota > Metazoa > Chordata > Mammalia > Primates > Cercopithecidae > Rhinopithecus > Rhinopithecus roxellana. The sequence continues at coordinate 138,929,595 of NC_044550.1, forward strand.
CCCAAATGTTTAGAGAACATTTTATTATCTCACTCTAGTTGCTTCTCAGTGCTCCTCTACTTCTTATTTGGTTTTGTTAGAAATATGACCTGGACCTTTACAGCCTAAACAGAGTAATGAAAATAATCAAGTTTATTTCCCAAATCTGGCTTGTTCATACACTGAGTTCTGTTCAAATGGACTTTGGCACTGCCTGTCCTGTTTCTCTTTAGCTCTCTAAGGAAGAATTGGGGAAATTTCTGCCCCTTCTCAGTTTTCTACAGAAAACTGAGCCTGTTTCTACTCTCAGTTTTTTGTAGAAAACTCTTGCTTAAAATATAAACACATACCACATAATCACATTTGGGGGAAGAAATTATATAATTACACAAAGACAGAGGACATCCTACTAATTATGTACCTGGTTTTCATCAATAATGGAAAGTTTAGCACCTCAATTTGAAGTCTGTTAACATTTCTCAAAAAAAAAAAAAAAAAAAAAAAAAAAAAAAACCAAAACTGTAAGTTTAGCCCAGCCTACAGATGTCTCAAAATAAAGAAATTTGCTGCAAATGTTTTCACTTTTAGACAAATAAAACTTAGCAACTTTTAAATGACTCTTTTCCAGTCACCAAAATATACTGAAAACTAAACAGTTTCAAATACAAACCTTTTTCCTTATTTATTTTGGCCAAAATTATTCAAATTATGTCTTTATAATGCACAAATAAAATGCAGTTCTTGATATATAAATACAAATTCAGAAAACTTGCTGTCTATAAGTGCAAAGCCAGTGTAGTGAGATGAAGGGCTGTAGTTTCCTTCTTACAATAAGAATTAAGGTATAAGTTCACACAGTACCACATGAATTTCTCAGGGGGTTATTTCAGAGCCATTTACTTTCTTACAGTAGCTCTGTTCTTAATGCTCTTTTCTCCCCATGTACCATCTTTCTCCTGTGCTTCATCTCACCAGCTTTCAACATTTGAAGCTAATATGACAAGGGTGAAAGTTCATGCAAGCCACAAAATCTGGCTTGAAACCTTAGCTGATGGATAGTCTTTGAGGTTCTCATAAGTAAAAAGTCTTGTAAGCCCTTGGAGAAGAAATCATTCAAAAACAACCTTCCCGAATCTTTTACAACCCAACAAAACAAAGAAGAAACTTTTCTTTCTATGGAATAACTGGAAATTAAAGTTCTGGTAAAGAAAATGTTCCATCCATTGGAGATTATTACATTACACTGACAATATTTGGAAATTCCTTGTCCTAGTAAGAGAAAGTAACATCATTTAAGCATTAACAAATTACTGTAAATTCTTTATGACTGTAATATGATACACTGTCATGCCCTTACATTCTAAAACAACAACAAAATTTGTTTAAGCATAGGAATGTTAGCTTTGTCTAAAATGACAACTATTTTAATAGATTCCATAGTATACTTCATTTTGTAGATTTTAGTTTTATGTATACGTTTTATTTTTTATTTATGTAGATACATCGTAGATATATATATTTATGAGGTACATGAGACATTTTGTTATAGGCATATAGCGTGTTGTAATTACATCAGAGTAAATGGGGTATCCATCACCTCAAGCACTTATTTTTTTGTGGTACAAATATTCCAATTATGCTCTGTTATTTATTTTTAAATGTACAATAAATCATTGGGTATAGTCACCTTGTTGTACTATCAAATACTAGATCTTATTCATTGTATCTAACTATATTTTTGTAAACATTAACCATCCTTACTTCACTCCATCCCAACTACCCTTCCGAGCCTCTGTAACCATTATTCTGTTCTCTATCTCCGTGAGTTCAATTGTTTTAAATTTTTAGCTCTCATAAAGAAGTTAGAACATACGAAGTTTGTATTTCTGTGCCTGGCTTATTTCAGTAACAAAATGTCCTCCAATTTCATCTATGTTGCTGCAAATGACAGGATCTTATTCTTTTTATGGCTGAATAGTACTCTATTGTGTACATATCCCTCATTTTCTTTACCCATTCATCTGCTGATGGACACTTGGGTTGTTCCCAAACCTTAGCTACCCTGAACAGTGATGCAACAAACACGGGAAGGCAGATATCTCTTCAATACACTGATTTCCTTTCTTTTGGATATATACCCAGCAGTGGGATTGCTGAATTATGTGGTAGCTCTATTTTTTAGTTTTCTCAGGAACTTTCAAAATTTTCTCCATAGTAGTTTTACGAATTAACATTCCCAAGAAAAGTGTATGAAGTTTCCCTTTTCTTCACATCTTCATCAGCGTTTGTCATTCCCTGTCTTTTGGATAAAAGCTATTTTAACTAGAGTAAGATGATATCTCATTGTAGTTTTGATTTATATTTCTCAGGTTATCAAAAATGTTGAGCACCTTTTCATATATCTTTTTGCCATTTCTCAGGTTATCAATGATGTTGAGCACCTTTTCATATATCTTTTTGCCTTTGGGAAATGTTTACTCAAATCTTTTGCAAGTGTTTTTATCAGATTATTAGATTTTCTTCTATTGAGTTAGTGAGCTCCTTATAAATTCTGGCTGTTAATCCCTTGTCTGATGAAAAGCTTCCAAATATTTTCTCCCATTCTGTGGGTTTTCTCTTCACTGCGTTGATGGCTAACATTGCTGTGCAGATTTTTTTAATTTTTTTTATTATTATACATTAAGTTCTAGGGTACATGTGCATAACGTGCAGGTTTGTTACATATGTATACCTTGTGCCATGTTGGTGTGCTGCACCCATCAACTCGTCAGCACCCACCAATTCATCATTTATATCAGGTATAACTCCCAATGCAATCCCTCCCCCCTGCCCCCTCTCCATGATAGGACCCGGTGTGTGATGTTCCCCTTCCCGAGTCCAAGTGATCTCATTGTTCAGTTCCCACCTATGAGTGAGAACATGCGGTGTTTGGTTTTCTCTTCTTGTGATAGTTTGCTAAGAATGATGGTTTCCAGCTGCATCCATGTCCCTACAAAGGACTCAAACTCATCCTTTTTTATGGCTGCATAGTATTCCATGGTGTATATGTGCCACATTTTCTGAATCCAGTCTGTCACAGATGGACATTTGGGTTGATTCCAAGTCTTTGCTATTGTGAATAGTGCCGCAATAAACATACATGTGCATGTGTCTTCATAGCAGCATGATTTATAATCCTTTGGGTATATACCCAGTAGTGGGATGGCTGGGTCATACGGTACATCTAGTTCTAGATCCTTGAGGAATCACCATACTGTTTTCCATAATGGTTGAACTAGTTTACAATCCCACCAACAGTGTAAAAGTGTTCCTATTTCTCCACATCCTCTCCAACACCTGTGGTTTCCTGACTTTTTAATGATTGCCATTCTAACTGGTGTGAGATGGTATCTCATTGTGGTTTTGATTTGCATTTCTCTGATGGCGAGGGATGATGAGCATTTTTTCATGTGTCTGTTGGCTGTATGAATGTCTTCTTTTGAGAAATGTCAGTTCATATCCTTTGCCCACTTTTTGATGGGGTTGTTTGTTTTTTTCTTGTAAATTTGTTTGAGTTCTTTGTAGATTCTGGATATTAGCCCTTTGTCAAATGAGTAGATTGCAAAAATTTTCTCCCATTCTGTAGGTTGCCTGTTCACTCTGATGGTAGTTTCTTTTGCTGTGCAGAAGCTCTTTAGTTTAATTAGATCCCATTTGTCAATTTTGGCTTTTGCTGCCGTTGCTTTTGGTGTTTTAGACATGAAGTCCTTGCCCATGCCTATGTCCTGAATGGTATTACCTAGGTTTTCTTCTAGGGTTTTTATGGCATTAGGTCTAACATTTAAGTCTCTAATCCATCTTGAATTAATTTTCGTATAAGGAGTAAGGAAAGGATCCAGTGTCAGCTTTCTACTTATGGCTAGCCAATTTTCCCAGCACCATTGATTAAATAGGGAATCCTTTCCCCATTTCTTGTTTCTCTCAGGTTTGTCAAAGATCAGATGGCTGTAGATGTGTGGTATTATTTCTGAGGACTCTGTTCTGTTCCATTGGTCTGTATCTCTGTTTTGGTACCAGTACCATGCTGTTTTGGTTACTGTAGCCTTGTAGTATAGTTTGAAGTCAGGTAGCATGAGACCTCCAGCTTTGTCCTTTTGACTTAGGATTGTCTTGGCAATGCGGGCTCTGTTTTGGTTCCATATGAACTTTAAAGCAGTTTTTTCCAATTCTGTGAAGAAACTCATTGGTAGCTTGATGGGGATGGCATTGAATATATAAATAACCATGGGCAGTATGACCATTTTCACGATATTGATTCTTCCTATCCAAGAGCATGGTATGTTCTTCCATTTGTTTGTGTCCTCTTTGATTTCACTGAGCAGTGGTTTGTAGTTCTCCTTGAAGAGGTCCTTGACATCCCTTGTAAGTTGGATTCCTAGGTATTTTATTCTCTTTGCAGCAATTGTGAATGGAAGTTCATTCCTGATTTGGCTCTCTGTTTGTCTGTTACTCGTGTATAAGAATGCTTGTGACTTTTGCACATTAATTTTGTATCCTGAGACTTTGCTGAAGTTGCTTATCAGCTTAAGGAGATTTTGGGCTGAGACAATGGGATTTTCTAAATGTACAATCATGTCATCTGCAAACAGGGACAATTTGACTTCTTCTTTTCCTAACTGGATGCCCTTGATTTCTTTCTCTTGCCTGATTGCCCTAGCCAGAACTTCCAACACTATGTTGAATAGGAGTGGTGAGAGAGGGCATCCCTGTCTTGTGGCAGATTTCAAAGGGAATTTTTCCAGTTTTTGCCCATTCAGTATGATATTAGCTGTGGGTTTGTCATAAATAGCTCTTATTATTTTGAGGTACGTTCCATCAATACAGAATTTATTGAGCGTTTTTAGTATGAAGGGCTGTTGAATTTTGTCAAAGGCCTTTTCTGCATCTATTGAGATAATCATGTGGTTTTTGTCTTTGGTTCTGTTTATATGCTGGATTACATTTATTGATTTGTGAATGTTGAACCAGCCTCGCATCCCAGGGATGAAGCCCACTTGATCATGGTGGATAAGTTTTTGATGTGCTGCTGAATCCGATTTGCCAGTATTTTATTGAGGATTTTTGCATTGATGTTTTGATGTTCATCTAGGATATTGGTCTAAAATACTCTTTTTTGTTTTATCTCTGCCAGGCTTTGGTATCAGGATGATGTTGGCCTCATAAAATGAGTTAGGGAGGATTCCTTCTTTTTCGATTGATTGGAATAGTTTCAGAAGGAATGGTACCAGGTCCTCCTTGTACCTCTGGTAGAATTCAGCTGTGAATCCATCTGGTCCTGGACTTTTTTTGGTTGGTAGGCTATTAATTATTGCCTCAATTTCAGAGCCTGCTATTGGTCTATTCAGGGATTCAACTTCTTCCTGGTTTAGTCTTGGGAGACTGTAAGTGTCCAGGAAATTATCCATTTCTTCTAGATTTTCTAGTTGAATTGCACAGAGGTGTTTATAGTATTCTCTGATGGTAGTTTGTATTTCTGTGGGGTCGGTGGTGATATCCCCTTTATCATTTTTTATTGCATCTATTTGATTCCTCTCTCTTTTCTTCTTTATTAGCCTTGCTAGCGGTCTGTCAATTTTGTTGATCTTTTCAAAAAACCAACTCCTGGATTCATTGATTTTTTGGAGGGTTTTTTGTGTCTCTATCTCCTTCAGTTCTGCTCTGATCTTAGTTATTTCTTGCCTTCTGCTAGCTTTTGAATATGTTTGCTCTTGCCTCTCTAGTCTTTTAATTGTGATGTTAGAGTGTCAATTTTAGATCGTTCCTGCTTTCTCTTGTGGGCATTTAGTGCTATAAATTTCCCTCTACACACTGCTTTAAATGTGTCCCAGAGATTCTGGTATGTTGCATCTTTGTTCTCATTGGTTTCAAAGAACATCTTTATTTCTGCCATCATTTCATTATGAACCCAGTAGTCATTCAGGAGCAGGTTGTTCAGTTTCCATGTAGTTGAGCGGTTTTGATTGAGTTTCTTAGTCCTGAGTTCTAGTTTGATTGCACTGTGGTCTGAGAGACAGTTTGTTATAATTTCTGTTCTTGTACATTTGCTGAGGAGTGCTTTACTTCCAATTATGTGGTCAATTTTGGAATAAGTGTGATGTGGTGCTGAGAAGAATGTATATTCTGTTGATTTGGGGTGGAGAGTTCTATAGATGTCTATTAGGTCCGCTTGGTGCAGAGATGAGTTCAATTCCTGGATATCCTTGTTAACTTTCTGTCTCGTTGATCTGTCTAATGTTGACAGTGGAGTGTTGAAGTCTCCCATTATTATTGTATGGGAGTCTAAGTCTCTTTGTAAGTCTCTAAGGACTTGCTTTATGAATTTGGGTGCTCCTGTATTGGGTGCATATATATTTAGGATAGTTAGCTCTTCCCGTTGAATTGATCGCTTTACCATTATGTAATGACCTTCTTTGTCTCTTTTGATCTTTGATGGTTTAAAGTCTGTTTTATCAGAGACTAGGATTGCAACCCCTGCTTTTTTTTGTTCTTCATTTGCTTGGTAGATCTTCCTCCATCCCTTTATTTTGAGCCTATGTATGTCTCTGCATGTGAGATGGGTCTCCTGAATACAGCAGACTGATGGGTCTTGACTCTTTATCCAGTTTGCCAGTCTGTGTCTTTTAATTGGAGCATTTAGTCCATTTACATTTAAGGTTAATATTGTTATGTGTGAACTTGATCCTGCCATTATGATATTAACTGGTTATTTTGCTCATTAGTTGATGCAGTTTCTTCTAGCCTCGATGGTCTTTACATTTTGGCGTGTTTTTGCAATGGCTGATACCGGTTGCTCCTTTCCATGTTTAGGGCTTCCTTCAGGGTCTCTTGTAAGGCAGGCCTGGTAGTGACAAAATCTCTAAGCATTTGCTTATCTGTAAAGGATTTTATTTCTCCTTCACTAATGAAACTTAGTTTGGCTGGATATGAAATTCTGGGTTTAAAATTCTTTTCTTTAAGAATGTAAAATATTGGCCCCCACTCTCTTCTGGCTTGTAGAGTTTCTGCCGAGAGATCTGCTGTTAGTCTGATGGGCTTCCCTTTGTGGGTAACCCGACCTTTCTCTCTGGCTGCCTTTAAGATTCTTTCCTTCATTTCAACTTTGGTGAATCTGGCAATTATGTGTCTTGGAGTTGCTCTTCTGGAGGAGTATCTTTGTGGCATTCTCTGTATTTCCTGAATTTCAATGTTGGCCTGCCCTACTAGGTTGGGGAAGTTCTCCTGGATGATATCCTGAAGAGTGTTTTCCAACTTGGTTCCATTTTCCCCCTCACTTTCAGACACCCCAATCAGACATAGATTTGGTCTTTTTACATAATCCCATACTTCTTGCAGGCTTTGTTCATTTCTTTTTCTTCTTTTTTCTTTAGATTTCTCTTGTCACTTCATTTCATTCATTTCATCCTCAATCACTGATACTCTTTCTTCCAGTTGATCGAGTCAGTTACTGAAGCTTGTATATTTGTCACGTATTTCTCGTGTCATGGTTTTCATCTCTGTCATTTTGTTTATGACCTTCTCTGCATTAATTAGTCTAGCTGTCAATTCTTCCACTCTTTTTTCAAGATTTTTAGTTTCTTTGCGCTGGGTACGTAATTCGTCCTTTAGCTCTGAGAAGTTTGATGGACTGAAGCCTTCTTCTCTCATCTCTTCAAAGTCATTCTCTGACCAGCTTTGATCTGTTGCTGGCGATGGGCTTCGCTCCTTTGCAGGGGGAGTTGCACTCTTATTTTTTGAATTTCCAGCTTTTCTGCCCTGCTTTTTCCCCATCTTTGTGGTTTTATCTGCCTCTGGTCTTTGATGATGGTGACGTACTGATGGGGTTTTGGTAATGGTTTCCTTCCTGTTTGATAGTTTTCCTTCTAACAGTCAGGACCCTCAGCTGTAGGTCTGTTGGAGATTGCTTGAGGTCCACTCGAGACCCTGTTTGCCTGGGTATCAGCAGCAGAGGTTGCAGAAGATAGAATATTGCTGAACAGCGAATGTACCTGTCTGATTCTTACTTTGGAAGTTTCCTCTCAGGGGTGTACTCCACCCTGTGAGGTGTGGGGTGTCAGACTGCCCCTAGTGGGAGATGTCTCCCAGTTAGGCTACTCAGGGGTCAGGGACCCACTTGAGCAGGCAGTCTGTCTGTTCTCAGATCTCAACCTCGGTGTTGGGAGATCCACTGCTCTCTTCAAAGCTGTCAGACAGAGTCATTTACATCTGCACAGGTTCCTGCTGCTTTTGTTGTTGTTGTTGTTAACTGTGCCCTGTCCCCAGAGATGGAGTGTACAGAGACAGGCAGGTTTCCTTGAGCTGCTGTGAGATCCACCCAGTTCGAGCTTCCCAGCAGCTTTGTTTACCTACTTAAGCCTCAGCAATGGCGGGCGCCCCTCCACCCCAGCCTCGCTGCTGACTTGCGGTTAGATCACAGACTGCTGTGTTAGCAATGAGGGAGCATCCGTGGGCGTGGGACCCTCCCGGCCAGGTGTGGGATATATTCTCCTTGTGTGCCCGTTTGCTTAAAGTGCAGTATTGGGGTGGGAGTCACCCAATTTTCCAGGTGTTGTGTGTCTCAGTTCCCCTGGCTAGGAAAAGGGATTCCCTTCCCCCTTGGGCTTCCCAGGTGAGGCGATGCCTCGCCCTGCTTCGGCTCTCGCTGGTCAGGCTGCAGCAGCTGACCAGCATCGATTGTCCAGCACTCCCTAGTGACATGACCCCAGTACCTCAGTTGAAAATGCGGAAATCACCGGTCTTCTGTGTCGCTCGTGCTGGGATTTGGAGACTGGAGCTGTTCCTATTCAGCCATCTTGCTCCGCGCCCCCGCTGTGCAGATTTTTAACTTACTGTAATCACATTGGTCCATTTTTGCTTTGGTTGTCTGTGCTTGTGGGGTCTTACTCAAGAAATATTTGCCCAGTCCAAAGTCCTGGAGAATTTTATCAATGTTTTCTCTTAGACATAGCTAAGTCAAGTAATGTGGTTCTTTCCATTTTTTATTTTGCTCAGGATAGCTTTTGTTGTTCTATATCTCTCATGGTTCCTTAAAAGTTTTAGGATTATTTTCTATTTCTATGAAGAATGTCATAGGTATTTTGATAGGGATTGCATTGAATCTATAGATTGCTTTGGGTCATATAGACATTTTAACAATACTGATTCTTCCAATCCATTAATATAGAATATCTTTCTATTTTTTTGTGCCCTCTTCAATTTCTTGCATCAGTGTTTTATGGCTTTTATTGTAGAGATTTTTCACTTCCTTAAGTTTATCCCTAGGTATTTTATTTTATTTGTGGCGATTGTAAATGGGATTACATTGTTGATTTATTTTTCAGGTTGTTCACTATTGGCACATAGAAATGCTACATATAGATTTTTAGATGTTAATTTTGTATCCTGCAACTTTACTGAATTTGTTTATCAGTTTGAATGGTTTTTTGGTGGAGTCTTCAGTTGTTTCTTTTTTTTCCCAAATGTACAATTGTATCATCTGCAAAAAAGAATAATTTGACTTCTTCCAATTTTGATGCCTTTTATTTTGTTCTCTTGTTTGATTGCTCTAGCTGGGATTTCCAATACTATATTAAATAATGGTAGTGAAAGTGAGCAGCATTGTCTTATTCCAGATCTTAAAGGAAAGACTTTCAGTTTTCCCCAATTAGTATGATACTAGCTGTGGGTCTGTCACATATGGACTCTATTGTATTGAGGTATGTTCCTTTTACACTTAGTTTTTAGAGGGATTTTTTTTTCATAAAGGGATATTAAATTTCATCAAAGGTGTTTTCACCCACTATTGAAATGATCGCATGATGTTTGTCCTTCATTCTGTTTATGTGATGTATCACATTGATTGATTTGCATATTTCAAGAACCAATCTTGCATCCCTGGGATAAATCCCATTTGGTCATAAAGAATGATCTTCTAAATGTGTTGTTGATTTCAGTTAGCTAGTATTTTGTTGAGAATTATCTCATCAAGACAAATCAGGGATATTAACCTGTAGTTTACTTTTCCTAATGTGTCTTTGTCTGGTTTTGTTATGAGGGTAATCCTGGCCCAATAGAATGAGTTTGATAGTACTCCCTTCTGCCATATTTTTTCAGAATAGTTTGAGTAAGACTGGTATTAGTTTTTCTTTATATGTTTGGTGAAATTCAGCAGTGAATTGGTATTAGTTTTTTCTTTACATGTTTAGTGAAATTCAGCCATCAAGTCCTGGGTTTTTCTTTGCTAGGGGCCTATTTATCACCACTTTAATTGTATTAATTGTCATTAATCTCTTCAGGTTTTAGATTTATTCATTGTCCAGTCTTGTAAGGTTGCATTTGTGTATTTCTTGTAATAAATTTATCATTTTTTCTAGCTTTCCACTTGATTGACATATTACTTACTCAGAATAGCCTCTAATGATCCTTTGAATTTCTGCCTGGTATCAGCTGAAACGTCTACATGTTTATCTCTAGTTTTATTTATTTGGGTTTTTCCTCTCCTTTTGTCCTCAGCCAGGCTAATTTTTTTCTTTGTTTATTTCATTGATCTTTTCTATTGTTTTATTCATTTCAATTTTATATATTCTTGCTCTTATTTTTATTATTTCTTTTCTTCTATTAACTTGGGGTTTGGTTTGTTCTTACTTTTTGAGTTCTTTGTGATGCATTGTTATGTTTTTTATTTGAAGTTTTTTTTATTTTTGTTTTTGTTTTTTACTTTTTTGATGTAGGCACTTACTGCTATAAAATTTCCTGTTAGTATTGCTTTTGTTGTATGATATGGATTTTAGTATGTTGATCTTCCATTTTTATTTGTTTAAAGAAACTTTTAAATTTCTTTATTAATTTTATCATTGATCCATTGGTCATTAAGGAGCATATTGTTTAATTTCCATGTATTTGCACAGTTTCCAAAATTCCTTATGTTATACAATTCTACTTTTATTCCATTGTTGTTAGAGAATATCCTTAATATATTTTCATATTTTTAAATTATTTAAGACTTGTTTTGTGACCTAACATATAGTCTATCCTTGAGAATGATTCATGTGCTGAAGAGAAAAGAATGTGTATTCTGCATCCATTGGATGAAATGTTCTGTGAATATCTCTTAGGTTCTTTTAGTCTACAGTGCAGATTAAGCCTAATGTTTCGCTCTTGATTTTCTGTCTAGATTATCTGTCCAATGATGAAATTGGGATGTTAGTCTCCAGCTATTATCATATTGCAGTGCATCTCTCTCCATAAATCTAATAATATTTGCTTTATATATTGGGGCATTCCAGTTTTAGATACATATATACTTACAATTGCTACATCCTCTTGCTGAATTATCTCCTTTATCATTATATAATGACCTTATTTGTTTCAGCTTATAATTTTTATCTTGAAATCTATTTTGCCTCATATAAATACAGCTACTCTTACACTTTTTTGTTTTCATTGTCATGGAATATCTTCCATCCCATTGTTTTTAGTCTATTTGTGTCTTTACAGGTGCAGTGTGTTTCTTGTAGACAACAAATCAAAGATCCTTCTTTGTTATCCATTTAGCCACTCTATGTCATTTGATTGGTGAGCTTGGTCCATTCACATTTACTGATAAGTAAGAACTTATTCCTGCATTTTGTTATTATTTTTCTGTTCTTTTTGTGGTCTACTCTTCCTTCTTTTCTTTCTTCCTGTCTTCTGTTAAGATATTTTTCTCACGTGGTATTTTTTAATTTCTTTTCTTTGTGTGTGTAACTGTTACATGTTTTTTTTATTTTACATTACCATAAGGCTTACAAATAATCTATTTTTTAATGGGTTCCTTCCAAAAGAGAAATTTAAAAATCTACAACAAATTATACCAAATTATTTAAAAATTATAAGGACCTAGCCTCTCTCTCCACACTAGAGAATCAGCCTTAGACAGAAAAGCTAAACAATAAAGATGCCCAGGTCAGATCTCTCCACCCAAATACAAATCTCAGAGTAGGGAGGTTGGAGCTGGGATGGTGTGGGCAGCCCTAGTTGCTGGAGTTTGTTGACCATGTGAAGAGGGGGCAAGGGTGAGAGAGGCCATCCCAGGTAAAAAAGTAGGTCTCCAAGGACAAATTCTAAGAAAATTCCACAGAATACAAATAATATCTTATAATCCATTATTTTAAAAGTATGACAACATAGCACCAATTGCATAAACAAATAAACTAATAAAGAAGTAAAGAAAAAACTAATAAAAACTTTACATTTTAATTTCATCCCCTCTGCTTTCTTACTTCTTGTTTCTATTTATCTTATTATACTATCTATGTCTTGAAAAGTTTTTTATTATTTTTGATAGGTTCATCTTTAGTCTTTTTACTCAAGATATGAATAATTTACACACCACAATTATAGTGTTATAATATTTTGTGTTTTCTTTTTTGTACTTACTATTACCTGTGAGTTTTGAACCTTCAGATGACTTTTTATTGTTTATTAACATCATTTTTTTAGATTGAAGAATGCCATCAGCATTTCTTGTAGTACAGGTCTGGTGTGGATGAAATTCCTCAGTTTTTGTTTGTCTGGGAAAGTATTTCTCTTTCATGTTTAAAGGATATTTTCCCTGGATGTACATTTCTAGTATGAAAATTTTTCTCTGTTAGCAGTTTCTTGTCAGGTTTCCACTGGGAGTCTGCTGCCAGACATATTGGTGATCCTTTATATGTTATTTGTTTCTTCTCTCTTGCTGCTTTTAGGATTCTTTCTTTATCCTTGACCTTTGGGAATTTGGTTATTAAATGTCTTGAGTAGTTTTCTTTGGGTTACATTTGTTTGTTGTTTTATAACTTTCTTGTACGTGAATATCGATATCTTTCTTTAGGTGTGGGAAGTTCTCTGTTATTATCCCACTGAATAAACTTTCTACCCTGCTCTCTTTCTCTTCCCCCTCTTTAAACAACCACCGTTGATTATTCAGGGATCAATGGCTCTTTAATCAGCAAATGATGAATTCTTCCAGGACTGGTCCTTCCCTTCAAGGTTGTGGGCTTCCTTCTGACACAGATTGTGTTTAAAAATGAAATCTCAAAGCTAGGGCCTGGACTGGGGACCACAGGACTCTGTCTGTTGGCCTAATCTACTGTGGCTGAGCTGGTATCCAAGTTTCAAGACAAAGTTCTCTTTATTTTCCCCCGTCCTCTCCTTAAGAAGAGGGAAGGTATCTGTCTGAGAGCTGTGAACTGTGCTGTCTGAGGTTGGGGAAGGGGTAATGCAAGCACTCCGTTGGCCTCCCCAGTCCACTGGCTAGTATCTCATTAGGTTGTGTGCTCCCTCTCCAGTCCACTGGCTCCAAACCCAACACAGAACAGGACTTGCCCAGGAATTGCAAGGACCTATATTGCATTTCAAGTATATTGAGGACCCTAGGGCACTTTAGACCACGGAGGCAGGGCCTGCAGGAACTTAGGTTCTGACTGATGGAATAGACAATTTGCCTCTGGCTAGGGTTGGTCTAAAAGTTCCCTCCATGGATGTCAACTGAGTTCTGCCCTTTGTTGCCTTCAATTGTCACAGGACAGCACTTGATTCTGTTGCAAATTTCCACAATCACTGCAATCTCCCCTGCCAATGTGTACAGATTTTCTTTCCACTCCTGTGGCTACTGTCACGTATTGGGGAGGGGTGATGTAGACAATACAAGACTGTATTTACTACCCTCTTTAGTGCCTCTTTCCTTTAATATGGTGTTAAAACAAGGTACTGGATTGTTCCCCTGATCCTGGGTCCTCATGAAAATGCTTTTTTTTTTTTTTTTTTTTTTTTTTTGTGGATAGTTATTCAACTTGGTGTTCCTGCAGGGAGTGGGGGAATCATTTGGTCATCTTGCTTCACCTCCTCCCTTAACTTTATAGCTAAAAAGTGTTCTAATTTAAATGTAGTTCATAGAAGATATGTTATCACTGGCATCATGTTTTTGCAGCCTAAAGAGAAAAGAAAATGATCAGATTCAATAAAATAATGTATTTATATGCCTGAAATTAAATACCCAGTTTATCTAGACTTGCAATTATTAACTGAATTTGAACATGATACTGGTGCACAGTATTGAAAGATATTCCTTTATGTTATTTTATATATTTAATTCATCACAAATATATCTCTATTTGAATATTATTACTTTACCAAAGGTGACACTTTTTACAGTTAATAAATGCTCTCTATTTCTTATCTTCCATAATGCAGCTAATGGATTGAGCCATTTTGAAATACTTAAGTTCAGTATCAAAATTATCTCTTAATCTTCAAATTTCTTATTTCTATTCATTAAAGCAATCACCAATGTTTACTGAATACCAGAAACTATGTTGGGGAAATAAATAAAACAGATAAGGACACTCCCGTCATGAATATTCTAGGTCTAGTATAGAAGACAACACTGTATAAATAATACAAGTGTAATAAAGTTTATGTGTGTGTGTGTGTGTGTGTGTGTATGTGTTCTATATAAGCAACACACACACACTATATGAACAGGCAGGTCTTCCTGAGGCTGTCATTTAAGCTGAGATATAAAGGATAGGAATGGCTTGACTATGTGAGGACATAGGGGACAAGATTCAAATTAGATGGAACAACTAACATAAAAGCCTTAAAGACAGAGTGTGATGAGCTCAAAAGACAACAAAATATTTGAGACTAGAAATGGAAAATAAAACAAGTGGAAGTATGTCAATCTAATGATTAATAGGAGCAAGATTTCAAAAGACCTCAAGACTGTGTGTCATGGTTTATTGTCATAAATTGTCATCTTCACTTCTTTCTTGCAGGTAGAATTTCAGTGTTGATGAAATATACACACTTTTATGACTTCAAAAGAGTTAATATGCTTTTCAATCCAAGTGGTGAATCTTTGTAAAAAGCTTATCATGGAGTTCTAATTTTTCTGACCATTGACTTGGGTTAGGCATATTAGTAAATTCCAGCTAATCTGACAGGAAAGGTTTTCTACTAGAGTGCTATGGTCTGAACTGTGTCCCACTCAAAAATTCATATGTTGAAGTTCTATCTCCCAATGTGCCTATATTTGGAACTAGGTCCTCTAAACAAGTGATTTAGGTTAAATGAGATAGTAAGAGTGGGGCTCTCATGCAATAGGATGGGTAGCCTTAAAAGGAGAGATATTGCGGTTCTAGAGCACAGAGAAAGGACCATGTAAGGATACAGTGAGATGCCAATCGTATGCACACCCAAAAAACAGACTTCAGGAGAAACCAAATCTGCTGATAACATGATCTTGGATTTCCAGACTCTAGAACTGTGAGAAAATTAATTTATGTTGTTTAATCCATTCAAACTATAGTGTTTTGTTATGGCAACCTTAGCAGACTAATATAGTAAATGTTGGGGAAAAAAATTGACTCACTAATGAAAGGCAGCGAAACATATGCTCTTCTTTTTCACTGGACTGCATTGTATTCACCCATTAACTTTTATGACTGCAAATACTACCTGCTGTATTAATATCCCAAGACTGCCATAACAAAGTACAGTAAATTGGATGACTTGTTGCAACAAACATTTATTCTTTCATGGTTCCAAATAATAGAAGCCTTAAATCAAGATATTAGCAGTGTGGTACTGTAAATACTTTTTTTTTTTTTTTAATTCTTTCTTGACCCAGTTTTGAGGTTCTGATTAAAAGCCCATTAGTTATCCTTCTTGAGCAGCTGATTCAAGAAGTTTTAAGACAAAGTTCTCTTTATTCTCCCCTCTCCTCTCCTCAAGAAGAGAGAAATTGTCTCTCCCAGAACTGTAAGTTGTGCTGCCCAGCTCACCCCAAATGTAAATACTCCAAAAGTTTTCTATTTTGGACTCTTATACCCCAAGCCACTATACAACCACCTCAATCACCCCAGGGGCCAGGTTTCAGAAAATAATAGACAGCCAATATCCCCCAGAGCCTGCAACATTATTCAAATTAGACAATCCAACAGGAACTTGGGAAACCTAGCTAACCCCACGTGGCTTGCTATCAGTAAGCATCCCCCTCTAGTGTCATCTGGTACTCCATTCCTTGACTACAACCTCGTGCACCTCAGTTTAACAGCCTTTGCTCATTCAGAGCCATAGGAAACAGGGAGCTTTGCCTTTGGCCTATCCAAATGTCACCGTGTTGTGTTCACCATCCAAAGAATCTTTAAATCTTATAAAACCCATGTTTTGTCTGTAGACACCAGAGGAGGATCCTTCCTTGTCTTTTTCTGGCTTCTGGAGGTTGTTGGTAATCTTTGGTGTTTTTTAGTTTACAACTTCATAACTTCAGTCTCTGCTCTGTTATCACATGATTTTCTCCCTGTTTCAGTGTGTCTATGTCTTCACATGAAATTCTTCTCTCTGTATGTGTCTGTGTCTCTCCTCCTCTTTTTGAAAGGACGCTAGTTATACTGGATTAGGGTCCATGCTATTTCAGCATGATCTCATCTTAACTTGGTTATATTGATAACACCCTATTTTCAACTAAGGTCATATTTACAGGTACCAAAACAACTATTAACATGTATTTAGGAAATACCATTCAATCTATAACATCTACATATGGGAGATGGCAAAGTATAAGGATGGATCTCACTGGAAGATACCATTGAGGCACAGAATTATTTAACTCTGGACATGACTTCTTGTCAGTGTCTTCTATTTAAAATAAATAATAAGCTCCCCATGATTTCAGCTATATTCTGTAAGGTCTGATTATATCCGAAGCTAAAATATTTTTGTGCTTAGGTTTACCTTTTCTATGTTTTATTAGTATGTAATATTTCACCTATTTATAAGGTATGTGTATTTGTTACATGCATAAAATGTGTGATAATCAAGTCAGGGTATTTGGGGCATTCATCAGCTTGAATATTTATCGCTTTTATGTGCTAATAACATCTCGAGCACTCTATGCTAGTTACTTTGAAATACACAATATATTGTTGTTAAGTATAGCCACCTCAGTCTACTTTCTAACAGTAGAACTTACTTCTTCTATCTAACTACACATTTGTACCCATTAACCAACCACATCTTATTTCCTCCTACCACCCTCACATGCTTCTCAGCCTCTGGTGCCTATCATTCTCTTCTCTATCTTCATGTGATCAAGTTTTTAGCTTCCACATATATGTAAGAACATGTGGTATTTGTCTTTCTCTGCCTGGCTTATTTCACTTAACATAATGACCTCTAATTCCATCCATGTTGCTGCAATTCAGAAGACTTCATTATTTTTTATGGTTGAATAGTACTGCATGGTGTATATACACCAAATCTTCTTTATCTGTTCCAACCATTGATAGCTAGTTAGGTTGAGTTCACATCTTGCTCTTGTGAAAAGTGACACAATAAATATATGAGTGCAGGTATTCTTGTGATATACTAATTCTTTTTTTCTGTATAGATACCCAGTAGTGAGACTGCTGGATTGCGTAGTAGTTCTATTTTGTTTTCTGAGAAATCTATATATTATTTTTCCAGTTTTTATATCAATTTACATTCACACAAATAGCATGTAAGAGTTGGTTTTCCTCCATAGTCTCACAATCATCTAATATTTTTGTTTTTTTTTTAGTAATTGCCATTCTAACTAGGGTGAAATTACATATCATTGTGATTTTGATTTGCATTTCCTGATGATGAGTGGTGTTGAGCACTTTTTTCATATACCTGGTGGCCATTTGTATGACTTCTTTTGAGGAATGTTTATTCAGGTCCTTTGGCCATCTTTTATTGGGAGTATTCACTTCTTTATTGTTGAGTTGCATTGTTCCTTGTATATACAGGATATTAGTCCCTCATTGGATGAATAGTTTATAAAATATATTCTCCCATTCAACAGGTTATCTCTTCACTCTGCTAATTATTTATTTATTTATTTATTTATTTGGCTGTACAGAGACTATTTTTGTTTTAGTTGTCTGTAATTTTAAGGTCTTAGCCAATGTTTTGCCTAACCATTGACCTAAAGTGTTTTCTCTGTTTTCTTCAAATCATTTAATAGTTCTGATTCTTAGATTTAGGTTTTAATCCATCTTTGGTTGAATTTGTATGTAATGAGAAATAGGGGTCTACTTTCATTCTTCTGCATGAGGCAATCCAATTTTCCCAGTGCTATTTATTAAAAACAGTGTCCTTTCCACAGTGTATACTCTTGGAATCCTTGTCAAAAATTAATTGGCTGTACATTTCTGGATTTATGTCTAGGTTTCTTATTGGGTTGCATCAGTCTATCTGTCCACTTTTATACCAATATAATGTTTATTTTGGTTATTATATTCTTGCAATAATAGTGTGATGCTTACAGCTTTGTTCTTTTTGCTCAGGATTTTTTGGCTCTTTGGGTGTTTTTTATGTTCTATACAATTTTAGGATTGTTTTTACTGTTTCTGTGAAAAAAAACGACATTAGTATTTTGACAGGGATTGCATTTAATCTGTAGATGGCTTAGGGAAGTATGATCACTTTAATGGTATTAATTATTTCCATTCATGTGCATGGGATGTCTTTCCATTCTTGTGTGTGTGTGTATTCTTCAATTTCTTTCATCAGTGTTTTGTAGTTTTCCTTCTAGAGCTCATTCACCTCTTGGTTAAATGTATTCCTAGTTACTTTTTTTGTAGCTATTGTAAATAGAAATTTATTATTGATTTCTTTCTTTGTAATTGTATTATTGGTGTGTAGAAGTATTACTGATTTTTGTTTTTATTTTGTATCTTGTAATTTTACCGAACTTATCAGTTCTAAGAGTTTTTGTAGAGTCTTGTTTTTTCTAAATTTAAGATCATATCATCTGCAAAGAGGGACAATTTGACTCTCTGTTTCTCAATGTGGATGCCTTTTATTTCTCATTATTGATTGCTCTCATTAGGACTTACAGTGTTATGTGGAGCAGCAGTGATAAAAGTGGGCAACCTTGTCTTGTTTCGGTTCTTATAGGAAACAACTTCAACTTTCTCCCATTCAGCGTAATGTTAACTGAGGATCTCTTATATAAGGCTTTCAATATTTTGAGATGTGTTCCTTCTATGCCTAGTTTGCCTGAGTTTTTCTCATGAAAAGATGTTGCATTTAATTACCTGTTTTTCTCTGCATATATTGAAATGATAATATAATTTATATCCTTCCTTCATTTGAAGTACTGTATTCCATTTATTGATTTGTGTATGTTGAACCATCTTTTCATTTCTGGTATAAAACCTACTTCATCATGCTACATATTATTTTGCTGTTGTGCTGTTACGTTTGGAGAGGCTCCTCACCACAGGGAAATAATGAGTAAGCAAGAGCCACAGGAAACCCACACTTCTGCAGTGGAAGTTTGCAAAGGTTCCCTGGGGCTCTTGCTCACTCCTTAGATCCCTGCAGTGAGGAGCCTCCTTTAGGCCCACTCCAGTCCCCAGTCCCCGGTAGATAGATATCGTGGGCCATACAGGGCCTCCAGACTGACATAGAGAGCTGGGTGGAGTTGGGGAGGAGCCACTGTTCAGGCCAAGATGGATCCCCAAGGACCTTGGACCACTGGGCATCCTGGCACCAGCTGCTGCAGCTCCACCAACAAGGGATGTGAGACTCTCTCACATGCCCGCATGATAGGGACTGCTTCCACACTGCTGAAGAGCAGACGGACTGCAGGCCTTGCCTCTGCTTCACCTCACCAGGCAAAGCCGTTGGCCTGAGACTCCAGCACAACCACTCCACCTCCACCTAAATATTTGGGAGGGTGCCAGCTCTGCATTTCTCTGGAACAGAGCTCTCTGAGGTAATTAAAGTCCTGCAGCTTTTGATGCCGCTGTGGCCCCCACCCCTGGTGCCCTCAGACTTGGGAGGGAGCTAAGAGTCCAAGAACTACAATGGGCTTTTAGCACAGGGTAGCTGCCATATGGAAAAGCAGCCTGACTGTCTTCCATGTGGATCTTTGCACCTGATATTCCTCAATGGGCAGGGACTCCCAACCTGGGCTCCCAGTGGAGCTGCCTTGCCTCTGCTGATCACTAAAGTCAGTGGAAGTTCTGTATTTCTCTAGGGAGGAAATACCAGAGACAATCCACATGCTCTCTGCCACTGCTGTTGCAGCGGTGCCATCTTTACTGCTCTTGGACTGGGGAAAGAACAAACACCCTGATCACTTCACAGGTGCCCCCAGCACACCACAGCTACCACACTATAAGGAGAGTAACCCAGTCTCTCTTCTCTGTGAGCCCTCACCCACTGCTCTGCACCAGGCAGGCCCCTGGCTTGGGCCCATTTCACAGCCACCTGAACTATGGCTGAACATTTCCACTGGCAGCAGCTCTTTCTCTGGGATAAAGTTTCCAGAGGCAGCTGACAGCCTCTCTGCCAGTGCTGCTGCAGTCGTGCCACCCTTGCTGCCCTCAGACTGGGGAAGGAACAAAGAGCCTGAGAACTGCACTTGCACCTCCAGCACATCACAGTGGCCATATGGCGTGGAACCCAGTCTCTCTTCCCTGTGAGCCTCCACATTCTGTTTTTCACCAGTCTGGGCCCCTGGCTTGGGACCTCAGTGCAGCGGCCACACCCTCAGCTTAATGTTCCCATCGACAATGACTCTGTGTTCCCCTGTGGTGGTTTCCAGAGGCAACTGACAGACCTTTTGCACTATCACTGCAGTGGAACTGCCCTTGGGCTGGGGAGAGAACAAAGACCCTGATTGCTTGTCCGTCATCTCCAGCATATTGCAGCCACCATACAGGAAGTAGCCCAGTCTCTCTTTTCTATGAGCCTCTGACCCCTTATCTTCACTAGGCAGGGCCCCCAGCTTGATCCTGTAGCACAGACACTGGATCCCCAGCTGCACATTTGCATTGTCAGGGGCTTTGTGTCTCTCTAGGGCAGAGTTCCCAAGATAACTGACAGCCCTTCTGCCACTGTGACTACAGTGATACCCTCCCTTGCGATCACCAGATTAGGGAAGGAACACAAAACCTGAGGGCTTTACTACTGCAGGCACCATATAGAGAATAGGCCAGACTGTCTTCCTCACAAGCCCCTCCTTTCTCCACTCCAACTAATCTTCACCAGGCAGGGACCCCTGGCTTAGGCCCACAAACAGCCACCCTACCCATGTCTGATTGTTCCAGTTGGCAGTGGCTCTGCATTTGGGGTGGAGCCCCAAGAGACAAAGTCCCTCTGTCATGGTTACTGCCAAAGGCCTTGCCCTGATGCCTCCTAGCTGGGGAGAGAACAAGAAGACTGAGCTCACCTCAGAGCTGTGGAGCACTGCCCAGGAGTGCCAAGCCAAGATCTGTGGCTAGCACTCAAGTGGGAGAGGAGCCCATAATCTCAGAGCACTGGGAGGGAGCACAGCCACAATCATGAGGAAATACAGAGGATCCACATGGCTGAGTAAGAGTCTATCTATCAGCTATTACACTTAATCATCATCTACTGGATTGCAGCCCAAACTTTAATAACAAAAATATTTTGCTAACATTCTTCCCTGATAAATCAAGGACAAGAATTCAGCCACAAATAAAGACCCAGCACAAAATCTTGACCTTCTGAAAACATCCAGAAATGAAGCCAACTGACTATACTCAAATTACACCACAGTTAAAGAAACATCAGCCCACACACATGAGAAAGAATTGGTGCAAAATTTCTGGCAACTCTAAATGCCAGAGTGTCTTCTTAGTTCCAAACAATCACATTAGCTTCCCGGATGCTAATTCATTTCATCAGAATGAAATGGCTGAAATTCTCCCTCAGAATGAAATGACTGAAATGACAGGCATAAAATTCAGAATATGGATGGCAACAAAGATCATTGATATTCAAGAGAAAGTTGAAACCCATTCCAAGAATTTAAAGAAATTCAGTAAAGCAATTTATTAGATGAAAGAGAAAATAGCCATTTTAAGGAAGAAACAAATGGGACATGATGAGCTGAAAAATTCCCTCCAAGAAGTTTTTAACATAATCAGAAGTATTTGTAGAAGAATAACCAAGATAAGGAAATAATCTCAGAACTAAAAGCATGGTTCTTCAAATTAACTCAGTCAGACAATAATAAAGAAAAAAGAATTAAAAGCAATGAAAAAACCTATGAGATGTATGGGATGATGTCAAGAGACCAAAGCATTGGTATCCTTGAAGACGAGGAAGAGAGAGGAAATTGGAAAACATAGTTGAGAATATCATCCATGAAAATTTCCCCAGTTTTGCTAGAGAGACTCACATTAAAATGCAGGAAATTCAAGATACTGTACAAATGACCATCCCCAAAATATCTATTCATCATATTCTCTAAGGTCAAAGCAAAAGTAAAAATATTAATGGCAGCTAGAGAGAACGAGCAAGTAATCTACAAAGGGAACCTCACTGAGCTAACAGCAGACATGTAAGCAGAAACCTTACCATCCAAAAGACATTGGGGGCCTAGATACTGTATCCTTAAGGAATGGAAATTTCAACCAAGAACTTCATATCCAGTCAAACTCAGTTTCGTAAGTGGAAGAGAAAGAAAATCTTTTTCAGGTAAGCAAATGCTAACAAAATTCTTTGCCATTGGAATTGCCTTACAAGAGGTTTTTAAAGGAGTACTAAGCATGAAAACAAAAGACTATTATTAGCCACCATAAAAACCCACTTCATTGCATGGACCATTGACATTATGAAGCAATTGCACAATCAAGTCTAAATACCAGCTAATATGAGAAGATAAAATCCACAATGATAAGATAAAATCCACACATATTATTATTAACATTGAATGTAGATGGACTAAATGCCCTAATTAAAAGGCACCAAATGGCAGGTTGGATAATGAAGCAAGATACGATTGCATGCTATCTTCAAGATACCCATCTCACATGCAAGGAAATCCATAGGCTCAAAATAAAGCAATAAAGAAAAATCTATCAATCTTATGGAAAATCAAAAAAAAGCAGGAGTTGCTGTTCTTATTTCAGACACAACAGACTTTGAACCAACAATGATCAAGAAAGAGAAAGAAGGGCATCATATAATGAAAAAGGTTTCAATTCAACAAGAATACTTAACTATACTATATATATATGCCCTCAACACTGGAGGACCCTACTTCATAAAACAAGTTCTTAGAGACTTACAATAGTAATGGTAGACTTCAGCACCTCACTGACAGTATTGGACAGATCATCAAGGCAAAAACCTAACAAAAATATTCAAGAACTATACTTGATACTCAACCAAATAAACCTAACAGACATTTACAGAACATTCCATACCAACAACAAAAGAATGTATATTCTTCTCATCTGCACATGGCTCATACTCTAAAATTGACCAAACAGCCATAAAGCAATTCTCAAAAAGTTGAAAAAACAATTATACCAACCACACTTTAAGACCATAATAAAACTAAAAATAAATACCAAGAAGATTCCTTAAAATCATACAATTACAAGGAAATTAAACAATCTGCTACTGTATGACTTTTGAGTAAACAATGACATTAAGGCAGAAATTAATAAATTATTTGAAACTAATGAAAACAAAGAGACTAATGAAACAAACTAATGAAAACAAATATATACCAGAATATCTGGGACATATTTAAATAAGTTAGAGAAACGTTTACAGTACTAAACATCAACGTCGAAAAGATAGAAAGATTTCAAATTAACAACCTAACATCACATCTAGGGAAACTAGAATAATAAGTATTAACCAATCCCAAAGCTAGCAGAAGACAAAAAAATAACCGCAATTAGAGTTGAACTGCAAATCTATACAAAATACCAACCAATCTAGGAGTTGTTTTATTTAAAGAAAATATAATATTGATAGACCACTAGTGAGGCTAATTAAATAAAAAGGATCCAAATAAACACAATCAGAGGTAATAAACAGGACATTACTACCAACTACAGAGAAATACCAAAAACCCTCAGAGCCTATGCACCTGAACACCTCTATGCACATAAACTAGAAAACCTACCCAAATGAATCAATTCCTGGAAATGCAACCTCCCAAGATTGAACCAGCAGGAATTTGAAACCCTGACAAGACAAATAATAAGTTACAATATTAGACAACTAATAAAAAATGTATGAAGCAGAAAAACCTGTGGACCAGACAAATTCAGAGCCAAATTCTCTCAGACATGTATAGAAGTGTTGGTACCAATCCTACTGAAACCATTCTAAAAAATCAGGAGAAGGGACTCCTTCCCAACTAATTCTATGAGACCAGGACTATTCTGATAACAAAACCTGCCAAAGACACAATGGAATAAAACAAAATTTCAGGTCAGTGTTGCTGATGAATGTAGATGAAAACATTCTTAACAAAATCCAGTAGCACATCAAAAGCTAATACACCATGATTAAGTTGGCTTTATCCCTGGGATGCAAGGTCGGTTCAACATATGCAAGTCAATAAATATTACTGATCCCATGAACAGAATGAAAAACAAAAACCAAAACCACATAGTCATCTCAATAGATTCGGAAAAGGCTTTCAATAAAATTTAACATCGCTTTTGTTAAAAACACGCAACAAACTAGACTTTGAAGGAATGAATCTCAAAATAATAAGAGCCGTCTATGACAAACCCATAGCAAACATCATCTTGAATGGGTAAGAGCTGAAAGCATTTCTCCTAGTAACTGGAAAAAGACAAGGAGGCCCACTCTCACCACTCCTATTCAACATAGTACTGGAAGTCTTAGCCAGAGCAATCAGACAAGAGAAAGAAACAAAGGGCATTCAAATAGGAAGGGAGGAAGTCAAAATATGCCTCTTCATAGATGATGCGATTATACGCTTAGAAAACATTTAGGATATTTATGTCTTCTTGATCAATTAACTCTTTTTTTAAAAATGGTAATGCTCCTTGATTTCAATTTGCCTAGTATTAATAGAGTGATACATGTTTACTTATGATTGGTATATTCACAGTACATTATTATACTTTGGCTTTTGAACTATCTTTCTGTTTGTATTTAAAGGACACATTTTGTAAACAGCAAGCAGCTTTTGTGTTCTAAGTTTGAAAGTCTATTGTCTTTTAATTGGAGTATTGAGTTTATTTACATGTAATATAATTTCAGTATATTTGGTTAAGTCTACCATTTGCAGTATGTTTTCTAGTTGTTCCATCCATCTGCTTTTCCGTGATTAGCTGGATTTTCTATTAATTCTTCTGTTGAAATTTTAGCTATACCTCTATGTGCACTCTTAAAATTTATTCAGTATACAATTGTAATTTATCATAATATATTAAAGTTAATTGCACCACTTTATGTAAAATGTTAGAGCCCTGCAGCAGCAAAATTCTATTGTCCCCCCCAGACCCATTCTGTCATTTTGTCATATTATACATCTGCATACTTAATAAAAAGAGTCTACTCCAAAATTATTATATTTTATTTAAGTAATGCCTACTTTCAAATAAATTAAGAAGAATTAAAATGACCAACTCTGCATTTACCCACATATTTACTACCTCAAATGGCCTTCATCATTTTCATTAGTTTTGAGCTCCCATCTTGCATCAGTCTCTTACAGCCTAAAACTCTTCTACCCTCATTGGTAGAGTCAGTCTGCTCAAAACAGATTTTTTTTTTTTTTCCAGAATTTATTTCCCTGGAAATGGTTTCAATGTCCTCATTTGAACAGATATTTTTCTTTAGGTTTAGAACTTTAGATCGACTATTATATTTTCTGGTCATTTAACAGTGTACTTTTGTTTCATCTAGCCTCCGGTATTTTCTGAAGAAAAGCATCCCACCATTTGTATTTTTGTTTCCTCATATGTAATGTGACTTTTCTTTTCTAGTTGCTGTAATGATTTTGTCGTTTCTGTGGTAATCTGAAGTTTGACTTTGATGTAATTATGAATTATCATTTTCTTTACATTTATTTTGCTTGGGATTCACTGAGCTGCTTGGATCTATAAGTTGATGTTTTTCTCCAAATTTGGGAAACTCTTTGACAATATTTCTTTATATGTTTTCATTTGCTTCATTCTCTTCTGTCATATGGGGCTATAATTACATGTGTACTTGAAAAGTGTTTTGACGTATTTGATTTTTTTGGAGAAATTAGAATTGTTATTCATTGCCAGTGGATAGTTCGGCTGCTGTGGAGTTTGGCAGTTTCTTGAAAAGTTAAATATAAAATTTTTTAAGTTAACTGGAAAGTTAAACAGAATTACCATATAACCTAGCAATTCTACTCCTAGGTACATACGGAAAAAATACTTGTACATCCATGTTCATTGTAGCATTATTCACAATAGCCAAAAGGTGGAAGCAACTCAAATGTGCATTATCTGATGAACAGATTTAAAAATGTAATGTTTCTATACAATTAAATTATTCATCAATACAAAGGAATGAAGTATAGTACCAATAAATGTTACAACATGGAAGAACCTCCAAAACTTTATGCTAAGTAAAAGAAGCCAGACACAAAAAATAGCACATGTATTTTTTTAATAAAATATCCAAAATAGGTTAATCCATAGAGACAGAAAGCAGATTAATGGTTGCCAAAGATTGAGGGGAGAGGAAAAGGGGAAATAATTGCTTAAAAGTTACAGGCTTTTCCTGTTCAGTGATTAAAATATTTAGAATATTAAATAAAGTTGGAAGTTGCCCAACATTGTAAATCCATTAAATGTTGCTGAATTTTTTTACTTTAAAATAGCTAATTTTATGTTACGTAAATGCTATCTCATTTAAAAATGTAATATGTGAGATATTCAGATAGTAAAAAACTTAAAACATACAAATGTATTCAGATTTATTAAATCTTCTTCCTACCTCTTACAAACACTCAGTGACCCTTCTTGCAGTAAAGTAATATTATCAGCATTACAAGTATTTTTCCAAAGATCGTTTATACATCTATATGCAAACAAATGTGTATTACTTCCCTACCACACATTCCTTTTACAAATGGTGATATACTTTGCATATCCTTCTGTGCCTGGCTTTTTTTCTGCTTAATATTATATATCTGAAAATCACTTCTTAGTACACACCAAATTGCTTTATTCTTTTAAGGGATGTAACATATTCCATTACATTTATTAATCTCATCCTCTTCTGATGGACATTTATAAAATTCTCAATAGTTTTCTTTTACAAAGATACATTATATCTATGATATTTCATTTATGTGAGGATAAATCTTGTGAGTCAATTTTCTGAACCAGAATTACCAGATAAGAAGGTATTTGCAATTGTATTTTTTTTTCTTTCCAACTTTTAGCTTCAAGGAGTATATGCGAAGGTTTGTTACATGGGTAAATTTCATGTTCTAGGAGTTTACTGTACAGATAACTTTATCACCCAGGTAATCAGCATAATACCCAAAAGATAGTTTTTCAATCATCACTCTCTTCCCACCCTCCACCCTCAAGTAGGTCTTGGTATCTATTGCTCTCTTCTTTGTGTCCATGTGTACTCAGTGTTAAGCTCCCATTTACAGGTGAGAACATGCAATATTATGTTGCAAGTTCTGCTTTTAACACAGTGAATTAACATAGGTTTTCGGTTTCTGTTTTAATTCACTTACTATAATGACCCCCAGCTCCATCCACGATGCTCCAAAGGAAATAATTTCATTATTTTTTACAGCTGCAAAACATACCATGACATATATGTACCAGATTTTCTTTATCCAATCCACCCCTGATGGGCATCTAGAGTACCTCCATTTATTTGATACTGTGAATAGTTTTGTGATGAACTTATATGTGCATGTGCCTTTAAGATAGAATGATTTATATTCCTTTGTGTATATACTCAGTAATGGGACTGCTGGGTCAACTGGTAGTTCTTTAAGTTCTTTGAGAAATCTCCAGACTACTTTCCATAGTGAGTGAATTAAGTTACGTTCCCACCAGCAGTGTACAAGTGTTTCCTTTTCTCCACAACCTCTCTAGCACCTGTTATTTTTTCAATTTTTAATAATGGCCATTCTGACTCGTGTGAGATGGTATTTCATTTTGCTTTTGATTTGTGTTCCCCTAATGAGTAGTGATATTGATAACTTTTTTCATATGTTTATTGGTCACACGTATATCTTATTTATTTATTTATTTTTATGAGACGGAATCATTCTCTGTTGCCCAGGCTGGAGTGCAGTGATGCAATCTCAACTCACTGCAACCTCCACCTCCTGGGTTCAAGTGATTTCCTTCCTTAGCCTCCCAAGTAGCTGGGACTACAGGTGTGTTCCACCATGCCCAGCTAACCTTTTGTATTTTTACTAGAGATGGGGTTTCACCGTGTTAGTCAGGATGGTTTCGATCTCCTGACCTCGTGATCCTCCTGCCTCGGCCTCCCAAAGTGCTGGGATTACAGGTGTGAGGCACTGCACCTGGCCATATATCTTCTTTTGAGAAGTGACTGCTCATGTCTTTTGCCCATTTATAAATTATGTGGCTTTTTTGCTTGTTGATTTAAGTTCCTTATAGATTCTGGAAATTAGACCTTTGTTGGATGCATAGCTTGTAAATATTTGTTCCAATTATGACGATTTTCTGTTTACTCTGTTTACTCAGTAACTCTGACAGTTAATTTTGATGAGCAGAAGCTCTTAAGTTTGTCCCATTTGTCAATTTTTGTTTTTGTTGCTATTGCTTTTGGCATCTTCATCGTGAGGTCTTTGCCAGGGCTGATGTCCAGAATGATATTTCCTAGATTTTCTTCTAGAGTTTTTATAGTTTTAGACTTTACATTTAAGTGTTTAGTAGAACTTGAGTTGATTTTTGTATACAGTGAAGGAAGCAATCCAGGTTCAACCTTCTGCTTATGGCTAGACAGTTATCCCAGCACCATTTATTGAATAGGGAGTCCTTACCCCATTGCTTGTTGTTGTCAGCATTTGAAGATTAGACAGTAATAGGTGAGCACTTTGTTTTCTGTGTTCTCTAACCAGTTCCACTGGTCTATGTGTCATTTTTTTATAAGTGTCATGCTATTTTAGTTACTGTAACCCTGCAATATAGTTTGAAGTTGGGTAGCATGATGCTTTCAGTTTTGTTATTTTGCTTAGGATTGCTTTGGTTATTTGTGCTCTTTTTTGTTTCCAAATTAATTTTAAAATATATATTTTTTTAATTTTGTGAAAAATGTAATTCGTAGTTTGATAGTAGTACCACTAAATCTATAAATTGCTTTGGACAGTATGGCCATTTTAACAATATTGATTCTTCCTGTTTGTGAGCATGAAATGTTTTTCCATTTGTTTGTATCATCTCTGATTCCTTTAAACAGTGGTTTGTAGTTCTCTTTGTAGAGATCTTTCTTTCACCTCTATTTAGGTGAAAGAACTTCTAAACACTTGAACCAAAACTGACAGGGGAAAAAGAGATAAATTTACAATTGAATTTGGAAATCTCTTAATCGTTGATTGAACAACTATATGGATAAATAAATAAGGAAACTGAAGACCTGAACCACACTATACACTCACGTCAACTAGTTAATATTTACAAACTCTCCACCAAACAGCTGAAGAATATACATTACTTTCAAGTACACTTGGAACGTATCTCATGATAGACCATATGCTGAGCTATGAAATAAGTCTTAAAAATTTTAAAACATTGAAATCTTGAAATATATATTCTCAAACCAAACGGGAATTAAATGAAAAATCAATTATTTTAAAATATCTCAATATTCTTTTAGTATCTAAAAACAGAGAACTGCTAAATATCTCAATTGTCAAATAAAAAATCATGACAGATACAAAAATACCTTTTTTTTTTTTTTTTAAGATGGAGTGTCACTCTGTTTTCCTAGGCTGGAGTGCAGTGGTGTGATCTCAGCTCACTGCAAGCTCCGCCTCCTGGGTTCAAGCTATTCTCCTGCCTCAGCCTCCCGAGTAGCTGGGACTAAGGGCACGTGCCAACAGGCCCCTCTAAATGTTTGTGTTTTCAATAGAGATGGAGTTTCACTGTGTTAGCCAGGATGCTCTCTATCTCCTGATCTCGTGATCTGCCCGCTTCAGCCTCCCAAAGTGTTGGGATTACAGATGTGAGCCACTGCACCTGGCCACAAAAATATCTTAAATGAAGCTATAATTAAAACGTGATGTTTCCAAATTTCTGAGATGCAGCTAAAACAGTGCTAAGAGGAAAGTTTGTAATTTAAATACTTATATTCAATAAGCAAGGGCTACAATTAAACTTGTAATGAATGAATTTAAGCAATGAATAAAAGAAGAATAAATTAAACCAAAAATTAGTAGAAGGAAGGAAATGAAAAAATAAAAGCAGTAGTCAACAATTACAAAACAAACACTCAAGAAAATTACCAAATGCTAAATTAGAATATTTAAAATAATTAAGTAACCTCCTTGTGAGTCTGAATATTAAAAAATACAAATTACCAATAACAAATAAATGAGGTGACATACCTATATCAAATCATTAAAATGGTAATATGGCAATATTACTGATAATTATTTGTTAATGAATTTAATAGTGAAGATGAAGGAGGCAAATTCTGTGTAAAAGTAAACTTAGATATCAGAATAGTCTAATACTTGTTACATAAATAGGAATTATAATAATTAAGCCTTTCCATAAAGGATAATTCAAACTTAGATGTCAACACTGGTAAATTATCACTGGTGAATTTTATCACATTTGATAGAATTCACTAATGTTGCACAAACTTTTTCAGGAATAGGAATATTCTCCAACATGTTTGCTGAAACTGGCATTATTCTATTAATAAAATCACACAAATACACAATGAGTAGAGAAACTCACAGGCCAATGAGCAATAGCTGTAAAAGCCTCTAGCAAAGTATGAACAAACGAATTGTAGTAACATACAAAAAGAAAAATAAATCATGGTCATGTAGGTTTTATTCCAGGAATGCAAAGATATTTTACTACTTAAAAATCAAGCATTGTAATTCACCATGTTAGCAGATTAAAGAAACATAAATCATATGATAATCTCAATAGATACAGAAAAACGCAAAAAATTCAACATCCATATATAAAAAGGCAGCAAAACCTGCCACATTAGGTCTACAAGGGGACTTTTTGTCAATCTGCAAAAGCATCTGACAACTCTGTAGCTCACATCACACAACAATGAAGTATTTAACACTTTACCTATAATATTGTGAAAAAGGCAAAGACATGTACATTCTCATAATTCTGTTTGATTCTCTGCCACCCTTCCCATGTTCCCCCATGTCATTTAAATGCAACCTCATGATATAAAATAGAGTCTTGGCCCAATTGTCGTTTCCACATGAAATATAAACAAGCTTGTAAATGTATTATCTCTGCTAAGAACTTGAAATACTGTAAGGATCCCTTTAATTAGATTTGATTTATGAGGTTCTAAGAATATTTGTGCTACCTACTTCAAACTGCACAATATTTACTACATCAGTCATGAACTAGATAAAAAACAATCTATAAAAGTGACTTAAGTTTTTCTGAAACCATATTTACTAAAGACATGAAGAATGGAAGAGGTATAGACTGTATAATTTAATGAGTTTGGTCTTAAGTATTTTAGTAAGAAATATATTAAGATGTTGTTTAAGAAAGCAGATTTTAAAATACATAGTATCTTTCTCACATAGAGATAATAATACCAGAAATAAATGGAGCATTGATTATCTTATGTCAATAAAATAGAAGAAAACTAATATTTATTATAGGACTACAGTGTATCAGATGTTATGTGAAATATTTTACATATGCTGCTTTCTTAAATCTGAAAAAAAAATCTAGATAGTTTATTTGGATTTTGAAAATAAAAAAATGGAGACTTAGAGCAATTGATGATATTGTTTATATAACATCTATATTATGATAACATGTTATTTATGCTACCATTGAAACTGGTGCTTGAGAATTTTAACTCTGGTAAGAGTTTGATAGTTAGCCGGCTTAGTTGAGTCCATTGAAGACTTAGTTTCTCTGTTAGTAATATGGAAATAGTAATACATACCAGATTTAATGATATAGGTATTATATGAGAAAATCCACTAAAGTGATTAGCATAATATCTGCCACATAATAATTACTCAAAAGTTATTTGCATTATCATTGTTAATGCAACAATAAAAACAATAATGGTTCCTTTAAATAGAGAAATTTTAAATGCTTGAGACAAAAAAAAAAGGAAATTTCTCTCTTATATTTTAGAAAGTGACCATGTCAGATTTGAAATCTGTTTCTGCCTCACTGGAAATCTCTTGCTCTTTCCACTGCGTGATGTACATGAGTCAAAAACCCTTCAGAAATTATTTACCATGGAAGGGCACCTTACATACATTTTTGAACTGCATTCTTGATTTTTTTTCACAGAAAAATAATTTGCAAATGCACAAGAAGAACAAGTTGAAAACATAAGCTTTAAAAAGTGACACTCATCACTTCCTAGAAAACATAAGGACAAATATTTATCAGAGTTTCATGAATATTAATAAATGGGGGAATAATGAGCTACTATTATGAGATAAAATCAAAAGACTCGAGCTTACTCTTTTATTGGACTGAACACCACAGGTATTGCTTTCCCAGAAATATCTCCAGAATTCAGGAACTATCTTGTGCCCAAGTCAAACAACTGAAGCAAGCATGCTTTAAATGAGATGCTTTGTTTGTATGCAGAATAAATAAATAAGACTTAACACTAGCAATATCAACTTTATCAAAGACAATATTTCAACTTGAATCATTAACATTAATGACAGATATATTTTCCCAGTACACAACTTTATTGAACAAAGTTGTATTCTTAAAACATTTGAAAAAGAATAGGAATTGGAAAATACTTATTAAAAGTTACATTTACCATGGAAATGTAACATGGCAAGTGTCAAGAGAAATCATGCTTTTACAACTCAGTTAAGAACCCCTGGAAACCAAGATTTCAGAGAAATCTTGATAGGTCCTTAAAATTTAGTTAGGGCACTTGGGGTGCTGCCATAATAAAGGTCTAAATTAAGATGACTCCACGATTTGGCACTTATCAAGCAGAGAGAGACACACTAACAATGCCCAGGCTCATTTCCAAGAGAATTCAGAAAGGAATTCTGGCAGGCCAACTGAATTTATAAGGTGGTAAATTTAAAAATAATAAAGCTTTCGTCTGTCAGCATAAGTCTGATTGTGAGGTATATGGCCATTATTTTGCAATTAGTGTCACTTACTGAAAAAGTACTTTCACGGTGATTCTGCCCTTAGCTGCATTTTTCCAGAGCATTTCTTTCCACCAGTTTTGAAAATTATTGCTGAAGTAGTCACTCAATATTAAATCAATCTGTCAATTAGTGATAGTTGGGCCAACTCTCTATTTTGTTCAACACTTAGAAGCACTCAGAAGGTAGAAATGTAACTTATTTTATAAAGTCGCGGTGTTTTTTGTCAATCCAAAGCTCAGGGAAATATTGAGAGGGCTTGCCTCTCAAATATGTGTTCCTTTTCTATTGTATTCATTAGGAATAAATCTCAGAGCCCCCTACTCTGGTATTTAATCTGGCTTTGCCTATCATCAGCCTTATTAAGCTCAGCTTTAATACTCTATTTTCTATCTTTAAAATTTTCTTGTTCTGTTTATCTTTTATCAACTACCTATGGAAGTGATAGTTTTAGTATTTAAAAATATGTTAACAAATTAATCATTTTCATGTTTCCTTCTTCTAAATGGTATTTTTCATTTGAAAAGATGACTCAGGCCACTGTGGTTCCATCAGGAAGTGAAGACTGGAAGCTGACACATAGGGTTTTGCCAAGATGTGCCCTACCAAAGGCTGAAGGAGTAAAAATATTCCAAAATCCACTCCACCTTAAGGTCCAAAGCTGGATACACATAGTTCCAAGCACAGTCAGCTGAAAAGAAGGAGTCCCTTATTCTTAGTCACACAAGTAACCTTGGGAAAGGGAGCTTTTACTACATTGTTCAGTGATGTGCCCAGAAGTGGACTGACATAGTGCAGTCACGTTTTGTGTTTCACTAAGAAGAGTTTGTCAACATAAATAACAAACAGAAAGGGAGACTCTCTGAAAGAAAATGATGTTTATTTTGGAATAGGCATTGCAATGGGAATATGTATACCATAGTAAACTATATATACCTATTCAGGGAGGTAAAGGATGATAAAGGTTTTCAAAGGAAAAAGTAGAAGATTGCATAATTGTTTTGAGATAATTATTCTTGGCTACAAGAATTAATAACAAGGGGGGCATCAGTCCATGGGTTAGACAAGCAGTTTCTAGGCAGATGCCCTCGTGAAAGTATTTTTGTGTGTGTATAAGTTTGTGATGGACTTTGTGTGAGACTGTGGTTTTCACAGTGTTTTGTGATAGTTTCTGTTATCAGGCATTCATGCAGTGAAAACCTTCTTTCGCGGCCCTCCCTGGCTCTATCTATCAGGAATTTTAAAATAAGTGACTTCATTTTCATTCTGCCAACATGCATAGGTTTAAAACCTTCTTCCCAATAAAACAATAAATGGAAGAGCATAGATATTACAGAGATAAAACAACCAGAGAATGCTTAGTTTAAACAGATACCCTGAGTATAGCACCAGTACAGTCATGAATTGAAAAATATACAGACGAAAATAACAGCATTGACTTCGGTCAATAAAGACTCATGAGTAAAATCCACACAGGGCTTCAGAGCTCCAGAAGAATAATGGCAACTGCCTAAATACAAATATTTCTATACATTCCTGTAACGCTACACAGATCACAAAGAAAATCAATAAAACCACTCTCAAAAATAGCTTAGAGACAGAGAATACTACATGCTTAATTGCATATCTAAGTCAAGAAATAAACATCTACATCTTGCAGAGCTGTCTCCAGAGTCAAAACCTGAGCAGGGTCAGATGGAGAATGCATGGAAACGAGGATAGTTATTGAAGGCCTAGAGGTGGCAGAAAGCACACAACATCACCTCCACGCAGAGAAATGCCCACCCAAAGTAGGAAAATGCTCAAAACACACCTAAGACAAAACGAATAAAAGCAGTACTAATAAACAATTGAAAAGAAAGTACTTGAACATGTGAAAAATGAGAGTGGCCATCTTCTGAAGATGCTACTTTGGTGGTGGAATTGGAGAAGCACATTGAAAAACCGATGTATGTTCATGGGAGACTAGCTTCAGAAAAGAACAAAGAAAATGGTGGAAATCAAAGTATTACAAAGGGAAAAAAAGGGATTATCTCAAAAGCAAAATCTTACTTTCCCCAAAAAAGTAAAATCTCAATCTGTTAACACTCCACTACATTGTCTTCCCAAATAGGGTATTAATAACCTAAGTAACTTTGTGAACCATGAAAAGCTCTCACAATAAATAATAGAAGAACTATTATTCATGATGAGAGAATGAGATGTTTTAAAATAATCGAAAAAGACAGGCAACATTCATACAAAGCTGTCATAAAAAGGAAATAGAAAATGTGAATCAAAACACAAGTGTCTATAAATACAGGAACAAAACATACAGCAGAGGAAAATTTTAGTACAGTACCAAAACTTATAAATAATATTTCAATATTCTTTTTTTTTTTTTTTTTGGAGACGGAATCCTCCTCTGTCGCCCAGGCTGGAGTGCAGTGGCGTGGTCTCGGCTCGCCGCAACCTCTTCATCCGAGGTTCAAGCAATTCTCATGCCTCAGCCTCCCGAGTAGTTGGGATTACAGGCATGTGCCACCATGCCCAGCTAATTTTTGTATTTTTAGTAAAGACAGGTTTTTGCCATGTTGGCCAGGCTGGTCTCAAACTCCTGACTTTAGGTGATCTGCCCACCTCAGCCTCAAAAAGTGCTGGGGTTACAGACGTTAGCCACCGTGCTGGTGAAAATAATATTCTTAAGCAGCACTTGCAGGTATGAAGGAATAACTTTAATTGGAAACTTAGAAAATAAATAGAAAAAAAGGAATGTTTGAAAAGTCAGATGAGTTAAGGAAGAAAATTTTAAAACAGACAAAATATCACACGACCAAAGACTAAATAATAAGATAACCAATATAGAACTATTTATCTGAAAATATAGTAAGTGGTATTTAAAAGGAATCAAAACAGCTTCAAAATGAAATAAATGAAATTTTTAAAAATCAGAATATTTAGAGTGTGGCAAAAACGAGCCAGTTAACATATAATTGAAAAGTGTGAAAAAGAAAGATAAAGCTATGGAACAAAGCTAATAAAACTAGAATGTAAGAAAAGGTTAGAGAGTTTTATCCATAGTATGTTATCATTGATGATTAATTGAAGCATGGTCCACTTTTATTTAGTCAGTCATTAACTAGATGTGCTTCATGCAACGTACAACCTTGAACACCTGACCCAAAAGAAAAGCGAACACCTTGACAAACCTACACCCAACCATGTGGTCCCAACACTCCCATCAAGCAAACCTTCTGCACCTCCATAAATCAACAAATTTTTTCCTGAATCGCATCTTTATTATTGCATTATCAATCCGATATTGCATAAATTTGCATTAATAAAAAGGATGTGTGTAAAATATAAAATATATACACACATACATATATATATACACACACATATGCACTGTTAAAAAGAACTGGAAGAGCCAAACTGTATCTTCTTCTTTTGGTTTTTGGTGTTGTGAACTCAAAATATCTGAGATAGGTCTGAATCATTAGAAAGTTTATTTTGTCAAGGTTAAGGACATGCCCATGACACAGACTCAAGAGGTCCTGATGACATGTGCCCAAGGTGGTCAGGACACAGGTCGGTTTTACACATTTTAGCATTGTTTTGCCTTTGTAGCTACCTTAGTTAAGAATAAACCGAGAGGCAGGTTTTCCTGACAAAATTCCCAACTTGACCTTCCCTTGGCTTAGTGATTTAGGGGTCCTGAGATGTATTCTCCTTTGACAGTATATAGTCAGTTTCAATAAATTGCTACTGTTTGAGAATTCAGTCAGAATTTTGGAGTATATATGTGTGTATGTGTGTACATAGTTCTATGTACATACATATATGCATATGCTGAATATTTTTAATTTTATGAAAAGGTTTTATTGTTGAACATGATTATTTGAATTTACTTTTTTGCTTAATATTATATCTCTAAGATCCACCCATCTCATTGCATGCCATTTGCATTCATTCATTTTGACAGTTACATAATAATATATATTATGTGATCAGAGTTTACTCTCCTTTCTATGGGCATTTTTTTTCAAAATGTTCACTATATTAATTGATGCTCCTAGGAATCTAAATGATAATGGGAATTTGTGGATGCTTTGCTGAATTTAAATTCTAAAAAAGCAAAAATGCAAAATATAATTCCTTGAGTATTAAACCAGACAGACAACACACAACATATTTCTAAATGTATCTTGTTGGACCAAATATCAGATTGAATTATCAAACTGTAGCAATTTATTAAAATTGACCACATACTGAAAACCAAAATGAAAAGGATGTAGTTTAATGGACTCTCCCAGTTCCCCATAATTTATGTCTGACCTCTCAGGAGCATTTTTAGGACAAGGTGATATCATTCATCCCTTTGTCCATGGTAGATTCTAGCACCCTACCCTATAAAACATAGCAAGTAAATATCAGAAAAATAGTAAGTTAATGAGTGAATGGATAGATAAGTCATTTAGCATAGCTTTTCAAACAGAAAGTGTTTTTGCTACATTATTAGAACATTTCTCACTAGTGGATCTTAAGAAGTTTAAAAATAATATCAAACATAAAATATTATTTTGAAATTGAAACTTGCTTTATTACAAGACAGCCCAATACAATTAACTACATTGTCTGCTGTTAACAAAAATCTTTGACTCTTTGCTATAATTATTTTGATGCACTTATTTACACACACACAGACACACACAGACTCTTTCCATTTTCTAGAAATGTAGGACACATTCAAATATTCAAAAAAATTTTATAAAATTAAGATGCTATCATATTAACCTCAAAATGAAAGCTAGGCTATTGTATTCCTTCCAGAACATTTTAGGCAAGTACGTGTCACCTTACATTAACTTTAAACATAGGGTCTCTTTACTCTTGTAAAAAATGTATCATCTAAATTATATCATATGTATTACAGTCCAAGGCAGAAAAATACTTACATAAGCTATTTTAATGAAATACTCTGCAAAAGAAATTATAAGAGGCAAGTGTGAGTAGAATTGTTGATCTACACTAAGTATAATAGAATGATAAAATCTTTGAAATATAACCACATAAAAGTTAAAATCTCTCACAAATGAAATGTCCAGTAGAGAAGAAAATACAGATTATACTGGAAGGAAATGCAGAAATCCAGTAGAATTAGGAAGAGCTATGACATAATAAATCACAAACTATAATGAAATGCATCTATTAAATAGCAATTACTATTTTGGGTTTAGAAACTATTGAAAGTCTTAAATTTATCTTCAACATTAATAAGTGCATCTAATACACAGATATGATACTGTAAGAATTCTGAGGTAAATATTTTTGAATATTCAGCACAAACTAAAAATTTTAGTTTACTAAATTAGCTCTATGTCTTTTGATTAAAAAAAAAAAAAAAACCTCCATGACAAACATGATAAAGCAGAATGCCTGCATAATTCTTCATTTTTATCATTTACTTTTGCCCACATAAAAATCAATTTAATCTACTCTGCTCCAGCTCTGCTCTGTGCCAAGGAATGTTTTTGGTTGGAATGAAAAAAGCATGGCACGTTATGACCTTATTCAGAGAACACCAACGTTACCATGTCTATAATCTACTTTAAAATACCTTCTATATAGAAGGCAGATGTTATGTTGGTTTTGGTAAGTTTAAACTCCACTCCAAGGATGGTTAATTTCTAATCAGAAAGTTACACTTTGGAGGTGATCCATTATCATTTAATCAGAAAGGCCACTCCAGAGTCAGCTTCTAGAACGTGTACTCTTACCTTGAACTATGCCAGAAATGTTACTAATTAACAAAGTAAACATTAGAAATAAATTTTTATGGGTGAAAAGTAGCTTGTTAGTGAGTCAAATGGATATTTAAAAGACTCGCCTTGGTGACATATATATATATGTAATTTTTTTCTATACTCTTAAAGATGGCATCAGATGCTGGGTTTCCTCATTGGTTCTGAGGATTCTTGATTGAATTAGAAACAATCTAGTTTGCCAGATGGTTAGATACGTGCTGTGCTAGAATATTTAGAATATTACGACTGCTTTCACTTGAGAGGAACCTTTCATGCAAGGTGGATTTACATTACCTAAAATGAATACAAACTAGGATTTCTTCGAGTTCAGGGAACAAGCTGGGGACTGTTAAGTACCTTTTTACTGATAACTGTGAAGATAAATTTGATCTGCTACTTCCTTTCATTACAACTTGGTTGAGAATTTTCAGAAAAGTACCTAACACTTACCTACCATTAATTAATTATAGCCTGCAATCATCATCTAATAAAAAGTGGGGAAAAAAAATCTTTAGCAGGACCTACGTGGGGGTGGGGGGGTGGGACGGGAAAGAAAAAAAAAAAAAAAAAAAAACCATTAGTGGTTGTGCTTTAGACTAGCTTTTTCAGCCGTAAATAATGTGGAAATATGGAGCTGTGCCAAGATTGGTCTTAGTTTTTCAAGAATAAAGACATCTCTAGATAATATAAAATCATCTTGAAATGTATATCACAGAAGCAAATGGCCATATGGTGAATGTCTAAAATATAGTGTGTATTTAATACTGTTGCTTGCTACAGTAAGTAGCTAGTCAGACATGAACAGAGCAGGAGAAGAGTCCTCCACCAACTCCCAGCCAGGAATGTCAGGCGACCATCAGGTAATGGTCGGGTGTTGCTAACTGTCTCTTAAAATAGTAATTGGCTGCAGCCAGCACCAGGCAAAGGTAGTCTCCTAATAGATAGCTAACACCTGAAACTGGTGATCAGCAGTTTCCTGATAAGATCTCAGGAGCTGGGCAAGTGGGCTCACACATGTACTCTTGAGAGGCAAAATGGCGGCACTAACAGGCATGTGACCTCCTAGGGTAGGGATATGTGACGGGTAAGGAAAGAATGCCTGAAGTGAGCCTACATGCAACTCTAGTAAACACACCGTGCATACTCGTCTCCCAAGTGCTAGCAGGCCACTGTGCATGTGGACAGCCCCTGTCAAATGGAAGAATCAAGGGAGAAGAGAGGCAAGACCCCCGGAAATATGCCAAAGTATAAAATGGCAAGTCAAAATGTCAAACCACATGCTTGTCCTTCAAGTTGCCCACTTGGCCCTCTTCCCAGTGTACTTTCTTTACTTTTGCTCCTGTTCTAAAGATTTTTAATAAACTTTCACTCCTGCTGGAAAACATGTCTCAGTATCTCCTTCTGCCTTATGCCGCTAGTTTAATTCTTTCTTCTGAGAAGGTAAGAGTTGAGGTTGTTGCAGGCCCATACAGATTCACTGCCAGTAACACTATGATCTTCCACATTCTCTGTTAATTATTATTTGACTCAAAGCTAAGAAGCCTAATGGATACAGTGATAGTAATACTTAATGACATTGAGTACTTTACTCATTCTTTTCACTAAAAAATCTGAGTATTTTCCACCGGAGTTTCGTTTTGCCAAGGAAAAGATTTTATAGAAAAAAAAAAAAAAGGATTTTCTTTAATGTTTAGATAAATATCAAGAAAGGGGGAATCAGAGGATTTTTTTTTTTTTTCCTTCCTAAGATTCGGTTGATTTACTTCAGGTTTTGGGGAAAAAATTGTGATTCCCCGGATCCTTGTTGCTCAGTAGCATTTTATGGCCTGCATTTCTGTTTGTTTGTTTGTTTGTTTTTTAGATGGAGTTTCACTCTTGTTGTCCAGGCTAGAGTGCAATGGCACGATCTCGGCTCATTGCAACCTCCTGCCTCCTGGGTTCCAGCGATTCTCCTCCCTCAGCCTCCTTCCTAGCTGGGATTACAGGCATGTCCCATCATGCCCGGCTAATTTTATATTTTCAGTAGAAACGGTTTCTCCAAGTTGGTCAGGCTGGTGTCGAACTCCTGACCTTAGGCGGTCTGCCTGCCTCAGCCTCACAAAATGCTGGGATTACAGGGGCCTGTATTTCTTAGTTTACAAAGAGAAACTGGATTTAAGGGTCAACTTAACTTATGCAAATAGTGTGGGTAGATAGTAATGTTACTCAAGACAGGACATTTTCTGGGGTGAAATGCAAACAATTTTATCTTGAACTTGCTGGTTTTTGTCAACTCTGTCTCTTTAAAAACATTTCATTATTGCAAGAGAATAATTCAAATAGGTGAAAAATTAAATAATTAGGGTAATCCACTAAGTATAACAGTGAAGCAGGAGATTGAAATTCAGTTTTTGATGGCAGGTAATCTGCTAAGGTGTCCAAAGGCACAATAACACAAGATAGAAAAATCAAGGCCAGGAAAAAACAGGTTATATAAATTTATCTCTTCTCTTCCCCATACAACTATGATAATCTCAAATTTAAGAGAAATAAAATGAAAGGTATTATTTGAAAATATTAGAAATTAGAATATAATTGAATACACACTTTAAATTTAAAGTTGAAAGTTTGAATTTAATGCCGCCAGACAGTAAGAAAATTCTCCAAAGTTATAAACCTTTTCAGAAAGATAAAAGACATGCTCAGAATTCCACATAGGCATATCAATTGAACTCTCAGTATCTCCTTCTGCCTGTTGTCATATGGACTTCTGGCAGTTGTCATATGGAATTAAGTTAATTGTCTTTCAGACTCATTAAATCTTTCTAATTATTTTGACAAATTCTAGGAATGTTAGGTTGATATCAAAAGACTGGGGGAAATGAAGAGATCTTCATAAATAGAAATGATTGACTAATTAAAACTAGTGAAACAAAAATAGAAGTGATATGCATATAAATGAGAAAATGAAGAAACCATTTTTGTTATTTACAAGGTAAAAATGGTGTTAAAATAACCATATTTCTATAGTAATATGTATGCAGTTTGGCATAAAGAACATGTATGAGAAATCATAATATCTTCATAAAAGTGAATACATTACCAATTTTATGCCTTTAATATTTCTCAATTATCTCATTTAATTATCACATCAATACTTACAAGCATTCTTACCCTCACTTTACAAATAAAAATAAACAATTTCTGAGACACTTGGAGAGCCTATATTATAATACAAAATCTATGCCACAGAATCTGTACTTTGTTCAATGCCTTTTAAATTCTGATTGGTTATTGTTTCAGATTGTTTTTAATACTTAACCTTGAGATGCAATATCACTTCCAGGTCTTCCACAGAAAAGATGTTTAGCATATATACAACATCAAGCCTACCAGACAGGTTTTCATAACATGGGAAAAACTCTACACACACTCTCCTTAGAGAATGAAGAGTATTAAGTGTTTCTTTTTTAAAAAAGAAATGAGAACGTGTAATAATTTTATGTATAAAATTGTTTGCCATGCCAGATCTTCAATTTGCCAAGAGAGAAAGCCAATCATTTCACTCTCTGTGAACCAGAAAGAAGCCATTAGGCAGATCTACTCCAATGATGGAAGCCCACATAGAAAGTGTTCCACAGTAGTTTGCCCAATCGTGGCCAAGAAAATAAGCCATAGCAGTTTTTACTGAATTTATTATTGCTTCTAGTATCTTTGTCGCATTCTTAAAATCTTCATAGAAATGTCTTTGAGGGCTGAGTTCTGAGGCCATTGGGATGCAAATACAGATAACAAAGCAGAAAACTGATGCATACACAGGGACTCTCTTATTTTCTTGAAATCCACTCATTGTTTACAGTAAAAGAAAATTGTAAATACATATTTTCACTGGGTTCATGATTTGAACCCCTGTGTAATCACACTTGAAAAGTTAAGATAATCACCACTTTCTATTAAAGATCAAAGGAAATTCTTTATTTGATACACTTGCCAATCCAACCTTATGTGTGTTTGTGTGTTTCTGTAAATGTAGATGCATGTCTGTGTGTATATCTGTGTGGGTATGTATTTATAAACTAGTTCAAGAGACATATTTGAAGGAATATCTAAAACCCCAATGTGACCAAGACATCATCCACTTTAGTAAAGGACATAATATACGTTTATATTGGAAATTCAAAAAGTATTAGTTTAAAATCAATTTCATTGTGATATATCTTTTAATTTTTCATAACCAGTTTTAAATATGTCCTTTCCAAATAAGATATTTGGAGAGCATCCAGAGAATAAAAACTTAAGTGATTAGTGAAGTAAAGACAATATCCTAATTGAAAAAAGTACAGGATCTAAATTTTGTTTAACTTGGCAAGAAAAAACAGAATTTTTTTGTATATTTTGTGAGGTGAGAGAGGAGAAGTAAAAGCAATTATTTAGTATAGTTCATAGGAATATGAGAAGAAAAATAAAATAAACTTGAAAGGAAAAAATATTTATATTTCCCTGAAAACATCATAATTTAGTTTAGAAAGAGAATAAATAAAAGATAATTTCCACTTTGGTAGCTTTGATTCATTAATGTAATTAATAATATCTTCAACTAACCTAGAAATAAACTGTCTTGAGCAAAAGTCTTGATACCTAAGGACCGTTGTAGTAACAACAACAATA
Organism: Rhinopithecus roxellana; assembly: GCF_007565055.1. Taxonomy (NCBI): domain Eukaryota; kingdom Metazoa; phylum Chordata; class Mammalia; order Primates; family Cercopithecidae; genus Rhinopithecus; species Rhinopithecus roxellana. The sequence goes on from NC_044550.1 coordinate 138,973,170, forward strand.
ATAGCTAAAGCAACCTGGCAAGCACTGTTCCAACTTGAATTTTACAATAACACTGTGATATAGATACCATTGTTATCCCCATTTTATATATGAATAAAATAGGATAAAGATAGATAAAAATGAGACTAAAAATGCCTAATTATTTATATTAGGTTATTAAATATATATCATATTGCATATATGATATATATTTCAAATAATATACTAATTCACATTAAATACACACTTTCAGTCATGCTATAAGTCATTGCTGTTTTGGCTACTATTAATAATTGCACAAGGTAATTGTCATGCGCGTCCGAGTGAAGAGACCACCAAACAGGCTTTATGTGAGCAACATGGCTGTTTATTTCACCTGGGTGCAGGTGGGCTGAGTCCGAAAAGAGTCAGCAAAGGGAGATAAGGGTGGGGCCGTTTTATAGGATTTGGGTAGGTAAAGGAAAATTACAGTCAAAGGGGGGTTGTTCTCTGGTGGGCAGGAGTGGTGGTTACAAGGTGCTCAGTGGGGGAGTTTTTGAGCCAGGATGAGCCAGGAAAAGGAATTTCACAAGATAATATCATCGCTTAAGGCAAGGACCGGCTATTTTCACTTCTTTTTTGGTGGAATGTCATCGGTTAAGGTGAGGCAGGGCATTTGCACTTCTTTTGTGATTCTTCAGTTACTTCAGGCCATCTGGGTGTATAGGTGCAAGTCACAGGGGATGGGATTGCTTTGCTTGGGCTCAGAGGCCTGACAGTAATTATAGTGCGTGATTTTAAAATAAATATTTTTATTAATAGACTTGTTTGTGATTACATTATGTACATAAGTTAATGCATAATTGGTTTTATAACTCACATGGAAAGCATACTAATATGAAGGACACTATCAATTTATTCTTTAAGTATCCTTATAATGGGAATCTATGGGCTAAATCATTAATTAAAAAATCAACAATATTTATTACTGCATATATTTTAGGTCTAGAGTCATGCTAGGCCCTGGGGATATATCAGAATAAGGCAATCAAAGACTGTCCTCTTATCTAACATACCTCTAGTGGAGAAGAAAAAAATAATACATCAATAATATGTATTAGTTAGGGTTCTCCAGAGGAAGAGGACCAATAAGATAGATAGATGATTGATGATAGATAGATAGATAGATAGATAGATAGATAGATAGATAGATTAGGTTGGTACAAAACTAATTGCAGTTTTTGGTATTAATTGTAATTACTTGCAATGGCAAACACCGCAATTACTTTTGCACCAACCTATTAGTTACATAGTTAGAGAAATAGACTGATAAATGGATGGAACAAGACTTATTACAAAAAGTTGGCTGATTCAATTATGAAGGTTGGCAAGTCCAAAGTCTGCAGGGTGGGCCAACAGGCTGGAAACCCAGGAAGAGTCAACGCTGCTCTTTCAGTCCAAAGCCTGTCAAACTGGAGCCTCAGGGGGAGCTGAAGCTACAGTTCCAGTCCAAAGGTTACCAGGCTGGAGCAGCAAGAAGAGCCAATTTTGCAGTTCAAGTCTAAAGAAAGCCATCTAGCTCCAGGGAGGGAGGGAAGGTGTATTCAGTCGGTTCTTTTTAGGGCCTTCGTCTGATTGGATAGGGCCCACCAATATTATGGAGACCAGTCTGCTTTATTTCACCAATTTAAATGTTAATCTCATCCCAAAACAACCTTACAGAACCCCCCCACCCCCCACCCCCCACACACAAATAACGTTTAAGCAAATATCTGGCACCTGATGTCTCACTCAAACAGACATATAAAATTCACCATCGCACAATTCAGTAATGTAATCCAGAGTTTTGGGATTTGAATGGTCAGAAACTTCTCTCTTACAAGGTCATGTTTAAGCTCAGATCTGCTTGACAAGAAGTGAACACCCATGGGACAGAGTTTGGGAAGGGAAATAATCTGTGAAAGGAATGAGGTGACAAATCACGGAACAGAACAAAGGGCTATGTGATTAGAGCTCTGGGGACAAAGAAAACAAGAGATGGTACCAGATTGGATTGGAAAAAGACCATATAGATCATGGTTTGCAGTTTAGATTTAATGTTTCGTGAAATAGAAAGCTTCTGAATGATTCCAAGCTGTGGACAACTTACAAATCCAAAAAATCAGCATTGGCCCCAGAAGCATTCTCCCTTACAATCTACTTTTATTATTTGATACAATATTCCTCTATACATCATCAGTAACAGCCCACAGACATTTACTGAGCACCTAATATATAAAAATGACTATTTAATCACAGGGGAATCAAAGAATAATGAGACATCATCCCTACTCTCAGTACATTTCAATTCCAAGTATAAAGAATATTGTAAAAACATAATTTTATCCTATATTTATGCTTCATACTTATATTCTCTAGTAGTATGGAAAGCCTTGGGGTGATACATGGGATTGCCAATTCTAGAGAACTGCTGGTGAATTTATACATGCAGACAAAACCAAAAATCAAATTATTAACATCTTAAATATATTTTTTGCACATATTGAGAAGATTTTGTGTGCAGTGTATGAGGCAATGAATTCTACTGTCAGACCACCTATAAATATGTGAATAGGAAAATAGAATATTTTCTCTACCAGTTACTGTAAATTAAATCACACCCATTAATGAACTAAGCTAAACACAAATCTAACAACTTAAGTAACAAGTTCTTGCTTTAAATTAAACTGTAGCTTCTTTTCAATTAAAAAATCTAAGTTTAATGAATACTATATTAATAAGAAAAGACTTAAGTGGTTTAAAACTCCATAGACATTGTACTATTTGGATATGATAGAAAAATACATATATAGACAGAGCTAAAGCTATTTTTATTTTTACTGACCACATTAGAGTGTAAATGCTTATTTTAATTTATGACTCCCAGATCAATACTTCCCTATTTCTGTATATTTCATATTCAAATTCCAAATAATTACAGGAATAGGGCTTTAGTTTCACATTCATAATGTCTCCTGAATATTCATACAAATTGCTTCTGAAAATACTCTCATTAAAAAAGACCTAAGTAATAGACCTTGTAAAGCACTTTAAAAATATGAACCTTGTGCAAATGCTAAGTAGCATTTTTATTAGTGTTAAACATTAAACAATAGCAGAGGGAGTAATAAATTTATATTTATGGCATGGCCAGGGAAGAAAAATATTTTTATAAGAAGCATCGAAGGACAGTAAAAAAATATTCAAGGAAGCAAAGCCACATAATAGTTTAGCAAAGAAAAGCAGTATTGAAAAACATGCCAGACCATATTCTAAGAATCTAATCTGATATAAAACTTTAATGCCTATAATAATGAATAATCAGGGTCAAGAAGATAGACATTTAAGCCATTTGAAAATAAAGGCCCAGAAAAGGGCAACCCCAATCAGATTGTGAGTCACCCAGGCTTGATAATGAGAACAGGCTAGTATTTGAGATTTTCATCCAGGAGACCTGCAACAATTTGATTCACTTCACCATCTTGTAGTAAAACATAATTTTCATCTAATCTTCTATTCAAAATGGCTTAAGGCTCCCACTCTGCCTTCTCCAACTCAACCAACAAAAATGACCTTTCTTTCTTGGGTGCTTATTCTATGTTAATTCAGAGCAGTTATGTTTTGGGATGACTGTATTCAGTGAATGCATTTTGGTTGTCCTCATTTTGTTCCTGGACCACAACCCATTGATGATGGCCAGCTCAGCTCCTCTATGAATTCCAAGCTGAGAATGATATTCCACCTGCAATTTTTATGGTGCTGAAATATAACACTGAAGTTGGGACCTAAGTGTGCCACTGCACTTCTGGCCTGGCATAGTTCTAATGCAATAGATCCTGCTTAGGTTATTCAAAGAATGAGAAAAAAAGAGTCCAGTCTTTCTTACATTGAATGACCATTGTCTATGCTCTTAAAATCATTGCCTTTTAAAATCAAATACATGGTTATATTTTCGGAGGGCAAGTCTACCCTAGAAAAATGTATTCATGTCAGGTTATTTTATCTTCCAGCTCATGGATTTTGACCCATAATTATTCTTTGACATTGCAACTCTGTACAGAAGCAAACACAATTGACAATCATAATCCTTGTTCTTTTTTTTTAAATCCAACAGCCACATTTACTCTCCCTTTTACTGAGCTTTTGTCAGGACAAACCTAGTTCATGCCGACAGGGCTATTTAGATTTCAGGGAAGAAAAATAGGAGTTCTGTTTCTTTCTCTTACAGAAAGTCCCTAGGCTAAGAAAGCAAATTTGCCCATTCATATTTGAGAAGATTTCAGGATTCCTATATCAATATTTTTTTCACACACATACAGACACACAAATGGTTTTAAAGCTTTTACTTAGCAGTCACCACTGTATGCATAAAAATATTCCCATTTAACCTCTTCATTACTGTTATAACATTATCATACATAAGAAATCATATGTAGTATCTTATTGTTTTTATATAAATTATAAGGAATGATACAAATTGTCAATGAGCCTTCAACATCATCTCTTTTGGTATTCTACATTTAATTATCAAGTATATCTGTTAAATGTAATTCTGACCAAAATTCTAAAGTTGGATAATTGGCATATTCAATGTCTTAATATGTATGCTAAAATAGTTTTTTATTAGAGAAACACATTACCTAAAGATATAATTATAGTGATAAATACCTACATCAAAAGTGAAGAAAGACTGAAAATAATTAGCTTCACACCTGAAGGAACAAGAAAAAAAAGAATAAACTAATCTCAAAGTTAACACAAGAAAGGAAATAATAAATACTAGGTTGATGTAAATGAGAGAATAGAAAGACAATAGAAAAAAAGTAGCAAAAATAAGAACTTTTTTTTTTAGAAAAGGTAAACAAATTCAACCAATGCTTAACTACATTAAGTAAGAGAAAAAGAGAGAATACTCAACTAAATAAAATTATATATAAAAGAAAAGGCATTACAAACAATGCTACAAAAAGAAAAAAAGATCATGAATAACAATTATGCACCAATAAATTGGGACAACCTAGAAGAAATGGATACATTTTTAGAAATGTACAATGTATTAAAACTGGATTGAGAAGAAATAGAAAGCCTCAACAGATCAGTAACAAATAAGAAGACTGAGTCAGTAATCAAAAGACTTCCAAAAAAGAAAATCCTAGAACAAAGTGGCCTCACAGGTGAATTCCACAAACTTACTGAGGAAAGATTAAAATGCAAAAAAACCCACAAGAAAAGAAACTTCAAGCCAAAATCTGTGATGAATATGGATGCAAAAAAATCCTCAAAAAATACTAGGGAACTGAATTCAACAAGCACATGAACAAGCGGGATTTATCTCTTAGACGCAAGGATGGTGTGACAAGCATAAATCAATCAATATGATATACCAAATTAACAGAGTTAAAAAATAAAAATCACATAATCTTCTCAATATTTGCAGAAAAATCATGTGACAAAATTCAACATTCAAGATAACAAAATCTTTCAACAATTAACCATAAAATAAGCTTGCCTCAACACAATAATGGTCAAATATGTAAAGCCCACAGATAATATAATGCTCAATGGTAAAAAATTAGAAGCTTTTTCTCTAAGATCTAGAGCATGCTGAGGATGCCTACCCTCACTACTGCTATTCAACACAGTACTAGAATTTCTAGCTAGAGCAATTAGGCAAGGAAAAGAAACAAATGGCATCCAAATTGGAAAAGCAGAAGTAAAATTTATCTCCACAGATGACAAGATCTTGAACATAGAAAATCCTAAAGACTTTATAGTAAATCGACAAACAAAAAACAAATTCACCAATGTTGCAGGATACAAAATCAACACATACTAATTTTGGATTTCTATAAAATGGCAACAAACTATCTGATAAGGAAATTAAACACATTTATAATAATATCAAAGCAGTTGTAAGCAAGGTAAAAGACATGTACACTGAACACTATAAAACACTGATTAAAGAAATTAAGATACAAATAGATGGAAATATGTCTGTTCATCATGAAATGGAATAATTAATATTGTTGAAGTATTCTTACTGCTCACAATAATCCACAGATTCAATGCAATCCCTGTTGAAATCCCAATAGTGTTTTCACAGATACAGAAAAAAGATTTCTAACACTTTTACAGAATCACAAAGACCCTGAATAGCCAAAACAATCTTGACAAAGAAAAATGTAGAAAGCTTTATACATCCTGATTTCAGAACATGTTATGAAACTACAGTGATCCAAACAGTATGTACTGACATAAAGAGAGATATATAACGATAAAATACAATACAGAGCCTTGTAGTCAACTAATCTTGAACAGGGGTACCAAGACAACACAGTGGGAAAAATATATAAAAGGAATACCTACAATTTGATAGCAAACCAACAAACACCCAAATGACTTCATTAAAAAGCGACAAGAGGAATGAAATACACCTTTCTCAAATGAAGATATACAAAAGATATACCTGAAAATAATGCTCAACAACTCTAATTATCAGGTAAACAAAAAATCGCAATGAGATATTACTTCCCATGTGTTAGGATGGCTGTTACCAAAACTTCAATAGGTAACAAGTGTTGATCAGGATGTAGAAAGGAACTTTGTATACTGTTGGTGGGAATGTAAAGTAGTGCCACTATTATGAAAAGTACTACAGAGGTGCCTCAAAAATGAAAAATATAAATATCATATGATCCAACTCAATTTCACTTCTGGATCTATATCCAAAGAAATTGAAATCAAGATCTCAAAAAGATATCTGCTTTCCCATGCTCATTGCAGGATTTATTCAGTAATCACGACATCATATCCATTGTCAAGACATGGAAGCAACTGAAATGTCCATGAATGGATAAATACAGAAAATATGGTATATATGTACCATTGAATATTTTACAACCTTAAAAATGAAGGAAATCCTGTCATTTGTGAACAAAGTGGATAAACCCGGAGGACATTATGCTAAGCTGCACACAGAAAGACATATAGTACATTATGCCACTTATATAATGAATCTAATATAGACTCAGAAGCAGAGGGTTAAATGGTGGTTGCCAGGGGTTTGTGGGTGGTGGGAGGTGCAGAACTGAAAGATATTAGGCAAAGGTAAAAAATTTCAGTTATACAAGATAAATAAGTTCCAGAGAACTACTGTACAGTATAGAGACATAAAATACAATGCTGTATTATATGTTTAAAAATTTGCTAAGAAGATAAGTATGTTAAGTATTCTTATAGCAAAAGGGAAAAATAATAATAAATAAAGAGAGCAAGAGAGAAATTTTGGAGGTGATAGGCTTAAGGCATAGATTGGCATGATTATATTTAGCAAATTGAATGTATTTTTAATTGAATTGTAATATTTTATATTTTGAAAAATGATATAAAATTAGTTCGAGATTTTATTGGGTCAAATGTGAAGTTAAAATGTTAAGTCTAAGTACACATATGCAACACATGTACACAAACCCAAGAAAATTGGGATGCAGTACACCCAAACCAGAAAATGAAAAATACATTTAAATTAAAAATATTTCAAACAATTCAATGAAATTCAGATAGTAGCAATAAGTTTAAGTATATTAGCAATAATAATCATAAATAATCAAGAAGCAACTCAATTAAATTTGAAAAAAGAACCACATATAAATTTGAGAAAAAGAATTGCAAGGTTATTAAATTAAACAGAACTTAACATTCAGTTACATAGTACTTACAAAAGACATAAAAGGCATATAAAGAAACACAACAGTTAAAAGCAAAAGACAGGAAAAAGTTATTTCCAGCAAATACTGAGTAAAAGGGGAGGGGAAGGGGAGAGGAAGGGGAGGGGAGGGGAAGGGAGGGGAAGTGAAGAGGGGAAGGGAGGGGAGTAGAGAAGGGGAAGAAAGATGGGGAGAGGGAAGAGGGGAGGGTAGGAGGAAAGGAGAGGGGGATGGGGAGGGGACGGGAAAGGGAAAGGGGTTGGGAGGAGGGGAGGGGAGAGATGAGGGGAAGGGAAGGCAGGGGAGGGGTGAGGGGAGAGGAGGAGAAGGAAGGGCAGGGAAGGAGAACAAGGATTTAGATACAAGCAATAAAAACAACCATATAAGAATATAGTGCCATGTACCTAACAATTACATTTATGTGCTCAAGAATTTCCTTTTCAGGCAAACATGCAACACATTTACAAAAATTGATCATATTCTCAACCACCAAGCAAATCTCAACAAATATCAAAATGACCGTATCATACAGATCATGTTTCTAACATATAATCAAATTTGTTACAGTAATTTAATTATTTGAAAATTAATACATAAACTTTTAACACGAGTCAAAGAATCAAAATAAATATAAACACTTCGAAATGAAATCAGTAACTCCATATATTGAAATTTTGGGGATATTTATATAAAGCAATTCCTAGAGAAAATTCTAATGCTTTAAAATTAAAGGGTTAAGTGTAAGTGACATAAAACTTCATTATTGAGGCAACAGTGATCCCTTTCCTCTCTCCTTATTTTTTGATTTTGGAATCCATATTTATGGGAAAGCAGAACACTAGCCACAACAAATACATCATGACTATTCTAAAGATTTCACTGGGAAAGCATAGCAATTGAATCATATGTATGCCTAAGAAGAAAGCATCTCAGTTTATAAAGGGAAAACTGAAAGAATTATGAGATGAAAATAACAAATCCATAATCACAGTAAGTTTAACTTATTTATCTCAGTAACTGGTTTATCAAGATCCAAAAAAACAGGAGAGAAAGGAGAGAAGAGAGTAGGGGAGGGCAAGGAAAGGAGAGGAAGGGAGGTGAAGGAAGGGGATAGGAGGGGAGGACAAGGGAGGAGAGGGGGGGAGGGGAGAGGAGAGGAGAGGAGAGGAGGGGAGGGGAGGGGAGAAAAAGAAAGAGGAGAGGAGAGGGAAGGAAGGGGGAGGGAAGGCAGGAGGAGAAGAGAGGAAAGGAAAGGGAAGGATGGGGGAGAGGAGGGGAGGACAAGGGAAAGGAAGGAAGTAGGGGGGAGGGAGAGGAAAGGAGAAGAAGAGGGGAGGGGGAATGGGAAGAGAGGAAGGAGTTAGTTATTTAATTCAGCTTTTTGTGACAAGGTGAGCTGTTTTTGTAAGGATGGATTTCATTTCAAGTCACAGGGCCCAGAGGAGAATGCTGAGTGGGGCCACTAAGTAACAAAACTATGAAGAAAAAATATTCTTAAATCTACTTGTGAATAGCATCTCAGCCAAAACAACTTTGAAGAAGTCCACAAATTGGCTCAATAAAATATCAAGATTTGACCCAAAGTTAAAATAAATATGACCACTGGTTTCAGAATGGTTGTATACAGAATGGTGAATGACATTAAACAAGCAGTCTAGAAACATACCTACATATAGATGATTTGCAAATCAGGATAAAAGATTGACTCATCAATAAATGACACTAGGAGGACTAGTGTCCTATATCCAATACAGATAAGAAAAATGAGTCACCTCTTCATATCAAATTTAAAATCCATCCATTTCTGAGAAGTAATGACCTAAATATTTTAAGTCTCTAACTTTTAGAACAAGGCATTGAAAAATACCTTTCTAATATTTTTCAATGAGTGAGAAAACATATCTTAATTTTGACACCGGTAGCACAAAAGCACAAGGTAAAGGACAAATAATTGTTTCCTGTAATTTATCCTTTCCCATGCCTCCCACTTTCCTTTCAGTTCCCGTTTACACCCTGACCTCTGCACATGCGGTTCTCATTGCCCAGATCCCCATTCCCAGCCTTCACCCTACTTAACTCCAATGCGTCCTTCAGATCTTGACTCTAATGCCCATTTTTTCCAAGAAAGCCTTTCTTGACATCCCAACCTAAAAGTAATGTAAGTGTCTCTTTGCTACATGAATGTGAACCCCTAGGAGCTCCCTTTCTTAGTATCCATCACTGTTTGTATCATGTTTATTTTGTGTGGTTATTTAATTTCTGGCTTCATGAACTACATTACATGTTTCAGGATCATCAATTTTTCTCCAACACCTACAGTAGTGCCTAGGACAAAAGAGAATCATAAATATTTGCAGAATAAACAAATGAAAGATACTGGTTTCATTGTAAAAGTGTAGAGAAAAATGGAAAAGCCTTTATAAAGGTATGTATAAAGGTGGAATGTATGCTAGAATTTTGTAAATGTATGGGCTTTGGACATATAAGAAGTGTGGATACCATCCTTAGATAAGAGAATAATAAAAAAAAATGAGAAACTTTAGTGCTTTTTCTACCAATCCTACTGGTTGTAATCTCTCCACCCTTAAAGCCAATCTTCCTGTCTGGAAGGAATTCACACTGAGGCAGATTCCTTACTCTAATTAGCTGTGTGCTCCTCATTACTTCACTTATTTGAGCCCAACAGACAAGCTCTATTCTTTCATGGATATTTTATTCTTATTGCAGGGAATGAAGGGCAGAAAATTAAAATTTAATGAGAAAATATTCAACCTCAGATTATAATTGAAAAGTGCTTTAATAATATACAAAAATAAACCATAGGATAACGTCCTTGAAAGAAACTGGATTACACTGGATAGACAGATTTCACTTCACTTAGGAGGTAACATTTAAAGTGATATTTTAATAAGGACCACTAAGCTCTTAATGTATTGTGATGGTTTATAATGTTAGCAGCGGCTTGATTATTGTGTGTTAGGTTTAGTTGAATATTTATGCAATCACTTTAAATCCTGATAGCTCCTTGTAGCTTTCTGTCACTAAACTAGGTCCGGAGATAAAAATTTACTGCTATAATAGTTAAATAATTTCTCAGTAGTCATTAAAACTGTAATCAAAGGGAAAAGAAACCAACCCTGACCTAACTTTTGATTGTCCATCATTTGAAATATAAGCAACGACCCTCCTTTCCACTCCCAGGCTCCTTGCTGAAAATTCTTTTACTGACACTGTTGCTATCCTATAAAGTATATCCTCAAAATTCTAATTAATTTATTCTATTTAGCTCCTCAGTAAAGAGCCTACACACAGCTACATGTATTGACTTTTTGTTTATTTTTAGCTAATATACAAATAGATCAGTCTTCAAGTGTCACTAATCAAAACTCAGCTAAAACAAAATGAAAACAATTGTTAAAAGATGCTTTCTAGTTAATTGTAAATACATGTTTCCTATGTTAGTTTACTATGCTGCATAACAAATTACCACAAATTTAATGGCTTACAATGGCATATATTTATTCCCAGTTTCTGTGGGTAGAGTCTGGGTTTGGCTTATCTGGGTTCCTGTAAGGTTGCCATCAAGATGCTGGCCAGGACTGGTGCTTATCTGGAGGCTCAACTTGGGTTAGAACCAATTTCAAGTTTAGTCTTGAGGTTGACAGAGTTCACTTCCTTGTGACTGGAAGTGAACTGTACCAGCAATCTGATTAAACCGGAAACTAGATGTATTCCCCCATTTAACAAGTGATAATTTGCTTTTTTACCAAGCAAATGGTAATTTGCTTTTTTGCCAAGTGAATGGCAATTTGCTTTTTTAGAGCCAGTGCTGAAAATGAAAAACTCCAGATTCTGTTAGTTAAACATTCTTCTTAAACATAACACAACCACAAAAATGACATCCCATCACTTTTGTCATATTTCATTGGTTAGGAGCACATCACAGGCTCCTTCGATGTTTTAGGGAGGGGAAAATAGGAAAGTGTGAATAACAAGAGGTGAGGATCATAGGGCCACCTTCAAATCTGTCACAGTATATTTTTCTAAGTTTTCTGCTTTGAGATAAATTTTTTATATACTGTGAGTTTTGTGCTACATACCTACATTACATACATTATACCAATAATTACAGTAATTATAAGATAGCCAATATTTAGGTAGTACCATTCTGATACTTCATCTAATGTTTTCTTATGAACAACATAGTGCAACATAGTGAGGTAAGAAGTAGCTATAGCAGCAGCAGCATACTTATTTTTTTTTCTTTTTTTTTTAAATTATACTTTAAGTTCTAGGGTACATGTGCACAACATGCAGGTTTGTTACATATGTATACATGTGCCTTGTTGCTGTGCTGCACCCATTAACTCATCATTTACATTAGGTATATCTCCTAATGCTATCCCTCCCCCTTCCCCCACCCCACAACAGGCCCCGGTGTGTGATGTTCCCCTTCCTGTGTCCAAGTGTTCTCATTGTTCAATTCCCACCTATGAGTGAGAAAATGTGGTGTTTGGTTTTTTGGCCTTGCAACAGTTCGCTGAGAATGATGGTTTCCAGCTGCATCCATGTCCCTGCAAAGGACACGAACTCATCCTTTTTTATGGCTGCATAGTATTCCATGGTGTATATGTGCCACATTTTCTTAATCCAGTCTATCATTGATGAACATTTGGGTTGGTTCCAAATCTTTGCCACTGTGAATAGTGCCACAATAAGCATATGTGTGCATGTGTCTTTATAGAAGCATGATTTATAATCCTTTGGGTATATACCTAGTAATGGGATGGCTGGGTCAAATGGTATTTCTAGTTCCAGATACTTGACGAATCGCCACACTGTCTTCTACAATGGTTGAGCTAGTTTACAGTCACACCAACAGTGTAAAAGTGTTCCTATTTCTCCACATCCTATCCAGCACCTGCTGTTTCCTGACTTTTAAATGACTGGCATTGTAACTGGTGTGAGATGGTATCTCATTGTGCTTTTGATTTGCATTTATCTGATGACCAGTACAAAATCAATGTGCAAAAATCACAAGCATTCTTATACACCAATAACAAACAAACAGAGAGCCAAGTCGTGAGTGAACTCCCATTCACAATTGCTTCAAAGAGAATAAAATACCTAGGAATCCAGCTTACAAAGGATGTGAAGGACCTCTTCAAGGAGAACTACAAACCACTGCTCAACGAAATGAAAGAGGACACAAGCAAATGGAAGAACCTTCCATGCTCATGGATAGGAAGAATCAGTATCATGAAAATGGCCACACTGCCCAAGGTAATTTATAGATTCAATGCCATCCCCAACAAGCTACCAATGACTTTCTTCACAGAATTGGAAAAAACTGAAGTTCATATGGAACCAAAAAGAGCCTGCATTGTCAAGTCAATCCTAAGCCAAAAGAACAAAGCTGGAGGCATCATGCTACCTGACTTCAAACTGTACTACAAGATTACATAAAATAACCAAAACAGCATGGTACTAGTACCAAAACAGAGATATAGACCAATGGAACAGAACAGAGCCCTCAGAAATAATACCATGCATCTACAACCATCTGATCTTTGACAAACCTCACAAAAACAAGAAATGGGGAAAGGATTCCCTATTTAATAAATGGTGCTGGGAAAACTGGCTAGTCATATATAGAAAGCTGAAACTGGATCCCTTCCTTACACCTTATACAGTAAGTAATTCAAGATGGATTAAAGACTTAAATGTTAGACCTAAAACCATTAAAAAACCCTAGAAGAAAACCTAGACAATAGCATTCAGGACATGGCATGGGCAAGGACTTCATGTCTAAAACACCAAACGCAATGACAACAGAAGCCAAAATTGACAAATGGGATCTAACTAAACTAAAGCGTTTCTGAACAGCAAAAGAAACTTCCATCAGAGTGAACAGGCAATCTACAGAACGGGCTAAAAATTTTGCAATCTACTCATCTGACAAAGGGCTAATATCCAGAATCTACAAAGAACTCAAACTAATTTACCAGAAAAAAACAAACAACCCCATCAAACAGTGGACGAAGGATATGAACAGACACTTCTCAAAAGAAGACATTTATACAGCCAATAGACACATGGAAAAATGCTCGGCAGCATACCTATTTTATGCTTGAGGAAACCAGAACCCAGAGCAATTGTGTATTCTCAAGATCCCATGATCTATAAGTAGCAGAGCTGGAATTTGAACGCAGGCTTTCTAATAATAATTCCAGTGCTTAGATTTACAATTGTGCTTCACTAGAAACTGCATTTGCAAAGATTGGCATCCTTAAACTTGGAAAAATCGGTGTAACACCAGGAGATCCAGAAAGTTATTTATTGACTCCAAACTTAGTGTATCTCTTTACCACTTAATGATTGAAGAAAATGAACAACACTTTATTCCAGCCAATAAGAGAATACCTGTTATGTAAGCATTTCTGTACTGTTAGCTGCTTCTAATGTTTCCCCTACATTTGTGGCCTGTCTTAGTCAGATGTGCTTTCTCTCTCATCTACAAGGAAAATAATTTCTTCTCTTTTTCTTTGAAGAATGACACAGAATAATCTCTGTGGCCATAGGCGACTCCTAACTTAATAATTAACTCTCCTCTTTCCATGATATAATTAATGTTTTTAAAGAGAATAGAAATATTTTCTTTTGAAGATTTACATTTCATAAACAATATACAGGTACAAGAAGGTTAAAGATCACCAGCTAAGATTTAAGCCAAGCAAGTGTACCCCAAGATATATAATAATCAAGCTCTCACAAACAAAGAGAGGATCTTGAAGGCAAGTGAAAAGAACAAAATAACGCGAAAGTTCCAGTTCCTCTGGCAGCAGACTTCTAGTAGAAACTTTATAGGCCATGAGACAGTAGGATGATTATATTGAAAGTACTAAAAGACAACAACAAAGAAAAACAGCCAACCAAGAACAGAATACTCAGCAAGGCTGCCCTACATAAACAAAAGACAGAGACAAAGATTCCCCGACAAACAAAACCTATGATAATTGATTACCACCAGATCTGTCTTACAAAATATGCCAAGGAGAGTTATTCAAACTGAATAACAACATTCTAATGTGTAACAAGAAAATAACTGAAGGTATAAATATACTGGTAAGAGTAACTACATAAACAAACACAGAATAATCTAATACTGTAATTGTGGTGTTTAAACCACTTATATTTTTCATATGAAGACTAAAAGAGAAAATTATTAAAATAATAACTACATTAACTTGTCAAGAGATATATAAAAAGATGTAAAGTAAAACATCTAAAATTTCAAACGGAGAATGATGTTAAGGTGTACAGGCCTTTTACTTTGTTTGCTTTTTATTTCTATTTTTGCAATCAAATTTATGTTGCTATCCTCTTAAAATAACTTGTCATAAACACAATATATTTTTTGTAAGCGTCATGGAAACCACAAAGCAAAAAACTATAATATATATACTGAAACTAAAAATAAAGGAAATCAATCCTAGAGAAAATCACCTAACCAGAAAGGAAGATAGCAAGAGATAAAAAAAGGAAGAAAGGAACTACAAAATTCTCAAAAACAAATAATAAAATGGGAACAGTAAGACCTTACTTATTGATTATATCCTTAGACACAAATGAATTAAATTCTCCATCAAAAGACATAAAATAACTGTAATGATCAAAAACAAAGACCTAACTATATGCTGCTTACAATAAACTTGCCTCACCTGTCAAGACATGCATAGACTAAAAGGCAAAGGATGCAAGGAAAATATTCCATGCAAATGGAAGCAAAAAGAGAGCAACAATATCTGTACTTATATCAGATTAAATAGACTTTAAATCAAAAGTAGTAAAAAATGAAGGGAAGATTATTATATAAAAAGGGTTAATTCACCAAGAGGATATTACAATTATAAATACACACGCATCTAACATAGGACAACCTAAATACATGGAGCAAATATTAACAGATCTAAAGGAAAAGATCAGTACAATAATAGTAGGGGCCATAAACACTGCATTTTCAACAATGGATAGATCATCCAAAGAAAAAGTCAACAAAGAAAGAGCAAAGTTACATTTTATCCTGTAGACTAAATAAACCTATAAACATGTATAGAACATTCTACCCAACATCTTCAGAATATATGTTCTTTTAAATAGCACATTGAATATTTTTCAGGATATATCATATCATATGATAAGGATATGATAATATTTTTCAGGATATATCATATGATAAGCCCCAAAACAAGTCTCAACAAATTTTTAAAAACTGAAATCATACCAACCATCTTTTCTAAACACCATGAAATAAAACTAAAAATCAATAACAAGAAGGACTTAGAAAGGTATGCAAATACATGAAAATTAAACAACATGACCCTGAACAAATAATGGGTGAATATATAAATTAAGAAGAAATTACTTTGGAATTTCAAGAGAAATGAAAATTGGAAACACAAAATAGCAAAACCTGAGAGACACAGCAAAGGTAGCACTAAGAGTAAAGTTTATAACTAATGCCTACAACAACAACAACAACAAAAATCAAAATATTTCAAATAAACAGCTTAATATTACAACTTCGGGGATTAGAAAATAAGAACAAAACAATCCCACAATAAATAGAAGAAAAAAAATAAAGATCAGAGCAGAAATAAATAAAATGGAGAAAAAATAGGATCAACAATATGAAGAGTTGGTTTTCTGAAAAGAAAAACAAAATTGACAAGCTTTTATCTAGACTAAGAAAAAAAGAGAATACTCAAATAAATAAAATCAGAAATAAAGAGGGAGTCATTACAACTGAAACCATAGAAATACAAAAAATCATTAGGGACTATCACGATCAGCTATATGCCAACAAATTGAA
This sequence comes from Rhinopithecus roxellana, assembly GCF_007565055.1. Taxonomy (NCBI): domain Eukaryota; kingdom Metazoa; phylum Chordata; class Mammalia; order Primates; family Cercopithecidae; genus Rhinopithecus; species Rhinopithecus roxellana. The sequence goes on from NC_044550.1 coordinate 138,989,745, forward strand.
AACCTTACTAGAAATGGATACATGTTTGAACACATACAACTTACCATGATTGAATTATAAAGAAATAGAGCATCTGAAAAGACCAAAAATGAGTAATGAAATTGAGTCTGTATTAAAAAGTTATCCATCAAAGGAAAGCTCAGAAGTTGATAGATTCACTTCTGAATTTTAACAAACATTTAAAGAAAAATACCAATTCATTTCAAGTTGTTCTAAAAAATTGAGGGGGAGAGAATTTTTCCAAACTCACTCTACAAGGACAGCACTACTCTAATAAGCAAACTAGAAATGAACACAACAGTAAAAGAAAACCACAGGCCAATATGCTTAATGAACATTGATGTAGAAATCCTCAACAAAATACCAGCAAACCAAATCCAATGGCACATCAAAAAGACTATATACCATGATCAGGCAGGATTCATCTCAGGAATTCACAGATAGTTCAACATATGCAAATCAATAAATGTGATACATTGCATAAACAAAAGACAAAGATATATGATAATCTCAATTGAAGCACTACAAATATTTGATAAAAATCAGCATTCCTATATAATAAAAACACTCAATGAACTGTGTATAGAAGGAGCATAACTTCAACATAATCAAGGCCATATATGACAAACTCACAGCTAACATCATAATTAATGAGAAAAAGCTTAAAGCTTTTGTTTTAATCTAGAAAAAGACAAAGATACCCATTTTTACCAGTTTTATTTATCATAGAACTAGAGGTACCAGGCAAAGCAATCAGGCAAGAAAATTAAATAAAATTATTTGAACTAGAAAATGGAATGTCAAATTGCCCCTGTATGCAGGTGATATGACCTTATATATAGAAAACCCCAAAGACTCCACCAAAAAATTATTAGAACCAATAGACAAATTCTGCAAAGTTGCAAAATATAAAATTAACATATATACAACAGTAACATTTCTATAGGCAAATAGTGAATTATCTGAAAAAGAATGCAAAAGTAAAGTGAAAACAAGCTTCTACAATCACTACAAAAATTAAAATACCTAGAAATGAATGTAAGCCAAATGGTGAAATCTCTACAATGAAAACTATGAAACATTTATGAAAGAAATTGAAGAAGACACACACAAAACATGGAATAATATTCTACATTCCTGGACTGGGAGAATTAATATTATTAAAATGTCTATACTACTGAAAGCCATCTATAGATTCCATGCAATCCCAATAATATTACCGATGACATTGTCACAGAAATAGAAAAAAAAAAATTCTAAACTTTGCATAGAGCCACAAAAGACCCCAAATATCCAATGCAATCCTAAGCAAAGAGAACAAAGCTGGAGACATCACACTACCTGACTTCAAAACATACTACAAAGCTATAGTAATCAAAGCAGCATGATACTGACATAATAACAGACACATAGACTTATGGAAAAGCATAGAAAGCTAAAAAATCAACCCATACATCTACAGCCAACTGATTTTCTACAAAGATGCCAAGTACATACAATGGAGAAAGAATAGTCACTTCAGTTAATAGTACAGGAAAAACTGAATATTCACATACAGAAGAATGAAGCTAGACCCTTATCTTTGAACATATACAAAAATAAATTCAAAATGAATTAAAGACTTAAATATAAGACCTGAAAGTATGAAACTGCTAGAAAAAATCATGAGGGAAAGATTCATGACATTGATATAGGCAAGGATTTTTTTTTTTTTAGAAAACTTCAAAGGAACCAGCAACAAAAGCAAATATGGACCAATGGGATTACATTGAACTAAGTGGCTTCTGCAAAGGAAACAACACAGCAATGAGGCAATCTAAAAAATAGAAGAACATATTTGTGCACTATACATCTGACAAGGGGCTAATATCCAAAATATATAAGGAACTCAAACAACTCGACAACAACAAAAAATTATAACCCAATTTAAAAATCGTTAAAAGACCTGAACAGACACTTCTTAATAGAATACATACAAACAGCCAAGAGATATATTTTAAAAATGCTTAACATTACTAATCATAAGGAAAATTCAGACCAAAACTACAAATGAGATACCACTGCACTCCAGTCAGAATGGCTACCATCAAAATATGACAAGTGTTGGCAAGAATGTAGAGACAAGGGAATCTTTACACACTGCTGATGAGAATGCAAAGCAGAAGAGCCATTATGGAAAACAGTTGTGGAGGCTCCTCAAAAATTAAAAATATAACTACTGTATGATCCAGCAATCCCAATACTGGTTATACATCAAAAGGAAAGGAAACCAGGCTATCAAAGAGGTATCTGCACTCCTGTTTATTATAGCACTAGTCACAATAACCAAGACATGGAATCAACCTAAATGTTCATCAAAAGATGAATGATAAAGAAAATGTACATACATACACAATGGAATACTATACACTTATAAAAAGAAGGAAATCCTGTCATTTGAAGCCACATGATGCATCTGGAGGACATTAAGTTGAGTGAAATAAGCCAGATACACAAAGATAAATATTGCCTGATCTCACTCATATGTTAAATCTCAAAAGTTACACTCAGAGAAGTAGAGAGTGGTATAATGGTTACCAGAGTATGAAGAAGGGAGGACAGAAAGGGAGTGGTTACCAGAGTATGAAGAAGGGAGGAGAGAAAGGGAGATGGCAAAAGATTTGTCAAAAGTTACAAACCTACAGTTAGAAAAGAAGAATTAATTCTGGTGGTCTATTGGATAGAAGGATGACTAGAGTTACCAATAATGTACTGTATAGTTTAAAATAGTTAGTAAGGAGCTTTTGAATGTTCTCATAGCAAAGAAACAAATATTTGAGGTGATAAATATACTAATGACACCGATTTGATCATTAGACAATTTGCACATGTATCAAAACATCACACTGAAATCCCAAAATATGTATAATTACTTTGTGTGAATCACAAATTTCAAAAATTAAATGAACAAATGTTAGCACATCTTTTTCACAACAAAAATAATCACAAATAATGATCTCTGTGCAAATAAATTGACTACATTTTACTCAACATTAGAGAGTGTATCCATATCTTAATTTGGTATTAAGAACCAATGCCTCAAACCTATACTTTCCATAGGATAATTTCCCTTTATAGTCATGTAAAATTTCTGGTATTGAGCCATGCTTGTTAAACACATTCTGATTAGAATGTTTGTCAGATTTTCTGATGTCACCTTAGAGAACCTACTGAAATAGTGCATAGGAGGAAGTCATAATTTGGAGACTATGGAGAAGTTGAGCTTATGGGAAAAGGCAATCTTATAGAAATACTTAGGTACCATCTGAGGATGTGGAGTGAAACACAGTTTGAGCCGCAAATGTGTCAACAAGAGAAAAAAAAAAGGGAATGGAACATGAAGATTTTTCTAAAGCTTCTCTGCGTCCACTTCAAAACTGCCTCTGGACTATTAAAAAGAAATATATTTAGATAGCATGGTTCTAAAACCCCTGAAAAGTTTGATATAGGTAAGAATTTCAAAAGTCCAGAATAATTTTAGAGTGGACTACTTTTGAGGTCATTAGCCTAATTTAAAGAAATCATAATTCACACACATACAAAAAAAAAACAAAAACACAAAAAACAGGGGGCAGAGCAAGATGGCCGAATAGGAACAGCTCCAGTCTCCAACTCCCAGCGTGAGCGACACAGAAGACCGGTGATTTCTGCATTTTCAACTGAGGTACTGGGGTCATCTCACTGGGGAGTGCCGGACAATTGGTGCTGGTCAGCTGCTGCAGCCCGACCAGGGAGAGCTGAAGCAGGGCGAGGCATCGCCTCACCTGGGAAGCGCAAGGGGGAAGGGAATCTCTTTTCCTAGCCAGGGGAACTGAGACACACAACACCTGGAAAATCGGGTAATTCCCACCCCAATACTGCGCTTTAAGCAAACGGGCACACCAGGAGATTATACCCACACCTGGCTGGGAGGGTCCCACGGCCACGGAGCCTCCCTCATTGCTAGCACAGCAGTCTGCGATCTAACCGAAATGGCAGCAGCGACACTGGGGGAGGGCCGCCCACCATTGCTGAGGCTTAAGTAGGTAAACAAAGCCTCTGGGAAGCTCGAACTGGGTGGAGCTCACAGCAGCTCAAGGAAACCTGCCTGTCTCTGTAGACTCCACCTCTGGGGACAGGGCACAGCTAAACAACAAAAGGGGAAGCAGCAGAGGCCTGTGCAGAGGCAAACGACTCTGTCTGACAGCTTTGAAGAGAGCAGTGGAACTCCCAACACGGAGGTTGAGATCTGAGAACGGACAAACTGCCTGCTCAAGTGGGTCCCTGACCCCTGAGTAGCCTAACTCGGAGACATCCCCCACTAGGGTGGAGTACATGCCTGAGAGGAAGCTTCCAAAGTAAGAATCAGACAGGTACACTCGCTGTTCAACAATATTCTATCCTCTGCAACCTCTGCTGCTGATGCCCAGGCAAACAGGGTCTGGAGTGGACTTCAAGCAATCTCCAACAGACCTACAGCTGAGGGTCCTGACTACTAGAAGGAAAACTATCAAACAGGAAGAACACCTATACCAAAACCCCATCAGTGCGTCATCATCATCAAAGACCAGAGGCAGATAAAACCATGAAGATGGGGAAGAAGCAGGGCAGAAAAGCTGGAAATTCAAGAAATAAGAGCGCATCTCCCCCTTCAAAGGAGCGCAGCTCATCGCCAGCAACGGATCAAAGCTGGTCAGAGAATGACTTTGACGAAATGAGAGAAGAAGGCTTCAGTCAATCAAACTTCTCAGAGCTAAAGGAGGAATTACGTACCCAGCGCAAAGAAACTAAAAATCTTGAAAAAAGAGTGGAAGAATTGATAGCTAGAATAACTAATGCAGAGAAAGTCATAAATGAAATGACAGAGATGAAAGCCATGACACGAGAAATATGTGACAAATGCACAAGCTTCAGTAACCGACTCGATCAACTGGAAGAAAGACTATCAGTGATTGAGGATCAAATGAATGAAATGAAGCGAGAAGAGAAACCTAAAGAAAAAAGAAGAAAAAGAAATGAACAAAGCCTGCAAGAAGAATGGGATTATGTGAAAAGACCAAATCTACGTCTGATTGGGGTGCCTGAAAGTGAGGGGGAAAATGGAACCAAGTTGGAAAACACTCTTCAGGATATCATTCAGGAGAACTTCCCCAACCTAGTAGGGCAGGCCAACATTCAAATTCAGGAAATACAGAGACCACCACAAAGAGACTCCTCGAGAAGAGCGACTACAAGACACATAATTGCCAGATTCACCAAAGTTGAAATGAAGGAAAGAATCTTAAAGGCAGCCAGAGAGAAAGGTCGGGTTACCCACAAAGGGAAGCCCATCAGACTAACAGCAGACCTCTCGGCAGAAACTCTACAAGCCAGAAGACAATGGGGGCCAATATTCAACGTTCTTAAAGAAAAGAATTTTAAACCCAGAATTTCAAATCCAGCCAAACTAAGTTTCATAAGTGGAGGAGAAATAAAATCCTTTACAGATAAGCAAATGCTTAGAGATTTTGTCACCACCAGGCCTGCCTTACAAGAGACCCTGAAGGAAGCACTAAACATGGAAAGGAACAACCGGTACCAGCCAATGCAAAAACATGCCAAAATGTAAAGACCATCGAGGCTAGGAAGAAACTGCATCAACTAACGAGCAAAATAACCAGTTAATATCATAATGGCAGGATCAAGTTCACACATAACCATATTAACCTTAAATGTTAATGGACTAAATGCTCCAATTAAAAGACACAGACTGGCAAACTGGATAAAGAGTCAAGACCCATCAGTCTGCTGTATTCAGGAGACCCATCTCACATGCAGAGACATACACAGGCTCAAAATAAAGGGATGGAGGAAGATCTACCAAGCAAATGGAGAACAAAAAAAAGCAGGGGTTGCAATCCTAGTCTCTGATAAAATAGACTTTAAACCATCAAAGATCAAAAGAGACAAAGAAGGCCATTACATAATGGTAAAGGGATCAATCAGCTGGAAGAGCTAACTATCCTAAATATATATGCACCCAATACAGGAGCACCCAAATTCATAAAGCAAGTCCTTAGAGACTTACAAAGAGACTTAGACTCCCATATAATAATAATGAGAGACTTCAACACTCCACTGTCAACATTAGACAGATCAACGAGACAGAAAGTTAACAAGGATATCCAGGAATTGAACTCATCTCTGCACCAAGTGGACCTACTAGACATCTATAGAACTCTCCACCCCAAATCAACAGAATATACATTGTTCTCAGCACCACATCATATTTATTCCAAAATTGACCACATAATTGGAAGTAAAGCACTCCTCAGCAAATGTACAAGAACAGAAATTATAACAAACTGTCTCTCAGACCACAGTGCAATCAAACTAGAACTCAGGACTAAGAAACTCAATCAAAACCGCTCAACTACATGGAAACTGAACAACCTGCTCCTGAATGACTACCGGGTACATAACGAAATGAAGGCACAAATAAAGATGTTCTTTGAAACCAATGAGAACAAAGATACAACATACCAGAATCTCTGGGACACATTTAACGCCATGTGTAGAGGGAAATTTATAGCACTAAATGCCCACAAGAGAAAGCTGGAAAGATCTAAAATGGACACTCTAACATCACAATTAAAAGAACTACAGAAGGAAGAACAAACACATTCAAAAGCTAGCAGAAGGCAAGAAATAACTAAGATCAGAGCAGAACTGAAGGAGATAGAGACACAAAAAACCCTCCAAAAAATCAATGAATCCAGGAGTTGGTTTTTGAAAAAATCAACAAAATTGACAGACCGCTAGTAAGACTAATAAAGAAGAAAAGAGAGAAGAATCAAATACACGCAATAAAAAATGATAAAGGGGATATCACCACGGACCCCACAGAAATACAAACTACCATCAGAGAATGCTATAAACGCCTCTACGCAAATCAACTAGAAAATCTAGAAGAAATGGATAATTTCCTGGACACTTACACTCTCCCAAGACTAAATCAGGAAGAAGTTGAATAGACTAATAGCAGGCTCTGAAATTGAGGCAATAATTAATAGCCTACCAACCAAAAAAAGTCCAGGACCAGATGGATTCACAGCTGAATTCTACCAGAGGTACAAGGAGGAGCTGGTACCATTCCTTCTGAAATTATTCCAATCAATAGAAAAAGAGGGAATCCTCCCTACCTCATTTTATGAGGCCAACATCATCCTGATACCAAAGCCTGGCAGAGACACAACAAAAAAAGAGAATTTTAGAGCAATATCCCTGATGAACATCGATGCAAAAATCCTCAATAAAATACTGGCAAACCGGGTTCAGCAGCACATCAAAAAGCTTATCCACCATGATCAAGTGGGCTTCATCCCTGGGATGCAAGACTGGTTCAACATTCACAAATCAATAAACATAATCCAGCATATAAACAGAACCAAAGACAAGAACCACATGATTATCTCAATAGATGCAGAAAAGGCTTTTGACAAAATTCAACAGCCCTTCATGCTAAAAACCCTCAATAAATTCGGTATTGAAGGAACGTACCTCAAAATAATAAGAGCTATTTATGACAAACCCACACCCAATATCATACTGAATGGGCAAAAACTGGAAAAATTCCCTTTGAAATCTGGCACAAGACAGGGATGCCCTCTCTCACCACTCCTATTCAGCATAGTGTTGGAAGTTCTGGCTAGGGCAATCAGGCAAGAGAAAGAAATCAAGGGTATCCAGTTAGGAAAAGAAGAAGTCAAATTGTCCCTGTTTGCAGATGACATGATTGTATATTTAGAAAACTCCATTGTCTCAGCCCAAAATCTCCTTAAGCTGATAAGCAACTTCAGCAAAGTCTCAGGATACAAAATTAATGTGCAAAAATCACAAGCATTCTTATACACCAGTAACAGACAAACAGAGAGCCAAATCATGAATGAACTTCCATTCACAATTGCTTCAAAGAGAATAAAATACCTAGGAATCCAACTTCCAAGGGATGTAAAAGACCTCTTCAAGGAGGACTACAAACCACTGCTCAGTGAAATAAACGAGGACACTAACAAATGGAAGAACATACCATGCTCATGGATAGGAAGAATCAATATCGTGAAAATGGCCATACTGCCCAAGGTTATTTATAGATTCAATGCCATCCCCATCAAGCTACCAATGAGTTTCTTCACAGAATTGGAAAAAACGGCTTTAAAGTTCATATGGAACCAAAAAAGAGCCCGCATTGCCAAGACAATCCTAAGTCATAAGAACAAAGCTGGAGTCATCACGCTACCTGACTTCAAACTATACTACAAGGCTACAGTAACCAAAACAGCATGGTACTGGTATCAAAACAGAGATATAGACCAACGCAACAGAACAGAGTCCTCAGAAATACTACCACACATCTAAAGCCATCTGATCTTTGACAAACCTGAGAGAAACAAGAAATGGGGAAAGGATTCCCTATTTAATCAATGGTGCTGGGAAAATCGGCTAGCCATAAGTAGAAAGCTGAAACTGGATCCTTTCCTTACTCCTTATACGAAAATTAATTCAAGATGGATTAGAGACTTAAATGTTAGACCTAATACCATAAAAACCCTAGAAGAAAACCTAGGTAGTACCATTCAGGACATAGGCATGGGCAAGGACTTCATGTCTAAAACACCAAAAGCAACGGCAGCAAAAGCCAAAATTGACAAATGGGATCTAATTAAACTAAAGAGCTTCTGCACAGCAAAAGAAACTACCATCAGAGTGAACAGGCAACCTACAGAATGGGAGAAAATTTTTGCAATCTACTCATCTGACAAAGGGCTAATATCCAGAATCTACAAAGAACTCAAACAAATATACAAGAAAAAAACAAACAACCCCATCAAAAAGTGGGCAAAGGATATGAACAGACATTTCTCAAAAGCATCACTTTTTACAGATAGTCCATGACCAAACTGATGGCAGTGGCAGGCCATCTGCAGTGACTGCTGCCATCAGGTTGGCTACAACAGGGAGGTGCGGTCAGGGCTGCATTCTCCATGAAGCAGGTGAGAGCCAGGGACAAGCTGATGCCTTCACCCTTCCGAGCTGAGGCAGGATCTTCCCGAGGGCCACTGCAGCCACCCAAGCCATGGCTGCTGATCCACTCATCCCTGTGCTCTCAGGGCCCCGGAGCAGGTAGGAGCTCCTGCTGCAGTGCCCAAATCATGGCGGCAGACCTGGGCCTCCCACTCCACAGAACAGGCAGAAGTCCTGACCTTGTAGGTGCAGCTGCAGCTGCAGCTGCAGCCACCCAAACTGCAGCTGTGGACTTAGGCATCCGTGTTCTTTGGGGCCTGGGAAGCACCCCCTTCCCTCACAGACTCAGAATTGTCTGCTGTTGCTGCCTGGCTTCTCCCTGCTCTTGGCCATCACTCTGATTTCAGAGCAAAGTTGGGGGCAAGCCTGGGTGGTTTTGTGGCCCAGCTGTGTCCGGAACTGGTTCCTTCTGGTGGGTTCTTGGTCTCACTGACTTCAAGAATGAAGCCGCGAACCCTCCACGTGAGTGTTACAGTTCTCAAAGATAGTGTGTCCGGAGTTTATTCCTCCAGATGTTCAGATGTGTCCGGAATTTCTTCCTCCCGGTGGATTCATGGTCTCTGACTTCAGGAGTGAAGCCGCAGACCTTTGCAGTGAGTGTCACAGCTCTTAAGGGTGGTGCCTCGGTAGTATATTTGTTCCTCCAGGTGGGTTCATGGTCTTGCTGACTTCAGGAGTGAAGCTGCAGACTTTTGCATTGTGTGTTACAGCTCATAAAGGTAGAGCGGACCCAAAGATTAAGCAGCAGCAAGATTTATCATGAAGAGGGAAAGAACAAAATTTCCACAGAGTGGAAGGGAACCCCAGCCGGTTGCCGCTGCTAGCGCAAGCGGCCAGCTTTTATTTCCTTCTTTGGTTTCCGCCCCCCTCCCCCACCCACACATCCTGCTGATTGGTCCATTTTACAGAGTGCTGATTGGTGCATTTTTACAGAGTGCTGCTTGGTGCGTTTACAAACCTTTAGCTAGACACAGAGAGCTGATTGGTGTGTTTACAATCCTTTAGACAGAAAAGTTCTCCAAGTCCCCACCCAACCCAGAAGTCTAACCGGCTTCACCTCTCACAGCCAGGTGTGCCCACACTCAGGGCAGTGCTGACACTCCAGCCCCCTGCTGCCTCAGCCCCCTCCAGATTTTTGGGCACTGACTAACATAGGAGGGATGCTAAGGGGGTGCTGAGGGCAGCTTGGTGCTAGCCTGCAGTCTGCCCTTGACACCCACAGTCTGGGTGCCATGAAGGGCAACAGGAGTCAAGCAGGTTCTTGGGCAGAAGGGGATGGGTTCCCAGTGAGGCCCCACCTTCAGGCCAAGGGTGGCCTAAAGGCTGTGGGCTGGGCTGCCAGTCCTGGGGAGCAGAGTAGAAACTTGTGGTGCCTTTTCTGGGCTGGCCTATGGCTGCTCATGGACCTACTGGTATGCACTTCCTTGCCTCTGAGGCCCGTAAGAGCTCTGGGCTCAGTGAAAGCTAAGCAGATATTCGGACAACTAGGTTCGGAGAGGAGCAACCCACTCTAGGGTCTCCTCTCCACTGAGAGCTGTGCAGATGACGGGGTGACCCTCGATGACGGGGTGACCCTCTGCTGATAGCTGAACACTCGTCAGGATACCCTGACTGCTGAAAGAAGCTGCCCCCTGTTGGTTTCCTCTGAGCTGCTCTATCACTCAATAAAGCTCCTGTTCATCTTGTTCAGCCTCCACTTGTCTGTGTACCTTGTTCTTCCTAGTCACATGACAATAACTCAGGATGCCCTGAATGCGAGATTAAAAGAGCTATAACACAAACGGGGCTAAGACATGCCCCCTGCTCACCACATTGCAGGAGAAGAGAAGGAAAGAAAAGCTCCAGCTCTTCAGGGAGCCCAGACTTGGGAGCTCCCTAAGCCAGGGCTGTGACTCCTTCTTTGGGGCCCTGTGGTTCCCGGTGTCTCCAAGCTTCCAGGAGCCACTGTGTTCCCTGTTGCCAGCCATGTCAGCTGCTTACAGTGCACCTGGCCTAGCCACAGCCTCACAGAGAGTCAGTGCCCATGCTGGCACCTGGAGATGCCCACCATGCTACAGCTGCTGGCAAGTCTGATAATGCACAGTGGCCGGACCCCACCTTCTCTCATGCATCGCTTGCCATTCCACACCTTACTCGCCCTTGGCAGTCATGAAACCCATCTGGTAGCTTGAGTGAGCACAGCCTGCCAGGTGGAGTGGGCAAAAAGGGTCCAGCAAGCCCAAGCAAAAATCCAGCAAAAGCACCACCAGCCACAGAGGTTTCTGGCCGGAAAAATGACACTCCTATATTAGTCTGTGTTCACGCTGCTGATAAAGACATACCTGAGACTGGGCAATTTATACAGGAAAAAAGGTTTAATGGACTTACAGTTCCACATGGCTGGGAAGCGTCACAATCATGGTGGAAGGTGAGGAGGAGCAAGTCACATCTTCCATGGATGGCAGCAAGCCAAGAGAAGAGAGCTTGTGTAGGGAAACTCCCGTTTTTAAGGCCATCAGATCTCATAAGAGTTATTCACTATCACAAGAACAGCAGAAAAAAACACCAGCTCCCGTGATTCAATTACCTACCACCAGGTTCCTCCCATGACACAGGGGAATTGTGAGAGTTATAATTCAAGATGAGATTTGGGTGTGGACATGGCCAAATCATATCAGTCCCAAAGATCCCATGACACAATGATATAAATGTCTAAATTAATTTTATAAACACTTAAATACTTTTGATAACAGATATTTTTCACTTCTAGAAATATTAAAATTAAATTGAAAATATAAAGACCTACCATAATATTGACTAAGAATAACAATGTCAGTCATCCTCAAATTAGTATATTATTTTAATATAATTATAATTTGATTCTCATATTTTTAGTTGGGAAAGAAAGGGAGAATTGCATGAAATCAAAATTAGACTGAAGTGGGAAAATACATGTTTAAATATAGGCAAAATATTTTGAAATTAGAATGATAATTATAAAGCACCATTCTGTAATTATTACTATAATATTCCATAAGTTATATACTGTAATCATAATAGTATAGCATTGCTTTGGAAAATAAACTAAATTAGTAAAACAGAGTAGAGAATCCAGAAATAAAAGCATATATACACATGTGAGTGTGTATATATTAGAATTATATATTATATATTAAAATTATACATTAGAATTTATATATATAGACACATTCTAATGTACACATATATATTGGAATTTTTTATTAAAATCTTTAGAATTCAATTTAGTGGGGAAAATGTAATTATTTAATCCATAGTGTTAATAAAACTGGCTGCCTAGAATAAAACAACATTGTATCTCATATTACGTACCATATAAAATACAAACCAGATGAATTATAAACTCAAATATTAAATGAATAAAATAAATAAATAATTTTCAGGCAATTAGAATAATATAAGCTAAGGTTACGCATATCATTAGTATGTAAGAAAACTAAGAAATCATATTGCATAAACTAAGTGCAATTAATTCTTTGACATGCTATATAATATATTGTAAACAAAGTCAAATGGATCTGAGAGATTGAGAAAAGTATTTTGCAATGTTAATGAAGAAAATTATCTATAATATAAAATACATGAGTAAGAAACTGATTTTTAAGAGGTTAAAGAAAACTTATGAGAACAAGTAAAAAATTAAACAGCATATCAAAAAGGAGACAAGCCAATGACAGTGAATAAGTGAAAACAGGTTTAAACTCAGTACTCTCTGTGGAAATGAACATTTAACAAAAACAATTTAGCACTCATCCATCAGACTGACAAAAATTAAAGAGTAATAGGGACTTCTGATATTTGAGATGAAATAAAAGGTAGTATATCACAGATGATTTTTGGAAATAAATTTAATCATTTTGGAAGGCAATCTGGCAATATGAATTTCAGTTAAAAATGAATTGCGAACACAGTTACTTTAAGATATTTATTATACAAGATTTATTGCAACATCTTTCATAGTTACAAAAGATAAGCAGCTAAGTATATGCTTATCAATAGTTTAATGATTAGATAAGTTGAGGTTCGGCAATACCATTAAATAGAATTAGTTAGTTTTACATCAGGCAATTCAAAAAAGGTTTCTAAAAAGTGTGTTTGAGAAAAGACACGAGGAAGCAGTGTGTATAATATGACCCCGCACACTAAAAAATGACCAACATTTTCTACACGCTGATGTTTTCATATGATAGGAGCCTAATAAAGGCTATGAAAAGATTCATGAAAGATTGTTAACTTAGAGAGGAGTTTAGGAGGAAGTTCAACAAAAAACTTTAAAATCTGCAAAATGAATTGTGCTGTTTAAATGGATGATAATAGGATGTGATATATGAGTATAGCCATAGAAAAATATGTAAAAAGCAAATTTCTAAAACATTATTGCTCTTTGTATCAGTGTGGCAAGATATATTTTGGTTTCTATATTTTCTTTTATTTTGTATATAATGTAAATGTTTCACAACGATGGTAACAAGGAGAAAAGGGAATTGATAATTGTAGAAAAACTAATATAATTTTTATAACCCATATTTATAATTCAGGAAAATGTATAACTATATGTAAGAGGATATAAAGTCTTATGAGGTATTTCACATTTTATGCAGCATTGTTCCTGCAAGTAAAATACTTTCAAATGCCATGTCTTTATTTTCCATACGAACTGTTTGCCTTTGGGTTTTCATCTCCTGGTACTGGGCAGGAAGGAAGATTGTCTTTTTCAAGAATGTAGATTACCAGATCAGCAGGAAGCCTGTAGCTGTATGTGTTTACAGAAACTTTTTGGTCTTACACCTCAGTCTACACCTCCGAGACCAAATGCCCATAGATGAGAGACTTTTCTAATTTTCATGAATTACTAATTACCTTTTCAGAAAAGTCTGACAGTTCTTAAACTGATATGTACACACACAGGCACATGTTTTTTTTTTTTTTATTTTAGTTACATGATTAGAATTAAAATTCTTGAAGGCCAAAGTTTAAAACTTCGCTGCTCTAGAAATTACAAAGAGTAAAGGAAAAGAAATATTTTAGACAACAACAGTGCCCAAGCACTGACACATGAATTGCCTGCATTATTTCCTTTTGTCTCATGAGGATATTAATATTTTACTAGAAATGAGCTAGTGGAATGCATAACATGTATTTAGTACATAATACATAATATCTCATTTTCTTTATTATAAATATTCTTTCCAATCTAAATTATTGAACTGATGCCAAAAGTAACATTTTCGTGTTTTTGTTTTGCTTCAATAAAAGAAAATTATTTGTTTAGATGTTGGTTCTTTTTAAGCATAGAAGAGTCTTTTTTTTTCTCTTGACAAATGAGACTCCAGAAAAAAAAAAAAAAAAAAAACAGCAACTTTTAATTTATTTTAAAACCGAGTATTATTATCCATATTTACTATCAAAGTAATTAATGGTAACCACTCTGCATAATATTCAGCTAATAAATGTGATGCCTTGTAAGTCACAGAGTAAAACCTAATATGTTCCAAGGTTAAAGGAGACAGAGGAATAACGACCAATCTGGGAAAATTACTACTGCACTTGTATGAAGCATCATGGACATCCATCCTGTTTCCCCTCCCTACTTCCAACCCAAGTAATTGCTGGTGGTTTTTTTATTTATTTATTTTAATATCTCAAGATCTCTTTTATAGAAAATGTAAATATAATCAAGGAGGATAAGCTTATGTGTCACATATAGTTTGGGTTGAAAACTGAGGGTCCCACTTCCATATTTAAAAGCATGTAAATTATAGAGACTTTTTAATCTTGTTGATTATTTTAAAACATAGGAGTCACATACTGAAACAACTTCTCTGATTCCTTCTGTGTAAGCCTAAATGATAGACATCTAATATGTAAATCAAATTTTATAAAGTTTAAGCACATTTTGAAATGAAACAGAGTCTTTGTGCATACGTGCCACTAGAGTGGGTCTGTCGGTCTCTGCATACACAAACATTCACATACACGCATATCCTCACATGAACTGTTCTGTTCTACACCCCTTGTTGCTCCCAGAAAACTCAATCTCAAAACTGTCAAAGCCAGTAAAACTTCTGTCAAATTTGGAATAGTACAATCTGAATTGCTCCCTATGGACTTTAAAGCCCCAAGTGTTTGGAGTTTACAAGTATTCTTCAAATTTCCTAGAATTCTCTCAGCCACATACCCTCCAAACCAGAAATTATTGCTTCTTTTTCACACAATTCCATTTTATTTTGTACCTACCACTTTATTATTTGTGTTGCAAACATTTGTTTGTATTGAGTTCATCTTATAAGGAAAGGTTTTCCATATTATGTATTCCCAGTAACTAAATCCAATAGCACCCTCCACACAGAAGCCAGTCAATAAACATTTGCAGCATTTGATCAAAGTCTAATATCTGAATTCACAGAAAAAAACCAATAACAAAGGTTTTCAGTCCACTTTTCATCTTCTGTCATTGATAGAATTCCCAAATACATGAAATGTTCACTGCCCAATATTTCTTGGAAATGATACCTGGATGCTCTCTTCTCTTCCTTAATGTTTTGTCTATTAACACGTAGAATACCTTCAATGAATTTAAAGTATTCGTCTTGTTGGGCATCATTTGCCAAGTGCAGCTTTAAGCAAAATGAATACTTTTCCAAAGGAACTGCTTTAAAAATTCCCTAGACTAAATTAAGAAGAGTCTCTCAGTCCTTTTTCTGACAGAATGACAGATTCACTGAACACATCACTATTTTTTCAGCAGGGGATTATTTTATTTTCCAATCATCTAGGTCCTAATGCTGAACATACATGCACTGAGATTAATTTATAGAAAATGCTAGGAGGCTTTCCTTGTAATTTTTGATTCAATGGTTTATGCTGTCTAGTGCACACACTGAACATAACACCTAGGAGGTCTTAAAGTATAGTGACTGCTCTGGAATCTCCTTTGAGCCAATCTTTCTACTTACACCTCCCTCCAGAAAAGAGTTATCATAAAAAAAAAAAAAAAAAAAAAAAAATCCTCCCTTTGAACAAACACACTAGGCTGGGTGTGGTGGCTCACACTTGTAATCTTTGCACTTTCAGAGGCCAAGGCAGTAGAATCACTTCAAGACCAGCTTGAGCAATATATTAGTCCATTTTCACATGTTATTAAGAACTGCCCAAGAATTTATAAAGGAAGGAGTAATTCATTGGGTAATTTATAAAGGAAGGAGTTTTCATTGACTCACAGTCTGGCATTGCTAGGGAGGCCTCAGGAAACTTACAATCATGGTAGAAGGTGAAGGGGAAGCAAGGCAACTTTCTCACAAGGCGTCAGGAAGGAGAATGAACACAAGAGGAACTACCAGACACTTATAAAACTATCAGATCTCCTGAGAACTCATTCACTATCATGAGAACAGCATGAGGGAAACCACGTCCATGATTCAGTTGCCTCCACCTGGTCTCTCCCTTGACACATGAAGATTATGGGGATTACAATTGAAGATGGGATTTTGGGCGGGGACACAGCCAAACCATATCAGGCAACATGATGAAACCCCATTTCTACAAAAAATACAAAAATTAGCAGGCATGGTAGTGTGCACCTGTAGTCTCAGTTACTTGGGAGGCTGAGGTGGGAGGATTCTTTGAACCAGGGAGGTCAAGACTGCAGTGAACCAAGAT
Source organism: Rhinopithecus roxellana (assembly GCF_007565055.1). NCBI lineage: Eukaryota > Metazoa > Chordata > Mammalia > Primates > Cercopithecidae > Rhinopithecus > Rhinopithecus roxellana. The sequence continues at coordinate 139,006,503 of NC_044550.1, forward strand.
TGCAGTACTGCACTCCAACCTGGGTGACAAAGTGAGACCCTGTCAAAAAAGGAAGGAAGGAAGGAAGGAAGAAAGGAAGGAAGGAAAGAAGGAAGGAAGGAAGGAAGGAAGGAAGGAAGGAAGGAAGGAAGGAAGGAGAGAGAGAGAGAGAGAGAAAGAAAGAAGAAAGAAAGAAAGAAAGAAAGAGAGAGAGAGAAGAAAGAAAGAAAGAAAGAAAGAAAGAAAGAAAGAAAGAGAGAGAGAAAGAGAAAGAAAGAAAGAAGAAAGAGAGAGAGAGAAAGAAAGAGAAAGAAAGAAAGAGAGAGAGAGAGAGAGAGAGAGAAAGAAAGAAAGAAAGAAAGAAAGAAAGAAAAAAGAAAGAAAGAAAGAAAGAAAGAAAGAAAGAAAGAAAGAAAGAAAGAAAGAAAGAAAGAAAGAAAGAAAGAAAGAAAGAAAGAAAAGACAAGAAAGGAACACACTTAACTTAGTACTGATTTAGGCATAACATATTCATCCAGTGAGTATTTCTTGAGAAATCATTATGAACCAGGCACTGTAGTAAATGGCAAAGCAGATTTGAAGAGAAGCTTATCGGTGCCCTCTTGGAACTTAGTCACCAAGAGAAGGGGGAGAGACTATGAATAAGTGCATAAAGATATGTAATATAATCTTAAATAGAGACTAGTGTTTCAAAGGACTGAATCTAAGAGATAGTGATATGGTTTGGCTGTGTCCCCACCCAAATCTCAGCTTGAATTGCAGCTCCCATAATTCCTTCATATTATGGGAAGGACCTAGTGGGAGATAAATGAATCATGGGGGCGGCTTCCCCCATACTGTTCTCATGGTAGTGTATAAGTTTCATGAGAACTGATGGATTTATAAAGGAAAACCCCTTTCACTTGGCTTTTATTCTTTTCCATTGTCTGCCTGCATGTGATACTTGCCTTTTGGATTTTGCCATGATTGTGATGTCTCCCCAGCCATGTGGAACTGTGAGTTCATTAAACCTTGTTCTGTTGTAAAGTTCCCAGTCTCAGGTATGTCTTTATCAGCAGTGAGAAAACAGACTAATACAGATGAAGAGTGGCTGGTGGGAAATTGCATCTTCAATAGGCTGCTTAGGGAATTCGCTTCTAATGAGGTATTTCGGCAGAGAATGCAATTTAAAATTTGTGAACAAGAGAAGTCAGCAAAGGAGATAAAAATATAGAAGAAACCTGTTAAGATGAAGGGACATAAACAAACCCAGAAGTTACTTGCTGAAAGTATTTCAGAGTTTTTTCTAAAAGACTTTCATTTATTTATTAGTATCTTAATCTTCACAAATAGCCAAAAATCACCAGATATTTGTAAGACTCGTATTTAGAAATAAATACCGAACTAAACAGACAAAAGAAGAAACTAGAGCAAATGCAGACATTATCAGAAGTAGAAAAATTTCTCAAAATTGTCAGCTGATATTCTCAGAGAACTTTAAATAATGAATTGCATCCATATGTTACATAGCATTTCAGGACTATTTGGCACATAAACTATATGCATGTATTATATTAACAAAAACAATAAACTAATTAACAAATTTATTTGCATAATATACTAATAAGCAGGTGGTCCTGACTTGTTGAAAAAGAAAGTATATTGGGTTTTGTTATGGTAAATTGTGGCCAAAAGATGAAAAAACAATACAAGGAAGTATGAGAGAGTTCTGAATAATTGGAGGGACATTATATTGGTCTTTTTGACCATGGGTTCCTCTGGTTTATCAACTAAAGTATTATGACTCCAAGTAACAGAAAAAATAATATATACTGACATAAATGTAATACAGTGTGGAGGCAAGATGGGTTTTCTGAGAATTAGCTTAATCCCACGGCTGTGGTTTCTTTGCACTACTCTTGCCTTTAATGTGCCTTCCTCTCTACGTTTCTTTCCTCTTCGGGTGGCTTTCTTCATGCAAAAAAAAAAAAAAAAAAAAAAAAAAAAAAAAAAATGACTAAAGCATTTTCTGTTTTGCTGTTTATACTTTACTGGATCCTAGAAAAAAGGATTGTGAAAACTCTCCTAAGAATTTAAAAGTTAAGGATAATTTTGCCAAAAGCATCAGCGAATCTCTATTAATGATGATTGCCTAACAGGTGATGAGCCCATTATTCAATTTTCTTGGAAGGGAGATGGAATTACCCTTCAATCACTCAACAGCTGGAGCTCAAGATAGAGTCAAGGTACCCTAAGTCACATGAGCTACATAGGGAGAGGGTTCTCCTAGGAAGAAGAGGGGAAAGGAGGAGGGATGCTAAAACTCAACCAAGCCTGTCCATTAAAGCCTGTGCATTACACTGGGACGTTCTTCACAGCATAAGGCATTTCAAATATATGTTACTACTGTCTCTAACACAAAGTAACTACTTAAGGAATGCCAATGCAGTGACCACATGAAAGAAAGGCAGGCTTAACAGAAAGGCTTTATATAAGAGGCAGTGAAGCGATTTTAGAAGAAAACAACATTCTTGCAATTTATACCAGAAGAGAAATTCAGTTTGAAAATCCAACATGTTTGCACTTGTAGACTTGATAGCATTCTAGAACAGAATCCTTTTTTTCTTGAAGGTCACTAATAAACTCCCTGGTATGGTGGGAAAGACTGCAGGATGGGAGAATTTGGGGTGATAATATTTAAGCTTATTTATTTAAATAACTATAACTATTTCAGTATTTCAAGTTAATTTGAGGTTTCATAAAGCTAGAAAACATCCTCTAAAATTCCTCTCTAACTCTCAGCAATGGCAATTTAAAATCAGAGAAGGTTTTATCTTACTGCCTTTCTTTCTCAAAGTTTAGTTTCCTACATCACAAGACAGTTTTATCAAGAAGTCAACTTTCATTCACATGGCTAGTTGTGTGAAATCCCTCTGTGGTTTATTTTTATTTCTAGTGTTTATATGACATTTAAAGCACCTTTGCTTTGTTGATAGATATTGAACACCAGTAATTGTACTACCTGAGCTAATTAGGAAACTAGAGCGTGTTTACCATGCCTATCAATTTTCTGTCCAGGAGAATATCTCAAAACCAGTTAACAAGGAAGAACAGTTTGAAACGCTTGCTTAATTGTGTATACAGTATTCTCTAAAGCTAACCAATGACCTCAATTAACAAATTGAGGTTACCATTGTTCATTTCACTGTTGTTTCAGCAGCCTTCTACAACTGCTTTCCCAGAAGCAAGCCTTTATTTTGCAGAAAAGCTTTATTAGGTTTGCACTAAGCAGAGAGATAATTGCCAAATCATGGAGGAAATTATGCAGACTTGGGTTTCACTTAAACCTGAGTAGAGTTGCAGGAAACAAAACAATTTTAGCATGTTATTTTTCTTTTCAGAGTGCTTAAAGAGTGTATGAATAGAGAAAAAATAACTTTGTGTCTCTATATTATGAACTTCTTTGGAGGATATACTAGAATGTTAATAAAATGCTAGGTATTATACATATAATTTTCCAGTGACAAGAATATATTCTCTCTGCTTGCTTTAAATAAGCTATGTCATTATCTTGCACATTAGCTCCATAACTTAAAATAGACTTTGAACTTAGCTTTAGATATTTCTAGTGGTTGGAACCTAACGTTAAAGAGGGAAAGAATGCAATGGAGACATGTTAACCTGAATAGAATTCTGCTTGTGGAAAGTTAAACAAATAAACTCAGATTATTTTTAACTCTTTCTGTAAAATCTAACTTATAAGACCACCCACAGAGGGCAGCATTAAAGGGAAAAGAAGAAATGTTTCAATCTTGCTCAAATATGACAACGTCAAATAAGTTTTCTAAAAATATCTTAAATCATTGAATAAAGAATCAGTCAATAATATTCATAACCAAGCATGTCATGTTCTCCTCATATTTTATAAACCCACACAATGTATTCAACTTCTATCCACTGTATAAGCTCCTTCCAACTCTGGCTATAACAAGAGAAAATGATGGTGCTTTTCATCTCTAGAGAGATAAAAATGTTCCACTATCATTATTGTATTATCAGAACAAACTAGGTTCTATTTTTATTATTATTTCAATATTCCAGAAAGTCTAAATAAAAGTACAATTAAATAATGATGAAATTTTTCCCCTTATTTACAGAGAAATAATATATTCTATGGAAAGTTTTAAGTTGGTGAATGAATGGGCAAAGATTTCATAAAGATATACACTCCTGTCTCTTATGAGAAAAGGGGAGAAATATTTTCACAATATTGCTTTCATTGTTTTAAACATTTTATGGCAGTTTGAAACAGGAAGTTGAAGACATCATTCTTCTGTGTTGATCCAGAATATCTATTTCTTATGATTCTACCAGTACTCATGAAAATCATGTTTTACTTATTTTATTCTCTACCACAAATCACCACTGTCTGTTGTACTTAACACCTCTATAAAGTAGTAGGCTTAAAAGGAGCAATATACAGAACAACTTTACTCACTATTTACAGCAACCCCCCACCTGCTTCCTAATGAGGGAAAGTATGAAGAAATAAGTTGGAATATGAGTTCTGGAGTCAAACAGACACTGGCTTGAATTGAATTTCTTACTATTATTAGGTATATAATTTTATGTGTGTTACCTTTCCAAAATTTTCTCATATTTGAAGTTAGGGTAATAATAATAAAAAGTTCTACCTTGGAGTTTTATTTTTGAGATACTTCTTCTTAGAGAAGTGTTTATTTTATTGTACACACAAGCTAAATACTGCTATTATTTTGTTTTTATTGATAGCATCATCATTATTGTGGATTAAAAATGAATACTAAAGTCATCTACCCTATCCTGGCAGGATTCTAAATTGTAAGAAACAAATGTAAACCAAGAATGATTAAAGACCTGAGATAGATGCCTCTGTAGATGTGTTTCTTAATCCCTTAGCATTAAAAACCTTTACAAAATAAACCAATGTCTAAAAGACAGAATGATCTCATCTTTTCTGTCTTGAACTCCTGTATAAAAATCATACTACATGGAAAGAGATTGAAATCCATGGGTTTGTTCTACTTATTACCTCCATGATTAAATAGACTTGAACTTCCTTTATTCGTCTTACCTATTTCCTTTTTAACATTTAATTCTTAAGTATCTAGAATAGCAGTTTGTTTGTTTGTTTTCTGTTGTTGTTATTGTTGTTGTTGTTTTTGACGGAGTCTTGCTCTGTAGCTCAGGCTGAAGTGCAGTCGGTGCAATCTCGGCTCACTGCAACCTCTGCCTCCAGGGTTCTAGCGATTCTTATGGATTAGTTCCAAGAAATCAATGAGCCTATAGAATCGAATGCAAATATCAGTAAGCATAGTTTTCTACATTGTCTCCCTGCAGGAGATTTCTCGTTATTCAGTTCTCTCTACCAATTTTTCACTGAGTCAGAGCAACTTTTTAAAATGAAAGATAACATTGGTTTAACATACCACCAGTGTAGTTGATTGAGTAAACCATATTAACATTCTCTAAATAGTTATAATAAATATTAAAATCCTTAACTGGAACTCAAAGGCTCTGATTAGTTTGAATTGTATATACCAAAATAGTCAATTTCTCTCCTCTCATTTCTTACAATACACCTTCTTTCCCTTGCCACACGGCCTTAGTACATGCTGTTTTTATTTGTAAAAATGTTGTCTCCTCCCTGCAGTGCATCAATCCCATATACTAGATACACTCAATATACTCTCATTTATCATTCAGAACTCAGCTAGATCATCTTTTCCTAACCTCCTTAGATAGGACAGAAACTTCTATCATATGCTTTCATAATGCATGCAGCCCCCATGGTAGTATTTATAACAGTTCAATTTAAAGCTTATTTATATATCAATTTCATTAATTTCAGCCTCCTATACCGTACTACAGGTTCCTTTTGGAAAGTTGTCTGCATCTGTTCACCTTTAAATTATCACTACTCAGCATAGGCTTGAAAAAATGGATACTTGTTAAATTAGTGCATAAAGAAATGAATGAGAAAGTTAAAAACCGAATTTCTATGTCCTACACATATCACATTATTCTATCTCTTTGAAGGCAGAAAATTTTCTTTATTAACATTTGAGGTATAAAAAATCTCACCTAATGTGTAATACATAAAAAGTAATTGACAACTCTTTGTTAAGTCTAGCACAGTGCTGACAAGAGTACTCCAGTGGTAATGATAACTAGTATGACTAATACTAATATTACTATCAATTATATATTTTATTACTTATGACCTTGAGGTAAGCTATTATTCAGCAGTAAAAACACGTTTTTCAATATGAATGCCATATTTTATTCTTTGCTGTGACTAAGAATTTTTAATTATTGTTGAGACATTTAAAAACTAAGATTATAATCTTAACATTTTGTATTTTTCTCCCTTTTAAGCCAAGTCTAACATGCTTATTAGTTTAACTAATTGCATAAAAATATAAACATGATTTTTCTAGTTTTAAGAAAGTAAAAAAAAAAAAAAAAAACTATTCAAAAGAACATACAAAGATATCTCCCTGTAAACTGAAAAGATAATATCTTCTTTAGTCTTCAATATTGAAAATATATATTATAATTTATGTTAGGTATAAACATTCAACTTAATGTTAAATTTCCTTCAAAGCAGAAATATTTCCAGAGAAAAAATCAGAAAACTCACAGAACTCCATAATAATTTTAAGAAACCCACAGTAGCTAATAAAGTTGTTGAATCAAATTATTTTGAAAAATGTAATACATCATATTGAGAGCCAGGTAAAATATATAAATGTAACAGTTTAGCTTAAAGAGTTAAGAATAGAAGCAAAAAGCTAAGTGGGTTTTGTAGGTAATGTTGGTGTTATTCAGTGATGCATATGAAAAATTGACTTAGAATACTTGGGAGAAAATAATACTCTAGCAATTCATTCAATTAAAATCTACTTATTTTACAAAATCTTATTTCTTACTGTTTTGCTTGATCAAATTTTCTGCCTACCTTTTTTCCCTTAAGAAACAAAGTTTTGATATGAAGCACAACTGAATGATTTAACACCAACATTAATAATGTAAAATAAATAATTTCCTGTAAATGTTATTTCATCGTTGAGTGACTTTGAGTTGAGGAATTTCTATAGCTTGTGTAGGAGTTCCAATAGTTTAGCTTATGGCTCTTCTAATCTCATGTTATTTTCAGATTTTTACACAGATAATCAAACAACAAGTTTCTTTCATTTCTCCCAACTACTAATTGTTGGCTGATATTTGAGATAATTATAAAAGCACAATAAGCCTGAAATGAGACTATTTTGAAACTAAGAGCAGTCTCCTTTAAGTAACATGAAAAAGGAAAGAAATGCAAAAGCATTATCTTGTCCTAATATGCATTTTTTAGTTTATGTTCTAATATACCTAATAAAGGCAAAATTTCCACACTGAATTCCAAGAAACCAAATTGAACATTAATCTTAAGTAAAACGGCAAAGAATAAAACAATCAACACCAAACCATTTACGCAGCCGAGTTTTCTGTGTTTTGAAGTATGTTGAGACACTAATTGACAATATTCTATAGCGTTTGTCAAACCAAACGTTTTTAAAGTGTTAATGTATTGAGTAATCAGCATTTAATACCATGGGAGAAAAAGCAAGTTCTCGATAAATTTCAATTTTTTTCTCACAATTTAAATTACATGGGACTAATAAAGAACTATGTGCAAATATGTTAATTAGGGTATCTGTGCTATAAGTTTAGTTTCAGTTATTACTACTGCTCTCAGTTTCAAACTCACCCTTCATGATGTTGTGCTGAGACCTGCCAATCATAGTTCTGCTGTGTTTTCTTGGCTTCTGTAAGTCTCTCCTGTAAGCCAGTAGAAGGTACTAGAAAAACACTTTACGAATTGAGGAAAACTAAGAAACAAACTCCTTACTGTTTATTTTGTCTTCCTTGATTTTGCTTCCTGCTGCTCTCAGCATCACCGTGGCAACACTTTTTCATCTTGACAGTGACATTTCATTTCAATAACAGCAGTTGATTTCAGTTTGCACTTTTCCCAACACTTTCAGAAACAACTTCATCACACACCCTCCATCCCAGAGACATCAACTTCAATTCAGGGAGCAGTAACTCTTCAGACACCTAAGTTTCCAACACCTGAGTTTCTGCTTTGCAAAATCCCTACTCCATCTCCAAAGTTTTAATAACCCCAAAATTTAATTGCTCCAGTCTTAGATTGAAACTACCTTCAGTACTTACTATCCCCAACACTTTATATAATCTTTCTGCCTCTGCAGAACTCCAAAAACTGGTATCAAATCTTTATATTAAGTGCTTTTGGTTAAAAACAAACAACAATGACAATAAAAACCAACTGTCGTAGCTTCTGTTTCCTCACTGCACTCTGAATGATACATATGTTATTAGTATGGATTAATAAATGGTTGCTTAAATCCTCTTGCCTGAATATCATTGCTTATTGATGTATGAAATCAATGAATTCTTGTGAAATTTAAGCTGCACTTTAATCCCTGTAGGCACTGATAAAGAAACCAGAGTTGCATGTGAATAAACATTTACTTTCCTATGTAAAAAATGGGCTGTTCTGGGCATTACTAACTCAGTGAAACAAGATTTCCCATACCTTTTCAGTCATCACTTAAGGTTACCAAGAGGAATTGTCCTTTCTTATACTTTAGTCTGAATGGACAACATTCAAGACCTTCACCTCCAATTATTTACCCAACTGGGTCCACTTATCTCTTCTGTTAAATATGTTCCTGTATGTCTTATTGATACAATGGCAAGAAATCCCACAATTTCAAACTTAGAGACATGAACCTTTCCAGACATTTTTCTCTTATTTCTAACCCAACTCTTCGGACAAAAAAAAAAAAAAAAAAAAAAAAAAAAAAAAAAAAAAAAAAAAAGATGAAGAAGAATCTCCGCTTCCATACCATCAGACATACTTCTGTCTTTTTTTATTTTTCTGCCTTCTGAACTACACTGTCAACTTCCTGAAGAAATAATGCTTTGTTAATATAATTCCAATGGATAACAGTACAGTAATACAATAACAAGCTTGCTGAAGACTGAACAAATGTGGGATAAAAAAATAATGAATGAGTCGTTTCAATTATCACAACTAATCTTCTGGTATTATATAACAAACAGTTGACATATCTATACATTTCTATGATTTGGACTTTAGTATTATTAACTCCACCCCTTACTTAGAATCTAATCAATATCCTGGTTTCTTACTACATCGCTATATATTTGTGTCACATTCTACTGCTGCTGAATCTCATTTACTTATGTAAAGTACGTCTCACGGACTTTGGAGTCATTAAAAAGATTAAATTGTGTTTGATTTAATTTAGTGTTAAATATATTCCATTGTTTTCTAAGTCTTTGGAAAATTGATAATCCTGCCGTATAGTGTATGCAATAATTCCTTATTAATTAAAAAATCTGTTTAACAAGGACAGCAAACTTCCTCTCTACAACAGATAACAGGGTTTATTCTGTAATTAACTCCCTGTCAGAGTCCTTAAACTAATTATATCTTATGTTCGTTTCTTAGATGCTTTGGCTCTATCTGTGGGCCTAGAGACAATCTGGTACTAAATCATCCTTGATTTCAATGTTTATAATGTGATTGTCCCATGTAAACTGCACTGTTTTACTTAACTATAAATATATTTTACTATATTTTTCAATTCACCTTTTACTTATGTTTTACATGACTGTTTATCTTTTTTATTAGTCATCTTCCTTGAATATGGATCTTCTCTTTAAAATGGAAAACTAGGGGCCCTAGTCTATCCTGTGGCATCAATGCACTATATGAAAGTAAAAATTGCTGTAGAGGTTAGGTTAAGACTCAACTTTGGAAGTAGCAGTTTCTTGCCTCAGTGTAAGAGCACAATAGTTTCTACTTACTACCTGCATTACTGAGAATATTAAATAATTAAATAATGTGGTTAGAAAAAAGAGTATATACATTTAAGGCAGATGAAATTTTCCTAATTTTCAGATTCAAGCTTTCCAGAGTTAATGATAGTCAGTCTTTATTACTTTTCAGCCCAATGTACTGACTTGTCTATAGTTACTGTTTCTTTTGTGTTCTCTAGCTGACTCTGGTCATGATGACATTTCTTTTATCTGAATAACTTTCTAAATGACACTGAGATTCCTAAGGGACTCTCTCCTATGAGTAGAAATAGAATTGAAAATTCTTTTCCTGGGACATTCAAAGATGATAGAATTTCACCCTTCTTTAATAAACTCTTTCTTGATCCTATATATCTGGTCCCTTTTATTAGCAATAACATAACTCAAAATCTGAGGAGTTTTTGATATTTTTGATATTTTCCGAGTCCTACAACTTTTTTCCAATTTTCTTTTGAAACAAGTTTATTCAAGCTTTCACTCTATCATTCCTTTGAAACCGCTTTTGTCAAGATCACCAACAATTTCTACATTGCTAAATCCAGTGGCCAACTATCACAGGTCATTTATTCCTTCTTGAAATAAGTTCTTCACTGAGCTCCAGGACAATATCTTGATTTCCTCACTGTAGAGGAAAGACACTTTAGTCTACTGTGTCTTCAGTCTGCAGATATTGAGAAGACCACAGGACTTAATCATTGGGGACTCTCACCGTCTCTATCTACCTTGCTCCTTCGGTGACTCATCTAACCTCATTGTTCTAGACACCATTGAAATGCTGACAACTCCTAAACATATATGTCTGGCCAAGACTTTGTCGGCTCACACAACCAACTACTTAGTCTGTTTCTTCTCAAATTAGTAATAATAGAATTTCAGAAATATCATGTCAACTGTGGAACTCTGGATAGTGCCCCTTCCTAGAAAATAACACATAAAGTGGTTTCTTTTATAATTTTCCAGGACAACAGTTTTGGATTCATTCTTAGTTTCCCTGTTTCTCAAATGTCTGATCATATTTGTTATCTCTATCTTCAAAATAAGCCCAGAATCAAGTCATTTCACATTACTGTCTATATTACTACCCTTATCCAAGTCACCATTATCTCAATAGCATCTCATTCACTTTTCAACTTCCCAACTCACCTTCTTCTAATTTATTCTCAACACAGCAGCAAGGGTAATTTTTCTAAAATGCAGGTCAAATATGTCACTACTCTTCACAAAATGCTTACATGGCTTTTAATATAAAGTGAAAGAAAATATTCTTACAATAGTATGCAAAGACCTATGAGACCTGACCCACCATTATTCTCAAAGCTTCTTTCTTACCATTCTTCAATGATTTACTGTTTCAGCCACACTGGCCTCCTTGCAATTCCTAAAATAGACTAAGTTCACTTCTGCCTCAGGACACTCACACTTTCTACAAACTGCTTAGAATTTTTGTATTCTTAATTTCCTTAAAAACTACTCACCTAGGCTGGGCGCAGTGACTCACGCCTGTAATCCTACCATTTTGGGAGGCCGAGGTGGATGGATCACGAGGTCAAGAGATTGAGACCATCCTAGCCAATATGGTGAAGCCCCATCTCTACTAAAAATACAAAATAATTCACTGGGCATAGTGACACGAGCTTGTAGTCCCAGCTACTCGGGAAGATGAGGCAGGAGAATTGCTTGAACCCAGGAGGCAGAGATTGCAGTGAGACGAGATCGCACCACAGCACTCCATTGGAGCCTGAGTACAGAGAGAGAATCCATCTAAAAAAAAAAAAAAAAAAAAAAAAAAAAAAACGCTACTCATCTATTTATTTCTCATGGCTCCTTTCTGAAACGTTACCTTAAGAGTGAAACCCTCCTTGTTCATCTCTTAAAAGTTGTCACTTACCGTAGCCTACCTACCTATCAATTACTTGCTTTCTTTTCATCATACGTATAACCCCTCATAGTTTAATGTATTTATTTGACAACTCCTAGTCTACTTCTGCTAAAGCAAAAACTCTCTGTGGGTGGGACTACGGTCTGTAAAAAGGAATGTCACATGTATTATAAACGACCCTGATTCTATGGACATAATTTAAAACATTAAGAGGCTTGGATATGCAGAAGAGAGGTCATAAAAGAAAGTATTGAGAGAGACTTTCACTGGAGGCTGAACTTGGCTCAGGATTGCTTCCTCTCCTGCGAAAGAATTTTAAAAGGCTCGATAATACATATATTAGGAAATCCGCCAGGGAAAAGTAAATGCTAGATGCACAAGTTAAAATTCTTAAGGTCTGAGGTTTCATTTAGAAGAAGAAGCCTTCATACCTGGAAAGGGACTTTCAAATTAAGAAGAGTTATGGGGTTAAAAGATATGTGTACAAAACGAGGTAAAACTTGTTTTTCAAGGTACATATTGCTATGTATGCACTTACTAAATATTTATTATACTCATTATTTATTTAATTGTAGTGATAAAATTCTATAACAAGATTTAGGTATGCAATTGTAAATTCTTCAATAGTAAATTGAAAAACATTGATTTTTAAAGAGAAAACTATATATGTCATAAAACTTTCTCTATTTATTTTACAGAAGCATATTTTCTGAGATTACAAATCTGTATTGCTGGATTCATTGTTCTCATATTTTCTTTCTTTTTTGAAAAAAATATACTTTAAGTTCTGGGATACATGCACATAACATGCAGGTTTGTTAAATATGTATATATGTGCCATGGTGGTTTGCTGCAGCTACAACCTGTCATCTATATTAGGTATTTCTCCTAATGTTATCCCTCTCCTTACCCCCAACCCCCTCCTTTTCAAAGTAGCTAATATCATGTGCATGGCTAGATGTCCGTAAAGACATCATGAGGCAGCAATATGAATGTAATAAACAATATGCACTGAACATACAGGCCTTTAAAATAAATAAATTAGCTCAACTTTAAAACTCACAATTCTGCACAGGTACACAAATCAATACACTCTTCATCATAATGTCTTTATCATAACAAGTCTCCATTTAAATTTTTCCCAGAATTCTAAACTGATTTAAAACATTTACCAATTAAATCTCATGAAACTCTTCCAAGAAAGATTATGTAGTAATAATGCTGACAGTTAAGAACTACAAATCTCTTGGCACAAATGACTCCAACAACTCAATGCACGGAGAGAGTTCACCAAACTTTAGCATGGTTTCTATTGTTCCAAGATCACATTCCTAGAATAATCCAAGCCCCCACTTAAAATGCCTACCTGAGAAAGTTTAGTACTGCTTTTATGTTTCAACTTGATTGGGCCAGAAGGTGCCCAGATATTTGGTCAAATATTCTGGATATATCTGTGAGGGTGGTTTTGGATGAAGTTAACATTTAAATCAGTAGACTAGACTGAAGAAAGCATATTTCCCTCCCTAATGTGAGTAGTGGGACTCATCCAAGCAGTTGAAGACCTGAATGGAACAACAACAAAGAAACCATGACCCTCTCATGAATAAGAGGAGAGTCCTCCCATGAGTAAGAGGAGAGTCTTCCTGACTGATTGCCTTGAGCTATGACATCGACATAGTCTGCCTTCAGACTGAAACTGAAACAGGTCTTTTTGGGTCTCAGGCCTTCTGGCGTTCAGCCTGGAACTTACACCATCAATTCTCACAGGTCTTTAGTTTGCCATGCGCAGATCTTGGAACTTCCTAGCATTCATAATCATGTCAGCTGACAGTTGATTTCTTACATTATACCTCATATATATATATATATATATATATATCCATTCATATTATAATATATATTCTATTGGTTCTTTTCTTCTCTTTTCTCTGGAAAACTCTGAAAAATACAGCTGCCAAAATAACTTACTGTTTGTTCCAGACAAAACCTATATATAGGCCTCTGGCCTCTCTTTTCTTAGAGCAGGTACTTTAGAAAACTTGTAATTATAAATCTTTTCTCTGTCCCTTTAAGATATAAATTTCCTACTACCTACACATTATCTCCTCAAGGACCTGGGAGTCATCTCTTTAAAATGTAATAATCCAGGAAGGTAGTTCTTCTATCTCTCAATTCCTTTGAGAAGGTAAACCACAACAAACTCAGATGGCCCAGTCACATTGACCAACCCACTTTAACACCCTTTAATACTTTTCTTTTAGCACACGGGAACATTTAAAAAGCCTCTCACCATTTGTTTTGGTGGAATTTAGCCCAATTTACACTGATATTTTTCTCCCCTACTACAGTGGTCCCAATGAAATCTGTCTCGCATTTTTAAGAAGTATCTAGTGATGTTTTTTGACACTGCTCCGTCACTCTATCAAACAGACATTGACCTTGGAAATGTGGTTAATAACATAAAAGGCAATGCAAAGTTATTCACAATTATTTTCAGCCTGCTGAACAAGGTCCCTCACATTTTCATTTTACAATGAGTGCCATATATTATGAAGCTGGTCCCGAGAGTAACAGAAATTGTAGTAGGTAGTAGTAGGAGTGGCAGGAGGAGTACAAGGAAGAAGAGGAGGAGTGGCAGCAAAAGCTATTCACTTTATTAAACAATTTGTTAGACAATTGTTCTGGACCATGCTCTGGTCTAAGTGTTTTATTGGTAACAGCTTATTCAATCTACTAACAGTGGTAAGATACTATACAAATACAAATTATTTTTACTGTTGAAAAACTAAGGCAACAGAGAAGCTCAGTACTCTAAGTGACAGATCTGACATAGGGAGATAATAGTAAAAATAGATTAGACGGCCAGGCGCGGTGGCTCAAGCCTGTAATCCCAGCACTTTGGGAGGCCGAGACGGGCGGATCACGAGGTCAGGAGATCGAGACCATCCTGGCTAACACGGTGAAACCCCGTCTCTACTAAAAAATACAAAAAACTAGCCGGGCGAGGTGGCGGGCGCCTGTAGTCCCAGCTACTCGGGAGGCTGAGGCAGGAGAATGGCGTAAACCCAACGGGAGGCGGAGCTTGCAGTGAGCTGAGATCCGGCCACTGCACTGCAGCCCGGGCGACAGAGCGAGACTCCGCCTCAAAAAAAAAAAAAAAAAGATTAGACAAAAAACAGAGGAAAAAGGGTAGAAATAGAATCAAAAGGAAATAATAAAAGATTTGATTTAAAAGAAGATTCCATAACAAGTATGTTTTCTTGTTTTGTTTTATCTTCTTTTTGAATTAGGTAATTAAGTGGGTGGTGGAATAATAATTGAGATGGTCTTGAAGAATAAGATAAGCTTAACTTTATTAAACTAAGTTTATACTAAGATGTTTAACAGATAGTTGAACATATAAGCCAGATGCTCAACAGAAAAGTGGATGCTAAGGAAAGAAATTAAGAATAGGCTAGTAAGATGGTATTTGAAGCCAGAGGAATATATGAAATTCAGAAATTGGAAAAGTGGCCAAAGAAATAAACTTAAACAAGGCTCCATTTAAAGATCTAGGAGAAGCATCAGGAGTGGTGACTGAAAAATGGTATTTCTTTTTGGGGTTTACAGTGTTATTTAAGTTCAGAGAAAAAGTTTAAGTAAGCAAGTTTTCAAGAGTTCTAAATGTTGTAGAGAGCTCAAGGAGCAACGAGGGATTAACGAGAACAAAATATTGGAGTTAAGAATAAACATCAGTGACTATCAAGAGAGCAATTTCAGTGTAGTCAGAGGCAGAAGCCAGGTTGCAAATGTTTACAAAGGCAAGAGAGGGAAGATTGTTTGTTCTTTTCAGATATTTGAAATTGAAGAGGAAGAATAGGTGGGACAGCAGAAAAAGTGGAGCCAAGAAAATGAATTTTAGGATCAGAAAGATTTTGTCTTAATTAAATGATAAAGTGATAGACTTGAAGAGGCCAGAGGGCATTACTTATTGAGAACTGTTTACCCAATTCTCCAATAAGGAAGGACACCCCTTCCTTATTGCAATCTTTTGATCCCCCTTTTTATTCTCAACTCTTCAGGTAGCCATGAATCTTGTGGACTTGGTATTATTAGGTATTTTGGGTCGTGACTGTTTCAAACACATAATTTTAGCGGTTGGCTTTACCTTTCTGTATCTCATTCTCTAACTACAAAATTAATATAATCATAATAGGCTTTGCCTGGTCTGCCTCATAGGCTCACTCACTCAGAGTGTCCAAAGAGGAAATGTTTGTGAAATAGATTATAAAATGTTTAGGTAACATTTAAAAACTAAAATGTAATTATATAGATAGTTTTCTAATTAGTGACATTATTATTGTTTACTTTTTGCTCTTTAGAAGAATTCCCAAGGATAGCCTTGAGAGTTCTCTTCACTGCTCATCTTTAAGTGTCTGCCTGAAATTCAACCCCGACTGCATCTGGCAACATAGGAACTTCATTGGTTTTTCTTCTGTTCGATTATGCCCACAACCTAAAACAATATGTGTAGAAAAGAAGCAAAACTGCTAGCAAAATAGCTTTGGGTCACTTCTAATAAAAGTAGCTTATCATTGTTCATTATGTACATGAACTGCACCTTTATTTCCATTACTCAGGAATCCATTCGGATTTTTAAAGCTAGTGTGTGCTATGGTTATCATATGATTATATGTGGCATCCATTTTTCTTCCTACTATATTCCCTTTTTACTATCTATAAGAGTCGTAAACTTGGAGGATTTTATTGGAAAGTCAAGGTGGCAGAGTTATGGAAATGACTCAGAAATGATGCTTCCCTGCCGCAACAATGTTGATTTACTTGTAATGCTAAACACACTCCACTAAGTCATACACAGCTCTTGGGAGAGGGTTGACTAATTAGCTCAGTGACTTATCCGCCCACATGCTCTGCTTATTCTGATACATTAAAACATTTTATTAGTTTGCAAGGTCAGAAAATCTTACTGTGTGGGTAGTATTTCTAAAAATTTAATGGCAATAGCCTGGTGTTGGATCTTTTGCAACTGTAGATTGGCAATAAATCTTCAAAGATGAATAAACTCATATACTTATTTCTCAGAACTTTGCACATAGAGGTCTCAAGAAAGCCTGCAATGTTTAAAAAGAAATAATCTTTGTCAAAATCAGATAATAAACTAATCATTTTGGGGGGTGTATTGGTCTATTCTCATGCTGCTATAAAGAACTGCATGAGACTGGGTAATTTATAAAAGAAAGAGGTTTAATTGACTCACAGTTCAGTATGGCTGGGGAGGCCTCAGGAAACCTATAATCATGGTGGAAGGGGAAGCAAATACATCCTTTTTCACATGGCAGCAAGAAGTGCCAAGCAAAAGGGGAAAAGCCGCTTATGAAACCATCTGATCTTGGGAGAACTCACTATCAAGAGAACAGCCTGGAGGTAACCACCCCCATGATTCAATTACCTGCCACCAGGTCCCTCACGAGACTCAAGCGGATTATGGCAACTACAATTCAAGATGAGATTTGGATGGAAACACAGCCAAGCCATATTGTTGGGAATAAATTGAGTTGTCTACTTGCATTGAATCTTTAGCAGGTAGAAAACACACAACTGAAAATTTAATTTTCAACATCACCATCTGTAATCACCAGTTTAGCACAAGTATTGCATTAAATTAGACTACTGTGGTCTATTTGAGCTGAGCAAATTACATACATCTTTTGATTTCCCAGCAATGGTTAAATCCTACCATCAGTGTACTATATTCTTTCCATATAAAAGATGGCAATATTTATTTCTAAACAGATAATTGCCTTCTCTGCTAATCACTTATAATATTTCACACTTCTGATTAGCTCTTTTTTTAACAACAAAACTTACTGAAACAAAAATTCTGTGGGACAGAGGAAAAAAGTAGAAATCAAAATAAAGTCATAGGGCAAATAAACAGTTAAGTGGGTTATTTTGTATGCAATCATAATAAATAAATTTGAAGCAGAAAATATTTAAGGGCTACATTTTGCAATCTTTCAATAAGTATGTGCTAAACAATATACATTATGAAAGTATACAATGCGCTTTTTAAAAAAATTTGGATGCAAGTTATCATTTTTTCACTTAATTTCTATACTCTAAACACTGTATGAAAAATACATAAAAATATTTGAACATGAGTAAAATGCAGAAACAATGAGTTATTAATTGCTTTTTCTTTCTTTTTTTATTTTTAATTTTTTATTTTTATTGAGACAGAGTCCCACACTGTCACCCGGACTGGATTGCATTCGCACTATGTCAGCTCAGTGCAACCTCCGCCTCCTGGGTTCACGTGATTCTCCTGCCTCAGCCTCCCGAAAAGCTGGGATTACAGGGGGCCACCACCACATTTAGCTAATTTTTTTTTTCTGTATTTATAGTAGAGATGGGGTTTCAACATATTGGCCAAGCTGGTCTCTAACTCCTGACCTCGTGATACACCCACCTCGGCCTCCCAAAGTCCTGGGATTACAGGCATGAGCCACCACACCTGTCCTATTAATTGCTTTTAAAAGTTATTCATAAGATTGTGATAATTCTGTGAATAAATTCAATTCATTCCCCAAATCCTGGTCATTAGATATTTTCCTATAGCCAGTAATCACACATTTACTTCCTTTTCTAATGTTTCCTCATTCTGCTATCTTGCATTCATAGAAAAAATGAAGCAGATAATTTTATGTGTATATATATTCTCTTAAATTGTGCAATTTTGACAACAAATTATGGGTCACGACGTGTGACGCAGAAGAAGATTGCAGGTAATGGGAATGTCATAAAACTGAGTTCAAATGTAAGTTCTGCTAGAAAACTAGCTAAGTAACTTTAAGGACATATCATACTCTAGATCAGCCTCAAATTTTTGAGCTGCTATTTAATAAGATTGAGTTAAATGATCACTCACATTCCATCTACCTCAAAAACTCTATGTTCTACGTCCACTGACATGCAGAATTTCGGCACATTTGCAAACAAAATGTGGACGCATTAGTGTTGCATTAAATACTTATTCAAAAAAAGGAGTAAAAGTCCTGCAGATGGGTAAAAATGCAAAAGTCCAAAAAGGAAAACCAAGTAGCAATCAATATTTCCAAGGCCTGTATCGCCTTTCTGGTACTTACTCACACCTTGCCGCAATTCCCAACCAAGTTAATAGATGTGAACTGAAGAAGATCACTATGTTCTAGTACACGATACTGTAATATCTATCTAAAAATACTTTTCCACTCCTGAAAATATTCACTCTTATACCTATATAAATTTAGAAATGACAAATAGAAAACAATAGTTATTCTCAAATGCAAAACTGCAAACATTTTGAAAAATGGCCTAAACAAAGAATACACACACACACACACACACCCCCCTGTGCCCTTAAGGAGCTCGGAGTCTATTCTGATAGTTATCCACTTACACAAAAATGTACACTAACAGTGATGAGAAAGTAGCAGCACAGAAGAAGGAGATGTTGCTCTGGGGTAGAAAAGAAAGTTTGCAGGTCTCGGATGGCCAATGACTTATGTTTTGTTCAAGCACGTAGTATAACTGCCATCCATTTCACTAGGATTTAAAGAATAAATATATTCAGTACAATGCCAGTTTACTATTCATGAGGGTTTGGCCACCTGTCAAGCTCCTTTATGAAAACCTAGCTCCACAAGAAGCTTCAGGAATAACTTCTGCTTACACTAGGCAGGCCTGTGAAAAGTAAACTAGATATCCACCTCTGTATGACCAGGAGAAAACAATCAAAACAGCAGAGACATAACTCCTATTCCTGTTTTCAAATCTGACTTGAATGCATGTAATGTAATTGATGAAACCAAATTTGCATTCAGAATCCTAGATGCTAATATAGATGATTATAGTTTTCCAGCATCTGCGGTCAAAGGAGAATGGAATGGTCATCTACATAGCAATTTCCCAGCTACCATTCCAGAAAACAGATCCTAACAGAAAATGACAAGGGAGAGTCAGAGCTTTAACCTCTTCCTTCTTCCCAAATAACGTTCCTCTCATGTTTTTCAACAGCTGGTCAAATTCTGTTCTTGTCTCTCATACACCCCCATCAATATCCTACCTCTGCAGGAGTACTATATATTGGGGGCAGGGCTTGGGATGTGCAATCAGGGAGAAAACAGACTTGATCTGCCACTGGTGGTGTTTTTCACTTTCCTTTAAACTTTTTTTTTTTTCAGTTTGAAAACTGAAAACTCCTATTATTCCTATTGTTTGCCTTTCTCTTTCTGCTCTCATGGTTTGATATGTTTAGTGTGGTCTCCTTGAGTGAAGAATTGTCACCAATCCAGTTATATGGGGATTTGTGCATTTTTAAATGTCCCCCCCCCCCCCCGTCATTCTTTGATTAAAAGTGATTGCTCTCAAAGTTCAACGTTGTAACCACAGAGGAAGATCCAGTCAACTCTGAACCAGGAAAGCTGAAGAATGTTGACAGAGTAGGCTCATGGGTAGGGAGGACACCTCAAATCAAAGGTGTTTAATAACAAGTGGCTAAATAAATGAGTAATAAAACCTGGGTTCATATTATAAGGAGGGACTAAGAGTTTCTTTATGTTTCCTTCAGTATTTAGTATATGTCAACTTGTGTAGTTAGTCATTCCTCAGCTCTTAATATAATACCTAGTGACTGATTAGCACTTAATAAAAGTAAGTTTCAAAATAGTGACTGTGGGGGGCGGAGCAAGATGGCGGAATAGGAACAGCTCCAGTCTCCAGCTCACAGCGCGAGCGACACAGAAGACAGGTGATTTCTGCATTTTCAACTGAGGTACTGGGTACGTCTCACTAGGGAGTGCCAGACAATCGGTGCTGGTCAGCTGCTGCAGCCTGACCAGCGAGAGCTGAAGCAGGGCGAGGCATCGCCTCACCTGGGAAGCACAAGAGGGAAGGGAATCCCTTTTCCTAGCCAGGGGAACTGAGACACACAACACCTGGAAAATCGGGTAACTCCCACCCCAATACTGGGCTTTATCAAGGGTCTTAGCAAACAGGCACACCATGAGATTACATCCCACACCTGGCCAGGAGGGTCCCATGCCCACGGAGCCTCCCTCATTGCTAGCACAGCAGTCTGCCATCTAACTGCAAGGCAGCAGCAAGGCTGGAGGAGGGGCGCCCACCATTGCTGAGGCTTAAGTAGGTAAACAAAGCCGCTGGGAAGCTCCAACTGGGTGGAGCTCACAGCAGCTCAAAGAGGCCTGCCTGTCTCTGTAGACTCCACCTCTGGGGACAGGGCACAGCTAAACAACAACAACAACAACAGCAACAACAACAACAAAGCAGAAACATCTGCAGACGCAAACGACTCTGTCTGACAGCTTTGAAGAGAGCAGTGGATCTCCCAACATGGAGGTTGAGATCTGAGAACAGACAGACTGCCTGCTCAAGTGGGTCCCTGACCCCTGAGTAGCCTAACTGGGAGACATCCCCCACTAGGGGCAGACCAACACCCCACACCTCACACGGTGGAGTACACCCCTGAGAGGAAGCTTCCAAAGTAAGAATCAGACAGGTACACTCGCTGTTCAGCAATATTCTAACTTCTGCAGCCTCTGCTGCTGACAACCACACAAACAGGGTCTGGAGTGGACCTCAAGCAATCTCCAACAGACCTGCAGCTGAGGGTCCTGACTGTTTGAGGAAAACTAACAAACAGGAAGGACACCCACACCAAAACCCCATCAGTACGTCACCATCCTCAAAGACCAGAGGCAGATAAAACCACAAAGATGGGGAAAAAGCAGGGCAGAAAAGCTGGAAATTCAAAAAATAAGAGCGTATCTCCCCATCCAAAGGAAAGCAGCTCATCGCCAGCAATGGATCAAAGCTGGACGGAGAATGACTTTGACGAGATGAAAGAAGAAGGCTTCAGTCCATCAAATTTCTCAGAGCTAAAGGAGGAATTATGTACCCAGCTCAAAGAAACTAAAAATCTTGAAAAAAGAGTGGAAGAATTGACAGCTAGACTAATTAATGCAGAGAAGATCATAAACGAAATGACAGAGATGAAAACCATGACACGAGAAATACGTGACAAATGCACAAGCTTCAGTAACCGACTCAATCAACTGGAAGAAAGAGTATCAGCGATTGAGGATCAAATGAATGAAATAAAGTGAGAAGAGAAACCTAAAGAAAAAAGAAGAAAAAGAAATGAACAAAGCCTGCAAGAAGTATGGGATTATGTAAAAAGACCAAATCTACGTCTGATTGGGGTGCCTGAAATTGAGGAGGAAAATGGAACCAAGTTGGAAAACACTCTCCAGGATATCATTCAGGAGAACTTCCCCAACCTAGTAGGGCAGGCCAACATTCAAATTCAGGAAATACAGAGAACGCCACAAAGATACTCCTCGAGAAGAGCAACTCCAAGACACATAATTGCCAGATTCACCAAAGTTGAAATGAAGGAAAAAATCTTGAGAGCAGCCAGAGAGAAAGGTCGGGTTACCCACAAAGGGAATCCCATCAGACTAACAGCAGATCTCTCGGCAGAAACTCTACAAGCCAGAAGAGAGTAGGGGGCCAATATTCAACATTCTTAAAGAAAAGAATTTTAAACCCAGAATTTCATACCCAGCCAAACTAAGTTTCATCAGTGAAGGAGAAATAAAATCCTTTACAGATAAGCAAATGCTTAGAGATTTTGTCACCACCAGGCCTGCCTTACAAGAGACCCTGAAGGAAGCACTAAATATGGAAAGGAACAACTGGTACCAGCCACTGCAAAAACATGCCAAAATGTAAAGACCATCGAGGCTAGGAAGAAACTGCATCATCTAATGAGCAAAATAAACAATTAATATCATAATGGCAGGATCAAGTTCACACATAACAATATTAACCTAAAATGTTAATGGACTAAATGCTCCAATTAAAAGACACAGACTGGCAAATTGGATAAAGAGTCAAGACCCATCAGTCTGCTGTATTCAGGAGACCCATCTCACATGAAGAGACATACATAGGCTCAAAATAAAGGGATGGAGGAAGATCTACCAAGCAAATGGAGAACAAAAAAAAGCAGGGGTTGCAATCCTAGTCTCTGATAAAACAGACTTGAAGCCATTAAAGATCAAAAGAGACAAAGAAGGCCATTACATAATGATAAAGGGATCAATTCAGCAGGAAGAGCTAACTATCCTAAATATATATGCACCCAATGCAGGAGCACCTAGATTCATAAAGCAAGTCCTTAGAGACTTACAAAGAGACTTAGACTCCCATACAATAATAATGGGAGACTTCAACACTCCACTGTCAACATTAGACAGATCAACGAGACAGAAAGTTAACAAGGATATCCAGGAATTGAACTCATCTCTGCACCAAGTGGACCTACTAGACATCTATAGAACTCTCCACCCCAAATCAACAGAATATACATTCTTCTCAGCACCACATCACACTTATTCCAAAATTGACCACATAATTGGAAGTAAAGCACTTCTCAGCAGATGTACAAGAACAGAAATTGTAACAAACTGTCTCTCAGACCACAGTGCAATCAAACTAGAACTCAGGACTAAGAAACTCAATCAAAACTGCTCAACTATAGAAACTGAATAACCTGCTCCTGAATGACTACTGGGTACATAAAAAATGAAGGCAGAAATAAAGATGTTCTTTGAAACCAATGAGAACAAAGATACAACATACCAGAATCTCTGGGACACATTTAAAGCAGTGTGTAGAGGGAAATTTATAGCACTAAATGCCCACAAGAGAAAGCTGGAAAGATCTAAAATGGACACTCTAACATCACAATTAAAAGAACTAGAGAAGCAAGAGCAAACACATTCAAAAGCTAGCAGAAGGCAAGAAATAACTAAGATCAGAGCAGAACTGAAGGAGATAGAGATACAAAGAAACCCTCCCAAAAATCAATGAATCCAGGAGTTGGTTTTTTGAAAAGATCAACAAAATTGATAGACCGCTAGCAAGACTAATAAAGAAGAAAAGAGAGAAGTATCAAATAGACACAATAAAAAATGATAAAGGGAATATCACCACCGACCCCACAGAAATACAAACTACCATCAGAGAATACTATAAACACCTCTACGCAAATCAACTAGAAAATCTAGAAGAAATGGATAATTTCCTGGACACTTACACTCTCCCAAGACTAAAACAGCAAGAAGCTGAATCCCATGAATAGACCAATAGCAGGCTCTGAAATTAAGGCAACAATTAATAGCTTACCAACCAAAAAAAGTCCAGGACCAGATGGATACACAGCTGAATTCTACCAGAGGTACAAGGAGGAGCTGGTACCATTCCTTCTGGATTCTATTCCAATCAATAGAAAAAGAGGGAATCCTCACTACCTCATTTAATGAGGCCAACATCATCCTGATACCAAAGGCTGGCAGAGACGCAACAAAAAAAAGATAATTTTAGAGCAATATCCCTGATGAACATCGATGCGAAAATCCTCAATAAAATACTGGCAAACCAGACCCAGCAGCACATCAAAAAGCTTATCCACCATGATCAAGTGGGCTTCATCCCTGGGATGCAAGGCTGCTTCAACATATGCAAATCAATAAATGTAATCTAGCATATAAACAGAACCAAAGACAAAAACCACATGATTATCTCAATAGATGCAGAAAAGGCCTTTGACAAAATTCAACAGGCCTTCATGCTAAAAACACTCAATAAATTCGGTGTTGATGGAATGTATCTCAAAATAATAAGAGCTATTTATAACAAACCCACAGCCAATATCATACTGAATGGGCAAAAACTGGAAAAATTCCCTTTGAAAACTGGCACAAGACAGGGATGCCCTCTCTCACCACTCCTATTGTGAGAGTGGTGTTGGAAGTTCTGGCTAGGGCAATCAGGCAAAAGAAAGAAATAAAGCGTGTTCAGTTAGGAAAAGAAGAAGTCAAATTGTCCCTGTTTGCAGATAACATGATTGTATATTTAGAAATCCCCATTGTCTCAGCCCAAAATCTCCTTAAGCTGTTAAGAAACCTCAGCAAAGTCTCAGGATACAAAATTAATGTGCAAAAAATCACAAGCATTCTTATACACCAGTAATAGTCAAACAGAGAGCCACATCATGAATGAACTTCCATTCACAATTGCTCCAAAGAGAATAAAATACCTAGGAATCCAACTTACAAGGGATGTAAAGGACCTCTTCAAGGAGAACTACAAACCACTGCTCAGTGAAATCAAAGAGGACACAAACAAATGGAAGAACATACCATGCTCATGGATAGGAAGAATCAATATCATGAAAATGGCCATACTGCCCAAGGTTATTTATAGATTCATGCCATCCCCATCTAGCTACCAATGAGTTTCTTCACAGAATTGGAAAAAACTGCTTTAAAGTTCATATGGAACCAATAAAGAGCCCGCATTGCCAAGACAATCTCAAGTCAAAAGAAAAAAGCTGGAGGCATCATGCTACCTGACTTCAAACTATACTACAAGGCTACAGTAACCAAAACAGCATGGTACTGGTACCAAAACAGAGATATAGACCAATGGAACAGAACAGAGTCCTCAGAAATAATACCACACATCTACAGCCATCTAGCCATCTGATCTTTGACAAACCTGAGAGAAACAAGAAATGGGGAAAGGATTCCCTATTTAATCAATGGTGCTGGGAAAATTGGCTAGCCATAAGTAGAAAGCTGACACTGGATCCTTTCCTTACTCGTTATACGAAAATTAATTCAAGATGGATTAGAGACTTAAATGTTAGATCTAATACCATAAAAACCCTAGAAAAAACCTAGGTAATACCATTCAGGACATAGGCATGGGCAAGGAATTCATGTCTAAAACACCAAAAGCAACAGCAACAAAAGCCAAAATTGACAAATGGGATCTAATTAAACTAAAGAGCTTCTGCACAGCAAAAGAAACTACCATCAGAGTGAACAGGCAACCCACACAATGGGAGAAAATTTTCGCAATCTACTCATCAGACAAAGGGCTGATATCCAGAACCTACAAAGAACTCAAACAAATTTACAAGAAAAAAACAAACAACCCCATCAAAAAGTGGGCAAAGGATATGAACAGACATTTCTCAAAAGAAGACATGCATACAGCCAACAGACACATGAAAAAAATGCTCATCATCACTGGCCATCAGAGTAATGTAAATCAAAACCACAATGAGATACCATGTCACACCAGTTAGAATGGCAATCATTAAAAAGTCAGGAAACAACAGGTGCTGGAGAGTATGTGGAGAAATAGGAACACTTTTACACTGTTGGTGGGATTGTAAACTAGTTCAACCGTTGTTGAAAACAGTATGGCAATTCCTCAAGGATCTAGAACTAGATTAGCCATATGACCCAGCCATCCCACTACTGGGTATATACCCAAAGGATTATAAATCATGCTGCTATAAAGACACATGCACAAGTATATTTATTGCGGCACTATTCACAATAGCAAAGACTTGGAATCAACCCCAATGTCCATCTGTGACAGACTGGATTAAGAAAATGTGGCACATATACACCATGGAATACTATGCAGCCATAAAAAAGGATGAGTTCGTGTCCTTTGTAGGGACATGGATGCAACTGGAAACCATCATTCGCAGCAAACTATCGCAAGAACAGAAAACCAAACACTGCATGTTCTCACTCATAGGTGGGAACTGAACAACGAGATCACTTGGACTCGGGAAGGGGAACATCACACACCGGGGCCTATCATGGGGAGGGGGCAGGGGGGAGGGATTGCATCAGGAGTTTTACCTGATGTAAATGACGAGTTGATGGGTGCTGACAAATTAATGGGTGCTGACGAGTTGATGGGTGCAGTTCACCCACATGGCACAAGTATACATATGTAACAAACTTGCATGTTATGCACATGTACCCTAGAACTTAAAGTATAATAATAATAAAATAAAATTAAATTAAATTAAAAAATAGTGACTGTGAATGATCATTAAAAACAGGAACAAATTTGTTTTACTTGTGGGTGGAGTATAAAGGAGATCTTGACTTTGGGGTTTAAGGATGGAATAAACTCATCATGAAGTGCTCTAACTCATTCTCTCTATATGTCTCTGATTCTCTGCCACCTTGAACTTCAGATGTGCAGTAATCACTCATTCAGATGGAATAACCATTGCTAAATAAACAAGAATGCAAAAATGAAATAAACAAAAGACAAAAATCCACAACAACAAATTTAACTACTTGCTGAGAAGCAAAAAATTACCAAGAGTTGGCAGTAGCTGACATTGTGAAGTTGATGATGTTACTATTATTTACAACAATCTACAATATATAGAAAAACTGTTAACTTTTAAGAAAGAACTGAAATATATGAATTTATATTCTGTAGTCTGTAGCAATAAATGAGTGATATAAATTAAAAGATGAAAATTAATCAAAATAACACAATTATCTAAAAAGTTGAAAAATATCAGTTACTTTGGTACTCTAAAATCAGAATGAACAAAACACCAGAAAGCACACTGCAAAAAACACTCTACCGGCCTGTCTTAAATTAATCTAATTATTTTATTCTCTTTTATTTTTCCCCTGGCTCAGTCATTAGTAGATGTTATCTTTGCCTATGGTGGGTATTGTTGACATCACTTTTTACAGTAAAGTTTTTTCTCTTAACAAGCATAAAGAATCTATTCCAATATGATTTTTAAAATTTTCTCTATAAATAGTCAGAAAATCAGAAGCAGAAGCCAAATGTTACTGACAGAAAATATAAAGGAAAAAGGCCAGTAGATTTTATAAGGAATTTTATAACTAAGCTGAGCGTAAAAAGAAAACATTAATGAGTCTGACAATATCATTCTAAAAGAAGTAGACAACATGTCTGGCTCTAAAAGACCAACATAAAATATATTTTTCCTTATAATATTTCATAGTTTTCCTACAAAAGATAAACTCAAAGACAGTAAAATTTTAAAAGCTGAATTTCATTATATTCTTAAATTCTCTGTTGAAAACATTTTATATCAATGCAATGAGTTAATAGTACCTCCTTTAAAGTTTTCAACTTGTCAAAAGTAAATTCAGGTCTTTCCTTACCTTCAATGAAATAGGTCACTGAAGTTCTTTAAACTTAGTATTTTAGAGTTTTAGCCCACTAACTACACTGTGCTAGAGTGTACTATGTATGGATATCCGGGAGTCTATGAAATTCCAAAGTTAGTTGGAAATATTAATGTGTATTTGTGTATGTGTATATTTTAAGAGAGGAGATCAAGGGTCTCAAAAATACTAGGAGGGGTGTGTGTGTGTGTGTGTGTGTGTGTGTGTGTGTTTGTACAAAAAGATGAGGGATTGGCTCCCATAATTATGGAATCTGAAAAGTCTCACCAGCTACATCTCTAATCTGAACACCCAAGAAAGCCAGTAGTGTAAATCCAATCCAAGTTCAAAGGCCTGAAAACAAGAGACTTAATGGTCCTAGTCCAGGGGCAGAAGACTGATACAGCTTAAGCAGACAGGTTGAAAGAAAAAAATTCAACCTTCCTCTGCCTTTTGTTCTATTCATGCCTCATCCGACTGGATGATGCCCACCCATGGTGGGTAGGACAGTCTTTTCTACCAAATTAAATGCTAATCTCTTCTGGAAACATTCTCACAAACACACTAAAAAATAATGCTTAGGCACTCCTTAGCCTTGTCAAGTTAACACATAAAATTAACCATAACAATATCTATAACACAAAAAACATTAAGAATCATTGAGAAGTTGTTCAACTATACTTGCTTCTCTGAAGACTGAGTCACTTGATCTATTTTCTTTTAATCAAAAAAATCTGGTGATATATCTATATTCTTCCTGATGTGATTTCATTTACTCATTGCCTGAATTTTAGTTTTGCCTTTAGTCATTTTCTCTTCAAATTATGCACACACTTAAAATTTCAGCTGTCATCTTGGTTTTAGGTACCATTTTTCTAATGTTAAATTCTGTCTCTTTTTCTCAATCTCTGGCCTCTTTCATGAGCCAAAAAAAAAAAAAAAAAAAAAAATGCAGAATTACCTTTTACGTATACTTACTGGCTCTTTCTTTTTTTGAGACGGAGTCTCGCTCTGTCTCCCAGGCTGGAGTGCAGTGGCATGATCTCAGCTCACTGCAAGCTCTGCTTCCCGGGTGGGTGCAAACTCCGCCTCCCGGGTTCACATCATTCTTCTGCCTCAGCCTCCTGAGTAGCTGGGACTACAGGCGCCCTGTCACCACACCTGGCTAATTTTTTGTATTTTTTAGTAGCGACAGGGTTTCACTGTGTTAGCCAGGATGGTCTCGATCTCCCGACCTCGTGATCCACTCGCCTCAGCCTCCCAAAGTACTGGGATTACAGGTTTGAGCCACCACGCCCAGCCCTTCACCGGGTCTTTCTAAATAAACAGATTAAAATTCACCCACCCAAATTCCACCATGACTGCTTCATTCCCTGTAACAGGTGATGTCTTAATCCATTCAGTTTCTCAAGGTCAGCACTAAATCATGCCATATTGCACCTTCTTCTTCTTTTTCTAAATGTGATATTCAGAAAAAAAGTTTGCTGAGTAAATATTTCTTGGATTTGCTCCCTCTTTACATTGTCAACATCTAACTTCGAGCTCTTGACAATGTTAACATAAGTAACTTCCTCTTGAGTCTTCTCTCTTCTAAACCTACTGTTTTTATTCTAATGTCAATAGAATTAACTTCCCCAAAGCAAATTTACTGATAAAACATTGTTTTCTAGCTATCTTTAACTTCCAGTACTTACCACACTGCAGTACTTTTTTTTATGTGAATATTTGTTTACCTCATTAGATAGTAATATTCAGTGTCTCACTTATCTTTCTAGTGGCTTACTTGGGCCAGCTAACAAATAATGTATACATAGAACCGTAGAAGAAATGACTGTCTGCCAAAATGTGTGCTTTCCCTTCCATATGGTTAATTTGTTGCTGAGAGATCGTTGCCTAACTGTGGACTACGTTTCCCAGCTCCTATACAATGCAGGGGACTAGTTCTCAGCAGTGAAAGTTCAGCAGAAGTGGTATATAAATTCTAGAGCAGGAATTTTAACAACTTCGTATTTTCTTTTCCTTCTTTCTTTCTTTCTCCTTTCTTTCTTTCTTTCTTTCTTTCTTTCTTTCTTTCTTTCTTTCTTTCTTTCTTTCTTTCTTTCTTTCTTTCTTATACTTTAAGTTCTAGGGTACATGTGCATAACGTGCAGGTTTGTTACAAATGTATACTTGTGCCATGTTGGTGTGCTGTACCCATCAACTCATCAGCACCCACCAACTTGTCATTTACATCAGGTATAACTTCCAATGCAATCCCTCTCCCCTCCCCTCTCCCCGTGATAGGCCCCGGTGTGTGATGTTCCCCTTCCTGAGTCCAAGTGGTCTCATTGTTCAGTTCCCACCTATGAGTGAGAACATGCGGTGTTTGGTTTTCTGTTCTTGAGATAGTTTGCTGAGAATGATGGTTTCCAGCTGCATCCATGTCCCTACAAAGGACACAAGCTCATCCTTTTTTATGACTGCATAGTATTCCATGGTGTATATGTGCCACATTTTCTTGTATTTTCTACTTTTGCTTTTGCCTTCCCCTTGCTGAATACAGAGTATTCCAAGGCACTGGAGAAAGAAGAAGCAAAAATATAGAACAGGTCTGTGTTCCTAAAGAACAATGTGGAAGTGAGCTACCTTTTCTGCCAGAAACACACTCATTGGAAAATATAAGTGAGAATAAGTTTCTACTGCATTAGAGTATATTTGTTTCAGGTTCTGCAGTATCTAGTTATCCCAACTAGTGTCAGTAGGTAGTCAATAAAACATTTTGAAATGAATGTTTACAATGTACCTACAGATTATACTGTTGTGCAAGTGTGAAGACAGGAAAAAGGAAAGGATACCTCTTTTGCATTTCCCAAAATACTGTGGTACATTATGATTCAGGATTCATTACATGTTATGTCCTTCAAATACAGAAGAAAATAATTATAGCATATTCCTTTGAAACATATTCCAAAATTTTCATTTTTATAAAATTTGTCCATTTTAATAGTTTTTTTTTATTTTAGCAGTAAATCAAAGTACTGTTTTGTTCAAGAAATAAATAAAAGATAATACAAATAATTAAAGACAGTATGGAAAATGTTGACAACTAATTAAGGCATTGATAGCATTTGGATGACTGCCTAGTTAAAACTATCCAAAAAAAAAAAATAGCCTAAGCTATTTGAGCAACCAAAATATGTACATTGCTTCTTCGTATAAATCTGTGTATCTTGGGGTTGTTTAGTTTGCCCAATGTATATGTCATTTTTTTTCCAATTTTTCGTAGTCATTCAATTTATTTCATTAAAATTGAATTAGTGGGAAAAGAACATTTAATCAAGAAGTTTTCCCTCCAGCACTGTTTCCCATAATGCATTAGAAATTTGTGAGATAAGATTTTTTAAAAATATCTGAGGTGGTGATGAATGTGGAGATCTGTGTAGAACTGAGTTTTACATAGGTATATTCATTTTGGTCTTTTAGAATATAATGCAATACATGGTCATAGTTCAATAATTACTACATATTTGTTGATCTTGTATCTGCAGAAGTTTAAAGTCTGTTGTCTACTTTCTCTTTGATAGTCAAAGTGTGGCTCATGGACCAACTGCAACAACATTTCCTGGAAGTAATTGAAAATACAGAATCTCAAGTTTCACCTCAGTTGTTTTGTGTAGATGTTAATATTTGAGAAACACTGCTTGAGGTGACAAAGAAGAAAAACTCAATGGATTGATGAGAGTTCTAAAGAAATTTTATTGCTGCAAAATAATGATTTCTAGGGGTTAAATAAAACATTTCTTTAAATTGGGATTTTTTTGTGAATAACATAATTAATTATTTGCCCCATTAGCCTTTGAGAATTAGCATTAAGTTTCAGGAAAAGTAGGCAGGATTTTCTTCTTTAGGCTTTATATCAGTTGAGATGATTCCAACTAAAAGGAATAGCAAAAAACACACTTGTGGTATTTTAGCTAGTAAGACATCCCTGAGAGTACAGATTAAGGCAGGTCTTTGAGGTGACTTAATCCAACATCTCTGGCTTCCTTTTGCTGGAGGCCTTCTTGACTTTTATCCTCCTCCTGGTGTAGCTTCATCTAAAAGCTAGTAAGAAACAGTAGAAAAAAATGACAGTTCTTGTGCATGGCAAAATCATGTCTGGAAGAAATGAGATGATCTTTCCCTGTGGCAAAAAATTAAAAATGGAAAAGTATTTCCCCAGAACTTTCCAACAAGTTTCTTCTTGCATTTTATTGTTTGATTAGGATAACATGCTTCTTCCAAAATCGACTCCTGCCAACAAAGCAATGTGATTAATTCATTGGCTTAGATGAGAGTTCCTGAAAAAAACGATTGTTAGGGGGAATGAAAGTACCTTTATTGCCCCGTTTTCTTGGGAAAATCCCTCCTCCTCCTTCTCAGGTTTCTATTTAATAAGGAAGGAGAGACATGAATGCTGAGAAGCCAAGCATAATATTTATCAAATTTATATTTCTTTTATTAGATTTTTCATAATTGTGTCTTTCTCGTTTTGCTCATCTAGTCACATTGTCACATGGCCTTTTGACACTTCTTCTCATAAAAATGATGGCTTAAACGTCATGACACTTGTCCTCAATTTCCTC
This sequence comes from Rhinopithecus roxellana, assembly GCF_007565055.1. Classification (NCBI taxonomy): domain Eukaryota; kingdom Metazoa; phylum Chordata; class Mammalia; order Primates; family Cercopithecidae; genus Rhinopithecus; species Rhinopithecus roxellana. The sequence goes on from NC_044550.1 coordinate 139,038,998, forward strand.
ACTGTCCCAATTATGTCCAAGGCTCTACCCCTAGCTCTTTGGAGGAATTAATCTATTTTTGTTTTTATTTGTTTTGCTGTTTCTTCTCTCAGCATAATTACTACACAAGAAGGTCTGCTGAGGCCATCAATGTAAGAAAATCTACATGCCCAGAAACATCTATCCTCTGTATTTCCCACTGCAGAAGAATGCTCTGATAGAGTGGAATCAGCTATTAAATAAGCTGAGGCCAATACATAACATACCTGGTGAAGTGAGATGGGTTCTGTTGCATTTTAGATGACCAGCTTGTTTGTGCTCCCTCCAATTATTGAAAAATACTTTACATTGAATAATGCCAAAACAACCTAGTAATCCTATCTTCTCTTTTACGCATAAATCTGTCACACAGAAGACAAAGAACATAATTTAAGCACAGCCTCAGATTTTTCTGAAATCTTCCTCAAACTCTAGAGTCAAGAAAACAAGTTTGTTTGTAACAGGACGGCTGCAGAGACAATTTTGTTGTTGTTGATATCTTCCTCTCTGTCAGTAAACTAGAATTTGTATTTGCTTGCTTAAGCATATGGCATATAGTGGGCCTTCAAAATACATTTGTTCAGTAGAAGAATTCTGATCTTGAGGAAAATGGCTGACAGTTCCACGTATTTTTTAAATGATCTGTGAATTTTGCCTTAAAAATGATGATCATTGCTACATCTTCTCAACTATGATCAGAAGCTAGTAACAATTAAGTAAAGAATTTTTATGGTATATGTCTATCTTCCTCACACCAAAATTACTTTTTTCTTTTATTTTATGACTTAGAATTAGTCATAAGTTTGATGAACAAACCCTAAACAATAAGTGAAGATATTAATTATAAGAGTTTGAGCATGTCAATTTTCACTGAAATTTGCCTGATACGAGTAAAGAGTAACAGCTTGTAAGTGAAGAATATATACCATATATGTGTCCTTTGTATTTAATATATGTAAATGAAATGTCTAATAAATTGCTGATAACCACAGTGCTTCAAAATATCAGAAAATTGTTTCCTCTTTGAGATGTGATCATTCCTCCATCTCTCCCAATGCTCTTAGCTTTTCCCTACTCAGTCAATGTGTTTCCCCTGAAAAGTTTTCCCACTATACAAGTCCATAGTATTATGTGTGTGGGAGTGGGTATTTCCATAGTCCTTAGTGACTAGATATTTGTCTCTAATGGTTTTGTGGAATTTAAGTTATATCTGAAATCTTCTTTTGCAGGTATAACTTAAATTCCTCAAGAGCATTGTGAAATCCACATACTTCTTTATATCCCACACAGGTGGGAGCATAGGATAAGTACTTAATAAAAAAAAGTTGATTTTTAAAAAGTAACCAAAATTTTCATTTTCATTCCTTTATCTCTAACTAAATGTTACATTTTTAAAATATGGTAAAAATTATTAGGGTTTAAAACGCACTGTTCCACCTTAAAATAACCTCTTTATTTCTAACCTTAACCCTCTGATGATAACTACGTGATGCAGTGATGACAAATCTCTAGTTCTCTCATGTTGTATGATTATTATTCTGCTTCCTCTAGTGTCCAATCTACTAGTAGTGATAGCAATAATTTGATAAACATATCTAACTACCATATGCTTTTTTCCAATGCTATTTTGTGAAAACACCTCCAACATTTCCCAAGCCAAGTGAACCTATTAAAGATACTTAAATTATGTGTATTATATTTTAAAATATGAAAATATAAATAGAGTCCCACTATGGCACAGCTCATTACTAATGCAGATCTCGTAGCAAAACAACATCCCTTGAAATACCAAAATCACATAAAATAAAATAGCGAAAGACAAGACATTTACACAGCAAATAGCCTCATCCCTTTAAAAGCAGTTTAAAGTGTTAAATATGAGGTAGAACTGGTACTACCAAAATTTTGTTCTTTAGAGCCCTAATCTAAAAGCCATTAGTAACCATACCTTTAAAAATGTGGTTTTTTTTTTTGTTTTTTGGGGTTTTTTTTTTGTTTGTTTTTTTTTTTTTTTTTTTTTTTGAGATGGAGTCTCCCTCTGTCGCTGAGGCTGGAGTGCAGTGGCCGGATCTCAGCTCACTGCAAGCTGCACCTCCCAGGTTCACGGCATTCTCCTGCCTCAGCCTCCCGAGAAGTTGGGACTACAGGCGCCCGCCACCTCGCCGGGCGAGATTTTTTTTGTATTTTTTAGTAGAGACGGGGTTTCACCGTGTTAGCCAGGATGATCTCGATCTCCTGACCTTGTGATCCGCCCGTGTCGGCCTCCCAAAGTGCTGGAATTACAGGCTTGAAAATGTGGTGTTTATGTAAGACTGGGAAATGTTTGAGCTAAATTTGTCTGAGTGGATTCACTTAGTATATTCCTTCCTGAGATGTACGCAGAAAGGAAACGGTCTTAAATAGGTTTAAAATTTTGGAATAAAACTTTCTAATGTATTCCTGCACAAAGGAATATTTTCATGGAAATCCTATTAACTAGTAGAGGTGTTTTGAGGGACATTGACTGGGGAAATGCTGAGGTAAGTAAAAGGAATTTGAATAGAAAATAGTAAGTAAAAGGAATTTGAATAGAAAACCAAGAGAGCTAATTTCTATTCTTAGCTGAGTAGCTCCAGGGCTTAGGAATTCATGCAATTACAGAAGGACATACCATGCACATTTAGTTCCAATTAAAATAGAATCATAAATGCATTTCATCTGAGAATTTAAAAATATAATATAATATATAAGATATAAGATATGTCTGTTTGTATGCGTTCAGCTTCAATAACAGCAAACCAATTTCAAATGCTTATCCTGAGGCTTGAACAGTGATCACAACGGTTTTACCAAACTAGGACATGTTCTTTTTTCTTTTCTCTACTTTGTCTTCTGCCATGTAGAGCTCCTCTCATGGTCTCAAAATGCTTTCTCCAGCTATTAGGACGCATAAGTTCATCTTTCATATTCTGTGAATATGGGAGAGTATCTTTATTTAAAAATAGTCAGCAAATCGTGAGATGTTTTTCCAATTAGATTAAGTCATATGCCTTCTATAAGATAATCACATTGGCCACAGAATGGAACGCACTGATAGGGTTTATCCTAGCTCACGTGTTCTACTCCTGAGAACAGGAATGCAATTAGGTACCTCCATGTTATAAGGGTCTTTTTAATGATAAATGAGATTTTGATGAATGGAAAAGGATGGCATGGATACACAGGTGGAAAAAAAATGTATCCTCTTTACTAGAGGAAAATGCAAGAAATACTAAAATTTATAAATTTGTAAACTCATAAACCTGTACACATACATTTGTTTATAAATTTATAAAGTGATAAAAGCTTTAAGAGAGAAGGGTAACAAATAAAAACAACCAAGTGAGCCTAACTTAATTACTGAAAACATACACATGAATACTTGTCATTGCTGTTAGAAATGTCTTTTGGAAAAACTGTTGTCCTTCTTTTGTAAGTTAATCAAATCACTCCCTTATAAAAGACTAATTTGTGTTTTCTGGAAGACATCATAATCCCTATAGAAATTGGATAATTACTGATTTTTATCTGAAATTTAATTCAGGACACAATTCCAGACAGTAAAAACACAACTACCAAATGAGATGGGGTATTGTCTACTATTTTTTCACATGCTTAAGAAAGCACACTTGATTTTTCCAATCAAATGTTAGTACTTTTTCTCAGACTTTGGGCAGCCACTTATTAACTGTACATTAGTTGTCAGTATTACATTAAATAAAGAGACATGCAAGTTTTTGAATTGAGAAATGTCAACACCTAACAGAGGTTGAATGTTAATAATAAGAGAAATTTTACTTACGTAAATTCAACAAACACAACACAGCATTTATATATTGGTTGACGCTATATAGAAAATAACAAAGAATTTTGAAAGATATATCTTTTTTGTTTCAAGAAATGAAAATAATAAACAGTGCTTATTTATGCAGTTTGTCATTCTTATAGGAAGAGGTCAATAGTATGAGTTCCAGGAAATTGCGAACTTTCTGATAATAAATATCTTTAAAACCTAGATGAAAGAACACCCTACTCCTTTTCTTACCAGTGAGGTACAAGCCTAGAGATAGTTCCTGGTGGAGTAGGAGAGCCTGGCTTAGCCATTCAGTCTTTCACAGAGACAGCTGATACGGTGCCAATTATAAGTAAAGCGCTATATTCATTTGGCAGTAAGCACCCCCCAACTTCTTTCAATCACAATGCAGCTTTATGCCCTTCTTAGTTAGAAATTCTCAGAATAACTACTTTGAAAATTATTATAGCACAATGCATTTTTTAATACTTTTTGTTTCTTAGCCTGAATACAAAGAATCCTGAGAAAGTCTGCTCTGAATGTTCCAGTCCAATTTATTTTCTGATCTCTGTATGACTCAACTCTGGGCCATGCCAGTCTGAGACTCAGTCAAATGCTGGAAAAGCTTCTTCTGGACTAAAGCACTTCAATGACATCTGTTAAAAAGAACTACATTAGGAGACCTTTATGTTCTGTAAACTGCAATGAAAGCGGAATTATTTTCAACTTACTGTATCTACTTTGATGGTGGGTTGGAGTGTCACATACCATATTTAACCTAACACAGCAATTTGTATTCAGCACTGTGCTAAGCGTACTAGGGTCAGAGAATAAATGAAAATGCTATTTTCAAGGAGTCTGCACCCTGGGGTGACAATGTTACAAAGTGAAAATATGACAAACAATAAAAATAGTTAAAATGCTCAATTGTACAGTTCGGGAGAGCTACAGGCATACTAGACTATGAGAGTCACAAAAAGGTTCATAAGAAAAAAAAACAGACTGACTTATATCATTAGGCACAATTGCAGCATAATTTCCCTACTATTGCTTTCCTTGCCCCCACTCCACCATTCCATCTTTATTTTGCATTGTCTACATAATTTAGCAAAGTGACAGACAAATACAAGATGCTCCATGAGTGATTGTAGCATGGATAGTGATTAGGAATATCTGATATATGTGTCTATTTGAGGGTTAAACATTTTTCTACCAATAAAATAATTGTGCATTTTCTCATATCTCCAGCAATCAATGAAATGTAATCATGATTATGACTGTGTTCTCATTCTATGGTCTAACAATGTTTGTGATATATTCTGCAAATCCTCCTCCAAACTCAGATGCAATCTTAATAATAAACACTATAAGCACCAATGATTAATTAGGAAGATGAAAGAAACATTATCTCTTCAGAAAAATTCCATCTAATTTTAGATAGAAATCCTGTCTAAAAATGCTATTTATCTTCATGGAAATATTTCTCTACTTGGAAGGTTCTAATTAACATTAACAAGCAGACTCTGTGTCATGTTGTTACGATGAAAACAGGGCAAAAATACATTTTTTTTCTTTTTTACAGAAAGAGAATAGGCATGCTTTCCTTGCTACCATGATGGAAATGTGTCCAATATTCCTATTTGTATACTAACTATAACATATTTCAATGTTATCCAGAATTGGGTGATCCTTCAACTGTGTGATAAACCCACTCTGTTTGTGCATATGAGCATGTTAAAGAAATGACTAATATAAATCAATGGAGAATGAATTAAACAATAACATAGCAGGTAAGCTAGTCATTTAAATTCCCTAGAATAGCTCCCAGTGAGTTGTCCATCATTCACTGTTCTTTGCAGTTAAGTGAAATATTACGGTAAGCATCTTCTTTTTAAAGAATATCAATTTTCCTTTACAAACATATTTTATTTTAAAAAAAGCAATAGTTTGTGATATATGAATAATAAAAATACCAGTATAATCTCCACTTTGCCTTCTGTTTTTCTTCTACATATGAATATGAGAATAATTTGCATGAAAATAAGAGGAGACTAAAATCATTATGCATCATAATTTTCTAAGAGCACTCTTTAGTTTTCAGATTTAGATTTAAAAGCAATAAGCAGAAAGAGTAGGTAAAAACAAATAGGCAATTTTCTACACTTCTTGTCTTAGTACATGCCTGCTGCTATAACAAAATACCTTAAGCTGGTTAATTGAAAAACAATATATATTGATTGCTCACAACTATGGAGTCTGAGAAGTCCAAAATCAAGCTGCTGACAGTTTCAGAGTCTGATGAGAGTGGTTTATCTGTTTTCAGATGGTGCTTTGAACACTGTGTCCAGAGAAGAAGAGTGCTGTATCCCCACATGTCAGAAGGGAAAATATCCTACCTAGTTTTCTCCAGTTCTTTTATAAGGTTACTGGTTTGATTCATAAAAGCTCCACACTCATGACTGAATCACTTCCTAAAGTCCTCACCTCTTAAGACTTTCACATTGACAATTCAGTTTCGACACATGAATTTTGAGAGGCGTGTTCAGATCACAGCACCTCTTCAACACAGAGCCATTCTATTCTTGAAATTGGTTGCTTCATATTATGAAGATTTCAAAACTTTACTCGTTTAATTGATGTTTGAAATACTCCTTTTGCAAAAGTTTGTTTCAAAAGATAAGGATTTGAGCTCTTCCTTCTAAACAGAGTCTTAAAGTTTGCACACATATCAAAATTGTTCAGTCTGAGAAGGAAATTTCTGATCAGGAGTTCACCAGTTTTGCTCTAATATCACCTTTTCTGATATTTCTAGGAATTGGGTTTCATGGCTTGACAATACTAAACAAAAGTGACATAAAAATTCGAAATGAGAAGGTCACAATTTGCAATGCACTCTTCCATACAGTGTTAGACTCGGCTCCTTTCGTTATTTGTATAGTTTTTCCTGCACATAACCTTCAGAGCTCAAACCAGTTGAACTTTCAGCTTTTGGTGATATTTTTTAGAAAAATTGTGTGGAGACATTTTTCTCATACTAGAAGCCCAAGGAGTTTATTTTCTTTATAGTATATTTTAAAACATTTTTTCTTTTTTGTTACAGACTGGGTAGACGCGTTCCAGTGAGTAGTTAAAAGTTTAGACAAAAGTTAGCCATCAGTGACAAAGTTTCTTGTAGATTTTTTTATTCTATTCTATCGTTCACCAGAAAATAGCTTTGTAAGTTTTCACGCCAGCTATTGAAAAGGAAATTTACAAATTCCCTAGGACAAGCAACAATAATAACTAATATTCACATATATATATGTGGGTGTGTGTATGTGAAGTTTACAAATACTTTCATAGTCTGTATTTTATACAAAAACATAATTACCACAGAACTTTTGCTGCAATAGATATTATTACAAACCTCATTTTACATATGAGCATGTTAAAACTCAAAGGAAAACCTGACCAAGTTCACAAACTGATAAATGAAAGAGCTAGGAATGAATCCAAACTTTTTATATTCCAAGTTTTCAAGGCTTTCCACTCCAACCTAGGCCTTTCATGAAGTCAACTTATCCTTGTGAAATGACTTTCTTACAATATATTAAACTTGAATTGCTAGTTTAGCACTTTTTAGCACTGTTAGTATCAGTGAATATGTGCTAAGTTGTATCCACAGTCTGTAACAGACACACACACACACACACACACACACACACAATTATTAAGGACCCTTTAAATGCAGTTACAAGTACAGCTACAAAAACACTTGTTTTAAGAACAGGAGTCTTGGTTACAGAACAAGAGAACCCTCAATCATTAAGATACTAAATGTCATGTTTTACTGTGTAACACTTTCATATCAAAACATTCCTGATCATAACCCAATAAAACTCAGGGCATCTTCCTCTGAATTATTCAGTCTTTACTGATTTTTTGCTCTGAACTGGAGGGTAAAGCATATTCAGCAACTAATTAGATGTGGTCTTCTATTTCTCTCTTATACTTCATAAGTTTTTCATCTTTCTGACTAGATTGTAAGTACCTTGAAAGAAGAGGTTGCCACGAACTCTTTTTTTTTATATTCTAAAGATTATTTAGTATAGACCACGGTGCGTGTTAGTATCTAAGTAAATATGTATAATTTATCATATCACTAAATAAAGCATTTTAATGATCTTTTGTCAGTTATTATAAAAAGATGATAAAGTATGGTTTTAAGTCACTCTCCTTGATTGTTTATTACCTGTAATTTAATCTATAGCCAACCATATTCTCTAAATATACATGATCCATCCCACCATAAAACATCTTGTACCAAAAATATACTAAAGTAGAACTGTAACTTAATATAAACTAGTTTCTTTTACTTACATGAGAAATCAGTCTTACAATGAAAATCCACTCCTGACATATCTTAGACACGTTGTGGAGCACATAGGGACTACAGTTTCATTTGAAAGTTTGAAAGCGGCTACATTCACAAGGAATAATGCTGGGAAAGGGAGTCTGCTTTTCCTTCATTGTTGAATGCCCAGCTGAATCAATTAAGATATTTTTGTTGCAAATGATAGAATGCACAATTAAAACTGCTTTAAGATATGTATTGATTTGTCTGTATTTCTAAAAAAGTCCAGAAGTAGAGCTAGTTTCACATATGGTTACTCCATTTCCCACAACTATCTCTGCTCCACTCTAAGAATAGAATTTATTCTCAAGCAGACTTTGGTCATGACAGCAAAACTGTTGTACATTTTCAGGCATGACAAATGTACAACATGATATTCTCCCACCAAATAGAATGAGGCTTGGACAGATAATACAATCTTTCAACTGATTCCTGTGCTTAAGGAAACACCAGAAGCTGATTGCCTTGGAGAGATGGGATTCTTGGCTGATTAGTGAGTACAAAGTAGAAATCAGTCCCAAACTGAGGGTCAGTTCAATTCCAACCACAAATCAGAAGTACGAATGTTGGAGAAAAAAACTCACAATGACTTCTACAAAAACCAAAAAACTGATCATTTCCATAAACAGATCATAGACTTTCACATAGGTTAGTTAATAGTAATCTCAATAAATAATGATATTGTGAATAACAAAGAATAACTCTGAGGCGTGAATATTTATTTATTTATTTTTAATTTTATTTTAGACTTGGGAGTACACATGCAGATTTGTTACAAGGGTATAATGGGCGACTTTGAGTCTGGGATATGAATGATCCCATCACCTCGGTAATGACATAGAACCCTTGCCCCTTTCTTGGAGTTCCCACTGTCTATTGTTGCCATCTTTATGTCCCGGTGTGCCCAATGTTTACCTCCCACTGATAACTGAAAACATGCAATGTTATGATTTCTGTTTCTGTGTTAATTGCTTAGGATAATGGCCTCCAGCTGTGTCCATGCTGCTGCGATGATATGATTTCTTTCATTTTTATGGCTGTGTTGTAATCCATGGTATATATGTACCACTTTTTCTGTATCCAGTCTACCATTTATAGGTGCCTGAGTTGATTCCCCTGAAAGGCATGTGAGTGCAGCTGTCTTTTTAGAAGAATGATTTATTTCCCTTTGGGTATATACCCAGTAACAGGATCACTGAGTCCAATGGTAATTTTATGTTTCGTTCTTTGGTAAGTATCCAAACTGCTTTCTATAGTGGCTGAACTATAGAAATTTTTTGCATTCCTACCAACAGTGAATAAGTGTTCCCTTTTCTTCTCAACTTCACTAACACCTGTTATTTAGTTACTTTTTAGTAACAGTCATTTCAACTCTATAAGATGGTATCTCATTGTGGTTTTGATTTGCATTTCTGATGATTAGTGATATTTAAAATTTTTACATACATTTTTTGGCCACTTGTGTGTCTTATTTTCAGAAATGTCTGTTCATTTGCTTTGCCCACTCTTACATGGGATTATTTGTATTTTGATCAATGATTTCAGTCTGTAGAATCTGGATATTTGTCTGATGCATAGTTTCAAATATTTTCTCCCCTTCTCTATATTGTCTCATTACTCTCTTGATAGTTTCTTTTGCCGTGCAGAAGTTCTTTAGTTTAATTAAATCCTATTTGTCTATATTTTATTTTGTCGCATTTGCTTTTGGGATCTTCATCATAAATTCTTCACCTAGGCCAATGTCTGGAGGAGTATGTCCCAGGTGTTCTTCTAGGATTTTATAGTTTGAGGTTTACATTTAAGTCTTTAAGCCATCTTGAGTTAATTTTTGTAAATAGTTAAAAGATGGAAGTCCAAGTCATTATTCTGCATATGATTTGCCAGTTTTCTTAGAAATATTTATTGAATAAGGCGTCTCTTCCCCGTTGTTATTTTTGTTGACTTTGTCAAATATCAGTTGGTTGTACATGTGCAGCTTTATTTCAGGTGTCTCAATGCTGTTCCATTAGTCTATGTGTTTATTTTTGTACCAGTACAATGCTGTCCTGTTAACTATAGTCTCGTAGTATAGTTTCAAGAAGAAGTTAGATAACATGATGCCTGTTGCTTTATTATTTTTGCTTATGATTGCCTTAGCTACTTGAGCTCTTTTTTTGGTTCCTTATGAAGTTTAGAATTGTTTATTTCTGTGGGAAAAAAAGGCATTGGTAATTTGATAGAAATAGCATTGAATCTGTAGATTGCTGTAGATTTTACATTTTAATAATACTGGTCTTTCCAATCCATGAGCATGGAATGCTTTTTCCATTTGCTTTTGTCATCTGTGATTTATTTCAGCAATGTTTTGTAGTTCTACTTGTAGAGTTCTTTCACATCCTTCATTAGATGTACTCCTAGGTATTTTTGTGTGTGTGTGTGTGTGGCTGTTGTAAATGGGATTGCATTCTTGATTTGATTCTCAGTTTGAAAGTTATTGTTGTATAGAAATGCTACTGTTTTGTACGTTGATTTTATATTCTGAGATTTACTGACATTGCTAATCATGTCTTGGAGACTTTTCATAGAATCTTTAGGGTTTTCTAGGTGTAGAATTATGTATCGAACAAAGAGAGATAATTTGACTTTCTCTCTTCTTATTTGGATGTCTTTTATTTCTTTCTCTTGCCTGACTGCTTTGGTTATTATGTTGAATAGGAGTGGTGAGAATGGGCATCTTTGTCTTGTTCTACTTGTTAAAGGAGTTGCTTCCCACTTTTTCCCATTCAGGATAATGTTTGCTGTGGGTTTGTCATAGATTTCTCTTAATATTTGGAGCTATATTCCTTTGGTGTCTAGCTTGTGGAGGGTTTTTATCACGAAGGGATGTTGGATTTTATCAAATGTATTTTTTTCTGCATCTATTGAGTAGTTGATACAGTTTTCTTTTTATTTCTGTTTATGTGGTGAATCATTTTTATTGCTTTTTGTATAGTGAAACACCTTTGCAGCCCATGAATAAAGCCCACTTGATCATGGCAAATTAACTTCTTGATGTGCTGCTTAATTTAGTTTGCTAGCATTTTCTTGAGGATTTTTGTGCCTATAGTCATCAGGGATATATTTTTTGTTGTTGTGTCTTTGTCTGATTTTAGTATCAGAATGATGCTGGTTTAATAGAATGAGAGAGGAATCTGTACTCCTCAAATTTTTGGAATAGTTTCAGTAGGATTGGTACCAGCTCTTTGTATACCTGGTATAATTTGGGTGTGAATTCATGTGGTCTAGGGCTTGTTAGGATGTATTGCTAAGTTTTTTTTTTTTTTTAATTACTGATTCGATTTTATTACATTTATTGGTCTGTTCAGAATATCTATTTCTTCTTGGTTCAATCTTGGGAGGTTGCATGTTTCCAGGAATTTATCTATTTCCTTTAGATTTTCTAGCTTTGAGTGCATAGAGAAGTTTATAGTAATCCTTGAGGATATTTTTGTATTTTCTTGGGATCAATTGTGATGTCATCTGTGTCATTTCTGATTATGCTTATTTGAGTCTTCTCTCATTTTTTCTTTGTTAGCCTAGCTAGCAGTCTATCAATCTTGTTTATCCTTGCAAAGAATCCACTTTTTGTTTCATTGATTCTTTGTACTTTTTTTTCCGTTTCAATTTCATTTAGTTCTGCTCTGATTTTAGTTATTTCTTTCTTCTACTAGGTTTGCATTTAATTTGTTCTTGTCTCTCTAGTTCCTTTAGCTGCCAGGGTAGAATGTTAATTTGAGATTTTTCTATCTCCTTGATGTAGATATTTAGCACTACAAATCACCCTCTTAGAACTATTTTTGCTGTATCCCAGACATTTTTGCATATTGAGTCTCCATTTTAATTTGTTTCGAGAATTTTTTTTTTTATTTTTGCCTTAATTTTATTGTTTACCCAGAAGTTATTCAAGAGCAAGTTATTTAATTTCCATGCATCTGTGTGGTTTTAAGAGTTTGGTATTGATTTCTATTTTCATTCTACTGTGGTCCGAGGTGATGCTTGATACGATTTTAATTTTTTTGAATGTATTGAGACTTCCTTTACGATCAACCATGTGGTCAACCACAGAGTATGTTCCATGTGCAGATGAGATAAGTGCATATTCTTTGGTTGTTGGGTGGATTATTCTATAGCTGTCTATTAGGTCCAATTGGCCAAGTGTTCAATTAAAGTCCAGAATTTCTTTGTTATCTTTCAAAGACATGATTATCCTATGCTTCACACTTTAAAATTTGAAAGTATGAGGCACTTTATTCATAATAATGATAGTAATATCAGAGATAATCTCAAAAACTAACTATCAGTGATAAGGATTTTTAAAATTCAATTGAATATAAACATTTCTAAAGTAAATATTTATTTTAATTAATTAATTATAATCAATAAATGATATGCCCATTTTGTACTTGAAGAGGCTGTGGTTGAGTGTGACTGAGTGACTTGCCAAAGTTCATGCAGCTAAAACTGGGAGCAAAATAACACAGACACAGACATTGTAAATCTAAATATTCTTTTAATCTATTACATCAGACATAATAACTGCATAAAAAGCAGAAGCTAAAGTATAACTCTAAAATATTTAAAGTTTTGACAATAGGATAAGAATAAAAAGGAAAAATACAAAATGCATCACTTACCTATCACTGCTTTTGGATTATACATTAAATTTCATTATGTCGTCTTCTACTCAGGAACAAGGAAATGAACCAGGTAAATATCAGCCTTTTGATTTAATAAAAGGCTGAGAATGAAGGAAGGGAAAAAATAGATGAAAAAAGATACCTATCACCACTCATGAGGAGGATTTTTTAAGGTGGTGATGCTGATCATTTGCTTTCTGGCTACAGATATATGTACAAATGGAAATGGGTTTATATCAAAGCAAGAAAAGTATCTTAACTCCTGTTAAGAGACAGAAAATTATCAGTTTCTACACATGTGCAGGTTCTCTATCCTTCCTGCTGCAGTTTCCTGTTTCCACAGCCTCTCTCCTACTTGACTGTCTTAAAGTTCTTTCAGTTTTTCTCTCTTGACAGAGTCAGTCCCAGCAGCAAACGTGGTTTACTTCTTTCCCATCTTAAAATAAAAATGCTCCTCACCCACTATCCTATTCCAGCTACTGACATTTTTCCCTGCATTCCTTGTATATAACCACTGTTTTTCATTTTTCTCCACCCATCTTGTTTTGAACCTTACATAAAGACCAGAGACTCTAATATTCCACTGCAACTATGTGTATTAATACTAAGGTTATCAGTGACTCTAAGTTGCTAACTCCAACAGTCAACTTTTAGTTCTCATCCTGCTTAGCAGCTGCATTGGGCAAAGTTTATTATTTATCTTTGAAACATACACTTGGCTTCTGGAACAATCTGCTCTTTCTTATTTCTTTCTGCTTTTCCTTATTTCTCATGCATTTCTTCCCTTCTCAATCTCCTTTCTTAGTATCTCTTCATTGCCCCAATAACTATGGATTAATATGACTTTATTCACGCTCAGCAAACACTTCTATTCCTTTGTTATGCTTATTTCCTTATTCTAACTTAAGGATGCTTATCAAACTCATCCCATTACTTTAAATACCACCTATGTACTAATTACTTCAATGTTTTTATCTATACCCAGGGACTAGTTCCCGCAATCCAAGCACATAAATTCAACTACCAACATTTGTTCTATGATGTCCACATTCCTGATATCCTCACCTACCTCCAAACTTGCTCTTCCCACAATCTATTCCTATGTCAATAAATGGGAACTTTAGTCTTTGATAATTCCATCTGTTAGCAAATCTTGTTAGTTCTTTATGACAAAAATAGCTATTAATTCTGCTTTAAATGTTCATCCAGAGACATAGAGTATAGCCTGGTCATTTACCTCCTTAAGTCTCTTCTTAAAGGTCACCTTTCAGTGAGACTTTTCTTGAGCATATAGCAATTATTAGTGCTAAGAAAAAAAAAGTTTTACTTGCTTATTTGTTATTGACTTCTTCCAGTTATAATGTAAATGCCATGAAAAAACTGTATACTATTTTTTTTTCTCCTTTTGTATTCTGTTTCCAGAATAATGTCTGTCATATAGTAGATTTTCAGTAAATATTTTTGAATAAATATACAATTATATATCTGTAATACTGAAATTTTTTATTTTTTTATGTTTTTTATTTTTAGGGTTTGGTTATAGAAAGTTCCTTGTAGATTGCTGATCTTGTAACTCGACAGCTCACAGTACAAGGCACTGAATAAAACAACTGTTTGATTCATATTTAGAGAATGTAAGGAAAAGATGAAAGTGAGGAAAAAGAGACTAGAAAGAAAATAATTTTAACTAGAATATAGGCCATTGCTTGTGCTTTAAATCCAATATAGGATTATGGGTTACCAAAGAATAACCTTGTTTATATAAATAAAACTTTAAAATTTCATAGTCTTTTTATGCAAATAATCAATGTGATCATGATTAGTACTCTACAGCTGGTTTGACTACATTATTTATTGTCTAAGCCAGGACACCTTTAAGTTCTAAAACGAACAGGGTATTTAAAATAATTAAAACTATATACTTTTGAAATATTTACTTTTTACTGAAAACATGTTGTATTACATTGGTAAGCTTATGTAATACTTCTACTGAAAAGTTTTTTTAGAGGCTGGACACAATGGCTCACACCTGTAATCCTAGCACTTTGAGAGGCTGAGGTGGGGCAGTTGGTCTGAGCTCAGGAGTTCGAGACCAGCCTGGGCAACATGATGTAACTCTGGCTCTATTAAAATACAAAAACTTTTCCAGGTATGGCGGCACATGCCTATGATCCCACCTACTTGGGAGGCTGAGGCATGGGAATTGCTTGAACCTGGGAGTTGGAGGTTGCAGTGAGCCAAGATCATGCTGCTCTTTCATACCTGTGAAAGGAGAAATGGAAGGAAGGAGGATATAGAAAAAGCAAAACGCTGAGAAAGTCTAGGATAGACTGCTGGAGTCACCAAGCAAAAGTCACCTATTAGAGGATCCTGCATTGAGCAGAAGTGACCCAGTTCTAATCACCCAAATGGGCTTAGTTATTGACTGGTGTGTTAGTCCGCTTGGGCTGCTGTAACAACATATCACAGACTGGGTGGCTCAAACAACATTTATTTCTCATGGTATGGAGGCTGAGAAACCCAAGATCAAGATGCTGGCCAATTTGGTTCCTGGTGAAGATTCTCTTCCTGGCATAGAGATAGCTACCTTCTCCCTGTATCCTCATATAGCAGACAGAGGGGGAGAGAGACACAGAGAGAGGGAGGGAGGCGGGGGGAGAGAGAGAGAGAGAGAGAGAGAGAGAGAGAGAGAGAGAGAGAGAGAGAGAGAGAGCACTCTGGTGCTTCAGCTTACAAAGATACTAGTTATATCAAATCAGGGTCCTACTGTTATGATTTTATTTAAATATATGTATCTCTGTATAGGTCTTACCTCCAAATACAATAAAATTGAGGGTTAAGGTTTGAACATACAAATTTGGGGACTGGGGAGACACAATCCCATCTGTAGCAGCTAGGTCGATCTCAGTGACCTCAGCATGAAAAACACACCAGATCCACCGGTGTGTCAGCTGAAGGCTGTGAAACACCTACACTCCTTGAAGCAGTTTCTTTCACAGACAGCAGTGAGTGGTCTGAACTCTTTTCACTAAAAGTGCTGAAGCATCTGTAAACAGAGAGTCAATACACTTGGTGGACAATATTCTAAATTCTACTTTTGTATTAAAATGTATGAACATTTTATTGGCAAAATTTTCACAGTTAATACTCCTTGCCTCCATTCAGAGTAGCTTTTGTTGACAAATATATTTAATAAGACAAATTCATCAAATAAATTACATTTCATCAAAGTTAGATTTATAAAATCATAGGCTTTTACAATTTTCATACAGATACAGAATATAAACAAACCTGCACGTTGTGCACATGTACCCTAGAATTTAAAGTATAATAAAAAAAATCATCTAATTAAAAATAAGAGTCCTATAAAAGACACCTTCCATAGGTCCAGATATTCCAAAGTGCAATTATAGAATTCCAAAAATAAATTTTACACATGATTTCAGGTGTCATCGGTTAATTTGCAGTTCCTGCCTTCATATTTTATGCAAAAATGTCAATGCCTTTCTGTTAATAAGCTTTGTTTTTAACAACTACATATTGCTTGATTCATTCAATACAAAATATGAATATTCAATATTCATATATTCAATACAATATATGAATTCAATATAACAAAAGATGCCCAAATGATTTTGACCAAAATGCAAACCAAATTTAAAAGATACGTTAAAATGTCTTATGCCATTTTAGTACACAGGTTTTGCTGATTTATTCTATATTCTGTTTATAAGCCTTTCTAAAAGTCAAATATTTGTAAAAACATGTTGATGGCCATCACCAAAGAAAGCGCCTGCTTTCATGCAGACATACTATTTTGCATTAACCATCAGCTTTGTTTGAAAAAATGAGTAGTTCACTTGTTCTGTATGTGTGTGTAGTATCATGACCTTGTCAATCTTGACAACTATGGCTTCTATGTTGATTGGTTGTATATCAGGTTTTGTTTGGAGACAACTATAAATTATATGTATACCTCAACCAATTCAAAGTACATTTCTGCTCCATAGGAATCTTAATTTATTAAGGACATTGCTTTCTAGCAAGATAACTTCTTCAAATAAAAAATGGATCCTTATTATCACTGTTAAAGCAAATAATTTAAGAGAAATTGCAAAAACAACATGTTTCATCTTCAACACAATGGAATTCAAATATATATTCCTTGAATTGAAAAATCAAATCATTGTTAAAATTGTTAGCTGATGTTAATTAGACGTATCTAATGACATATGTAAACTTGCCAACATTTAATTGTTTATAAAATTAGTTATGAAACCACTAAATTCTTCTAATAATGTAACAAAGACATTAATATGTATACTCGCTCACTTTGTTATATATGTACAAGATATTTGGAATTCTAAATTACCAGATTATGTTTAGAAAAACAGTCTTCTGATTAAAATGAAAAGTCATGGTTCTTAAAAATGTTGTTAACAAGATCTTATGAGGTTATATCTTTTTTGAGCACAGTCTTCTGCAACTTGCGAACATGGCACTGATGCTTCTTCACAGATTTGTTTCTTTTGAATTTCATGTGATTGGCAACATCACTGTGATCAAATGGTGGGTGGTAAATGTCAAAAAATATTTTTGCAAGTTGCATATTCATCTTGAAAAACAGCAATTCGGTATCTTAACATATGACTAAAAATGCATTTTCATTTGTATTTAGCTCAGTACTGCTGAAAGGGTCATTGAGTTAAAAAAATTTTAAGTGTTACCAAGAAGTATATAATAGCCACTTGATTTGCACCACACAAAATCACTCTAGCAAGAACATTCAGATTGGCTGGGTGCGGTGACTCATGCCTGTAATCCCAGCATTTTGTGAGGCCATGGTAGGTAGATCACTTGAGGTCAGGAGTTCAAGGCCAGCCCGGCCAATGTGGTGAAACCCTGTCTGTACTAAAAAAAAATACAAAAAATTATTTGGGCCTGGTGGTGCGTGCCTGTAATCCCAGTGACTTTGCAAGCTATGACAGGAGAATCGCTTGAACCCAGGATGGCAAGACAACTTGGTCCCTATTGGTCCCTATCTTATACACATATTTCAGGAGTACTAGACATATCATTATTTCCCATGTTTAATGTTGACACTATTAATTGGCAGTCTTCCTGAGTTTCTCAAGCCAAGCATGAACCATGACACAGCTAGCTGGTATAGTGGTAAACAAGAACATGAGCATCAAACACTTCACCTACTACTACCCCAACTTGGGAGTTAGCTGACTCTAGCTGCCTTCTTTTGTCTGAATTCATTTCGTGACATCCAGAAGTGTCTGACATGCTGCCCTGAGTAGGAGGTATTGGTCATATTACATCTGGGAAAGCACTAGGAAAAGACAGGGAAGCTATCTCAGTTTTGTTATGTTTTTCACATTTAACTATATTTAAAGTTTCCTGTTCACAACACATACTTTTCCACACAGTGCTAGAAAACACCACGGAAAAAGCCAGAAGTACAAAATGAACACTAACCAAATGTATCCTGGTTTATTTTAATACAAATGGTAATACTACCTTAAAATATGGAATATTTGGAACAAATGCCAGGATAACAAGCCCAGAACAAGAATTATGGTCCCTTCACTTTACTGCGGCAGTAGCTGTTTGAGATTACCCTTCATTTTTTTCATTCTTTTATTCTTCAGCTGGTAACGGGCCCAACTAATCTCTTTCATTATAAATGTAAGCATGGGGCCCAAACCTGACCAATCACAATCACTGGAGATGGTAATGTTATTCTTGCTAGGTCAGTCAGAATCTTCCACGAGACTTCGTGTTACAGTTATTGGGAAAGACTATCCAGTCCTATGAGGCTGACAGTAGGGGAGAGACAGAGCTGGGGAGAGCTAACATTATTTGAATCCTGAATCCAGTCTTGACTGGCCCCAGTTTCCAGGATGAAAAATGATGTGTGATTTCATGTTACAACTAGTTTGTATTTGGTCTTTTTTCATTTTGAAATGACACCTAAATACAAATAAAGAGCTATAATTCCCCCTTTTGCAAGTAAAGTTACTAAAAAAATGGGAATAAAAATAGATTCCAGCATTCATTTCCTGGTAAACTGAATTTATATAAACAGAACACTTTTTTTCTAGTTTATGTGTTTTATAAAATCAAGTGCATACAACTAAAATAAATAAATCATTTCTTAGAATAAAATAATAAACTCAGTAAAAGTTTAAAATTACTTTAAAATAATAACTTTCTGGAAAACATTAAATTTTTGAAATATTAAGAATCCTTGAATGTCCTTCAATAATATTTTCAAAATGAATGTGCCTCAAGTATACTATGTATCACATTGTAGCTCTCTCTGTCCATTACACTGCTGTCATTACAGAGATAGCGATATCTAAATCTTTAACTAACAAAATAATTTGGTTATGACTAGGGATATCATTTTGAAAGTTCCAGCATATGTTAGGTCTTTAGGTTCCACTAGCTGATCTTTTTTTATCTCTTGAATTCAGTGCTATAGCAGAGATGTGAGTAGTTATGAATTATGACTGGATAAGTGAAACTGTCACCATACTTGTTCAATTGCTCCTATGATTGTATCTAGATGATATTAGATTATAATCAACATCAAGGGAATTTTTGAAATGAACAACAAATCATTATGATTATCTGGAGGAGACTGTTCACACATGAATAGAGTCTGTTCCTTTACCAGGGCAATGGTGGGAATGCTTATGTGTTCATCATATGGCTAAAAGTTTGGCAGCTTTGTGCAACAAATTGTAAAGCCAAGCACTTCTCTCCTTTCCATCCACCCACTCTAGTTTACTACATTCATTGAGTTACCAGGAGCAGCAATGAGAAAGCTTCTAGAAAAGTGAAACATGCTACAGGACAGTATCCCCAGTTTACCATACTTAGATCCTGGGTTGGAGGATTGTTTCATCTCATATATCAACTGTGCTCACCCCGTGGTGCCATCATGACAGGATAGTCAAGCCGTATCTGATCTCAAAAGAAAGTGTGTCATAATTGAATAGAAATTCTACTCTGGATAAATGAGGAAGGAAGCAGCAAAAAAAAAAACAAAAAAAAAGAAAAGAAAAAAAAAAACTGTCATATACTCTACCTATACTTTACCTAGAGGTCTCACTCCTGAGATATTTCCACAAGTTTAATTCTTAACTAATGTGTTTCAACATCCTTGGGTAGGAGGGCACTCATAAATCCAAGGCTTAAAATATCCATTGATTCCTCATTTAATTCAGTCTGATACCTACTGGTAATGTGTACTTGTCAAATGTTGGATTACTGCCAGATATTATCCCATGATATGAGACACAGGAATGGACTGCAGATTGGCTGAATCCTGGACTGACTAAGAGATGCTCTAAGAAAATTGAAGTTCATGTCGCTTTATCTTTTAGTAAGGAAAGACAATTGCTGCAAAGGGTTTTTTTTTATTTTACTTTATTTTTTTTTTTGAGACGGAGTCTTGCTCTGTTGCCCAGGCTGGAGTGAAGTGGCACTATCTCGGTTCAATGCAAACTCCGTCTCCCTGGTTCACGCCATTCTCTTGCCTCAGCCTCCCGAGTAGCTGGGACTTCAGGCACCCGGACCACGCCCGGCTAATTTTTTGTATTTTTAGTAGAGACGGGGTTTTACCATGTTAGCCAGGATGATCTTGATCTCCCGACCTCGTGATCCACCCACCTCAGCCTCACAAAGTGCTGAGATTACAGGCGTGAGCCACCGTGCCCGGCCTGCAAAGGGTTTTTTGCAGCAATTATTTTCCCCTGAAGGGTAAGTACATATGAGACCATTGTGGTATTATAAGCAGGAGTTACAAAATGTTAGGAAGATATTTCTAAAAAAATAAATAAATAAATACAACACTGAAAGAATGAACATCAAAGAAGCTTTCCACACCCTCACCTTTAAGCAAGATGGATTATTCATAGCTGCTTACACCTGTGGGGGAACTTTAGGACGTTTTCCTGAGACTGCTCTGTATTACCACTGGGTTTACTAACCCTAACTTTCTATATCCTTTGCTATTAAAAAAAAAATTCTCACTCACTGGTTTTGCCTGTACCCATCAATGCAATCACCATCTTATTGTGACAAATGGAAATGGGACAAAAAGCCGTTTTTTTTCCACCATCTTTCCAAAAATATTTAATTTGTTGTCTAGAAAGCAAATACAATAAAAATATAAAAGTTAAAATAAATAAGAAAACCAAAATATATTTCAAAATGTGTTAATATATAATTAAGAAAATGATGCAAAAGATACTGTATTCTTCTTAGAAACAGGCATCAAATTTGGCTTCCAGTTTTCAAAGTTGTGTCAAAGCAAAAACTGTACCAGACAAAGTTAAGCAGGATGGGAAGAATTTATTCAAGTTGTAGCAATAGTGGAGAGAGACTGAACTCAACTCCTCCATGAAACAAAGGTTGAAAGGGGTTTGAGCAGTGGAATGAGCTAGTAGAAAAGTACCAGAGAACTTTACAGGAGAGGTTGGTCAGTGGGATATGTGGAATACATTGAGTTATTCCTGAGTTTGCAAGTATGTTTCTCTGTGATCAGGCCATCTGCATTTGCCAAATGATGTTCATAGAAATTAGGCATCTAAACGCCCAAAGAATTGAGAGATAGACCATCTCCTTTAATATTTATATTTCAAAGAGATAGTTCCAGGTCCTGCAAAAAGACATTCTCTGGTTTATAAACTGTCAACGGTTGGGAGAAGACTTATGCACATTTCAAAAGGACAGAGGAAGAATTTATAATTGCAGCAGAGGAATGACCTAAAGGTGAAACTTATAATTAATAGAGAAGCAGAGCATAAACATTTGGTATATTTGCAGCCCGGCTGTGTGTTAGAGAAGGAAAGAACATTCTCAGGAGAGGAATTCAAGTATACTGCAGAGCAACCACTTGCTAGAAACATTAGCACAGATAAAAGGGAGCCAGATGCTAATAGTCAAGACAATTGGAGAAAAGCCCCCCAAGGGTGGTTCAGAAATCTTTGAGGCTGTCCTGCCATCACAGGCCCAGAGGCCTAGGAGGACAGAAATGTTTTGGGAAAATGGACCCAGACAGCTGTAACCATGGCTTGAAAGATACTAGGCACTGCTGCTGCTCCAGAAAATGAAAGCTATAAGCCTGGATGGTTTTCAGTGTCTGGAGTTGGTTCCTTCTGGTGGGTTCGTGGTCTCACTAACTTCAAGAATGAAGCTGCGGATCTTCGCGGTGAGTGTTACAGCTCCTGAAGATGACATGGACCCAAAGAGTGAGTGGTAGCAAGGTTTATTGTGAAGAGTGAAAGAACAAAGCTTCCACAGTGTGGAAGGGGACCCGAGCAAGTTGCCGCTGCTGGCTGTTGGTTGCCAGTTTTTATTCTTATTGGCCCTCCCATGTTCCATTTCTGTGCTATCAAAGTATCCTTTTTTTCAGTCCTCCCTGTGAATGACTACTTTTAGGATCCTGCTGATTGGTGCGTTTTACAGAGCACTGATTAGTGCATTTTACAATCCTCTTGCTAGCTACAGAGCGCTGATTGGTGCATTTTTACAGAGTGCTGATTGGTGCATTTTACAATCCTCTTGTAAGACAGAAAAGTTATCCAAGTCCCCACTCTACCCAGAAAGTCCAGCTGGCTTTGCCTCTCAATCCCCTCCTATACAGAACACCCCAACTGCTGCTGGGAATTGGGCAATGACCATTCTAGCTAATTCCTGCTGGATGGGGCAAAGGAGGGGCCCTGCAGTTGTAGTGTCCTCCACAGGGGAGCTCTCTAGGCCAAAGGGCCAGTGAGTGGGTCCAGGGATCCTCAGTAGAAGTTGTGAGTTGAGCTCATTTGGGGTTCCATTTGTAAGACCGTCTGTAGCTTGATGGCCTCAATCCTGGAGGAAACAAATTTGACAAGGAGGTTAAAAATACAGGGCCAAAAGGTGAGTAACAGCAAGATGAGATGGCTATCACAGGACCTAGAAAGGGGAGAAGTCATGTCGCCCAACTCCAGAGGTTGGTATAAGAGTTTGAAAGGCATTGTCTGATTTCAGAAGCCTTTTCCTGTAAATGCCAGGTGCCGTCTCTTACTATCCCTGACTGGTTAGTGTAAAAGCAACACTCTTCCCCTAAGAAGATCAAAGTCCTCCTTTCTCAGCAGTGAGGAGGTCTAGGCCTCAGCAGTTTTGGAGAGTCACTGCCACCAAAGTGTCTATTTAGGATTGTAGAGTAAGGATAGATTTTGTTATTTCTTGCAAATTGTCTGAGAAATCCTTTGACAGTGTGTAGTAGGATAATGCAGTAGATAAACCAGCTATTCTGGTTCCTGTAGCAGTGGCCATTCCTAACCCTATAAATAGGGGTATCAGTTGTATGGCCCTGTGCTGACTGACTTGAGCTTTGAGGGGCACTGGTAGGGTCTGATTTCCTGGTGCAATGTCAATGTCGGGACTTAGGAAGACTAAGGTGCAGATGCCTGTCCAGTTGGTGGGGAGGCAGATATAGGTTGAAATTTCACATAAGAAGAATATGCCTTGGCTGAGTAGACAGAATTGGTTGTGTATGTTTAAAAGGTGTGTGAGTTTGTTGTTTTCATTTCCCCATACTCCTAGAGTGTTTGCCAAGGTAGCTCCAGTGAGTGTCTGGAAAGGGGTGTTGGGAGCAAACTGAGTGGCTCCCTGTGTTCTATCTTCCCATTAGAGGAAAAAACATTTTTTTCTCTACTAGGAGCCATTCAAGAGACTGATTGAAAGAGGGATTGAGAAGGCATTCACTAGTGGTGGGGCGCTGCTTCAGAGGGTCCCAGGGTGAACGGTCATGCAGGGAGTATGTTTGCTATTACAAAACCTGGACTGTTTGTTAAGCAGGGAGGAGGTGATGATTTTAGGGGACCATGAGAAGTGGACAAGCCGTTTGAATGGAGCTGTTTGGGTAATTTGGAAGTTACTATGATCAGCTGGGGCTTGAAGTTGTAGGGTGTAATTACAATGATGGGATAGTAGGTGCCCCAGGGCAGGCCTGATAACAGGTTGCGTTGGATGCATAAAGGGGCTTGTAAAGTTAAGATGGTATTTGTGGTTACAGGGCCATGTGTGGACTTTGCATTGCTCATGTAATAGGTGAGGTTGGAAATGTAAGAGTGTAAAAGCTGGATTGTGCATCCTGTTTGGGTATTTTTAGTCCTATCAGAGATGGGGAAGTCAGCTAACAATTGTATATTTAGAAGTTGTAAAGGATCTTTTCCTTCATAATGGGAGTGGTAGGTTAAGTTAGTAATTAGGACTTTAATCACTTCCTGACCCTTCTCTGTCTTGCAAGGGAAGGCTTCTATCCAATTTGAAAAGGTATCAACAGCAGACCAACAAGTATTGAAATCACCTTGACTTAGGCATATGGGTGAAGTCTAAGTGCCAGTCTTCTCCAGGATAGTGCCCTATTCTTTCTTTCCCCAGAGTGGCCTTATGATGGACCAAGGGATTATTCCTTTGGCACACCTCACAGGCTTTGACTACTTGTCTGATGGTCTGGAGGAGATTTGGCCCTGTAAACAGGGATTTGGTCATTTGATGAGTGTTCTCAATACCCATATGAAAAGTTTGGTGAAGGGTCTTAAGTATTTTCCACTGGCTGACTTTGGATATGAGTATCTTTCCCTCTTCTGTCATTAACCACCCTGAGGGGAGAAAACTATGCCCCTGTGAAAGTCCCCATTCTGTGTCAGTTGGGAAATACTGGGGCTTAATCTCTTGGAGAGGGTTGTTCAATATCAAGAGTCCTTCCATAGGTATTTCTAATGGGAGGTTCCTCCTGGCAGCAATATGGGCCTCAGCGTCTGCCCAACAGTTTCCTTCTGCCTTTTCTCCTTCACATTTTCAATGGCTTTGGCAGTGTAAGATGCCACCTCCTTGAATTTTTGCACTGCGTGCAATAACTTCATGATTTCCTTGTGGTACTTAATGGGGATTCCTCCAGAAGTTAGGAACTCTCTGTCTTTTCATATTGCATCATGGGCATGTAGAATTAGATAAGCATATTTGCTATCTATATACACACTTATTCTTTTTCCCTTTCCCAGTTCTAAGGCGTGGGTAAGTGTCACTAGTTCTGCTAACTGGGTGTTG
The DNA here is from genome assembly GCF_007565055.1 of Rhinopithecus roxellana. Classification (NCBI taxonomy): domain Eukaryota; kingdom Metazoa; phylum Chordata; class Mammalia; order Primates; family Cercopithecidae; genus Rhinopithecus; species Rhinopithecus roxellana. The sequence goes on from NC_044550.1 coordinate 139,063,983, forward strand.
GTCCCTGGGGGGAAGAGGCTTACTTTCAAGCACTGTTACATCACTAACTATGGCATAACCTGCCCTTTGTATCCCATTTTCCACAAATGAACTTCCATCGGTATATAGGTTAAGGTCAGGATTCGCTAAGGGGACTTCTAAGAGATCATCTCGGGCGGCGTAAGTCTGGGCTACAATTTGTTGGCAGTCATACTCGATTGGTTCCCCATCCTCTGGGAGAAAAATAGCAGAGTTGAGGGCTGTACACATTCATATTTGAAGCACTGGTCCCTCAAGGAGTAGCGCCTGGTATCTCAGCAGGCGGTTGTCTGATAACCATAAACTTCCTTTGGCACCTAGTATGCCATTTACATCATGAGTAGTCCAGACAGTGAGATCCTTTCCTTGTATTATTTTGATAGCCTCTGATACTAAGATGGGCACCGCCACAACTACCCGTAAACAGTGAGGCCAGCCTTTTACTACTACATCGGTTTCCTTACTTAGGAACGCCACTGGTTATGGGGTTGTCCCGCGAGTCTGAGTAAACACTCCAAGAGCTATTCCCGCTGTCTGTGGCATATAAAGAGAAGTTTTGTCCTGTGGGAAGGCTTAAGGCTGGAGCCTGCTTTAAGATTTTGAAGGCTACTTCTGCCTCTGGTTCCCATTCTACTAGATGAGTATTTGCCCTCTGGGTCTCCTTGATTAGAATACAGAGTGGCCTGGCCATGTTGCTGTATCCAGGGATCCATAGTCAGCAAAAGCCAGTGATCCCAACCCCCCCCCCCCAATAATTGTTTTAATGTCTTAGGGTGAGAATAAGCCAGTATAGGCTGTATTCATTCCTTGTAAAGGGACCTGGTTCCTCTGGCTAAGATTAGGCCTAGATATTTGGCTTTTTGTAGGCAAGGCTAGGCCTTCAAGTTAGACACCTTGTACCATTGATTAGCTAGAAAGTTCAAGAGATCTAGAGTAGCCTGCTGGCATGAGGCTTCCAAACTTGTAGCCAGAAGTAAATCATTCACATACTGAAGGACCAGAGTGCCTAGACTTGAGAAGTGGCCTAGCTCTGGGGCCAGTATCTGACCAAACAGATGAAGGCTGTCCCTAAACCCTTGGGGCAAGAGCATTCACCTAAGTTGGGATGTGTGGTCTGCGGGACCCTCAAAGGCAAAGAGAAACTGGAAGTCCGAGTTCAGGGATATGCAGAAGAAGGCATCCTTGAGATCCAGAACACTGACCCATTCTGCTTCCTCTGGTATTTGAGAGAGCAGGGTATAGGGATTGGGTACAACTAGATATAGAGGAATTCCTGCTTCATTGATGAGTCTAATATCTTGCACTAGTCTCCACTGACTATTCGGTTTTTGGACTCCTAGAAATGGGATGTTGCAGGGACTGGTGCATTTTCTTACAAAGCCTTGAGCTTTTAAATGGCTAAAAATATCCTATAATCCTTTATGAGTTTCAGGCCTTAAGGGATATTAACTTTGATAAGGAAAAGTGGTGGGGTATTTTAGACTGAATTGGACTGGGTGGGCATATTTTGCCCTCCAAATTGTACTTCCAATGCCTAGACTTCAAGGTTGATTCCCTCCTCAAATAGAGGATAACAAATGGGTAACTTGTTCCCCATATTCATGTAAATAATAGCTCCAGCTTTGGCTAATATGTCCCTCCCTAATAAGGGTGTGGAACTTTCAGGCATAACAAGGATGGCATGTGAAAAGAACACAGACTCCCAATTACAACTAAGAAGGTGGGAGAAATATCTGGTTACAGACTGTCCCAGGATTTTGGTGGTAATGGACCTTGAGGACAACTGTATGGGGCAGGAGATTAACACTGAGAAGACCATACCAGTGTTTAGGAGGAAGTCAATTTCCTGGCCCTCAATGGTTAAACTTACCCAGGGCTCAGTGAGGATGATGACATGAACTGGCACTTGCCCCGGGCACCTTCAGTCCTGTTGTTGGATCACCTGGTTGGGGGCTCCTGGGCCAGAGAACCTTTGTCCTCTGGGGCAGTGCACATTCCAGTGACTGCCTTGGCATAGTGGACATGGGCGAGGGGGCAGCTTGTTTCTCATTGGACGATCTTTTTTAAGGTGTCCTTGCAAACTGCACTGATAACAAACCCTACTGGGTGATTGTCCTGCTCCATTTTCTGTCCTCTCCGAACCAAGGTTTGCTTGTCTGAGGACCATGACTAAGGCTGCAGCCTTTCTCTGATCTCGCTTTTCCTTTTTGGCCTGTTCCTTTTGGTCCCTAGTATAGAACACCAAGGTTGCCAGGTTTAATAATGCCTCCAGATCTTGTTCAGGGCCCAGGGCTCGCTTTTGGAACATTCTCCTTGTATCTGTGGCTGATTGGTTAATAAACTTTTATTTTATTAAAATATTTTAGGATCAATTGATCCTCAAAGGAGTTGGGTGACAGGGGAGTATATTTGATTAAGGTCTCCCATAGCTGCTCGAGGAAGGTGGAATGATTTTCTTCCTTTCCCTGAAGTACAGTGGACATCACTGAATAATTCATGGGCTTTTTCTTAATTCTCCTTAGTCCTTCTAGAACACAAGTCAACAGAAGTTTGTGACTCCAGTCCCCATGATCTGAGTCTAGGTCCCAGTGGGGATCAATACTGGGGATGACTTGCTGTCCAGTAGGGAATTTGTCCCTTTCTTCAGCTGTCATTCTATGATTTACTTGACTAAGATACCAGGTATTTCCAAACTCTTGGACCGCAGCTAAAGCTGCATTTTTTTCATTAAAGGCCAGGGTTTGATCTAACAATAGCATGACATCTCTCCAAGTGAGGTCCAAGGTTTGCCCTAGATCCTGTGGGACATCTATATGCCTATCATGATTATCTGAGAACTTCCCCGGGTCTACCTTGATCTGCTTTAAATCAGAGAGGGAGAAGGGGATATGTACCCAGGTTGGGCCAAATTTTGCTCCCCCTACAGCTTGAAGGGGACATAACCGATAACCTGGGTTTTTTTTTGTTGTCCCTTGGAGATTTCTTTGCTTGTTTCCTTCTGGGTGGGGGAGATTAGAGGAGGCTTATCAATTAAGAGGAAGGGGAGCTGTAAGGAGGCTAGGATATGGAGGTAAACTGAGAGGTCCCCCTGTGGAATGTAAATTGCAAGCTTTGCATAGTTTTGGATTATCCTTCAATGAAAAGAAAGCTTGGACATAAGGTATTTCACTCCATTTGCCTTCCCCCTTATAGAAAAGGTCAAGCTGCAAGACAGTGTTATAATTTATACTTTCCTCAGGTGGCCATTTTCCCCCATCAGAGAGAGAATACTGGGGCCAGGCCATAGTGTAGAAAAAAATAAGGCACTTCTTTTTCAGGGTTTGCAGGTCAAATTGGTCCCAATGACTTAGAATGCATTTCAAGGGTAAGCCTGTTGATGCCTGAGTGTTTCCCATATGAAAGAAAAAACTGCCCATTTTGTTTGTTTGTTTGTTTGTTTGTTTCCCCTGCCAAAGAACCAACAACAGTCCCTGGACCCTGCTGTTTGGAATAGTTGTGCTCACAGAACCAGCAGTGGAAACACTAGTTTTCCTCCTAGACCACAAAGAGGACTGAGGAAGGTCGGATTTAGTGGCCCTTACTGATGTGTTCTCAAAAACCTGTTAGAGTCCTAAGCATTTTCTCCTGTTGATATTTGGACCTTATCCTTGTCCTATAAAGACGATATGCCTCAAAATGGAGTGGAGGGCCATACCCTGAGGGAGGGAAGGGATCTTCAGGGTTGGAATAGTGATGCCTTTAGTCCTCACTTCTCATCATATGAACAGGAAAGATATCCCCCAAAAGGATATCCTAGCTTCTGGAATACCCTTTGTCTTTTTTTTTTGAGACGGAGTCTGGCTCTGCCGCCCAGGCTGGAGTGCGGTGGCCAGATCTCAGCTCACTGCAAGCTCCGCCTCCCAGGTTTACGCCATTCTCCTGCCTCTGCCTCCCAAGTAGCTGGGACTACAGGTGCCCGCCTTGTCGCCCAGCTAGTTTTTTGTATTCTTTAGTAGAGACGGGGTTTCACCGTATTAGCCAGGATGGTCTCGATCTCCTGACCTTGTGATCCGCCCGTCTTGGCCTCCCAAAGTGCTGGGATTACAGGCTTGAGCCACCGTGCCCGGCCCGGAATACCCTTTGTTAGGCCTGTTAGTCTGAGGAGGGATCCTAAAATTCTAGATAGTCTCCCCACTCCGACAGGGCTTCAGGCAAAAATTATGTCTTTCTGAATGGAGAGCCTGGGTGCCTAAAGAAGGGAACAGAGTTGCAATATTTATGCGAGGAATCATTCTTATAGAAGAAACTAGAAGGGCACCAGAGACAGGGAGTGGTCTTCAGAAGTGGGAGTAGCCTCGAAGAAGAGAGGCAGGAGGAAGTTTTTCTGATAGGTGTTAGGACACAGGAGACAAGGGTCCAGATAGAATAGATGGGTGAGTCTCTCTTGGGCGATGTAACTTTGAGAGTTCCACTCATGGCTGCAGGGTCAACCAACTTTTTGTCGGGATCCTGGAGTTGAATGGCTTTCCTCTCTGTTGACCCTCGGCTCAGCCCAGAAACTCTGGAAAAGCAGAAGCTGGTTCCAGGCAAACTAACGTTCCCAACTCTGAAGAGTCAGGGTTTATTAGAGAGTCCTTTCCCAGAAAGCCTGACACGCATGTCTTTAGTCTGGTTGCCATGCTAGTCTCTTTTAACTGGCTGACAGGTGTCCAGTGTTTAGCCCCTAAATTCTAATGAAAAATAGGACAGAATAGCATGTGAAAGGGGTCCAATGGTACTCACCAAGTGGCAAAATCCTGGACAATCCCCCAAGATGTGTCCAGAGTTGGTTCCTCCTGGTGGGTTTGTGGTCTCACTGACTTCAAGAAAGAAGCCACGGACCTTCGCAGTGAGTGTTCCACCTCTTAAAGATAGCATGGACCCAAAGAGTCACTCAAAGAATGAGCAGTAGCAAGGTTTATTGTGAAGAACAAAAGAACAAAGATTCCACAGTGTCAAAGGGGACACAAGTAGGTTGCCACTGCTGGCTGGGTGTTGCCAGCTTTTATTCCCTTATTGGCCCCTCCCATGTTTTGTTTTTGTCCTATCCGAATGCCCTTTTTTCAATCATCCCTGCCATTGGCTACTTTTAAGATCCTGCTGATTGATGTGTTTTGCAGAGTGCTGGGCTCTTGTAAGACACAAAAGTTCTCCAAGTCCCCACTTGACCCAGGAAGTCCAGTTGGCTTCACCTCTCAACATTATGTTAGATCTGCAGGAGCCCAGAATGCAAGAGTGGTGGAGGCTTGGCAGCTTTCACCTAGATTTCAGAGGATGAATCAGAAAGCCTGTATGCCCAGACAGAAGCCTGCTGCAGGGTTAGAGCCCTAGAGAGAGCCTTTGGTAAGGCAATGCTGAGCTGAAATGTGGTGTTGGGGCTCCCACAGAGAATTCCCACCAGGCTAGTTCCTAGTGAAGCTATGGAAATGAGGCCACTGGCCTCCAGACCCCAGAATGATAGAGCTACCAGGAAAATACAATCTCAGTCTAGAAAAGCCACAGGTGGCCAGGAGTAGGGGCTCACACCTGTAATACCAGCACTTTGGAAGACCGAGGTGGGCAGATCAGTTGAGGTCAGCAATTTGAGACCAGCTTGGCCAATGTGGTGAAACATTTTCTCTCCACAAAAAAAAAAAAAAAAAAAAAAAAAAAGCAAAAATTATCTGGGTGGGTGGTGGGTGCCTGTAATCCCAGCTAGCCAGGAAGCTGAGGCAGAAGAATCACTTGAACACTTGAACCCAGGAAGCAGAGTTTGCAGTGAGGAGAGATAGCACTACTGCACTCTAGTCTGGGCAACAGAAAGAGACTCCATCAAAAAAAAAAAAAAAAAAGAAAGAAAGAAAGAAAAGAAAAGAAAAGAAAAACCACATGCATTGGATGCCAACCTGTGAAAGCAGCCACGTTGAAGCAGCACCAGAAAAGCCATAGGAACAGGGCCACCCTAGGCATTGAGAACCGACCACTCAACATCAGTGTAGCCAGGATGGAGGATATGGAATCAATGGAATTTTTTTTGCAGTTTTCAGGCTTAATATCTTCCCTGCTGAGTGGGGTCTCTAACCCCTTTCTTTTGGCCGAATTCTCCATTTCAAAATAGGAATGGTTATGTGATGCCTGTACAATCATTGTATCTTGGTTATAAATAACTCATTTTTGATTCTACAGACTCATACCTGTAAGAAACTTGCCTTGAGTTTCAAAAGAGACTTAGGACTTTGGACTTGTGAGTTAATTCTGGAACAAGTTAAGACTTGTGGGGACTATTGAGAAAAAATGATCGTGAGAATAAAGACACTAAGGCACATGGATACTGCAGATATGTTTGCAATACCTACTCTGCCACAAGGACACTATGCAAATATTGTCTCATCTATTCCTCACAAAACTGATGGGCTTAATTTCTTTAAGTAATTTTTGACACTTTAAAGGTACGGAAATAGTTGTCATACTTTATTTTAGATACTTTAAAGGCTGGGCATGGTTAAATCACTTGACTTAATTTATATGCTATTACATAGTCAGTAAATGGCACTTGGATTTGGAACTACGGTCTACAGACTCTAAATCTGCTTGAGTCTTTTTACTATATTGGGCCAAAGTTATCCCAATAAAATAGGGTCCTAAAATTATATAATTTTAGAGGAAGGCTAATATAAATATGGGATGTTGGCCATGTATAAGACAAACGAAGGGCTATAAGAAATATTCCATTTTCCCTCTGACTCAGAAAGAAGAACAATAGCACAAGTGCTCTAATAACAATTGACAACGGGCCTCAGTATTAGGGTGCAATAGGGATTGGTAGGAGCTGTGATGAACCACAGGGAAGGTGACCTCAACTCAGCCAATAAATACTATGTTCAAAAAAAAGATCCACTGATATCAAAACTTCTGATTTTTTTCAAGAAAAGTGTTATCCACACATATAAGTGGAATCTCTCAGTTCTAATTAAGAATGAGATATAAATACTGTGTAGGCCAACACTGTATGAGTCAAACAAAATACATCTGTGGACCATCTGTGGCCCTCTAGCTGCCAGTTTGCAACCTCTGATAGGAAAACATACTCAGTATAACACTTAAATGTGTTAAGGGCAAACACAGCACAGGGAGCCAAGAGAGGAAGGAATGGGATAAAAGAGTAAAATGTTTCCAAATGAATTTATTCTTCTTCTCTATTCTTTCTCCATTATTTGAAAAACAGTATATAAAGCAATGAACGATACCTTTAAAGGAGAGGGTAAACCCTGTTCAACAGACTGTTTAATAAATTAAGAATCATTGTATCATACTTAGATATATTTTTTAAATGTGTACTGCATTCTAGAAAGTAAAGCTAAACAAAAACTGATGTAGTGGAATTATCCTGTTATTTAATGTTTTCGATAATTTCATTTCAAATTTAGACAAAATTATAGAAATGGTCTGTGTAGCTTGATGATTCCAAGTTGACTTTAAATGACATGGGTGTTTTTCTCAGGCTGATTGTACTGCAGATAAATTTCTGTAGGTATACAGATGTAAAAGAAGTAAATGTACACACACACACACACACACAGAGTAAGGTTATCCTCCAACAAATTTTTAACATTTAATCCTGTCATATTCATATGGTACTTAAAACTTTGAATGTACTATTCTGGCATTGTATATTCTATACAATTTAATATATGAGACAGTGTGATACCCTATAATGAATTTAAAATTAGGATACAGATGTAGACAGGCACATGGAATAACAAAAAGAACATGAAACAATGATTTTTTTTCTGCTGTTGTTCACACTCTGCCTTTTAAGTACAATCATAAACTCTATAGTGGGCTCTGTATTGTTATTGTGATTATATTCTACCAATAATATTCATTGGAATTCTAGGCTGCAAAGAATAGGTAAAATACATGTCCCAGAATTTCAATTTTTTGAGAAAACATTTGCTTTATGGATGAAAAACCAACTTTGCTCTTAGGTTTAGGGAGAAATGAAGCAAACTCATATCTTGGCTCTGAATTATTTGCGAAAAAATCATGCTTATCGTCTCAAAATGGCAGAACTACATTAAAGTGTAAAAATAAAGCTAGCAGTGCATTTTTTTTTTCCATGAAGACAGCAAATATGTAAGCATCCTGGTTTCCAGTTTTCCTTTTATGAAAATAATAACTCAATGCTACTTCAAGGTTATATTATTTAAAAGATATACTGTATGTGCAAACAGAGTGCCTGTGAAACTTTTCAAAACATATGTCTAAAACAGAGCGGTTTAGTTTGACAGAGTTTCAAATGCCAAGAGATTGTGTTGAATGCAAAATCAAGTTCTGAAAGTGATGAGCTGAAAGATAGTTGGATGGGATTGAATCTTGACAAGGTTCAGCACTTCTTTGTCTCAAGATGACAATCAACACATCCAGGATTCCTCTCAAGATTTTCTAAGTGTTGCCTTGGGACTGTCCATTGAGAAGCTTTTTGGTCTAATGCTTATATATTACACAAGGTATAATATACAAGGTAAATCTTTGTATATTTTTTAGTCACAAATACTATATCATTGTGCAATGTATTACATAGATGAAATAATTGAACACTCAAATTCTAAGAGATGAAAAATACACCAAAGTGTTTCATTTCATTGAATACACTGATATGTATACTCTGATAGTGGCCATAGGTATGCTCATTAGTGAAAGCTGGATAGAGAATGTGAAAATGTACAAAGCATAATCCAGCCACACTTTGAATGGAGTTCAGAAAAACAGAATCCTTTCCTGTGTTTAACTCTCCTATAACTCCAGAACTCACCAGTAGGCTGGGAAAATAGTTAAACCTTAATATAGATTGGTATGTAGATAAAGAAATGATTGACACACACACAAATCATAATTTAAGATGTGTTATGTGCACATAAAAGATCTAGAGGAACTGATTTCTAATCAGCATTGATAGGCCCGCGGGTAACAAGCCAAAAAAGGGTTGAATCTGACTCCAGGGATGTGGGGCCAAGGAATGCCCAGCAGCCACACTTCCAAATTCAGAATCAGTCATTACTTCATTTCCAAATAACTCATCAAGAAACATAGATTAAGATGTCAATGTTACTTTATATTTAGGCCTTAAGTTTGCTCCGTTAGCAAAAAATAGAGTAATACAATTTCCATATGAAAAGGAGGACTAGCCACATTGCTCATTGCTCATTGCTCCAGCTAGAGATGTCTAGACTGTGCACCATTCTCTGAATTTTCTTTGCTCCCACCAGGTCCGCATTCTTCTGTCAGAACATGAGGATGTAATTTTTTAGCTTACCTACTAGATAGTCCTGGAACTCTAATCTATGGAGTCCTAGGATGCCCTGAATCATGCCAGAATAGATATAGATGAATAGACCTGTATCCCATTAAACTAGAATATGATCTGTTTCATTGTTTTGCACATTAAATGTGTGATGGAAGGAATAAAAGGGAGAGAGCAAGGGAGGCAGGGGAAGGAAGAAAGAGGAAATGCAGAAAAATAATTACATGAATTGGTTGAACCAATCACTACAAAACACACTTTTTGTAAATATTGTGTTATCATCTATTTAGGAAGAAATTTAATTTGATATATAAGGTAGAGTGCTATCCTATGAAGAGTTTAGGATTAAGATTTATTTATTTATTCCCAGGTCTTCTTCTTGGCTACCTGTGAGAATTTAGAAACTTAATGTCTCTGAATGCCAGCATTCTCATCAACTTGATAAATATAAGCATATCCATCTGAAAACATTGTTGAGAGAATTAAAGAAACTCATCTATGTGAAAGAGATGGGCTGGCATATCACCAACATGCATCTCTCATTTGTGCATAATACTGAAAATCCAAAACTTCTCAATTTATTTGACTTCCATAAATTTTCCACTTATGACTTTATATCTAGACCAATTTGTACCTCAAGTCTCTGAAGCCCAATTATGGAGGATGAAAGCTAAGGATATGGGCTTGAAATGTAATCAAATTCTCTTAAACTACATTATAAATGGTGAAACAGCAGCAAAAACACACCCACTCTGACCACAGGCATCTAATCATCCTTGAAGATAACGAGATTTACCTGGGAAGTTTATCTGGCCCAATAAAGCAATTTTTCTCCAGGTAAGTGTAAGGAATTACATCCATTAGTAAGTAATCTGTGAAAAGAGAAACAATTTAAGTTGTGATGTCTGATTACTAGAGCTATGCTAATCTTTCAATTCCCAACTCTCTCTGCTTTACAACGGCATCTCCTTTTGCTGCATATCTGTTTCTCTGTGAAAAAGGAAAAGTGTTCTTTACCATGCTTTTTTTCTTCCCTCAGCTAGTGCCAAAGATCAAACATCCTGATTTCTATTGCAATTTAATGCCACTTCTCTTGTTTCCCATACCTATTTGGTCTACTTCTATAAAAGGATGCAATTGCCTACGTAGTTCGATATGAGTGGTTTTGAGGGACAGTCTCTCTGTAATCATGACATTATTGTTTAATGTCATGTTTACAACGTTGTTTACATGTTTACATGTCACAATATTGTTTAAAAAACTAAGCATAGAAAATTATATTTTGGATAGATAAGAGTAATTTTTTTAGCTAAATTTGTTGCAGAGTAACTCCACTGCATATTAGCTTTTGTGAAAGCTTAAAGAAAATGAGCAAAGACCAATTGAAGCTCAGACAAAATTGAACCTGAGATGTAAGTACTGGAGACTAGAACTGGCAACACAAAACATCAATCAACCCCAGGACAGCCTAACATTTAATAAACTATTGACATTGATGCACATACGAGATTTCCAGGTTCATAATTAAACAAACAAAAACTGAGCTGAGATGATGTCACACTGGGATCCTTAACTGTAACTTTCCCTTTCTGAGGTCAAACAAAACATAGTACTTTAGAACAACCATTATGTTTTAGAAGTCTTACATTTTAATTCTAGCTTCACCAGATACTAGCTGAGAGACCTCAGTAAAGTGATTTGATCTAAAATCTTAGTTACTCATATGAAAAATAATGATCCTAATGGTAACTTTCTTTTGTTACCATTCTGTTGTAAAAATTGAATTAAACAAAACATAATAAAGTGTTTGGTGATTTAAGTGCTCAATAAATGTTTAAAAATTTTAAATGAGCAGGTTAATTATAGACAGACTGTTTCTTGGTGAATTAGGTTAAAGGAATGAGAAAGAACTATTTCCAGTGTGGGGGCATATCTACCATTCAAATTAGAGAGTTTATGTGGAGAGTTTTATCCCTGGTTCATAGTATCATCAACCATATCAAGTAGCAGACAAGCTTTTCTAAATCCTTTTTCTGTTTCATAGCAGAACAACCAGTTCGTACCAGTTTCTTTAGACAGGATACAATGGATCAAACTGTACCATTTCAAAATTAAAATATTGAGGTTATAACTCCTAGTACCTTAAAATGTGACCTTATTTAGAAATATGGAGTAGGGTTGGTCCCTAATTCCATATAAGTGGCTCCTTATAAAAAGGGGTATTTGGAGATAGGCATGCACAGAGGAAGATGAAGGCAGAGAAAGTGATGCAGAAGTCAAGAATCGCCCAAGATTTCCAGCAAATCTTCAGAGGCTGGGGGAGAGGCTTGGGACAGTTCCTTCCCTCACTGCCCTCAGGAAGAATCAACCCTACTAACAGCTTCATCTCAGATTTCTGGCCAGGACTGAGAGACAACAAATTTCTACGTAGTTCAGGTACTTTCTTATAGCAGCTCTAGAAGGCCCTATGTAGAGTATAACTTTCATCTTAATTGAAAGCAACTTGTATTGGCCTAGAATTATTCTGCTTTTTAACATACATTGCCCATCTCTACTCTCATTTATTAGTAACGTTTCAACTCTCAGAAAGTATATGTATCAGTCAGCATCCCAGTAAGCAACAGGCAACACTCACAGCTGAGATTTTTGTGAAAATGAAAGATCTGTCTACAAGAGGTACAGACAAGGCTAAGGAAAACCACAGATAAGTTGAGACACCCAAGAAGTAGCAATAGCAATCAGCTGGTACCCCCCCCAACCCCCACCCCTAGCACTCATAGAGAAAGAAGAGAAAATGGAATCACTAAAGCCTGGGTCATAATGTAAATACTACCAGGCAGAAGCCGCCCCTTAGCAAGGCATGGCCAGAACCACATTGAATCAGAAATACAGTTGTAGGAAAAAAATACTCTGAGCTACAGGAGTCTCCCATTTGCTGATACCAACCAGAAACCAGAGGGAAAAGAGTCCCAGGTGATGCAGATCATAGGAATAAGCCTTCCTGGGAACAGAGCAAGACAGAGCTGGGCAGAGAACAGATCTGAGGGCAAAGGGAAGAGAACAGGAACCAATGTCCATTATGACCCTTGGGGCTATAAGTAATAAATTGCTAAATTAAAAGTGTATTAAGCAAAATTTAATTAATTTCTTTATTTATAGAAAATGTTTGATTATAGAAAATTTCAGAGTTGGTTTAGCAGCTCGACCACACTCAGGTAACTAGGAACTATTGTGGTGCTAAATTTCAAGAGTCTCCTAATTTTTTCTCATGATTGAAGAAGACCTGCATTTCCAAACATCACATCATTACACAAGTGAGCACAACTACAAAAAGGAGACAGTTAGTGAGCTTTCTCCCTTTTTTTTGAAAGATAGTCTTTCACTCTGTTGCCCAGGCTGGAGTGCAGTGGCACAATCATAGCTCACGGGAGCCTCAGACTCTTGGGTTCAAGGTCTTCCCGCATCAGCCTCCTGAGTAGCTCAGACTACAAGTGCATGCAACCACAACCAGCTATTTTTTGTATTTTTTGTAGAGACGGGGGGGTCTCGCTATGTTGCTCAAGCTGGTCTGCAACTCTTGGCCTAAAGCAATTTACTTGCCTCGGCCTCCCAAAGCATTGAGCCTACAGGCATCTCCAGCCCTCAGTTTTCTTTTTTACTTCTCTCTTTTTCTAAGTGTGGTAATTTTTCCTGGAACAGTCCCCTTTTATCTTATTGGCCACATATGGGTCACAAAACTACCAGGAATCCCAACACTAGCAAAGGGAAATGGAAACATTATGATTGTTTTAAATTAACTATTCATCTCCTGGGTCAGGTGACTCCTTCCTTTAGGAAGAAGCTGACCGTACAATCAGCTGAGCTGACCACAACAGAGGAGGGATTTGCATGAAAAGGTGATCATCGTCATGTTCCCTTCTTTCCAAATCCTAAGGATCCGAACTCCACTACACCCTCCCAGTACGGACAGCACCTTCAAAGTCTCCTCTTTCTCTTTCCACAGCTCTGATTCTGCTGAGATTCCACCTTAACTTTCATCATGAGTCCTAACTTTGCAGCCAGTGACCTTACCTATCACTTAGCCTGTCTCTGCCTCAGTTTACTCATTGAATTGAGACACAGTATGATTTTAAAATGTGATTGAGTCTTTCCTCATCATCATAGTGATACATAGATAAGTGGGAATATATTGAGTTGAGGTAAGCTTCTGCAGTAAGACCAGAGATTTAGCTCAAGAATTAATATCAATATTAATTTTTTAACAAATGAATATTAGTGACAATATAAAAATCATTTCAAAATAAGTGTCAGAAATCCTGACTTTAACCTCATTTCCTACTTACTAGCAGTGTGACCTTCATTCAGGAAGAAAAGTCTCGTAAACTCTCTGGGCTTATTTCTTCACCATTTAGATGAAGAGGATAATTTAGAGTTTTAACCTTACAACTACCTCACAGAATATCTATGAGCGGTTTACGATGTTGATTACACTCTGAAATTTAGGACCAATATGTAATGGTAACTAATATTTGTTTAGTGTCAACATATTAAATGCTTCTGGGGTGGAGGTGAGGCAGAATTATTAATTGTCTTTGCTAATTCCCTTAAAGTATGAACTTACACCTCCTTTGAGATTTTTCTCTATTCTTCTTGGTGAATATTAATATGCTAATATACTAACTAGAAATATGACACATGCTCCAGTTTCATAAAGCACAGCTAGCCTAGGTGGTTTAGGTTCATTTTCACATAATGAGCCAATCTCCTGACACCAGTTGGTTGCACACTTCTGCAGGTGATCACAATACCCACTGAAGAGCAAGAGAGATTCCTGTCTTTAGAAAACTTAAAGTCATACAGTCACAGCTATTATTTCCACACATGCTCCTCAAATCTGACAGATCCACAGCAGTCAAATTTAAGTCTTTAGTGTCTTGAAAATGTCATCTTCACATTTTCATTTTGGAGAAAAAGCTAACCTTAGAACAGTTTAAATAATTGACTTATATAGGTGCATTTTGTGTTTTAAAAGCATAAGAAAGCTCAAAATGTTCTCAATTACATATTCTTAAGGTTCTCTGAGTAAATACACCTCCATTTCTGCAGAGTTTATAATACTTTTTAAGCTATTAATTTATCAGATTCTCCAAATTATTCAAGAGAAATATTTCCTTCTTAGATTTGTCCTTAAGAAGATCAAACAAGAGTCTCCTGAGGAAATGACAATTGATCCTTTATGTTCACATGAAACCTACTAACTTTAAACAAGTGGGTAAGTCAGTTTAATATTTTCTCATCAGAAATCTACATTAAAAATAAGTACTAGGATAGCTTTAAACATCATTTGGTATTTACAGTAGACAGCTGAGGCTCCATCATTCTTCACAATAAGCCAAGAAATATGTATTCTACATTAGTGGAATATTAGATAAATAGAGTTTTACAAGGTGAGGGAATCTATTTATTACATGTGCTTCTGAGAATACAGCCTATGTAATCTTCAAATGATAAACAATTTTAAAATACTAAAGCATGTGCACTATTTTATCACTGAATTTAGACACAGTTAAAAGCCTCTATGTATTCAACCTTTGCCTTCAATAAATTCACTTATTACATACATGATTAGAATTTTTCCTTTGGAGATATTTCTCAAACTTAACCTTTATTTTAAAAAACCTACTACCACCATTAGGGCTATTTAGAGCAAAGAATATACATTTACATCTATTATGATTTAGACTTAATTTATTCACTAGAATCTTTCCTTTCAACCACTTTTCCTTTAGGAAATAGGGTGAGCCTATTATGTCATAAATATTCTGAATCCTTTGATGAGAGGGACAGATGTGCCTGTTTTATGCATCATGGACTGAGGCTGGAGATCAAGCAATGAAATTTTCTGTAGTTGGATCAGGTCACTGGTCACTAGTCCTGATGTTGGGAGGGGTAAACAAATAAGATTAGGACTCAGTTTTTTGATTCTCCTTTCAAAACCTTTTTCACATTATTACTCATATGGTTTGGCTCTGAGTCCCCAACCAAATCTCATCTTCAACTGGAATCCCCACATGTCAAGGGAGGAACCTGGAAGGAGGTGGTTGGATCATGGGGGACGGTTTCCCCCATGCTATTCGCATGATAGTGAGTGAAGATCTTATGGTTTTAAAAGTGTTTGGCAGTTCCCCTTTGCTCTCTTTCTCTCTCTCTCTCTCTCTCTCTCTCTCTCTCTCTCTCACTCACTCTCTCTCTCTCTCTCTCTCACTGTCTCTCTCTCTCTCTCTCTCCTGCCACCATGTAAGACGTGCCTTGCTTCCCCTTCACCTCCAGCCATGATTGTAAGTTTTCTAGGCCTCCCTACCCAGGTGGAGCTGTGAGTCAATTAAACTTCTTTCCTTTATAAATTGCCCAGTCTCGGGTTGTTCTTTATAGCAGTGTGAAAATGGACTAACACAATTACTAATAGAGTTCTTCTGTCTCCCATCTGAAATTATGCTTGTCTTGATGTCCCTTCCTTCTTTGACTTCAAAATGAGTTAGTATTTCAACTCAGGAGGGCAATAGTATCTTGTCTGACTGTAATAAAATTAGAACCCTCTTATTGTGTTTTATCATCAAAGACTTGATATGCCAAAGGTAAATCTAAATTGAAACATGGTGAAAGCAATTGTAACAAATGTAGAAGACCCATTGTTTTCCTGAGTGTATCACTAGACATTCAGAATTTATGAGAGAGCAGAATTTGAATAACCTACCATGTTATATTTCCAATGAGAACGTTCTACAAAGGAAAATGTCATCTGACACACAACCCACAAAACGATGCTACCAGAGTTTGCCTCTGCCCAAGGAAAATGGAACTATCACTTCTTCACTTATCCCAGTCATTCATATACTGCCAGAAAGTGTTCTGAGCACCTTAAGGAGGTACTCTGAATCAGTTCTTTACTCAAGAATAGAGATGACTCATACACTAAGAAAATGTGGGCCCTGAAAATTGTAGTGAGAGGCACAGAGCCTAGTGCAGAGGGAGAATCAGATTATGTGTCCCTGGTCCACCAAGCACATGCCACAAAACTCTCCTCACTTGTGCATTTGGAATAGGGGAGAAGGGTATGGGATGGCCCCTACCCCTCTGAGTGTGTTTCACATGCACCTCCCTAGCTCTTTTTCTCTTTCCTTTCTCTCCTCACTTTCCAAATTCCTTTAAAAAAATCTCTGGTTTTGGTATCCTTCAATAAATTGCAAATATCAGTGTTTTTTTCCTTTCAAATGTCTTACTAATTTCATATACTTGGTTTTTGTCTTTGGTGGTTTTCCTCTAGCTGGCACCTTTCAGAATTGCCTAAAAATGTGACGTCTGTTCTTATGACTACTTGCTCATTCTGAATAAACTGAAGTGAGCGTGTCCTCCAGCTTGCTAAGAAGCATGGGAGGGAGAAAACAATGGCAGAGTGACAAAGGGTCTAACTCTTGGCTATGTTTGTTCTTCCTATAAATTCTTGATATTAAAGTCAACTCTCCACCAAAAGGGTTGGTTTCTTCCAGAGAACCTTATGTGGCCAATGTAAATCACATTAATATACTAATTATCCACACTGACTATTCCTTGCAAACTAGTGTACTCTTCTAATGAGCCTATAAGAAACTGTATACACTTCTTGACTTGGTCAATATTACATCTTTTCCTCCTTCACTGTCCTCACCAATTCCTGTTGATTTTTTCTAACAAATACTTCTCAAATCCATCTATTTATCTCCATTTGCCCTTTATCTTCTCCATGACTATGGGAGTTCCTCTTAATTTATTATCCAGTTTCCTCTTACCATGTTACCCTAGAACTGTGAAGTCAAGGGCACAATCCTCCAGAATGACAAGTCTACTCAGGATTTATGACCTCTACAGCAAGAAGTTAGTGTCCACCTACAAAATTTGGGAAAATGTCCACGCAAGATCACTCTCACTTCTGACACCAACTGCAAGTTTGGTGGGTATATTAGCCAAGGTTTCCCAGAGAAACAGAACCAATAAAGAGTTTGTACACACACACGCACATACACACACAAACACACACAAGAAAAAGAGTGAGAAGGAGAGACAAAGAGAGAAAGCAAGAAGGAGATTTCAAGAAACTAGCTCACACAATTTTGGAGGCTTGGTAAGTCCAAACTCTGAAAGGCAGGCCGAAGGCTGAAGAGCCATGGTTTGCAATTTAAATCCAAAGGAAGTCTGCTAGCAGAATTTATTTTTGCTCAAGGGAGGTCAGTGTTTGTGTTATTAGGACCTTCAACTGATAGGATGAGGCCCATTCACAGTATGGAAGATAACCTACCTTACTCAAAATTCACCAATTTAAATCTTAATCTCATTCAAAAACCACCTTCACTGAAGTATCCAGAATAGTGTTTGACCAAATATTTGGGCATGATGGCACAGTCAAACTGACACACAAAATTAATCATCAAAGGGCTTCACACAAAACCATTCTCACATTCAATAATTCACTAAAAAGGTGCAGAGAACTTACATAAACCTATTATACTCACAGTTACATTTATTGCAGGCAAAAGATGTAGAAAATCAGCCAAATGAAGAGTTGAATAAAAGAGTCCTCTCAGAGTCTCGTTAGAACGTGTTACCCTCTCAGTATTAATGGGTGACAATATGCATGATGTATTGACAACCCAGGATGCTCACATGAGCTTTGAAATCCAGAGTTACAATTAGGGCTTCATTATATAGGCATGACTTATTGATTAACTGCTCATGTTGTTAAAGTCAATCTCTCTGAAGGTCAGGCTGATACCACATGGCCAAAGGATACCACTATAGGTCCTGTCATTATCATAAAACCATCAGATATGGTCCACAAGGACCCAATGTAAATAGCAAAGACAATCCTGTTACTCAGGAAATTCCAAGGATTTAGAGATCAAGTGACAGGAGTCTAGGACAAAGGCCAGACCACTTTTGGGATAAAGCCAGTTTCCTTAGTACACACTGTTCACCTTCATCCACACTTCACTCCTTCTAATCAATGTTGCTGTTTACACCCAGCTGCCAGACTAATGTATCCTTCATGGTTACCTATTTGCCTCACAGCAAAATGTCATACACAATTTGGTTCCTATTTTGTTAGCCTAATTTTGAGTTATGTTCCTGCTTCAGTCTCTCAACCACAGTCATGCTGTCCTCCTTCAGTCCCTTTATCACAAGACTTTTACAAGGGCTGATTCCTCCACCTTAACTGTTCTTTATCCTTTTTGCTTAGCTCACTAGTACTTCATACCTCTTGTTTATTAGCACTAACTCTAAGTTGTAGTTTTTGATTATATAATCAAAGTTTTCTTTCCCACAAGATCCTCAGCTGCATCAGGCAGTAATCTTTTTTTTTTTTTTTTTTTTTTGGTTTTGTTCCTTATTTTATCCCAGTATTCAGTACATAATAAATATGAATTAATAAATAATTTACTTGACAGTGAAGATGAAGGGCATATGCTCAAACTGATTCACCCCAGTTGCAGGAATATGCTTTGATGAATAGACTTATTCTCCCCATCAGCACACAAATATCTGTGGCAAACCCAAGTGCAAAGCTTTGTGCAATACAAATTTGTGTTATAGAAAACATCACTCATGGGGAAGATATTCAGAGACACTATGCCACACAACTAGAAGTAATAAAGAAATGAGCTCTGTTATAAATGAGATTGATGTCGATCTTTTATTATTTTAGGTAATAGTAGCTAAACTGTCTACAACGTTTCATTCAAATACCTATAAATGAACTAATATTATTACATTTACCACTGATTTGAGTTTGCTTTCTGTTTAGGACCACAGAGCTAGTGAGGCACAAGTCGACAACAAAACTGCCAACAAGAATCCACATGAGATTTGAGTAATGAGTTGGGCTGATCAGAACATACTCTCATTATTTGTTTGCATACACCCTGGTGTGTCATCTCAGAACACACGTGCAGAGATGGAGAAAGCATGGCCTGGTTGTGTGTTTGCTTCTTTCTTTCCAACACAGATGTTTGGCAGCACTCAGGAGACAGGGCATTGCGCTAATACTGTGCCACGTTTGTGTTTGTGTTTACCTTCAAATGTATCTAACTGGTTTGAAGGCATGAATTTTTCACCCATAATTACAATTACAGCTCTGGGTGACATTGTGGATAGCTTGATACGTTTCTAAAAAGGAAGGAGAGTTTGCTTCTGGGAATCAGTGGGTGAATATAATGATTCTGGAAGCAACAATATGTATCATAAAGAATCCAAATCAATATTGTTATGGTGGAAGCTGGTATGTTTGTCACTATTTTCTTTTCAAGCAAAAAGAAAAAAAATAAAAACTGGGACAAACAGCTAGCACTCACACAAAAATTAGAATTCTAAGTGCACAGGTTCTTTCCAAAGACGGTAGAAAATAGAGAACTTAAAGAATATATACAATGAATTCATCACCCAGTGGAGATAAGTTGCATTGCCCATACCTCCCAACCCCCAGAAACATGAATTCTTCTCGAACACTCTATTTATCTTCCAAGTGCCTTACACTTGAAACCCCTTATAAGGAGGATAGGGCACAGAACTAAACTGAGGATAGATAAAAATTATAAAATTTAGGTATGTAAACCCTTTGGGGGTAAACTGAGTTTAAATAGGTACATCTTCAGAATCACTGAAATACATGCTTTAAAACTAAATGACATTAATCTGTGCCACATGTCTATTGTACGCTAGGTGCTGACCAGCTCTATTATTTCCTCATTTTGTAGAAAAAGAACTAAGCATTGAAAATATTGAATAACCTGTCCAAGGTGGTAAAGAAAGTAATAAATGAAAAGACAAAATACAAAAATAAGTTAGACTTTTTTCTAACCTATTTTTATAGAAATTGACCTATTAAACTGTCCTACCTTTGTATAACTGAATGAGTATGACTTTAGTGCCCAGCTCCACGTCTGATATGTTACATACACAAAATGTTTATTGAATTAATGAAGAAATAAAAGAAAGAATAGTTGGAATAATTGAGGAAGGATTTAAACTTCTGATAACTTAGAAAAATGACTCTAAAATCAGAATCCCTATTACGTATTTTCCTTCTAATTTTCTATATCTAATTGATACTGCATTGGAAATTTTTAACCAAACCTAAATTTCAAAAAAGCATTTGCAGGTGAATGTATGTCATTAAGCATCAAACTTTGTGACATTTACATGAGCCACTGCTTTCTTTTTTTATGTTTTTCAACTTCCTGACTTGGAATTATATTAGAAAAAAGGAAATAACTGGACATCTGAGTTTTTTCTAGATTTCTAACTTTATTTTTCCGGTGCATATGATAATCTTAAAGTTAAATATCTATTCTATATATTTTTCTTCTAAGCAGTGAAGTAATCCAAAAAGGGAAAAGTCTATTCTTACAGTTGAATGTAAACATAACCTTGTGTATTATTTACATATTTTCTTATGGCTAGATCTTTATTCCTTTGGATAAATCGATGTCTACATTCCTGTCTCTCTTCTCTCTCTATCTCTCTATCTCACCTTTATTGTTTTCTACAGAGTAAAGCCAGCTTTGTAATTTAAAATTAGAGAAGCTGTAATTTGTGAACAGAAAACACCAGCATCCTGTGGACCTGACATGTTAGGATACACTTTCCCACTCTTTTTTCTCTCCCAATCAAACTTTCTTGCCATACTCCTTGTTCAGAAGGGCTTTCCACCTGACTCATGGGTCAACTTGAACTAAGTTTTAAATTAATGCTACCATTTGTAATTTAAAGTAGTTCATGGATGCTTTAATCTTTGCCATTCAATGTAGTTTGTGAATGTCTTGACACAAATAAGTGGCTAATGTGACAGCCCCAGGAAGATGAGAGTCTAAAAGGAGTGGTCAGAGAACAGACGAATGGATCAGAAAAGAGGTGCGTTAGATGAACCCAATTCCATCAGAAGAGATACTTTCCTCATAAAAGAAAAGTTATCCCAGAGAATGACATGTGTCAAAACTTCTAAAGCTGGGCAACTTGTGTTTTCTGATAAACCTAGTCTTCCTGCTTTCCCACTAAACTTTTACAATGTTTTTCTTTTCCACTTCTGGAGCCTGTTATAAATCATTTTATAGATCAGAGAAGAAAGAAAAAAAATTACCAGCAGCACTTTTTCAAATATATTAGAAACTATAGAAATTCTCAAGATATGCATCAGTCTAAAGAGTCTAGGAAATTACTTCTCAAAAGTAACCACTTACAAGTAAACATTTGCTTTCCTAAATCACTAAGAACCAACTTTATTGAATCAGATGAAGCAGCTCTTCATTTTTTCCTTGTTGATCAGAATTTCATTAAGCTGTTCTTTAATGCTCCATGACTTCGTTTGCTCTGGATTTACATTACTCAACCATATCCCCTAAGCTTAATTAAATTTGTTTGTTCATGCCTTGAGCACTTTTCTCTGTTCTGCAGCAAAAATAGGTAAAAATCAAGGGACACTCACTCTTCTGTGAAGCTGTCAGTCCATCATAACTTGAATATTGATTTTGGGGAAGGTTGTGACATTTCCCTAGGTGAGCATGTCAAGTTTGTTGACAGAGAGCTCTCTACTTAATTGAATATGATGTCTGTATGGGAAGTGATGAAGTATATCAATGACTATAAGTTCTCTCTCACTGTGTGTGCAGTAGAGGGTAATGATATTCCATCATGTGCTGACCAAACTCCATACGCCTTGTAATATTACTTCAGTATTTTTTTTCCCTTAAAGACCTGGGAGCACTATAGTTATTCATCCAAGAGATGATTATGCATTAAAAAAAACTTGAAGCATGAAATATCAGATGGGAATAGTCATAAATGATTTGCCACATGAGTAATAACTTTAATTTGGTCGCTAAACTTACAATGTAGTTTTACTCATCTGTAATATGGGAGTAATGATCATCTTTCCTGTCATAACTACTTCTCAGCAGTGTTGTAAAGATTAATTTGTGTTCCTAAATGGCTTTTCAAATGAAAAGTGCAGTGTAAATGTTAGTTGCATAAGCATAGCCCCTCTTGGCAAGTGCTGGCTTTGTCTCTGATTAACATTTAAGATGCTGTATAAGGAATTAAATTTTGCTTGGACAATAACAGAGGAATATTTCTAGTTAGTTTAAAGAGACAGTTAAGTATAATTCAAAACATTACCAAACATAAAACAAAAAGTTTAGCTACATCAATTTAACAAATATATTGCCTAAATCATTACTTAGTCATTTATAGGTTTCTGATTTAAAAAAAAAGAAATCTCTGGCTTTCAACCTAACAAATTGCATTGCATTGCACTAGTAAGTTATCCAAATTAGCCTGAAACCATTTCTTCTGCTAATACATGCAAAAACATTCCAAGGTAATATTTTATACTCTGATTTTTCAGGTTTTCATTTGGTTCAGATGTACATTTAAATGATTGCTCACTCAGGTCTCTGGTTATTTCATATCTGGCAGAATTATAGGGTGCAGATTCACATAAAGATGAATAAAAGTAGGAAAAGTAATTTCTTCATGAGTTGGAAACTCTGGTTAAGCATTAACATTGCTCTACTGCTAAGTACAGACAGGATGTTAAGAATCTGCAGCATCTAAACAGCCTAAGCTTCAGCTCCATTTATGAGTGAGGGAATGTCAGTTAATTTTTCTGCCCTCTTGTCAGCCTTGCCTCTGTGAAAATGTTCTTTTCTAACTTTCCTCCTACCTTTCTCTCTGCTCACTCTTTTTTAGTCTTTCTTTTCCTAGATTCTGCTCAAACTGAAGACTTTACACAGTATCTATTTTGGCATTTAAAACACACCCTCCACAACACCTGAGAACTGACTCTGAACATCGCCACTTGCATGGGCCATAGGCGTCTCAAACTCATCACGAGAAAAAGTGAACTTAAAGTCTTTATCTCACCTCCTGGTCTTTTCCTGCTCTGTCCTAGCAAATGACACCCATACCTTACCAAAGACACCAAGACGTCTTTGAAAATTTCTTATCATTATTTTCTTGAATGTATTTTTATTGACTATACACTGTATACAAGTACTGTGTAATGCATTGAGCAAAATAAAAACAGTTCTTGTTCTCAGGTAGCTCACAGTCTAGCGAGTGATAGATATTTTAATAAAATAACAAGGATAATAGCTAGTCACTCATGGATCATGGATTTTACTTTCAACCTTCAACCTAATCAATCTTGTGTATACATATTATAGGTATTATTATATTAAATATATATTATAACTTGATATAATATATTAATATGTATTTATAAAATATATACAAATTATTTATATCTTAAAAATTTACCTCTTTTCTCTTTAATTTTCCTTCACATACCTTTTCGATCTTCTGTTCTATTTTAAAGTGAAACACTTCTAATTCCATTCTTCTCCTTCTTTCTTGATCTGCACCAATTAAAATCTTATCTCCAACTCCTAGAGTTGTTATTATAAAGGTTATCAAGTGATTTCCACGTTGGCTAAATCTATTTGTCAATTTTTAATCTACTTCTGCCTTAATCTATCATCTGTATTTCCTCACTGCAATATTCTTAAAATGCTTTTTTTTGTCACTTGATTTCTTGGATACCATATGCTTTTATTGGTTTTTCTTTATATCACCGTCTTCTGTTCCTTACTTTTCTATTCTGTATCTTTATTACTCCTATGTCTAAACATTAGAGTGTCCCAGGAATCTGTCTTTAGATATCTTCCCATCTACACCATCTACACTACTTAAGATTCTTAGGTGATCATATCTTCTCCCATGACTTTAATTACCAATTTGATGCTTAGAAACGCCCAAATTTGCATCTCCAACTAAGAACTGTCTAATGAACTTCTAACTCATTGCCGGTTCAAAATTTTCTGTTTAACACATAATATTCAACACTACAAATCTCAAATTTAGCATATACAAAATATAATTCAACCTTTGCTACAACCTGCTCCTCCTTCAGTCTTCCCCATTCCAGGAAATGACAACTTCATGTACCTTGTTGTCTAGGCAAAATCCTTTTGGTCTCATCCAGTGTCTTCATTATATCACCAAATCTTGTTAGCTCTACCTTAAAATAAATGCAGAAACAGAATATTTTCCACCATTTCCACTGCTCCTGTTTCAGCCCAAGGCAGCATCATATATTTCCTGGTTTGTTGAAGTAGCTTCCTAACTGTTTTCCAAAATTCTGCCCTCATCTTCTTTAAGCCAGGATTAATATTGTCAAGACATAAATCAGATTACGGTCTTCCCTTGCTGACAACACTTCAGCAGCTTCCCACCACACTCATAGTAAAAGCTTAATTCCTTAAAAGCTTTATATGATCTGGATTTCATAACCACTATGATTTAATCATCTGTTTCCCCCACCATAATTTAGCTCTAGTTTCTCTGGTGTTATTGCCCTTCCTGCAGCAGGCTTGGGTACACTACCATGTCTGGGTTTTACGCTTACTGTTTTTTTTTCTTCTCCTAGAATGCCTTTCCCAGTATATTTATGTGACTTGGGATCCAATTTCCTATAAATATCAAGAAAGAGCCAGCACCTCAAAGATGTTTTTCTTGACCGTCCTATAAAGAAAACCATATACCACTTGGTTTCTCTTCATTCTTTCTTGTCTTTATAAACATTATTGTTTCCCAACTTCTACTTCTTTCATTTTTGTTCTCTCAACACTACTTTATAAGCCTCATGACAGAAGGACTTTGTATACTGTCTTCATTTTTATATTTCTAGCCCTAAGAACAGCATCTTTCACAGAGGATATACAAAATAGATATCCGTTGAGTGAATTAACGATCCTCCCAAACACATTATGAAAGCATCAGGAACAGTATCAACAACCATAAGTGAGGAGTATTGACTTTGTCAACGGAATTTTTGTCAAAATTTATTCAAACTGCTGTCTTTCTCTGACTACATTTAAATATTATATCAGATTTTGGGGGTGGGGAAAAATTCCGAAACAACTCCCTTGATGATTTTGCTATAAATATCTCTCTCCTGGATTTGTGAAACTCTTGAGCTCCCACGAGCTCCACATAACATAATTGTCTTCATGGAGCTTCACAGTCACCAAAGAGCTCCTTTTGACATCAATTAGTGAGACAGGATGAGTTATGAGACCACAGTTAGTATGAAGGTTTAGAGTAAACAGTTAATGCATTATAACTCATCTGGGAGGATGTAGGTAAATGATGGATAGACTCAAAATGCCTAACAAACTACTCTGCTGAAAACTACTGAAAACAGAGAGATCAGAACAAACCTTAAGCATCCCTGAAGCACCAACATAAGCCAGGAAGTAAGGTTTGAGAAAATGGATCTACGTAAGCATACTTTAGTACAGCTGTTATAATTCTATGTAAGAAACTCAAGTAGGATGGTAGTTATAATTTATTTTTCATTTCTGAATTAACTTGGAATATAAAGCTCCACTTCACTGTTCTGTAGAAAATAATCTTATTTCTTTTTGTGTTCTACATCCTCGTTATTGAAACTGATTTCAAAATCCTGGGTCTTTGTATAATAACAAGCTATGTGGTGGAGTTGAAATTGAATGATCAATTGAATTCATTACATTTATTCAATGTAACGTGTCACACATCAACTAAGGGTTAAATCTTCCTGTTTGGCCAACTCTTAGTGTTCTATAATTTTCAGCTTTTTAGGTCTTGCAGCTCTTCAACTGATCTGGTAAACAGGTAGCATTTTGCAGTTTTAGTAAAAATTCTAATGTGTTGTAGAGAAACATTTCCTACTCCCACTTCTCTGCTGTTCTTAAACAAATAAGGGTTTATTTGCCACGTGCAGAACATCCTATGCAGCTGTCTTCCTAAACACACTGTGTTCTAGGGCATGCACTTCACTATTGTGTGCATGATCACTATTATGCTGCATTTGTACTTTTCTCAGAATTTCTTAAGGCTATCTAAAGTTAGGACTTTCTAAGTATATTGCAAAGCCATATTCTTGGGGGCCCAGCTCTCCTCTGATCTTATATCAAAGATCCTGTGGGATTTACAAAATTCTTTTTTCCTCTAGATCTTTCCTGATTCCCAGATTAGAAACCTTTACAAATCTCAGAGACAAGAAGTCTTGATCTAAGTCATCACTTTTATCATGTTTACCCCAAAATATAATGTCTTTGACTGAAGTCTTCTGTTTCTCCCGACTCTTTATAGTCTCATTCTTTTTAAAAAAATCTATGCATTTCTTCCTTGCCAAAATAGGCAGTATCCAAAAATGGTCAAAGAGGGTGGATTGGGGAAGGTAATAAAAGGGAAAGAAAACTAGTAACAACAGCAAGGTGTACAAATAACATTTCCAAAATGCACTATTTTGTCACATAGAGGAGCATGGAAGATATAACAATGATACCTGACTTCTTATGCTCCCAAATCTCCCTAAATATTGCCTCCTCATGTGATCAGTGCTTTCCTTGTCATGCCTTCACACCTACCTGGGAGTCTGTATGTACCTTAATGCTGAATTCTTAGAAAAATTCCATACAAATGTGAAAATGAATATCAATAGTCTACTTTTCCTTGGGAAAGAAATAAGAAATTTACATAATAAAATGATAATTTGGGAAAGATTTTTAGATGAGATGCTATGGAAGAGTGAGAGATAAACCCGTAGAATAGATATTTGGGAATATACAGGATTTACGCTGCTGCAGATAATAGTATACAGGTCGAAACATCAGACTTAATCTAGTTATGTAAACACAAAATGAATGGGCCTATGTTAGCCAGCATCAGTAACTCCTATGGCTATCACAAAAAAAAATTCTCCAAATATAAATGACTTGACACAATAAAAGTTATTTTTCATACAAAACAAAACATGGATGTTTCTGGCTGGGCATTTTCCTGGTGACTTGCTACTCAGTAGTCACTCAGCCTCAGGGATCCAGGCCACCTGTATCTTGGACTCCACCATCCTCAATATTCAATCTACAATGTTGATGCATAAGATAAGGATTTTTACTGTGTCAAATTGCAAATGGTACACCCCACTTTCACCCCCATGCCAGTGGAAAGCATCACTTCTGTGGCCCACTTAGATTAAGGGGTTAAAACATGAAGTCCTCTGGTGATGAAATTCTTTGCTGAATGCATAGCATTATCTATGCCCCAGGACTTTTATGACCAACTCTTTGTATGACAGAAAGAGAGGGTAGAGCCTTTAATAAAAATTAACTCTCCTGGTGGCAACAGTAACATCAAACTAAAGGCTAGATTGTCAGTGAATAAAGCATTAAAATGACTGATGGGCAGGAATTTGCCTTGCTTGTCATTTCCACCCCTTGCTGATAATAACAACATCTTGGAACATGAAAGTATAATGGGCAGCAGCTTGCCAATAACTATTAAGTGTCAAAGGAATAGAAATCAGATGAAAGGACAGGTTCAAACCAGTAGCCTAGGTTTAAATTCTAAGCCCTCTAAAACAAACTTGTCTGGAAGAACCATATCTTCAACTACTGATTAAATTTTTGTTGATGTTGTTTTTGTTTTTTTGAGAAGGAGGCTCGATTTGTCAACCAGGTTGGAGTGCAGTGGCGTGATCTCAGCTAACTGCAACCTCTTCCTCCCAGGTTTAAGTGATTCTCGTGCCTCAGCCTCCTAAGTAGCTGGAATTACAGGTGCCCACCACCACACCTGGCTAATTTTTTGTATTTTTTATAGAGATGGCATTTCCCCACGTTGGCTAGGCTGGTCTCGAAATTCTGACCTCAGGTGATCCACCTGCCTTGGCCTCCCAAAGTGCTGGGATTACGAGTATGAGCCACCGCTCCCGGCCTAAACGTATTTCGAGTTGAGAGATTCTCCCATCTTTTATGAACTTTCCCACCATACCCTATGACCACCACCATACACAACTACACACACGCACACAAACATACACACACACAAGCACACACAAAGATAGTAGAAGAAGGAAGTCCAGGTTTGTGGGAAAGAGTAAAGACAAAAAATTAGGAGGTGTGGAATTTTTCAAGTAACACTTAGAAATGGAAAGAAAAATAGCAATGAATTTTTTAAAAACCAAAACAAAAAATCCAAGAGTTTCTTCTTCAGATTTTTATTCTAGGATTTAAATTTAGCTTTTAAAATGTTCCTGCTCTAACAGTTTTGACATTTAAAACAATAAAGAACTTTTACAAAGTTAGATGTTTTCTGATACATTTTAGGCACCCTGTGTGTTTTGTGAATGTCATAACACATTAAGTCCCCTTCACAGATGTGTAATTTTATTCTCTTACTGTGGCTCTTAATGCAGCGAGTGCTTCAGGGAGCACAAGGTAGTGCCTGGGGGCCTGGTAAGGAGTGCTCAAATCCTTACAGTTTGGTTCGAATTTTAATACTGTTTCATTAAGAAAAAGCCTGTCAATTAGTGTGGTATTGACTCTCTTTTATTTTGTTTTTACAGCACCCATTTCTCAAAAATTTTCATCCATAAAATATAGTCTTTTAGTTAGAAATGTGTTTAAAAATTAATACCTGAAAAACAGCATTTTATCATATTGCTTTCATTATATGACATAACCAAGTGTGTTGCTAGGCAACTAGCTATTGCTTTTGGAAAACTACATACTTTATAATAGATTACTTCAGAGGCACCTTTTCAAAACAAATAGAATAGAGTTATCTACAAGCATCTTCTGAAATTCTATATAGAAAATGGCTTTTTTAAAAAGCCAACATCTCCAAAACTAAGAAAGAGGTGTTCCTATTATATAGGCACTGCAGTTTTCGACAGTTTTCATTTAGTAAAAAGAGAGAAAAAGAGAGAGGAGAAGAAAACATATCTTAAATTCCTGTCTGCAAGCATCCAATCTGCTAATGAAAATATTCATTGTAAATTATTCATTATATTCAATTTGTATTTGAATATTTCTTTGGTGAGGAAAAAAAATACAATCATGTGAAAGGACTTAACTAATGAAAAAGAATAGGCTAAAATAAATTTTTAAAAAGTAAATTGCTAGTGCCCTGATTCTGGCTACTGGCTTCCTGACTGCTCGCTTACATACAGAAGTGATTATCTAACTTAAAAGAAACAACTTATGATGATTAACATGAGTCAGTGATCGTTTAATTTAGTATGAAGGGCATTATTGCATTTGATAAAAGTTTTGAATATATAACATCTAAAGTCTTTCAAATTTATGGCTCTATAAAATGTTATATTTTATTCTTCCACAGGATATTTAAAATGGCAAAATAATCCATATTAGTTGTAGAAATTCTGTGAAACATACGAAAGAAAAGATTTGTCACTTATTACATTAAAATCTAGAAAATAATTGTAATTAATTAACTTGTAATTCATTGCATTTACAATTGTAATTGATATTAATATTGTAACATAATATATTTGACTTTTTTCTATATATTAATTTGTATTGTTTTCATTGTTCTATTCACCAAAATGATACTTAACTATATATATAACTATATAACTATATATACATAACTATATACTATATACTATAGCTATAGTTATAGTATAACTCAATACTATATATAACTATATATAACTACATATAACTATATATAAAACTATATATAGTTATATATATAGTTTCATATATGTAGTTTTGTATATATAGTTATATATATAGTTATATATATACATATATAGTTATATATATATATAAAATTTTGTAGCTTACCTATTTAAAATTAACATTATATTGTGGCCACTTTTTTATGTGTATAACTTTTTTGAAATATATTATGGAGTAACCGAGTGACTGCTCACCATATGCCTATACTGTAATTTATTTAGTTATTCCACTATAGCTAAAGTTTTCCACCAATTTTTCATTATTATAAATAATGCTGAAATGAATGTCCTTATTCATAAATCATGATCCATATCTCTGTTGATTTCCTTAGGGTATGTGGCTGCAAGTGAATTTACTGAATCAAAGAGTACACATTGTTTTAAGGCTAAACATACATATTTCCAAGTTATTTTTCATAAATCAAAAAAGAGAAAGTTTACTTTCTTAAAAGTCCAACAACAAAAGGTGGAAAGGATAGCAAAATTTTATTGACAAAGAAAATTACTGAGTTAAGTGCTTTGCCAGTTTGGGGAGAAGGGGAGAAATAGCGAATTGCATATTGTGATTTTAGTGAAATTATTTTTTTAAATATTTATTGTCTTGTTTGTGCATTTGGGTCCTTTGTCTGTTTTTTTCAATTAAAGGATTCATCCTTTCATTTTTCTAATAATTTCATAAGTTTATAGTCTACATTTATTGAGGTGGCATTCTTCATAGAGCTAGTGTCAATTTGGACTTTTTCTCAGTGTAATAAAATGAAGATTTAAAGATGTTGAAAAAGACCTGGTTAAGTCTTTCATATCTCATGTTAGAAACAGCTATCTACTGTTGGCTATCCAACCAAAAATCATGTTTTAGAACCTT